>NC_041394.2:157070020-157695020 GCF_900747795.2 Erpetoichthys calabaricus | reverse complement strand
ATTACAACCAGAGGGGCGAACTGACAACGTGGTATACAAAGAGATCCTTAACAAATAATTATTGATTCATTTTCCCTCAGTTTAAAAAGGTTTACTTTTCTTCTTAATAAAAATTTTAAAGCAGTACTTTGCTGCTGCGAAGCGCGGGTATTTTGATATATATATGTAGATATGTAGATATGTAGATATATATATATATATATATATATATATATATATATATATATATATATATATATAT
The DNA here is from genome assembly GCF_900747795.2 of Erpetoichthys calabaricus. Classification (NCBI taxonomy): domain Eukaryota; kingdom Metazoa; phylum Chordata; class Cladistia; order Polypteriformes; family Polypteridae; genus Erpetoichthys; species Erpetoichthys calabaricus. The sequence goes on along the minus strand of NC_041394.2, from coordinate 157,694,779 downwards.
ATATATATATATATATATATATATATATATATGTCAATGTATGTATGTATATATGTATGTCTAGATATATATAGATATGTATATATATATGTGTATATATATGTAGATATGTATATATATATGTGTATATATATGTAGATATGTATATATATGTAGATATGTAAATATATATATATATACATATATACTGTATATGTGTGTGTATGTATGTATGTATGTGTGTATATATATATGTATGTGTATGTATGTATGTGTATATGTATATATGTATATGTGTGTGTGTATGTATGTGTGTATATGTATGTGTATATATATGTTGATATGTGTATATATATATATTTATATATATGTGGATGTGTATATGTATATATATATATATGTATATATATATGTTTATGTGTGTGCCCCAGAGCAAAACGGGAGAGACTACGAACCGTCTGACATGCCGCAAGCAGGATAGATAGATAGATAGATAGATAGATAGATAGATAGATAGATAGATAGATAGATAGATAGATAGATAGATAGATAGATAGATAGATAGATAGATAGATAGATAGATAGATAGATAGATAGATAGATAGATAGATAGATAGATAGATAGATAGATAGATAGATAGATAGATACTTTATTAATCCCAATGGGATAAAGCGAGGTCAGAAATAAAAGACAGAGTAGTAAACAAAGTAAAACGTCATAGAGGTTAAAGAATGGGGACAAACACATGGAGAGCAGGTTACAGATGATGAAAACTGGAATGCAACAGCTTCAAAAAAACCTAGGCACGAAACACATGCAAAGCGAGGGACAGAATATAAAGGCGGAAACAATGACAGTTAAACGTCCGCACCACACAGCGGAGTCAGACCCGGAAGGTGCAGGCGCCTACATCGCGCGTCGGAAGGCGCGGGAAAGTACGAAAGGCAAAGGCGCCTACACAGCATGGTGAAACCCAACATAATACGGAAGGCGCATGCGTTGCCGCCATATTGTGAGTGGCACTAATGCGTAGTGAAGGTGCAGGCGTCACCGCCATATTGTGCGTGGCACTACTGCTGAGTGAAGTTAGGAATAATGTGCTGCTTGGTGTGCCACACAAACACCCCCACATACTCCGGAGTCCATAGAGACTACAAACGACATAACCACACAAACAACAGGAGTCAGCGCCCAACCCCAGAGTAAAACGGGACAGAATACGGAGTTGAGAAAGGTTCACAAATCAAATCCGACATGATACGCCACCCCAGAGTAAAACGGGACAGACTACGGAGTCCACAAAGGGTCACAAATCAATTGGAGTACGGAAAGCGCAAGATAGTACGCAAACACACTACACAGCATGATCCACGCACCTCTAATAACCCGCAAGCAAAAACACGATATAGTACAGAAACCCCACAAATACGGACTCCACAACATATTTGAATCACATTACAGTGATACAATATTAACAGTGCAACCGCACAAAACACAGACACAACACCTGATGGGTAATAAGAATAAACGGACACTCCGTATTAAAGGTTCGTCATCTTCACACATGAAAACTATACAGCATAAGTGAATCATCACATTACAGTCATACATTATTAACAATTCAACCACAGAAAACGCTACATATTAACAGTAAGTACAATCCATTATCCATATTACTAACGCTAAACAAGAAAGAACTAATGGGGTTACGCTCACGGCTCCAAAACAATAGACCAAATACCACTGTTAACGCAACGGGCTATATTATGTCCAAAGAATATTGATGTTGATCACATAAATAACCAAGTCATTGCATTACTTCCTGGAGAAAGCCGCCTCTTTCTAAGTACTGACAAAGTTGATTCTGAAGACGAGATTGAACATCTTAATTTCCCCTTAGAATATCTGAACACTATTAACCCAGCCGGATTAACCTTAAAATTGGAACAATTGTCATGCTATTAGGAAACCTTAATACTAAACATGGTTTATGCAACGGTACATGTTTAGTCATCAACACCATGACAGACAATGTTATTGAAGCAAAAATACTTACAGGATCACATCCTAACAATACTGTTGAAATTCCTAGAATTGACCTTTCAAGTTCTGCCCTTGAATTACCATATACACTTGGGAGACGCCAATTTCCCATTAAACCTGCATTTGCCATGACAATCAACAAATCCCAAGTACAGACCATGGACAAAGTTTGCATATACCTCTCTGAGCGCATATTTGGACATGGACAACTTTATGTAGCCTTCTCATGAGTTCGGCGTTCATCTGGCATTAAAGTTAAAGTTAGAAATACTCCAAACCAAGAAAAACTCTTTCAAGGACAACAAACCATCTTTACTACACATATTGTATATAAAGAGATATTCCAATAAATCTTTGTGATTTTCCATACAATACGTTCTTTACTTCCTATATGCATCATCTACACCTTTACACTCTAATGTATCTCATGCATACATCAAACAATTTCACGTTACCCAACACCAGGGGTTGGCGAGCGAAGCGAGCAGGGGGCGGAGCCCCCTAGTTTTAGTGTAAAAGGATAACCAGTATTTAAACCTTTTATGTTACTTTGTAAAGTTATTTTACACAATGTTGAAAAATTAATAAGAAAGCTACATATTTTGGCAGCTGCTGCTTTAATTTTCAATGAAATGAAAAAAGCTCTCCAAGAGAAAACCTCAATGAAGAAGAAACAGTTTGTACTATCTAAAAAGGAGAAACCCTCATTTATAAAGGTTTGCTGCAGATGACTTAACTGAAAATAAATGAATAGTTCCTATGTGTATAATACATATTTATCTATTTTACTTATGCCTTTATTCCAGCAACTTGCAACATCTGAGGTACAATTTGTTACATTACTTTTGTTTTTTGCAGCACAGGCAGGTGAAGTGACTTCCTCAGGGTCACACAGTGGTGTCAGTACCAGGATTTGAACTGACAAGCTCCGGCTTTGCTGAAATATTACTGAAGAAAGAAAAAAAACGAAAATGGGCAAATAGGGCTATGCATACAAATGTCCATCCATCCATTATCCAACCCGCTATATCCTAAATACAGGAGCCAATCCCTGCCAACACAGGGCACAAGGCAGGAAACAAACCCTGGGCAAGGTGCCAGCCCACCGCAGGGCGCACACACCCACACACCAGGGACAATTTAGAATCGCCAATGCACCTAACCTGCATGTCTTTGGACTGTGGGAGGAAGCCGGAGTACCCGGAGGAAACCCAGACAGACATGGGGAGAACATTCAAACTCCACGAAGGGAAGCGAACCCGGGTCTCCTAACTGGCACCTTTCACTGCGCCACCATGCCGCCCGCATACAAACTTAAAAGGTTTAAATAAAACAGAAATATATACCTTTATTTTTACTTCCTTAACTTGTGGAGGGTGTATCCTGTAGCAAAGCCCTAACTTTTTTCATGAAAGCCCCTTTCAGTCAGTAAGCCTTAAAAACAGGTGTAAAGCTAAACTTGCAGCACCACTATTCAATTACACTTGCCTAACGCCTCTCCTAAGGGGACATACTGTGGGATCTAGGCATCAGTCAAAGCACCAATCACAGGCCCGATTAGAAAGCGGGAAGCTGTGATTTGTCGTCTCCCTCCCATGTAACAATCACAGCCCGTGTTACAATGCACTATGTATGTATGTGTATATGTATATATGAAGAGGATGGATGGATGTATATGTGTGTGTTTATGTATGTGTGTGTATATGTATGTGTATATATATATGTGGATGTGTATATGTATATATGTATATATATGTATATGTGTATATATGTATATATGTATATGTATATATATGTTTACATAACCTCTTTAACACACTACTTCTCCACTGCGAAGCGCGGGTATTTTGCTAGTTATATATATAAAAGACAGCAACACTCATAACAATGACAACACAATTACATTGACAATCATGTTACGTTATTTTTAAAATGTCTCCTTTTCTTTTTCATAACCTCTTTAATACACTACTTCTCCGCTGCGAAACGCGGGTATTTTGCTAGTCTATACTAATAAAAGGCAAAGCCCTCACTGACTCACTCATCACTAATTCTCCTTCTTCCCGTGTAGGTAGAAGGCTGAAATTTGGCAGGCTCATTCCTTACAGCTTACTTACAAACGTTAAGCAGGTTTCATTTTGAAATTCTATGCGTAACGGTCATAACGGTCGACAACGTCCGCTATGTTAAACTTTCTTATTTATGGCCCCATCTTCATGAAATTTGGTAGGCGGCTTCCCTGCGCTAACCGAAAGCAATGTACGTACTTATTTCGGTGGTATGATGCCACTGTCGGCCACCATATTGAACTTTGTTACTTATGGGCCCATCTTCAAGAAATTTGGTATGCGGGTTCCCAACGCTAACTGAATCCTACTTACGTACATATATACATCCATAGCCTGTAGCTTGGTCGCCGTGTGAGGTGGTGTTGGGTCCCCCATCCCCACGCCTCCCACATGGTTGGCTGCCTGCCTATATAAGGCCATCCGTCGCTCCGGTCTCTTCATTCCTTTCCTTGCTTCACCACGGTATTCACGTCTCCCTGCTGATAACTGCAGCCTTTTTATTTAATCCACGGCTTCTCCGCTGTTTTATTGTTCGTTTATTACGATTATAGTTATTGTGTAAGTATTTTAGACTTAGTTTACATTGTTCAGGTACCCATTTCCGTTATCGTTCCAACAGTACCCCCATTAACATGTCTATCGAGGTGATCACCATCGATCAAAGAACTGTCACTTACCGAGTGGTTTCCATGCCCGGAGATGGTGCCTGCCTTTTCCATTCTCTGTGTTACATATTGCACGGCCATAACAGGTTCACTCTTGATATCCGGAAGAACGTTGTCTCTTATGTACTGAATGACTGGGACAGGTTCAAGGTGTGGACTGATAACGGTACAGGAGATAATTATACTACACACGAGCACTATAAGAGTGAAATGCTTAAGCCCTTCACCTATGGTTCTGCATGTGAGTTGATGGCTGCCGCTGAATTGTTCGGTTGTCGCTTTCAAGTGTACCGAAATGGCCAAATATTTTACACCTTTGGACAACCGCCAATGCCTCTTACAAAGGCTTCTTCAAAATGTTTACCCCAATCTACAAAATCTCCACGAAAACGACGTGTCATGGTTGAGGTAGAGAGCTATCCTGACACCAAGAAATGACATGACTATGACTATAAACCACATTTTACTTCAAGAACTACCTTCACAACCAAAAACATATCAGTCTGTGGATTCAGTTGTAGAAGTGGAAGACGCGGTGCACTATCCGGTAGAGTTTCTCCACACTCTGAATCCTCCAGGTACCCCTGAGCATAATCTAATTTTGAAGGTTGGGGCACCAATAATGTTACTGAGAAACTTACAGCCACCGAAACTTTGTAACGGCACGAGACTTCAGGTCACGTGTCTGCAAAAGAACCTAATTGAGGCTATTTTTACTGGCAGTGGCTCAGGGGAAAGAGTTTTTATTCCTCGCATCCCCATTATACCCTCTGATCTCCCATTTCAATTCAAGCACCTCCAATTTCCAGTAAGGCTCTGCTTCGCAATGACAATTAATAAGTCTCAAGGACAGACCCCACAAAAGATTGGCATTGATTTGAGGCAAGATTGCTTTTCACATGGCCAACTGTATGTTGCATGCTCAAGAGTAAGCTCAGTGCACAGCTTGGTCATATTACAACCGGAGGGCCGAACTGACAACGTGGTATACAAACAGATCCTTAACAAATAATTATTGGTATATTTTCCCTCAGTTTAAAAAGGTTTACTTTTCTTCTTAATAAAAATTTTAAGGCAGTACTTCGCCACTGCGAAGCGTGGGTATTTTGCTAGTGATAAATATAACAATCAGCAATAAATTCACCTTTCTTGTCATAGAAAAATTTGGAAATTGTGTCTGCTGGAATAACATTTTGCCTTTGTATAATGCATTTTATTTTATCAAATTGGACTCTGGAATTCTGAGACAGCAGCATGATTGTGTGCATGGCCCCAGCGGTTGAGCGGCATTCATACACGTTTGGTTCTTGCCTTGTGCAATCCTATCGAGATGGCCTAAAGCTATTGCATTCTTGGACAGGACTAAGTAAGTTTAATGATGGATGGAAATTATAAAGCCCTGATGACTGCAACCTGATGGACAATATCACCACTCCAGAAAGGCATGAGGAAAAGATAAGGAGTTCTCCTTTGGGTTATGCCCTTTCCAGAGACTAAAAGCAAACTGGGGGAAGTCCAGTACGACTTGCCTATATATACACTTTGTGTTTTTTTTTTCTTCACCTGAGAATAAATAATGCATCTCTCTTGGTTAGTCAGGAGTTTCCTAATAGTCGCAAGAGTGAGAGCTGTGTGATTCCTTTCTTGTCATCTTCACCAGTAATATACAGTCACTAGCTGGCCTAGCATTAAAATCTAAAAGCATAACTTCAAATGATTTCAATAGAGTCTGCAATAAATATATTGCCATATGTGACAAACCCACTTAGTGGGGTCATTCTTGATATATTCTCTTACCAAGGCATTTGTTGCATGTACTAATAAAATGTATTACATTTTTCATTCTAACAAATGGTGCTTACAACAGACACCATCAAGTCAAGTCAAGTTGGGGAGCATGCACTGGTACAGCGTGTTGCCGCACCCACTGCATGACGAAACAACTCAGGCAGACACGCGGTCCAGTCACACCCTCCGGAAATGACCCTCTACTGCCGCAGCCAGGTGTTACGTGGGTGACCTCTTGGCCTGTTGTCCCTAACAATGAGGATCTTACGAGCCAGATCACCCTCTGGGAAACGCGCCATATAGCCGTAGTGCCGTAACTGACACTCCTTCACAATGCAGATAATGTGCCTCATTCGGGACTCCATGAGCAACCACTCATTCGACACACAGTCAAACCAATGGTACCCAAGGATTTTCCGGAGAGACGCAGTACCAAAGAAGTCCATTCTTCATCTCAGGTCACTGGATAGCGTCCATGTCTCGCAACCATATAGCAAGACAGGAAGCACCACGACTCAAGACTTGGACCTTCGTCCTTTTGCATACAATACAATTTATTTTTGTATAGCCCAAAATCACACAAGAAGTGCCGCAATGGGCTTTAACAGGTCCTGCCTCTTGACAGCCCCCCAGTCTTGACTCTATAAGAAGACAAGGAAAAACTCCCAAAAAAAACCCTTGTAGGGAAAAAAAATGGAAGAAACCTTGGGAAAGGCAGTTCAAAAAGAGACCCCTTTCAAGGCAGTTTGGGTGTGCAGTGGGTGTCAAAAAGAAGGGGGACAATATAATACACAGAACAGAACAAATCCTCAATACAGTATAAAAATAAAAATTTTACAAGTATGGACCAGGATTTAACAGTAGATGATATCACATAATATGATTTGGATTTGTTTAGAGTCCTGGAGACCTCAGCCATCAAGCTGCCTCTCCCATTTGGCCATTCCACAGCTGAAACATTGCTTGGCCAGCCAATCCGATGAAAGGACCCCTCTACCCCACGATTCCTGCGATCCTCCATCAGGGATGACTTTACCTTAGGCAGGCAAAACAACTTGGCAGGTGGGCTGTGGCACCAAGTGCCACGTTGGAGTAGAGAGACAGAATAGGTGAGAGTTAGTAACAAATTATAACTATCATGTTACTTATGTTTTAGTGCTAATGACTAACAACAGAGATGCAGTCTGTACAGTTAATCAGCAGCTCTAGTCAGGATATGCTAAACTGAAGTAGTGAGTTTTCAGCCGGGAATTAAAAGCTGAGACTGATGCAGGCAGACCATTCCACAATTTAGGGGTCCTGTAACTAAAAGCTCGACCTCCCATTGTTATTTTATTAATCCTTTGAATCATAAGCAGACCAGCATCTTGAGATCTTAATGTGCGCTCTGGTTTGAAAGTCATGATAAGTTCAGACAAGTAAGCCGGACCTTGGCCATTTAATGCTTTATATGTTAAAAGGAGGACTTTGAAATCTGGCCTAAACTTAACTGGGAGCCAGTGTAAGGATTTAAGAACTGGAGTTATGTGTTCGTACTTTCTTGTTCTTGTAACAATTCTTGCAGCAGTATTTTGGATTAACTGGAGGCTATATAAAGAATAGTTTGAACATCCAGTGAACACCGCAATGCAGCAGTCAATCCTACTAGAAATAGATGCATGAATTCATTTCTCAGTATCCTGTTTATTTAGAAAGCGCCTTAATTTCCCAACATTTTTAAGATGGAAGAATCATGATTTGGACAACTTTGTAATATGCGCTTTAAATGACATGTTAGAGTCAAAGATAACTCCTAGATTGCGGGCTCATTCAGTAAAATTAATGGTGATTCCAACAGAGTTAAATAATGACAAATTATTGTTGTGATCAGCTTCAATCATTCCAAAAAATAACACCTCTGTTTTATCAGTGTTTAAAGACAAGTAGGTCTCATCCATCCACTCCTTTAATTCACTAACACAACTAATTAAAGACAACATCGGAGAAACTTCATTTTGAAAGGTATTTCTGGGCGTAATCTGCATACGAGTGAAAATTAACATTATGTTTCCTAATGATAGATCCCAGTGGAAGCATGTAAAGTGAAAACAATAAAGGTCCCAGTACTGAGCCCTGGGACACCATATCTCACTTCTGTGTATAATGATGGAGTACTGTCAGCACATTTCTGTATATATTGGAATTATTTGATAAATAAGAACTAAACCAACCGAGCACAGTGCCTGTAAGCCCAACATCATTTTCTAGCCTTTGCAGTAAAATAGAATGGTCAATGGTGTCAAATGCTGCACTTAAGTCTAACAACATAATTACAGTGGAGTTTCCTTCATCAGAGGATATCAGAATGTCGTTTACAGCCCGCGTTAGTGCCGCTTCTGTACTATGACCAGTGCGGAAAACCAGACTGGAATTTCTCAAATAAATTGTAATGCGTAAGGTGACTGAAGCTGATTGGCGACTACTTTTCTAGTATTTTAGAAAGGGTTAATTTGAAATAGGCCTATAGTTATTTAGTATGTGTAGGTTTAGGTCTGACTTTTTAAGTAATGGTTTAATGACTGACACTTTTAGTGCATCAGGTACTGTGCCATGCAATAATGAACTATTGGTAATGTTTAGAATAGGCTCTGCAAGAACATCCATTGCACTTTTTAGTTTTGTTGGCACTGGATCTAGGGAACAAGTAGTGAGTTTCATTTTAGAAATAGATAATCAGAATATCTAACTGATTTCAATGAGTGTGCTTCTTCCTCTTTGTTTTTTATTTCCTATATTTTTTATATTTAGATCAGGGAACTAATTAGAAACATGAAAAAACAAGAATACAGACTCACATGGCAAACACAGCCAATCAATCTATAAATAAATATACTTTAATTAAATGCATATTTATAAATATAATGTTGTTTAATTAAGTTATAGTGACAGACTGTCTGCTGCCTGTGTTTTATTGCATTTGATATAGGATTCTCAAGAGCAGTGGAAATGTTTGCGATGTACAATTTGTTGAAATGAAATATGCAATATACTTTATTACTACATGCGTTCCAAAGTACATTCTGTAAACGTTGCATCACACTATCATATACTGATAGTTTTATCTCCCTAGCAGATATAATTCTTGCCTCTAATCTTATCTGAATATCCTTTCCTATGGCTTAATAAACAGTTTTAAAGAAAGCTATACATGTTGGTTGTTGGTAATTAAGATCTGAAAATATGTTTTTGGTTCTATGCTTTTGTAAACAGATGAGAGTATTAATTTATTTACAATTTAAAACAAAAGAGAGGAATATGTCTAATGCAGAATAAAGGTTTAATGTACTTACTTTTTCTTATTGGTCTCCTACTGTAATAGATTTTATAATTATTCCCAACATTACCAAAATGATCAGAGTATTGTTTGAACTTAAACATCCAAATCTTTTTCAGAGTTAGTTTCTGGTAGTTGTCTCTTATTTTGTACTTGTAATGGAGATTCTTACAATTTTCACATGATGATTTGTACTTTTTGGATGTTTAGAGGTTTGTCAGTATGTTTTTCTAAGATATATAGGATTTACTTAGCAATAAAATCAAAATACTCATATTGCTATATATTTTACTACAACGTATGGAAAAACAAGTATTACCACCTACCATTGTTAAAACCAGTATATTCTATTACTGGGTCACAAGGACCTGGAGTCTATTCTGTTCGTAATGAGTGTAGGTCCAAACCATTGTTAATATTGCTGCTAGGACTTACATGTATCCATAATGACACTTCCTTACACTGGCTGACACTCACTTTTGTTAAATAGGAAACTGGTAACCCAATGGAGACAAGGACAGAATGTGCAAACTACTATCACTGATTAGTCTCTGAACTGAACATAAGAGAGAGACGGTAATGCTAACCCCTGTGCTACACAGAGAGACAACACTTATTGTTATCAGTTGGAAATGTGGGAGAATCTCTGATCCATATAAAGCTTAAATATTATGGGTAGATTATCACAGTACTGTACATTTTAACTTTTTCTCTACAGTGATTTGTAAAGAGGGACACATTCAAATTCAAGTAAAGTACTTTCAAATATATTGAAATTTCCATCCATCCATCCATTTTCCAACCCGCTGAATCCAAACACAGGGTCATGGGGGTCTGCTGGAGCCAATCCCAGCAAACACAGGGCACAAGGCAGGAACCAATCCCAGGCAGGGTGCCAACCCACCGCAGGACACACACAAACACACCCACACACCAATCACACACTAGGGCCAATTTAGAATCGCCAATCCACCTAACCTGCATGTCCATTTCCCATATAAAAACTAATTTAATATTAAGAGTTGTCTTACTTGCTACTTGTAACGAATACTAATTGACCCAATACAGTTCCATGATAACACTTTTCAGCATTAGTGCCCAATTTTCACACGAGTCAACCTTCAAAATTACTTTTGCATACAATATGACATTTTTCAGATTAAAAAAATCCTTATTTTTTTGCATGTTGCTAGGGTCCATCTTTATTTTGGAAGTAGGCATGACTGCCCAACATGAGATGACACTAGTTGGCAGTATTCACACACCAATAATCACAGTCTAAAAGATTCTTTAGTCCAACAGCATCAGAAGACTCATGGAAAATAATAAAGATCATTTTCAAAAAGGCCAACAAAGGCAGCTTTACAAAAACTTCTGTAACACTAAATACTATAGAAAATAAGTCTTCCTTTTTGTAACTCATTTTACAGACCTTTAAAGTTGTTAGGAAGCTTGTTGTGTTGTGTTTTTTTTTTTTTGTAATGGATAATAGTAGATGGTAGAGCTGTAGAATCCATTGGCTCTGACTGCTTTTCTTGTGCTTGCCACTAGAGTATATCATCTCCTTAGCAGCGATAAAACACAAAGGACTTTAAAAGAACAGAATGGAAGTATATGAAATGAATTAAAGATGGTTAGAAGAAAAGCTTATTCGACCTCCTCATCATCGGTGATCTGCAACCCTTTTTCCTGTTGAAAGAAAAAGAAAGTTGGCATGTTACACAAAACTAACATTTTACCTTTAACAGCTATATATAATCTAAATGATGCACATAATCGTAGCATAGCTCCACAGATATAAAGACTAACATGTACAGTCTTCACATAATTATTTTGTCTAAAATCTAAATTGTTGTAAATGTAAATTGATAAATGCACATTAATTGCAAATGTTAAATGCATGAAAGCAGGTGTTCATGGGTAGAAACAGGGAGAAGCCAGTTATTTGGCTACATTCTTTGCATAGATTTTTATTCCCTTCAAAGACTCTCCTAGTAGTTATTCGTAATTTTGTTTCTGAATTCCTGTATGGTCATACCCAACATATAAAAAGCAGAATTTCCAAAAATAGTTTTTAAGCTTTAACTTGCATGTGTTAGAGCATAATCATATCTTAAGCACAAGGTATGATAGTAATGCTAAATGCCTCCATTAAGTGGTACCACGTAGAGCTGTACATTGTCCTAGAATTATTTATCCATCAATATTAGAATCCACTTAATCCTATTTAATGGTCATAGGAAGACAGACTTCACGATGGGAGCATTGGACACAAAGTGGGAAACACACATTAGTCCATTACAGGGCCCATTCCCACACATGCCAACACTCATGTTGGGAAAATATAAACTTACTTATTAGTATTAAATGATTTGTCTCTGGAACGTTGAAGATGAATATCCAATGAAAAAGCCATGCAAGTGCATCAAGAATATAAGACACTTCATACAGACAGTGGACAGACTATGATTTGAACCTATTCTTGACCCAAGAGACAGCAGTATTAAACACAATACCACTGTGCTGCACTTTATGAATACTACAGTATTAACAATCAGGAAGCAGGTTGGTATAATAGGTAACACTGCTACCTTACAGATTGTGTCCTGGGTTACAATTCTGCTTTTGGTCACTGTATGCATGGAGTTCACATGTACTCCATATACATGTATGCATGTTTTTGTTTTTTGTTCCCTCCCACAATCCATAGATGTGTGTTAACATGTGATTCTAAACTGGCCCTGTGTGTGAGTGGAAGTCTGTGACAGACTGCTCCACCCACCAGGCTTAGTTACTGCCTTGTGCCAAATGCTGCCTGCATAGGCTGTGTACCACCCAACCCTTAAATTGATTAAGCAGTTTTGAGAATGTTGTTATAATGATAAAAACTGTAAATATAAAGCAGGAAATCATACTTACCCATCCACCATGACTCTGAATCCATAGACTAAAATTATCTTGCAAATACTTGGCTCCAAATCCTAATACCATATTCATGGGATGATGGTCAATTGCACAAAATTTTGTTGTGAGTTCAGCAGTGTATGCAATCTTAACTTCATCCTTGACATTCATTGATTGTTTGAAGAATAAATCAAGTACATTTTTAAATAGGCTGTATGTAAACGTTTCAGTTAAGCACTGTTCTATTCTTTTGTCTTCTTTAATCTGTTAAAAAAAGAATGAAAGATATTTTTAGCAATGGTTTATTATTCAAACCTCTATCCACTTCTTGAACCTGTTCAGTTTATGGCTGTGAGGAGCTATAGTTTGTCCTGGCAAAACTGCATGAAAAGCAGCACCAATCTTGTGAAACTGTATGTCATGACATGTACATTTTTTTGGCAAGGCAAATATGGTAATTGTGTATAAAAAGAAATGAATTCTCAACCACAGAAAACCAAATCAAAGGGCCTTTACCTCATGATTTAGAAACTTCACCTCAACTCTCTTGCTTTATCTTGACTCAATCAAGAGAAGTGGGATGATTAGAGTTACACTTAGCAAATACATGATAAAATTTAGCAGATATAGTGTATTAGATGAACCCACGAAAATTCCACTGGATATGAGTATAGATACAGAAAAGTTAAATACTGAATGCTTTCAATTAAGGCAAAGAATGCAGTTTCCTCATAGTTGTGTAACAGATTACAAGCAGATATAGTAGATAAAATAGTATTCTGTTATTCACCGATGGCCCTGAGCAGATCACCAGCTTGGCACAATATTCCAACATCTTGTTCTATGGCAAGGAAGCCAAGGACAAAGTGGAAAAGAGCTCTGCAATGCTCAGTTTTCAGTGGCAGCCAAAGTTGACACTTCTATCTAGAAAAACAGAGTCATGGCAGTGGATTTGTAGCAAATCCAGATAGTAAAATCATGTATGTTTTATTGCCTATTATCCAAAAAGAGGAAATGTGCAAAGATGCAAAAACTGAGACAAAACAGTCCAAAATAGCAAGCAAAAAAGTAAAAAATACTAGAAGATCAAATTGTAAAGACTATTTTTTTGCTTTTGAGTTTAGAAAGGCTGAGAACCACAAGGTTAGTATTTGTGATCCATCTGAACGATTTCTGCCACTCTCATGAAGCATCTGTTACATATAAGTGGTACTACCAGGCAACGAAAAAAAATGGGCTGGGTTGGTAGAAACAGTATGGAAAAGGGAAATGGGGAAAAGATCATGTCCCATCCTGGGTCCTAAAGAGTGCTCTTAACCTACTTTTATATGGCATTTTCAAGCTTAACTCTACCAATTAGGAATGTCTTTGGAGCTTCTTTGTTCTTCCACCATATCTTTTGTTCACCTCTTCCTGGTTCTGTATATAAAGGGTTTTTTCTCTTTAGTTCCTTGCTGCCAATCATTCAGTTCCTGTGCTGAGGTAATTACTCTGCTATCACTTCAAAGCCATTTCAGCTTTAATTGCTCAGATTCTTTAAAAGGGCTTCTTTCATTTACTGGCATTTACTCTGCACTGTCTCAAGGTTTTGTCTATGTTCTTTTTTTACTTTATTGCTTTCCCATTTTGTGCTTTTTCTGACCAATACATTTTGCCTTGCCCTTTATATTCTTAATTTCTGCTTTGACTTTTTGAATTTCCCTGATTATATCCTCCTCTAGTTAGTTTTTGCACCCTGTCACTTTAATGCCCTTTTGTCCATTAACTATATTGCCTTAATCTTTACCAATATATGACAGCATTTTTTAAAATATCAATCTATTTCTAAACCAGTTCAGGGTCACAGGGGCTGTAGCTAATCTTGCCAACACTGGCAGGAAGACAGGGAAAAAAATTAAAGTGCCAGTCCATCACTAAGCACTACAACAGACACACACAAAACCATGACCATTTATGAAATGTTGGAGGAAAACCCACACAGAAGCTCTGCACTGAAAGTGAACAGACTAGAATTAAAACCCAGGGTCCTGGAGCCGTGAGCCCACACCACTAGCTACTGAACTATTATGTCTCCCAAACTGCAAAATAGACAAAGAAACAAAAATCCTTTTGGATGTTCCTGATTTTATGCTCCTTTGATTTTCTGTAATCCCTTAAAAAATCTACAATCTGTAAGAATTACTTATTGCTAGGTATGCAACATAGCAAAGGATACAAATTTTACCATTGTAACATCATTCTACAGCCTGGAGATTTATATTGGAGCATAATGGTGAACAATGATACCTCACAGCTATAGGGACCCTGGTTTGAAAGCCTAGCCTGGTCACTGGCTTTGTGGTGTTTTTGCATTCTTGTTGTGTCTGCTGGGGTTTTCTTTGTTTAAATGAAAACATTTACCTCCTAATAACTCAAAGTCTCGGAACTCTGCTAGATTTTCATTTAATTGAACAAACTCCACTGTGTAATGCTTGCTTTTTTCCATCTGTTGGGTACAAGTTGCTAGAACCCATCTTTGGATTAGCAGTAGGAATGACTGTCCGACACGAGATGACACTTACTGGGATCAGAAGGCTCATGGAAAATAATGATTAAGTACAGCATCTGTTCCTATCCATAAATGATAGTGGAGTAAAAGAAGACTTCTGCCAGTTTGTGCCAACGGTAAAAATGAAATCTTAATACGGATTGATCATTTTCAAAAAGGTCTACAGTGACTGTTTTGCAAAAACATGTGTACCACTAAATAGTACAGAAAATTAGTCTTCTTAATAAACTGCTAATAACTTTTAGGATAAAATAATATAACCACTTTCCAATTTCTACTTTATTAGAGGGTAGAATGTAGGCATTTTAGTGTTGGTTTTAGCTGAACTTTTATAAATGCTTGACTATTTGTTTTAAAAGTGTGTAACATTTAGTGAAATGCTAAAAGCAATGTAAGTAATTAAAAAAATTGATGGAAGTTATGCTATCAATGTTAAAATGCACAGATTACTAATTTTGATGTCGTGATTACCTCTGTTATGACTGATTTTTCTCATAATTTTTTGTGGGATTTCCTCAAGTGTAAGCACACATCTATTTTGTTGTTTTTCACTTGAAGAATGCAGTTCTAGCTTTTTTGTTTTCATCTAGATGGTTTTGTTTGCATATCTGTACTCTGTTTAAAGAGATCCCACAATTTTGGGGGGGGGGTGGGGGGGGGGGTGGCGGCTTTATTTGTTGATTAGTAAAATGTTTTACTATCATGTATATTTCATGCTAAGAACTGTGGTCACTGCCATTTTGTGCCTGCAGTCATATTGTTTATGGGTGCTATGCATGTTGCTAGCTATGTGACTCTGAGTCACATGACATTATTTCATGATTCCTAACCTATGTAAGATGGCAACATGCTACCTTCTGTGTGCAAGTTTGTGTATTTACTCTAAAACTCTGCTTGTGCTATTTTTGTGTTTTTAAGCCTTGTGGTTACTTGATTTTTGGTTTGTTATTTTTGACATTGATTCTTGGTTTACACCCATCCATCCATCCATTTTCCAACCCACTGAATCCGAACACAGGGTCACGGGGGTCTGCTGGAGCCAATCCCAGCCAACACAGGGCACAAGGCAGGAACCAATCCTGGGCAAGGTGCCAACCCACCGCAGGACACACACAAACACACCCACACACCAAGCACACACTAGGGCCAATTTAGAATCGCCAATCCACCTAACCTGCATGTCTTTGGACTGTGGGAGGAAACTGGAGCGCCCGGAGGAAACCCATGCAGACACGGGGAGAACATGCAAACTCCACGCAGGGAGGACCCAGGAAGTGAACCCAGGTCCCCAGGTCTCCCAGCTTTCTAGTTTTGACCCCTTTTTTTGTCTAAGATTTGCACATTGTTCTAATCTCTCTCTCTCTCTCTCTCTCTCTCTCTCTCTCTTTACTGCTCTATTTAGTCTGCTATTTTCTATCTTTTAGTGGTGGAACACCATAATACCACAACATTTTGTTTGGTTAAGGGCACTTTTTTTTTTTTTTTTGAGACTTTGATGTTAATAGTTGCTATGGTAATCTGCAGAACCATTTTGAGATTTTAGCATTAATTAATGGTTGCTATGGTAATCTGCCCAGAATGCTCGGGGGAACGTTTGACTCATGATGTCATCAAAAAGAGTATAAAGATAATGTTAAGTTTGCAGTTCTTTTGATTATTTTCTCCAGGTTTAAGAACTTTCTTTTTGGTCCTTAGAGTTACAATTTTTGATTAGTGTTTTGAACTTGCAAAATTGGTTTGACTTTTTTGTAACAATCTTGGCTTGTATTACTGACTTTGTTTCATTTCCCAATCCTTTTTGTTAAAAGTTTGTTACAGTCTCCTTTGAGTCAGTATAACCTGTTTGCAAGAACTGCTTAGGTGATGGATTTCTCCTCAAATCTCTCTCTATATAAAATCCAATGTCTGTTTGTCTGTATGTCTGTCTACTTTCACGAGAGAACTACTTAATGGATTTAGATCAGGTTTTTTTCTATAATTTGCTTGAACATTCCAGTTGATTTTGCGACCTCTCTCTTTGCGCTAAGTATCGCAGTTCGTTTGCGGTACCGATTTATTTTCACAAATCAGAGAGAGACATAGCAGGCCGAGGGGAGGGGGGCAGGGCCCTCCTCACTGACGCGCCAACCTCAAGGTGTATCTTACATCCGCTTAGCTAGTGAATGAGAGAAGTACTTAACAAATTTAGATTGGGCTTTTTTTCTAGAATTTGCTTGAACATTCCGGTTGATTTTGCAAGTTTTCTCATCGCGCTAAGAATTATAGTTCGCTTGCAGTGATATATTTGCGCTAATCCGAGAGAGAAGCTGCGGGCCGAGAGGAGGGAGAAGCATGACGTCAGGAGTAGGGAGCCGGGTAGGGCCCTCCTCGCTGTCCTGTTTCACTTCTACACAGGCAAAGCCGCAGGGGGCGGCTAGTGCTTGATATGTTATGCTAGTTTTGAATCCATTAATATAAAATATCCTCCAACATGAGTATGATATGCAGTTAGGTCAGGTGATGTATCCAAATTTTCCAAAAGCTGACCAATGATAGCCTAACATCATTCCAACCAGTACAGATTATGATTAGTGAAGGAAACAATTCTAGTTAAGCAGCTAGTGATAACGCATGGCAGAAAGGAGTTCATAGTTCAGAAGTGCTGAAACAGAGTCCAGCCATTCTTTGGATATTGTTTGGTGGCATTATTCCTGGCCTATGTACTTTGTTTGGAGTTGGCACATTCTCCTACTGTAGGTGTAGTTTTTCCTCAGGGTGGTGGTGTTTCATTTCATATGAAAAGATATGCAGGCAATGCTGATTGACAGCTCCAGTTGTGACTGAGTATGCTTCGAGATGAACAGTCATCTAGAATTAGTTAATGCCTTGCGTCTGAAGCTACTGGTATAAATTCAGGCTCCGTGCTACCTTGTAATGAAATATGGCAATATAGAAAATTTAATTAATGAACATGTGCAAGATCATTCAAAGTTAAATAATAATTGTGTTTAAATTCTTTGTCTGTTCTGGTATATGACACAGTTGTAGCTTGTTGATTTTAAAAATGTAATTTAGGTTGCTGAATTAACTGCTTACCCAGCATATATTTTGTTACAAATGTTACAAATTTTAATTCTAGTTCCTTTTGCAGTTTTGCACACTTCATTAACCACCAGGAGACATACAAATTAGTTTGTAAACACTGATAAAGAAAATGAAGGAAACTACAAAAAGATTTTTTTTTCATTTTCTCGCTATCCAAGATCTGCTTTCTCTATCTTAGAAATATTACCAAAAAAAAAAGCATTTTCTCAGGATCTCATGTTCCGTTTGTCTCAAGCAATATTAACTATTATACTGCTTTACTGTTAAATCATTCATATCATTAATTTGGTGCCCCACTCTTAATTGAAAACATAATAGTGAGGATGGCTGGACTAGACCTAAAAAGTATAATCACATACTGTAATTTCATTTCTCAAGTGTCTCTTCTAGGTAAATATACAGATAATTTTTAAAAATGCCCTTTTCAACATATAGTTTCATACATTTCTGAGTCTTTCCATACCTTGCAATGTATTAATGACTAAAGTACAGTCTACATGAAATCATAATATACCATGGAAAGCCCTACTCTTGAGTAGGCTGCAATCATAAGCCACAAGTCCACTTAAAATGTACAGAATACAGGTGCAACTCAAAAAATTAGAATATTGTGAAAAAGGTCATTTGTTTTCATAATTTATTTCAAAAAGGTAAACCTTCATATATAATAATAATAATAATTGTTTGCATTTATATAGCGCTTTTCTTACTACTCAAAGCGCTCAGCAATTGCAGGTTAAGGGCCTTGCTGAAGGGCCCAACAGAGCAGAATCCCTTTTGGCATTTATGGGATTTGAACCGGCAACCTTCCGATTGCCAGTGCAGATCCCTAACCTCAGAGCCACCACTCTGAAATGTAAAGTGAAATTTCAAGCCTTTTTATTGATTTAATATTGATGATTATGGCAGATAGTTTATGAAAATTTGAAATCCAGTATCTCAGATTATTAGAATATCTCATTTTGAGTTTGAGTAATGTTTAAACAGTGTAAATAACATGCATCTCTCGGTCTAGGTCAGTACATGTAAACACAATCATGGGGAAGACTATTGCACAAGCAACTGAGATTACTGCAGCCTTGAGAGGATTGTCAAGAAAAGTCAATTCAAGAATTTAGGAGAGCTTCAGAAGGAGTGGAGTGAGGCTGGTGTCAGTGCATCAAGAGCCACCACTCACAGACATCTTCAAAAAAAGGGCTACAACTGTCGCATTCCTAATATCAAGCCACTCCTGAACCAGAGACAATGCCAGAAGTGTTTTACCTGGGCTAAGGAAAAAAAGAAATGGACTGTTGCTCAGTGTTCCACAGTCCTCTTTTCAGATGAAAGTAAATGTTGCATTACATTTGGAAATCAAGGCCCTAGAGTCTGGAAGAAAAGGAGTTTGAAGTCCAATGTGAAGGTTCAGCAGTCTGTGATGAATCAAGACGTCATCTGTTGCTGTTGGTCAACGGTGTTTTTTATCAAGTCCAAAGTAAACACAGCTATATACCAGGAGATTTTAGAGCACTTCATACTTCTATTTCCTGACAGGTTTTATGGATATGCTAGTTTCCTTTTCCAGCAGGACCTAGCACCTACTCACAGTGCCAAAACTACTACCAAATGGTTTGCTGACCATGGTTTTACTGTGTATTACTTGATTGGCCAACCAACTCATCTGACCTGAATCCCATAGAGAATCTGTGGGTTATTGTGAAGAGGAAGATGAGATACACCCAAACATACAGACAAGCTAAAGGCCACTATCAAAGCAACCTGAGCTTCAATAACACCTCAGCAGTGCCACAAGCTCATTGCCTCCATGCCATGCTGCATTGATGCAGTAATTTGTGGTAAAGGTTCGCCAACCAAGTATTGACTGTACAGATGAACATACTTTTCAGAAGTTGGACATTTCTGTATTGTGAATCCCTTTTTGATTGATCTTGTGTAATATCTACTAATTTGAGATTCTGGATTTCTGATTTTCTTGAGATATCTGCCATAATCATCAACATTAAGACAAAAAATGCTTGAAATATTTCACTCAAGGAGTAATGTATATAGCATATATGAATGTTTACTTTTTTGAAATAAATTATAAAAAGAAGTGATCTCTTTCACGATATTCTAATTTTCTAAAATGCACCTGTAAATAAAACTACCACTGGAAATGGGGCCTCTGACTAAGGTGCCTGCAAATTATAGAATGATCTACTTTGAGATCAATTTCGACTTTTAAATCAAGACCAAAGTTCCATTATTTTATCAAGAACGACTCTTCTTAGAGCACCTTGTGATTATTTACTTATTGCTTTTTAAACTTCCTTGCATATAATGTAAGTATATATGAACTTTTTGACAAGGTCAAAATTTTATGTTAAGAATTTCCAATGGATTTTCACATTTTACGCATTAGTGAACACAATTTGACCACTTCTGGAGTGATGTCTTGTAGATCAGGATATGTACCTATATATTTTCAGAATTTTTTTTTTATTGTAAAATATGATCTATCGGGTTTAATTTGAATATTTTTGGCCTCAATACTCTGTCTTTATATTTTCAGCTTTATATAAGGAAACGTCCTGTTCTGGATACATCTGATCTTCCTTTTTCTTATGTCAGTGTTTGGCTGTGGTGCTTGGTGTTACATAAGCATTACATTAGAAGCTTTCTCTAAGGTCCTAGAGTGGATGAAAATAACAGCATTACTGTTTACAGACCCAATATGATTCTACCAAAGTCATATATAAAACCCTGCACAGTATTATAGAAAACCCAAACAGGGTTCTAACTAAGAATCTGTCATTTCTATGGTCCCCTAGAGATGTTATTGTCTATGGCATCTGCATAAAAGCATTTCAAACACTTACAAGGTCCACATACATAGACACTGCATTTTAATAAATATATTTATAAATGGCATGGTGCACTGTGCTTTATTGAAAATGTGCTGTATTATCTGTAAATATTTGGAACTCTGTGATCCAATTTTATTGGAAGTCGACTTAATACTGTAAGAATTAAATTGAATAAAATAACACACACAAAAAATATTGTTTTCACAAATAATGATCACACAGCCATAAAACAAACCTCATCTAAGTTAAATTGTTAGTCAACCAGTGACTTAAACATACAGATATGTACATATGATTATATCTATCACTGAAACTGTGGAAATAAGATTTAAATATGCCATGTATGGAAGTGATTGTTTTGTACAGAGAAGCAAGAATATTTAGGGGCAAGAACACTTGAAAGTAGACTTACTTTTGCATGCACCAAAAATTGATTTTCATACTTTGTGTTATCAACAGTATACTCTTGCAATTCAATATACAGTAATATGCTGAGAATAACTATAATGTGCAAGGATTAACAATTTGAATCAGAGAATTCCATATAAAATGCATTTACCCGTTCATTGAGTTGGTCTCCAGACTCTCTTATTAGGTTCACGACTTTCTGGATCACGTCCTGCTCTTCATCTATGTAAAAATAAGTTCAAGTTAATGTTTAGATTCACAGATTGAATTTTTGTTCTTTTTTTATACCATTTTGGTGTGGTAAATTATTTGATACTTATTAACTATTAATAGGGTGCCTGCTTGAATCATAGGGTTGGGGTCTCCTTCATTTTCATACTGCACTTCTTTCTACCAATGAAGCCAACGGCTAACCTTTATAAAGTTACTTGAGAATTACAAAGGTGAAACCCTGTAATGGAGGTGAAAGAAGGGTGGGAAATAAAATTAATGCCTGAGAAAGAGAGAGACAGAGAGATAACAGAGCTTTCTTTGCAAATGACAACACGTCACAACACAGGTGAGGTAGTAATGACTTAATTTAGAATTGCTTTTGCTTGTATATTTTGGTGTTCTTTGGGTATGTTTAAGAGATACTCAAACAAAAAAGTAATAGCTTTCTTTACAGACTTGAACTCTTGGCACTTCACAATTGATTTTTCTTCACACAAAGAACCATGGAATAAATTATCAAGTAGAGTGTTGGAGATCGTAGGGCTTTAGGTGCATTCAGATCTTGACTTGATGTTACTTTGGACAATCTTGGTAAGTAGCATTGGCAAACCTGTTGGGCAGAATGGCCTGTTCTTGTCACAATTGTTCTAATGTTCTTAAAAATTCCTTATTGTCATACATTGCTGAAGTGTCAGATTTGTATCCTGTATGTGCTGTTTTGCTTCATTTTGATGGCAGTTAATAAATTAAATTAAAACAATTAAACTAAGTTAAAACACATTAGATTCAGATCTTCATTCACCTTTACTTCAGAGTTACAGTAGAAATGCAGGCAAAGAATATTTCTAAAGTGGATGCACTTCTTCTTTGGGGCTTTAGTTACGACTGCAATATAGTAGCCCTAGAGTTTTAGAGGAAATGTCTTAAGTGATTCTGGAGCTTGGGCCAGGACATAACTTGATTTGGCATTTAAAAGTTGCTCACAGTTTTAACCTACTGTAAAAGGAAAGCTAGTATAAAGTTTCAAGATATGTTGTGTGTTTCACGCCTTCTGGTTTCATATTAGGTTGACCTCAGTAAATTATCATAGTCAATTTAGATATTCGTTGCTTGCACAGATTTTTATTTGTTAGGCAGGACACTCTAGAAAAATGACAGAGAAAACAACCTGGCACAATCATCTGTCTGGTCTAATACTGTAGTATGACCAGGTGAGTAGACTAATAGATTAAAATTTCAAATGTTTCTTCATCCAGCAATAGTACTTGCTACAAAGGCTGAAAGGTAAATATAGCTGTAGACGAAAGTGCATTCTATGCAGAATTAGTCTGGAGATCTCATTGACAGTATTTAAGATACAGCTATTATGAAAATTAATAAATATTAAGAATGAATATTTTAGGTTTTAATACTTAAAACCTGTTTAGCAATATTTATTTATATTAATTACCTTCATTTCCATCTGTCTCAAGACTTTCCAAAGACAGTGACAAATTCTTGAAATCACCATTTGAATTAAGAATCTCTCCAAGTTTTTCTGCAACTTTTTCAGAGTTATCCTTTTCTGCAGTTAAACAAAAATGGAATTAAATTAATGAACTGCACACATTGACTAAGCATACAGTGTGATGGCACAGGGATTAATAAAACTCATTTTCATCCTTAAGATCAAAGACTACTTAAAAATATAAAGACTTAAAGTAAATTTATAGTTGTCTGGTACATAGAAATATGCAAGTAGCTATAATCAGGTGTTAAGCTTGAAAAAAACATCAGCCATCTATTAACTCAAATGGTTTTAGGGTGCATAATAAAAAGTTCATTTTTATCATAATTTTCAACCCTGGGGCTGCCTACTTCTTCCCTAAGTGCTAGCCCTGTCACTGTCTGTGTGGTATTTGCACATTTTCCCAGGATACACATGAACATTCTCCAGGCACACTAATTTCCTACCACGTGGCAATTAGATAAAATTGGCTGGTGTGAATGCTATGGGTGTGGGCAAGACACACAGTGAAATGTACTGTTGTTGTCTTCAAGTATAGTTTATGCATTGCTCACAAAGCTGTCAACATTTTGAAAGCAGTTTTTCTAATATTTAAACCAAAAATTATCCTGGACAATGGCCTATCCATCGCGTAGACTGCAGTTTGTGACACTCAAGGACTGTGTTTCTGATATGGATGTGAGCAACACAAGGAGCAGTCCAGTCTCCTTTTCTCTTCACTCTGTACACCTCAGACTATAAATATAACACCAGGTCATGTCACTTATAGAAATTCTCAGATGACTCTGCACTTGTAGGGTGTATTGATAAGGGCCGTGAGACAGAATGGAGAAGCCATGTGGAGAACTTTGTTTCTTGGTGCAGAAAGAATAGTTTGTAACTTAACATCAGCTAAACTGAGGAACTGGTTATTGACTTTCACTGCACCAAACAGCCTCTGTGTCCGGTCTCGATGCAGGTAGTGGATGTAGGGGTAGTGCACTCCTACAAGTACTTGGGGGTTCACGTCAATGATAGATTGGAGTGGTCTTGTAACAGAGAGGAACTATATAAGAAATGGTGGAACAGGCTTTTTTTTTCTTAGGAGACTGCATTCCTTTGATGTAAGTAATGACATCCTTCACATCTTCTACGACTCTATGATGGCCAGTGTGATTTTTCTATGCTGTGGTGTGCTGGACCAGTAACATTACTTCAACAGAAGCTCACCGAATCAAGAAACTAAAAAGGCAGGCTCAGTTATGGGACACATTATCAACACACTGGTGTTAGCAGTGGAGGACGAGAATGAAAACAAAATTGAGTACCATTATAAACAATGCTGCACATCCTCACTTTGACTTTCAGCCAATTAATTATTCATCAGAAATGTAAACACTACTGGGGTTCCTTTATACCAACAACAATATGCTTGAACAATGCCTTACTGTATTCACCAAGTCAAAATTTTTCTTTGTTGATTTTCTTCCTTTTTAGTTATTCTGGTATGTGTGTGTGCGTGTGTGTGTATTGTGAAGGCTAGGGGTGCGAGTGAGCCCCAAACACGAACACACAAGACAGTCCCAAATAAAAGGTGTTTTATTATAAGCATACCTCGTATAACAAGCACAAAACAAGTTGTCTCTTCTTTCTCTTCCTCTCCTCTCTCTACCGTACTGCTCTCCTCCAGTTGAGTGTTGCCTTCCTTCCTCCCTCCCAGCTCTGACTCATCTGGACAAGGCAGTGTAGTCTCTTTTATTAAGGACCTGGGATTACTTCTGGTGCTAGGGATCTGGCCTGTTAGAAGCACTTCCAGGTCATATGAAAGTCCCGAATAATAGGGAGTGTCTCTCCCCGCATCGCCCTCTTGCGAACTACAATTCCTGGCATTCCCTGCTGGTTTCCGACTGGGCACCAATATCCAGGGACACTGCCTTCTAGCATCCAGGAGGAAAAAACATTCTGCAAAGACAGTCCTTCCCTGTCATTCTCTTTCATCCTGATTAGGGAAGGTGCTACAAATCTTTCTGGTCGGGACATCTGTCCTATTGCCTGAGGCTTAATGTCCAAGTAAGGAATCTTCTTTCCTGGTCAGGAGGTGCATCCAGCTGAGAAGTCTCTTTTGAGTCTGGCACCTTTCTCTCCCTTGGCTGGGATGCCGGTCTGTCTACTTGGAACATCTTGTCCAGGTAAGGAACCATCCCCTCTCTTGCTCAGGATGCCTGTCCATCCCATGTGGGACTTGCATTTTATTTATATTTATTTATATATTAGTGTAGCATTTTAAATTATACATATGTATGTATAATATATTTCTGCATTATATTTGTTCATTTTTCATAAGAAAAATGCAATTTAATAATTTATAAAATAAGTAATTTTGTTCTCAAAAACAAAATTGACATTTAGACTAAAGAAAATTTGCCACAAGTGGAAAAGTCACACAGGATGTCTGTCTTGATAAACTGGTCCCTAGTTTCCTGCATACTGCAGATTTTCAATATAGCTGAGGCAGTGTATGCAACAGCAAACCAGCAATGTGAAATCACACTGCCTTAACACAATTTCAGAAACTTACTTTTTAGCATCCGGTTTGCTATTGCATCTTCCTCCTGGTTATCAACTACATCAGGTGATGTCACACACTTGGGAAGAAGTTTCTTCCAACCTTTCCATTTCTTTTGTTTTTTTGGTGTTGCTGAACCTTTCTGCTTGTTCTCCTCACCAGCTGCATCTGCTTGCTCTATTTTCTTGCCATCTTCGGAGTCAAATGTAGGTCTCCTACGCTGGACATAGACCATTAGCATCTTAAATTCATAGGTATCATAGATGCTGTCTGATGGTGAGCTGTTTTCCATCTCTGTTGCTGAGGTAGGACACATTCTGCAAAGAAAACAATTTTTTCCAACTGTAATTAATAAACTTTTTGCATTATATTGTAAGTGCTGACAAGACATATTAGATACATTATATAACATATTATCCATTCATCCATCCATTATCCAACCTGCTATATATTATCAAATCTGCTTAATCCAGTTCAGAAAGCCAGGGTCACTCCAAGTTCTTTCACAGCATCATTGGGTTTAATTCATGAACTATCCCTGGACAGGCCACCAGTCCATTACTGACCGATTAATGTACAGGGTATTTTAACTTACCTTCAAAATCTTCAGTGTTATGGTAGGAAAATCCACAAAAAACATAGGGGTAACCATTAAACTCCACACAGGAAGTGCTGAGTCCATGATTTGAATCCAGTAACCTGAAACTCTGAGGAAGTGACATCTACCACAATCTTTTAGCTCAAGAAACCAATTGTGTTGCTTGACAGTTCTTTAACAATTGCACATTTCATTCAAGCATCTTTGTTTCATTTTCTAAAGACCTATTCTGTCACAATAACATCCTAGAAACAGTACCCTTCTTTCATTTCAACACTAAAACTAATTCTCCTATGGTTTTAATATAACAGCATTACTATTGTACTTGGTTTTAATGCCATTTACTGCCCCCATTTGCCGCCTCTTTAACATTTTTAATGAAGTAACTTTAACATGTATTCCTTTTATGGTGCTGTGTTGCTAGGGCAGGTTTTTGCCTCTACAACTCTGAACTGAATGAATAAGTGAACAAAATATTTTACACATTCACTCAATAAAACCACCTTACCTCCACTCTTAACAAACAGGACAGAGCTCCTGGTTAGTTAAGAGTTAAGGTTTGTTATCAGAATTCACTCAACGTCTGAACTCTGGGACTGATCCAACTATTTTCTCATTAGGGTCACTGAGTTTTTAAGAAAATATTATTGAATCAGGTGCTGCTATGCATAGCAATTAGTCGTTTGACTGAACATCCATCCAGTCATGCTTTCTAGACAGTTAGTACATTGCAGGAGTGCAGGGATTCAAAGTCCATCCTGATACCACTGGAAAGAGAGTGCTTTACTCAAATAGGATATATTTTGATTTGTGTTAAGTGTAAATTGAATGTCCTTGGAATGTTTGAGGAAAATCAAGGTACTTGAAGAAAACCCATGCAGATATATGCAAAGCCTAACGCGCCAGCAACTGGGCCAGAAGTCTGGAGCTGTGAAGGAGAAACACAAACCACCGAACCAACATGTCACCCAAATTAAAAACTTGAAATGCAAAATGTGTTAAATTATATATAAACTTTCAAATTTTGGTCATGTACCCAACAGGGTGGCAGTGTAATTCCCTCAGCTGACCCATGTCACTCACATGCAAATGGGAGGAAGCTAAAGGGCTTGAATGAGAGTAATTCCGAACCAGACCGGGAGATGGCAGAGTGCACTGACTCTTTTTCTCACTTTTCTGCAGACTGTTCACGGGAAATTCCGCCTGGCCTTGATGATGTCAATTCTGGTTCTGGCCCCTCTGATGTCACTTCCAGGACCGAGCCTATGGATGAAGACCCTTCCAGTTCTGAGCCCTTTGAGGTCACTTCCTATACTGGTCTTTAAAAGCCACCACCATTCCTGTATCTCCTGAGTTCTGTTCGCGACTCTGATCTGTACACTTCAGTACATCAATGTATTCAATTTTGCAGCCAGGAAATAATATATGGGTGGCTGCTACAAACCTTCCTATGCCTCTTTGTTAAGTTTGTGACACCCACTAATAAGTACACATTTTGTTTTGTTTTCTACTTCTAACATAATAATTTCTTTGTAATCATTTCTTGCCCCTCAGAAAATGAGACACATACTGTGCCAGCTGTCTGTCTTGGTTGGTAAAGTGATTCATGTTTTCATGTTTTGAACAAATGGCAAACAACTTTAAAAATATCTTAAATATACAGGGAAATTTTAGACATCTTGAATCATACATTTGATGCATGGTGGAGGTACAAGCAGGAAATGGTACTAAATTAGTGAGACTGTGAGTTAGTTACCTCACTTGTAACATCAAGGTTTTCAGCCATTACTTCTCATTTTGAACACCATACCAAAACCTGAAAATTGCTACAATGAGTCTTGCCTAAGTTGGATATCCTCTTCTCATGCTGAGTTTCTCTTGTGCAATACTTTTTTGAAGATTGACAAACTAACAAGTGCAACATTGTATACTAGTGACCAGGTACTGACCTTAAAGATGCCTGATGACATGACCAAGAGGAAACTATCTAATTTGTAATGTAGGTATAGAGTTTCTACGTGGGATCCTGTGGTGGTTTGTTGTGTGGTGCATGAATGATCCTAACATCAATCCTATTCTAAAGGAGTTTATTCAGAATAACTGCTGATTTGGAATATCTTGTGTGAAGAAATATTTTCTAATGATTGTGTGAAATCTGCCCTTAACCAATTTCCATATGTGTCCCCACAAACAATTAATTTTAAATATTAGGTAAGGAATTCATACAATAGATGTCAGCTATTACTTGAAAAACTTCAATCGTGTCCCCGCCTAATCTTCAGTTGATAAAACTGAATGGATTCAACTACTTCAAACCTTCCTCACCCACAGGCTGAAAATTTGACTAATTGCTCTTCTCTAGATTTTTTCTAATGCTGTAGGAAAAGAGGTTAATCATTCAGTCAATAAGTTTTACCTTTGACAATGCTGGCAATGAATTAAAACAATCAACAAGACACCCACATAAGGGATGCCAAACTAACGTAGGTTGAGTGAGGGATTACTGTTTCTTTTCCAGCCTGGATGCTGGAAACATGAATAGATCTCTACAATTTATGAACAAGGTTCATTAATCAGTGAAAGTCTACATTAAACATTTTCTCTGTTGTGGTTGGGTGTGGTAATAAAAGAAAAGATCTAAACAGCATTTTAGTTGTGACTGTGTTACAGAGTTATTATCTAATCAGCTAAGATGCTATCACTGAACTGAACTTTGCATTTTTAGAACTAAAATCACCATTCTGTTGTGAATAAATTGATAAAATACTCAAGTCTCAACTCACTGGTCACAAAACAAATACCTATTTATATAAAATAACTGGCTTCCAGAAGCTGTTCTGCAACAAGCAAGCCAACTCAGAGGTCATTATTATCACTTTCTTCAAAAACAATATTAAGTATTAAGATTGTTCATTTGTCTATTGATTTTAGGAATGCATGTGAATCCTGAATGGCTGGCATAGAGAATAATTCGACATTTAAAAATCAGCTTGCTGTGTAAAGAAGTTTTATTTTCAATAATGAAACTGAAAAGGTATATAATATCTACAATATTTAGCCTTTTGTTTAAATAACATGGGTACAGTAGGTGAACTATAATTATATACATTGATTTTTTTTAACAGATGAGGAACAAGCATTGCAAAGGACTTTCTCTGGGTTAACACAGTGATCCACAGGCCAGGAGTGAACCAGTAATCTTTTGTTTCAAAAGTCCAGTGGCTTTGCCATTAGACAACATTTATGATTCAGAACAAAGCACTGGTGATACAAAGCACTGCTGGATGATTTGGAGTAAGAACTGTATAGTAAACTAAATCCCTACAGAGGAAATGTGTTGTCGCAAAACAGTGTCTTTTAAACATATATGATCTTTGATAATCCAATGTGAGCCTAAGTGCCACAGGCTAGTTTCACAGTTGATGTTTAATTTATTTCTTGAAAATCATACAAACTGAAAATAGCACATGACTGTACATCACAGATGAATCATCGTCTCTTTTGCCACAATATTGCTTCTTGGTAATTTTTTGCAACGTTTATAATAATCTTTTTGTGATCACAGCACGCAAGCAGCTTAAGGAAAATGAAAAAATAGTCCAGATGAGATTTAGGTTTGCAAAAAAAATGAACCTTCATACTATTACTGTTATTATTAAAATGATAAAGTATTACTTGCATCCAATATTTGTGTACAAATTGTCTGCTTAGCAAGTGCAGGAACCATTGGGAAAAATAAAAAAATAAACCACTTAAGCACAATGAAGCAGAAATTGCACATTATATTGACAGTCGGGTGATGGAAGTAGCCATAAGTGAACCAAATGATAAAGGAAGACAAGTTGGAAGAAACCAGAGGACTCCAAGGAAAATGAAAAAGCTGACTCGTCCCCCTTTACTCTTTAATTTAATATTGTTTCCTTATCAGTATGCTGCTGCTGGAGTATGTGAATTTCCCCTTGGGATTAATAAAGTATCTATCTATCTATCTATCTATCTATCTATCTATCTATCTATCTATCTATCTATCTATCTATCTATCTATCTATCTATCTATCTATCTATCTATCTATCTATCTATCTATCTATCTATCTATCTATCTAGTACTGTATTCTCCATGCATTTTTAAAAAACTATTTTACATAAAAAAACCACTATGAGTCACTGCGTCTACACTTGTGGTTGGCAGTGCTGCCTTACAGTTACAGGAACCTAATTTTGACAGCTAGGCTTGTCACAGGTAGTGTAAAACACTCTCCCCATGCCCATGAGTTTTCTTCACTGAAATAATAAAACAACTCTGCCATTGTTCTACAACTACAATGTAAATGAGAATCCATAGTTATGAAAAGGAATGATTTAAAAAACAATACCACACATGAGGAATGTTCACAGAGGGAATATTGTAGCCCTTCTAAACACATGTGCCACGTGTGCCAACTTCTCCAATTTCATACTTCCCCATTCCACTAAACAGGCCATGTTTCGCTTTCATTTTCTCTCTCTTGCTTACCCTCTCTCTACTTTTCTTCAGTCCTGCACACCCTGGCCTGTCTTCCTCTGCTTCCATACACTTTTGAAAATAAACCCACTAGTAAGGAGCAGTAATTAAAACTCAACATAGGGTTATTTCTACACCAAACAAACCAGCTTTGGGTTCAAAGTCAGCAGGCATCAAAGTAGCCTCTATACACTCTTTAATGGGCTAGGACTGCAAATAAGCTTTTAGGCTGTATTGTATTCTTTTAAGTAGCAAGATTTCATCTGTCCCAAGTGGGATCTGCTTCTGCTATCCACAGAAGAACTGCATTCTCTTCTGCAGGAATCCTTTTACTGGAACGTGGGTCAGACATTCTTAGAGTGCACCTTCAACTGTTCTTTGGGAATGATGTAACTTTTTAGAGCAGAACCTTTATCATCCTGGGGGATCATCTTCCAGTGCTCATTCTACAATTATAGAACTTGAATTGGCATGTACACATGCTCTCTCATTTTCTGATGTGGAATTTTAAACATCTCTATGGTGCATGACAGACTCTTACCTCATTGAGTGCCTATACAATGGTACCTCCACTCCCAGCATCCATCTGTGTCGAGCACTATGGATTTGTCCTACAACTTAAGTGGGTCTTATTTGAGTATATATATACTGTATGTGTGTGTGTGTGTGTGTGTGTGTGTGTGTGTGTGTGTGTGAGCGAGAGAGAGAGAGAGAGTAAAAGGGCTACTGCACTCTGTCTAAGAAGGGATCTTATGAGGATAAGATCTGTAAAGGATGAATAGATTTGTGTTCTGTTAGTTTAGTTTAATTATCTTGCCACATCAAACACAGCTCATTAAAAAGGTGTAAGAGTCATCATTTTGCTACAGTCATCCAAATTTCCTGTAAAAATCATTTAGAAGCATTTTGAAAAATGCACATTATTTCAACTGGACTGACAGTCATCCATGGGTCAGAAGACCTGATACAAATTTTGTGTTAGTTTCACATATTTAAGTTTGTAATTTTTTTTGTGTTGTTTCCATCAGTTGACTTATGAATCAGGTTTAAACACATGCAATACAGCGTTGTCAGTAATGTGTAAAAATACAACTGAAAAAACACAAAACTAAACACCAGAATTCAATGAACATTATACAATTAAATTTGTTACTTTCAAATATTTGTGTCCATTATCTTAGCCATAGCAATGACATTCACCGTTTAACAATTTAAAGACCAGCAAATATTTGAAATGTCAGTTTACAGTTTCATTTGGCAATGCAAAATAATGGAATTTTACATGTGAGAAACAGTGGGTGTGACAAAGGCTTTCACAGGCATGTTCAGACAGGTTACGTCTTAAGCAAAAAACATCTGACTTCCTTGTGTTCTGTAGAATCTTCAAAGAGCAGCAAAAGCTGCTCTATTGTGCATAAAGTAAAGTTTACCTGACAAAACAGTACAATGGGATTAGTTCAACTTGTTCTACTTTACTGTGGTGGGTTGGCACCCTGCCCGGGATTGGTTCCTGCCTTGTGCCCTGTGTTGGCTGGGATTGACTCCAGCAGACCCCCGTGACCCTGTGTTCAGATTCAGCAGGTTGGAAAATGGATGGATGGATGTTCTACTTTATGTGGTACCTTTCTCAAATAGCTAATGACTTAAGATTAGACCAATAAACCCTAGACTAGAGCACTATAAATGATCACAAAAAAACTTTTCTGTGAGATTTCCAACATTTTAATTTTCAATTCACTAGTAGGGGCACTGTAATAATCACATGCAGTCTGTCTTGGGACATTAGCTGTTACTTGCTGGTGTGAGCTCACATTTTAAACTAATGTGATGGTTTTCCTTAACCAGAAAAGGACATACTTTGAAAAAGGACCATCACCTTTATGAAATTGGATTAGACAGACAGAAATATAAAACAATGGGGACACAGTGTATTGTACTGAGTTGCCTGTTTATTAAACAAGTAGGGAACTTTGGTGGGGTTTGAACATTTGTCTTTTTCTCCTTTTGTGAAATGGTTTTATCTCTTAAAAGGTCTGACATATAAAGAAGAAAACATTCAGCCCATCAAGCTCATTTACTTAGCTAATAGCGATGTTGTCCCAGTATCACATGCAGATAGTTTTAAAAGTCATGAGTCATGGCCTTTTATATGAGAAGTACATTGGTGGCTTCTGTTAAAACACACTTCCCTTTAACTTCCACATGCATCCTCAAGTATGTGATTCTCTACTTAACCCGATGGTTTCCAACATTTTTCTATGCCATGCACCTCTAGAAAATGTTTCATTTATGTTCACACCCCCTACAAAAGAATTATCACATTTAAAGACGATGTCAAAATTTCTAATTTTTGAACTTCAAATTGTACCGCATACAGTGCTGTAGGTGAACAAATTAAATAAAAAAAATGTTTTTAATTCAGTGCATAAAATTTAAATATAAAGTGAGCAATTTTACTTTTATAAGCCTCAATAATGTTGTAAATGTGTCCCCCCATGAAGCTCATACCCTTGATTGATGATCTGGGGGTTGGGGTATCCCATGAAACATAAGTGCCGCAAGGAAATGGCAAACAATCCACGATTGAGGTTTTTTTTTTTAGACCCCCAAGGTTCCAGCACGCCACTAATCAATGAGATACATTCGAGAAGCTTTGTCCCCCATAACACCTGCACTGCAGTTCAAAACAGATGCACCACACAGTTAAAATTGCTACACTCCTGCCAGGGCTGCCAGAAGGAGAGATGGGCTAAGTGTAAGCAGCAGGTGCTGCATCCAGTTCAGTCCCCTCTTGTCCCTTCCTGTCAAAAATGTCAATTAAATCAAACCTTGAAATCAGTGATGTTTCATGATCTGGACTTGCACATAAATCAATACTAGACTTCACCTTTCTCTGCGGATTATTGCAAAGTCGAAATTCCATTCTCGTAAAAATTATTATCCTTTACAAAAGCTCTGCCTGCAGCAAGGATCCCATGAGAATATGCATTTCTGTGGCTCATTCACAAGTGACAATTGCGCATGCAATGCTTGACTCTTTATCTGTCATAGAACAGGAGAACTAACTAATAAATTACCTAAATATGACTGCACACTGCAAGATACCGATTGCACCACAATAAAGTTGGACAACACACCTCACTCAATTTTGGTGAGCCATGACTCAGCCTTCCTCTTTGACACTCTGCGTGAAATGCAGTCTACAACACACTGGGGGTGCAGGCACTCTAGGCTGGGAACCCCTGGCTTAACAAAAAGGATTTTGATGCATTAAAGCATTTTGAAGAAATGGATTAGGTTCCTAACATAATATTAGAGTAGGATATTCGCTTTAGCCAGGAATGTACCTGATTGATTTTCTTTACAGTTTCTGTAGCTGCTTTATCTTTTCGTAGTGTTGTGATCAAAACTACATGTGACTAAACAGAGTGTGAGCATAATGTTAGATGATATATTCAATAGTTCAACTTGTTTTCAATTTGATTTTTCTTCAATAGTCTTTACAATATAACAAAACATTTTCTTTGCCTTTTGAATTCCTGTTTTGCAGTGTATTGGCAAAGAGAATATTGTGTTCAAGTAAACCCTAAATAGTTCTCAGAAGTTTTTTCGTGCCAGTTAGCCTGAACCCGCCTGTGTTTATAACACTGGTCAACAAGCATTTTACTACTGGGATTCTTTCATCTGTACTTTAACAAATTACACTTGCTGACTCCAAATCTGAAAACCGTTTTTGTTCAGCATGTCCCAATTTTTAGTTATGATGTTCCAGGTCTTGGACAAATAGGGTGACTGGACAGTAAAGGCGATGTGTTTCAGCATTTAAGAAATAAGTTTGGTCTTGAGAAAAGTGAAGCCCAAATTAAGGAAGGTGTTTTTATTGGCCCTGAAATACATGAACTGGTGCTTGACAATGAGTTCAAAAGGAAACTGAAGCCAACTGAATCAGCACCCTCATTTGTGCAGGTTGTCCAGAATTTTCTTGACAATCACAGAGCAGAGAATTATACTGAGCTTGTGGAGAATATGCTGAAAGTATAGTAGCTAACGGGAGCCAGAATGTCACTGAGGATGCATTTTTTACATTCTCATCTCGACTTTTTTCCACCAAATGTAAGCGATGTCAGAGATGAGCATGGAGAAAGATTTCTTCAAGATACAAAACTGATATCTGGAAAAATTCACTCTGAGCATGATGGGTGACTATTGTTGGTTCTTGCAAAGAGAGACGGATGTGCAGTACAAGCGCAAAAGTGAGTGCCTCCAACATTTTTGGGCACGCTGACCTCACTTTTATATTGAGGTAAATTGACATAAACATGCTTTAACGTGTCTCTGGTATCATCTTCTGGTTTGTTTTCAGAATAAACACATCCAAACAATTTTGGTGGGACATAGTCCAAATTCCAGATATCGTGTTAATATATTATATTGATATTCAAAAGTGTCAAAACGTCAATGATGTGTATTTCAAAAATCTGACGTGCTAGCTTAATTCCAATCTCATATATGAAACAAGTGTAAAAAACTTAATAAAGAGATGCTCTGAAGTTCCCAGAAGCAAACAAAAAATATTTTTTGTAGACCAGTGATAATTAATGTCACTTAGATCAATTGGATTAATGCAGTTCAGAAATCAGAAATCTCATCACAAAAATCCTTAAAGATTTTATGTCAAGTGACATCTAAAAATAAACTAAACTAAAAATAGAAATGGTTGATATTTTATATAGTCAAATCTTCAGTGACAAATTTTATTAAAACGGATAAGAAAATATTAATGCATAATATTTATGTGTCCAATACTGTTTTATAGTGTGATATGGCAATATCTAAAATACTGGGGATGAAAGGGTTCAACAGACAGTGATATGCCTTGAGCAACAGTCTGAAGTCAGGCAGTTACCAGCTCAGAAATATCGTACCACAAATGAGATACAGCAGTACACCATCCAAGCTGGGTTGTGGTCAGCAAAAAGCAAAAAGGTCCAATTTTAGAGGGCACATAAACACTGGAAGCTATTATTCTACACATAACTTTATAACATATTTAGTTACTTCTTTTCTAAGTAATGAATAATATAATTAAATTACTTTTAAAAGTATCTCTAACACTGCCTGGCAATACCTGATGGAAATAAAGCTATAAATGTATGATACGTTGTAAGTCTTTTCTAGTAAATTTTAATAACCTTACCTTAACATATATAGTCGTATATAGCTTCACACCACTTTACTCCACACAGGTTATAAACGTCTGCACTTCAGAGCACACACTGCAATCACAAGACACAATAGTTTAATTAATTTCAATGATTAATAAAAGTTTTGCTGGAAGCACAGCCTTTATCTACATATTCAAATTTTGGATTGATCTGCACATCAATATAAAAATAATCCCTTGATTTCACAATTTAAATGAAGGCAGAAGTTTTTGCATTGTGACCTTTGACTGCACTGTCTTAATCCACTAGTATTTTATTTTTTCCAATTATGTTTGACCAGACATCCCAAATACCAAGGAGTCTAAATTGCCCCGTTTGAATAAATGTCTCTTGCCGTAGTCTGTTGCCCCAACCTGGAAAATGTCACTGCACCCAGGATAAGCAGAAACAGAATCAGCTGGAGAAAATATATATACTGTAAGGTAAAATTAAAGTGTCCATAGAGACAAGACACAACTGAGTTGTCAAGATATACTTGGATGTGCGATATCAACTCCTGTGGTTTTGTGGGTGGATCTGTGTATGAAATAAGAAAACTGTACTCAGTGAAATGAGGAAGGGGGTAAGAATTATGGTGGAAGAGGAGGATAAGTAATATGTAGTTACCATTATAGTACTGAACTTTTCTGTGAATATTTAGGGCTGTGTGACTGCCTTTCCAGGCGAAAGAAGATATCAAGTGCTGCATAAAATCCTTTCCATTTGCTTAGATTGACAGAAGGTATAGAAAAGTTGTTGCATGTATTTTTGGAATTTGTATTTTTGAAATTTGTGACGCCTTTTAATTCATTGTCAAACTTCAACAATACAGTACTTCACTAAACTGGGACCCTGATAACTCATCTATATTGTCATTGTCTATAATAAATGAATAACGTGCAAATTAAAATGTTGACAAATTAATGATCATTTCTATTTTGTGCTATATATTGGCAATGAATATGTTTTAATTATATTTATTTAAATATTTTAAACACCTTTTTTAAGAGAATTGCCTTTACAATAAGCAATAATGGCCTCCCCACTATGTTGGATTGGTACCAAATATAGGGATGGTTCCTGCATTACACCCTTTGCCCCCAAGGTAGACTCAAGCCCTGTGATCATGAAACGAAAAATGATTCAGTAATAGGTGGATATATGGCTCCTGACTGTATACAGTAGTAGGCTAAACTATAGGCCACATTACTTTATAAGTGCCATGGAAACAACAGGAACAGTGAAGTCAGTTGTTTTATTAACATTTCTGTATTATTCTAATAGTATAATGTTTAC
This sequence comes from Erpetoichthys calabaricus, assembly GCF_900747795.2. Classification (NCBI taxonomy): domain Eukaryota; kingdom Metazoa; phylum Chordata; class Cladistia; order Polypteriformes; family Polypteridae; genus Erpetoichthys; species Erpetoichthys calabaricus. The sequence continues at coordinate 157,657,266 of NC_041394.2, read as the reverse complement.
CAGTTGAGCCATTCATATAATTCCACTTATTGAATATTCTTACTTCAGTTAAGAGTCAGAGCAAGAGCCTATGTCATCAGCATCTGCATCTTCAGTTCCTTTAATTGTATGTGGTGTCTAGGTAGTTTTGTGATTTATGCAGTTGCCCTATAGCTCCTGCGAAGTGAGTTTAATTCTTTCCATATCTATGTAGCAAAATTTTTCTTTCAAAATTCCAGACACTTAATGGTGACTCTAAATTTTCCCATCAGTGTGTCTTGTGATGGACTGTTACCCAATCCAAAGCTTGCTCCTGCATGCCTTAAAAAGCTGCTGGTCCCTGTGACCACATACAGGAATAAACAGGAAGAATGGATGGACAATTCCATGAAGCATTTTAATATGTATGTTTTGATTTTCAATATGTTTATAATTACATAATTTTTTAACACATTTTATATTATGTTTTATAATCAGTATATAACTCATCAGAAATATACTACTTTATTAGAGCTTTTGAAAACAAAGAGGTAAATAACACACCATTTATCATTACATAAATGTGCTTTAACGGCAGAATGTTTTTGCTTTCAAATCCAAATAAACCTGGTTTCAGTCATTTCTGGCAGCATCCAACTAGGATGCAGGTGCAGGGTAATGGCAATGAAATTTACTGCCTGTAGCTTTTTAAAATTTTGAATTGTTACTTCATGTGATTAAGGAAATACATAAATTATTACTTGCAGGGATGAATAATAAGTCCACATGACCCTGGGCTTGATGAGACATTAGGCCACCTCCCTGTACCCCTGCCACCAGCCAGAACCAAACTTCAGTACTACACCTGGTAGTGAGGTGCACCTGACCAACTCTGTACAGCTGCAAACAGCAGCACTACAGCTATCAATATTATCTATGTATTCTTTAGGACGCCCACAGATTACAGGGGCCTGGAAAAAAAAAAACCTTGAATGTCAATACTGTATTGTTCAAAAACTGACCTTTCACAAGGCTGAAAATCGTTACTACCTCAACTGGGATCAGTTTCCAAGACTAAGTGTGTTTAATTTTCATGAAGCCTATAACCCCCACCGCCCCCGACCCCCCACCTCTGGGTTCCTTTGGGTTTTATCTGTATAAATGTCATCAATGTGTTTACCTAAGATCGATGTTCAGCACACTTTCTATTAAACCATGATTTGCTTTAATCTAATTCTGTACGACATGTTTAGTACAGTATATATTTATATATAATCATTTCAAAAAGCCAATGATCCTTCTGATGGACTATCTGTGCTCATTCATTTTGTGTTCAATATTTATCGTGCCCAGTAAACATTCAGTCATTGCACTCAGAAAACAAATAGGACACTCGATGAAGAGCCCAGTTTTTAGCTTTTGTCAAATTCTAAAATTAATTTGTAAATTTGTTCTCTTAATTTAGGGCAGTACATAAAGTGCTCTGTTGTTTCGTTTATTTTATAATGTTCATAATTCAAAGTATTTTATGTCTAACGATATAAAAAGTTATTTACTTCACTGTATTAAAATATATCTTACAATTCCTTTACTTCTAGAAAAAAATGTATGAATGGTCAGTTTAGGAAAAACGTTGATTCTGAGTCATGATTAATTAAAAAGAAAGCTATTAACCAGACACTGCCGAGTTCCAGGACCTCGAATGCCTCACAAGTGTCCGCATGCGTCCTTGAAGTAATAAGCTCACGTACGACTCTACGCATGCGCACAGTTTATTTCAACATACGGACTGACAGTAGGGTGATTTATGTGTTCGAGTTCTTCTGTCTATGCTGTTTAACGAGGAAACACACTAAATATCTGGAAGTGTACTTTGCCATGTCTGGGCGACATATACAGAAATAAATATCTGTTGACGTCTCTGAATCCTGCTTGACAGGCTTTAGGCAGGACGTTTTCTGTACAGATGGGAGACTAGACTCATATGTAGAATTTAAAACTTGATTTTCTGCAACCCGCAACTACCTGTCAACTAAAATCGCATACCCGTCCTTTTTTAAATAAAGGCCCGAATCATAACATCCAGCATATGTTTAATTTATTTCGTCTGAACTAATGAATTTGCTAATGAACAGATCAAACATATATAACGTTTACAACATCCGGATAAAGAGGGCCAAGCATGTTAACTTTTACAGTGGTTAAAAGGTGTAAGTCTAGTCCTGATCAAATATGTATTTAACCATTAATTTCCATTTGACATTAACGCGGTTGAAAACCATGAATCGACTTTAGCTATATCGGATATGCTGTCAAGAGACGGGGTTTCTTTTGCCGATGACTTAATAGTAACTGTGGCTATAGTTTTATAAGCGATTACTGTTCAGGCCGATAATCACGGACTTTCTTTTACAGTTTGGTTATTTCAGTTTGAAAAAACAACTAGTATCTAGTCGAAAAAGATTACTACTAGTCTTGACAGTATTTATTCTTGTTTAATGGCAAATTCAAGTACAGACATTTCCTTAACGCAGGGTTACTGGTCGAAACCTTTCACAGAAATGCTTCCCCCTTACCCTGAAACCCCATTCGCGATGTAAACTTACGTGAAGAGTCGTTAGTAATTAGCTGGCATGTATTTTCCAGTTAATCCGTGAAAGTAAGTCTTCTCTTCTGCCGAATGATACGTAACCAGACACAGTGGGATTTCCCTAATATTTTATAGTGCCTTGGCACGCCTTTTCATGCGTCATGTCATATGTCACGTCACGACTATTTAAACTTGAAATCCCGTGACTAGTCCTCTCATAGCGAGCTAGCTTTGACACGTTTATCGCAGCAGGGCACGCAGAATTTCGTTTTTAACAAAGTAGCTGACGTGACGACGATACGTGCCCTTATTCATATAATAATAGTATATTACATCTGGAGGAGAGGACTAGTTCAAATTACACACACACACGTTCACATACATAATAATTTTTCCAAGACTTCATTGTAGTGTGGGTTTATTTGCTCAGGATATTTAAAATATGAATATGGACTGTCAGAAATATTCAAGAACCTAGGTGGATATAGGCCTATGTCACATTGTAGGAAGTTCTATTATATCATCATCAAGTTGAAAAAAAAAATCACATATTCAATCGTTTAACTTAACATACTAATTTTCCTACTTAGTTTTGTTTTTGGTTTACTAAAAAAATTACACGAGGAAATCCAATGAAACAAACAGCTAGTTTACACTAAAAGAAGCTCAGTTTAGGTTTGGAAGCAATCTGGTTTAAAATGGAAACTGGGATTTTCCTGTGGCAGAGGTGTTTGTCATTTCCAATAAGAATCACAATTTGTAAACTAACAAGTTAATACCTGTTTCTGTATGCTGACATTTTCCTTTTCTCAGAAATACTGTACCCTCTAACAAACCATGCAATCTGGCAACATACATGTTTCTGATCTTTATGGCTGACTAAAATCCACACAAGTTTAAATGCCCACCACCTCTTACAGGAAATACTGAAATTCTTAATAGTTCATAATCTGAAAAGTGTTCTGTATTTTGTTTTATGGATACTATGAATACTACTTATTTACAGTATTCATTGTTTACTATTAAACATGTATACAACACAAAAACGTGAGGGCATGTTTCCTCTCTTCTTATTGTATTGTATTGTATGTCATTTTAAATAATATATCCAAGATTTAAAATGTGTCAAGTATTATATGTGTAGGTGCCCAGAGGAAAAAAATATTGCTCAGTGATGTCCTATTTAGTGCTCAATTTAGTACAATTTTGATTCTCATTACTGAATTGTTTAGGTTTCAGCTTTCACTCATGTAATTGTCCAAAAATGACTTAGGAGGACTATCAAGAAAACAGAGAAAAAACAGACCTAAGATGGAGACAAAATTCTGATACAAGACTGAGAAAAAGGGAAAAGTAAAGAGACCTCAGTAGTGTACAATCTAAGCCTTAATAATGACTTGTTTTGCCCTGTACTAAATAAAAGCAACCCAAGAGCCTTACTGGAGCAAAGTACAGTATCTACTGTATCTGATATCTCAATAGCAATGCAGTTAAAACTTGAAAAACAACAACAGTAAATACATTCAAAATAAATGTATTGTAAATTTAAATTACATTAAGTAAAGCAAAATTATAGAGTTCACCAGTATTCAAACTTGTGGCAACTTACTATCAAACATGTTTCTTTGCATTTTTACTCAGGTCTTTGAATAAAATAATCTTTTAACTTTTTAAACAAAAGTTCCTATTTAAGCCAATGTTAAAATTTTGAAAACGGACAAACTGACAAACAAAATGAGCAGTTGTTCAATGTAAGCGTATCGTATAATAAAAAAGTTATTTGAACCTCTATGTCATGAACATCAAAACTATTTAAAAGCAACTCAAGCAGGCAAGTATAGGCCTTAGTCTTCCCCCAAAAATTCTATATTCTTGTAAATAATAAATATTTACATTTATTATAGTTTATATTGCTAATATTTTATAATACATAATAAATATATGAGGGAGGTTCAATAATTTATCTACCTGAATATGAAAGAAAGTCGCAATGTCTCAAATGATACTCATGCACAGTTGTGGCTCAGTGCGAGTCTAACATTCCAACAGACAGGATGTCAGGAGAGTCCTTGTACAAACCAAGTAAGCTTCTTCACGACAATGCACTGGTTCACATGTCACATCTATCACAGGCTGCCATCTGAGAATGTGGGTTTCAGCAGCTGAACCATCCACTCTACAGTCCTGACCGGGCTCCCTCAGACTACTTCCTGTTCCGCGTTTTGGAGAAATCTCTCTATGGACAGCGGTTTTCAAGTGATGAAGACATCAAGGCGGCTGTGATGTCCTGGTTTGAAATTCAAACAGAAGGGATTTTTTCAAAAGGGTTAAAGTCATTGCATGAAAAGTGACGAAGTGTATGGAGCTATCAGGGGACTATATTGTAAAATAAAAAATTTTTTAAAAACACTTTTATTTTCCATTGAGGTAGATAAATTATTGAACGCCCCTCGTACTATATATATAAATTATAGTAAAATATTGTATATAATATTTAAACCATATTTTACCAAAAGCAGAGTAATGCATGCATTTTGCTGTGTGACTGCTTTACATTGTAACATTTTATATTACCTAGTTTTGCAGTGATGGGGAAAAAAAAGAGGAGAAATATTACATAGGAAAAGAGAATAAATAACAAGTCCTTTTCCGCGTTAATTGTTGCTGCCCTTACAGGCTCTTGTGTGGCACTTTTTAATAAGGGCTTTCTTCAGTTTAGACATTTCCACCAAGGTACTTCCACTTAGGGCACCACTCTGCATCACATATGCTGTAGTTCAGAAGGAATAAGAAGAATATCTGTAAACAGCTAATGGTTATTTTCACCACAACACATTTTAGAAATTTATTATGTAATACATGTATATATTGGGCGGCACGGTGGCGTAGTGGGTAGCGCTGCTGCCTCGCAGTTGGGAGATCTGGGGACCTGGGTTTGCTTCCCGGGTCCTCCCTGCGTGGAGTTTGCATGTTCTCCCCGTGTCTGCGTGGGTTTCCTCCGGGCGCTCCGGTTTCCTCCCACAGTCCAAAGACATGCAGGTTAGGTGGATTGGCGATTCTAAATTGGCCCTAGTGTGTGCTTGGTGTGTGGGTGTGTTTGTGTGTGTCCTGCGGTGGGTTGGCACCCTGCCCAGGGTTGGTTCCCTGCCTTGTGCCCTGTGTTGGCTGGGATTGGCTCCAGCAGACCCCCGTGACCCTGTGTTCGGATTCAGCGGGTTGGAAAATGGATGGATGGACTCTTTTGTGCAGGGGTCACTACACAGTAGAACAGTGCACCACCACTCCAGAGTTTGTTAACTCTTCCTGAAGGTCTTTTGCAGATAAAATTTGGGTTTGATTTGCCTTTCTAGCAATCCAATGAGCAGTTTTATTAGAACATTTTCTTGGTCTCCTAGACCTCAACTTGACTTCCACCATTCCTTTTAACTGTCATTTCTTAATTGCATTACAAACTGAGGAATGGCTAGCTAAAAATTCTTTCGTATCTTCTTATAGCCTTCTCCCACTTTGTGGGCATGAATTATTTTTCAGGGTGCTAGACAGCTACCTTGAAGAATCTAAGTCTGCTGACTGCTGGGACAAGATTTGAGTTGTCAGAGTATTTATACAGTTTTGAAAAATACCTGGCCTTTCTTAACAATGCCTGTGAACAAGCCATAGTTCCAATTAGCTAATTAAGGTCTGAGGCATTTGCAAAAGTTATCTAAGATCTCAGATCTTTTGGATTGGCCAAAATTTGCAGAGTGCTCCTTTCCTTTCTTCACTCTACTGTATTTTTGTTTTGTAAAATGAATCTTGCTTAAAATGCTGAAAAAAACTAGCATCTTTAAGTTGATGCCTTTGGGAGATCAGTTCATCTTCTATTTACTTATTCACAATAAGAAAAATTTTGACAGAGTCGCCCAAACTTTTGCACGCCACTGTATAAACACATAGGTTCCAATAGCAACTTTAAGTATATTACATATTACGTTTAGATATTAACTAGTGTTTTTTTCCTACTTATTCGATACTAAAAGGAACATCTTGACAGAAGTAGCATCTATCTTTCATATTTCAAAACCAACAGTACAAGATGAGAGAGTACAACATAGTAAAATTTACACTTCTTAGAGATGAAGAACTGGATTCTTCAGTGTCCAAGATCAAGACAGAACATCCCCATATAGGATAAGTGATGCTCAATGGATATCTGCATGGAAGAAACATTGTGGTTCAAAGAAATTGTCTAAAGGAGTCAATAAAAATGGCTGACTTTAGTATTAAGATGAAGGAACACAATATCTCATTTACTCTATGCCATGTCCCAATTTTATATGGCACATAGATAACAATTATAGGCCTATTAGATGGAAACTAGTAGTTCATGGATAAATACAATGATACAGAGCACCACTGATGTTTCTACAATGTTCCAACATTAACTGGGCTGAAACTGTTACAGACTTCTTTAGCACCGCTATAAACAATTTGGTAGACCTCATATATATATATATATATATATATATATATATATATATATATATATATATATATATATATATATATATATATATATATACAGTATATATATATAAATATATATATATTTAAAAAAAATCTGGGTGAGTATGCAGAACAACAGAGGAAATCACTCAGTGCTGACTGGAAGCTTGGTACATAAACGAACTGAAAGGGTTTAATTGTGACTTAAAAGAATCTGCAGCCATGGGTATGCACCTGTATTTTACATTTCTAAAATAAGACATTGAATGAATTCCGATTCACATGTACAAATCACTCATTTTCTTCAGAAGGAAACATAACATTTCTGATGCCTTTTATAGATTTTCAACATCTTTTTTTGCCTTGATTATTCTGTAGTAGCCATTTGGGGGTGGGGGGGGGGGGGGGGGGGGGGTGATTGTGGGGAGAACAGTAAAATTATTCTACCTATTGAACAGGAGAAATTTACGTGAATTTCCCCAGACAATTGATCCCCTGGAAAATTATCATAATAATGGAAAAAAACACTGTTTCCCAGAATTCAAGAGTTTGTAAAAAGATTATAGATAATTATGATTTACAAATGAAAAATATGTTCTTAAACTAATTCTTCATAACCAAAGTATCAATTTATGGTTACCCCTTGTTTTATGATACACACATTAGCAAAAATAAATTGCAGTTTAACTTTGATAAGAATGACCAAAAATCAAATACCGAAATACAGTAATTTTGTATAAAGTTTTACAAAATGTGATTTCCTGAATTGTTCAAGTGTTGCACAAGTTTAGCTGTTTGGTATCTTAATGAAAATAAAATACAGGTGGTTGAATGAAAATGTTCCATTAGTTTAGTTTATTTCATCTACCTATATAATGCTAAACACATAACCATTCAAAGCTTCAACAAGGAAATAATCACAATCATCCATATCTACCACATTTCTTAAATTGACAATAATCTGAAACTCACTAACAGCAGTATGTGCTATTAGATGGTACTTTTTCTCATTATGAACAAATGTTATCTGAGGACTTGGACTGGCCTCAATAGCTGGAATTTTGTTGCTCCCCGTTACAAAAAAAAAATGTGGCCACAGCCCAATGTTCACAGAAATATCTTTGATTTGGTCAGTATTCTGTTACTAAATTTCTCATCAAGTTAATACAACAAAGCAAATTTTAAAAATATGTTAAGTGAAGACATCCTAAAATACTGTATAAGTGAATAGAAATATTTTAATGAACACTCTAAAAAAAAGGCCATAATTTGTTGGTTAAACTAGGTTCCAGTCATTTACTGTAACTGTCAAAATGGTTAGACATATAGATCACATACATGATTTTTTAAGTAACATAAGTAACTAATTTGTATTATTAGTCTAACATTAAATGATTTAATTCAGTACATAAAATGTATTTAATAATTATCCTAAATCAAAACAACAAAATAATTGTCTTGCTCTCAAGTTAAAGTTATGTTTTCACACATTCATTACCTACTTTCCAACACAATATTCAATTTACTTAAGGAAGTTATAGCTAGAGACATAATCACATTATTCACTTTCATACTTTGAATATTCAGAGTGCCTCAGCCCTAACAGCACTAACAGAATTTCAAAATATATCTGGTCTCAGAATTAATTTGAATAAAAGTGTGCTTTTTCCAGTGAACTCTCTAGCACACAATATTAGATTGGATATCTTCCCTTTTATCATTGCAGAACAGTTTAAATACCTATAGGTAAACATTACAAGTAAATAAAGTTCTTTTTCAACAAAATGTTGCTGTCTCCATGGAAAAATGTTAACAAGACGTGCATAGATGGTCAACACTCCATCTCACTTTAGCAGGGAGAATTAACAAGGTCAAGATGAATTCTTCCTAAGCTTGTTTTTCTGTTTCAAAACATCCCCATATGCATTAACAAATAATTTAAGAAATTAGATTAAAATCATAACCTCATTTATTTGGAATTCAAAACACCCTACAATGACCTAAAGCAGAATGTGGCATGGCTCCACCCAACTTTATTACTGGACAGAAAATATACAAGCTATAAAAACCTGGACATTGTCACAAATTGATGAACACACACAGGCTTGGTCCGCAATAGAAATGAAATCCTGCAGCACTTCTTTATATTCCTTGCTTTGTACCCCAGTAAATACAAGTTATCATCAATATGCTAACAACCCAATTGTCCTTCCTTCACTCAGAGCATGGAGCCAATGTAGGAAGCACTTCAAGCTAGAGAAGTTTTTATCTGTGGCACCTCTACATGTTAAACACCATTTTCCACTCTCTCAGATTTACAATTTTAATGTTTGGAAAACATACGGGATTAAATCATTTGGAGATTTGTATATAGATAATGTCTTTGCATTCTACAAACAATAACACTCCAAATTTAGCTTCCCATCAACACAATTTTTCCATTATCTCCAAATTAGAAACTTTGCAAAACAAAATCTGCCCAATTTTCCTCACCTCCCACCTATTTCTATTCCAGAAGAAATATTGATCAGTCTGGAAGACTCAGACAGCGTTTCTATAATATAGAAAAACATTTTCATGTCTCTTCCTTTCCAAGATCCCATTGTACAGTGGGAGATCTCTTACTCAGCATTTCAAAAAAGAAGTGAAAGGCAGACACACAAAATTCACTCTAGCTTCATATGCGCAGAGCATACAACTAAGCTTAAAATCTTATATCAAGCACATCTGTCTCATTTAAAATTGTCTGAAATGTTTTCAGGACAAGATCCAACCTGCAAATGTTGCAATTGAGCTCCAACATCACTCAGCCAAATATTTTGGGTGTGCACCAAATTAACATCATTCTGGACCAAAATCTTTAAATGCCTTTCAGACAGCCTTGGTGTCACAATCCCTCCTAACCCATTAACAGCTGTGTTTGGTGTACTTCCAGATGGGCTTAAAGTGGAGAAGGACAAACAAACTGTAATTGCCTTTGCTAGTGCGAAGACTTACCTGTATTTTGCTCAACAGGAAATATCCTAGCCCACCTTTTTTAAGTCAGTAGGTATGTTATGTACTATATGAAATTGGAGAAAATGAAATTCTCATTTATTGGGTCTGTTCAAAACTTTAAAACTTCACTGGATCTAATAAATAACATTTTAGAATAAGCATTTATTAGAGAAAATGATTCTCTACTTTTTGTTCTACTCTTAAAGTTTTACTCTGGCTGTTGGTCTTCCTCTTTTTCTCTTGAGTGGGGGTTGAATAGAATTTAGTCTTGATTGTATGGAGTGTTACTTGCTTCTAATAAAATCAATAAAAAGAGAATATTCAATGTTTTAATACAAGTAGTTCATGTTTTCCAGTGGAGAAGGAAAGGTTGCTTTTGTGATTATAGGCCATGTTCTTCAAATACAACCCCCCATAACTTATCTTCTATAACCACAAAAAATCCTTAACTGGTTGGGAAAAAATAAACATACGTTTACTAAACTATCTTTAAGGTTTTAAGGTGTGGGGGTCAAAATGAACAATTTGCAGTGATGTGCTGAAAATGTTAATGTAAACAAATATCCAAACTTTTTGCAAATGCAGAATTCTCTGCTAACAAAAATATTTCAGAAAATGTAGAAAAAGTTCAGAAAAATTGCATTGTGCAGTATATGACAACACGCACACACAAACATTTTTCCTCAGGAACACATTATTTAAAAATGTCAAGACATCTACACCAGCATTTATAATCATTTTTTTGGTAAATTAGTGTAAAGTAGCTGTGTAATGAAAATTGAATCAATTGTAGCAAAGTATATTTTTTTGGAACGTTAGTCACTATGACTTTGTGGTAATGCATCAATTAATTACACATAAAGTAGTTTTGCACATTGTAGCACTGCTTAAATGTATACATGCATTTGTATCTTTATAAACCTTGTTAATGTAATTTTTAATTTTTTTTTAGAAGTCAAACCGATGGCTGAGTAAATATTTCTACACTTTGTACAGACTGAAGAAATTCTCTTCATCATCTCCTCTCTTGAGGCCTTGTATATAATGTCGTGCATGGAATTCACACTAAAACATGGTGTATGGACAAAAATGGAAATGCAGATGCATAAACCTGTAGGTAAGCAAAGCTCCACTCACTTCCCCTTTATAAACCCCCATCACTGTGAATTTTAATGCACATGCACGCGCTTACAGTCTCACCCCGACTCCTTCCAGAATTTTGCCTATTTGAATATGAAAATCAATATAAATAGCCCCTTCTCTTCAGTGTTTTCTTAAAAGACAACATATGCGAAATAGAGGTCTTGTTCTGTGATGTGGAGGCAAGGAAAAACATAATATTTGGTGGCTTAAGCAGTGGTATGCACACAACGAAAGGAAGTTGGAGTGGTACAGCGTAATGAAGGCACTCAAACGTTCAAGTTCACAAAGTCGCACAGTGCTCAAAATAAGTGGTCAGATATAAAAGTCGTTGTGGAAAGCCAAGTCGCATCCCATCATCTAAGGTGGGGGAAATCTATCAAGATTAAAGTTGAAATGTTGACTTTAACCCCGAAATTTCCACTTTAATATCATAATTTGTCATTAAAGTAGAACATTGTAAACTTCATCTTAAAATCAATGTTAATTTACTAGAGTTTCTCAAAACCTATCATAACTAAAGTAGCATGTTAAATGCTTCGTATTCTAAGTGCTTCCAGATTCAGTTGTTAGTCGCTTTGTGCTTCTTAAATGGGCTTTTCTTATGCAAACAACAACAACAACAACAACATTTATTTATATAGCACATTTTCATACAAAAAGTAGCTCAAAGTGCTTTACATAATGAAGAGAAGAAAAATAAAAGACAAAATAAGAAATTAAAATAAGACAACATTAGTTAACATAGAAAGGAGTAAGGTCCGATGGCCAGGGTGGACAGAAAAAACAAAAAAAAACTCCAGAAGGCTGGAGAAAAAAATAAAATCTGTAGGGGTTCCAGGCCACGAGACCGCCCAGTCCCCTCTGGGCATTCTACCTAACATAAATGAAATAGTCCTCTTTGTAGTTCGGGTTTTTCACGGAGTCACTTGATGCCGATGGTCATACAGACTTCTGGCTTTTAATCCATCCATCATTGTTGGAACATCATGGTGCTTTGGGTAGATGGTGGTGGCGCACGCCACCACCAACAGGACACCGGAAAAGGAAACAGAAGAGAGAGTAGGGGTTAGTACAGATTTTGAATGAATAGTTATTATAATGAATTGGATATACAGAGTATCAGAAATAAATTACAGTGAAGTTATGAGAAGGCCATGTTAAAATAATGTGTTTTCAGTAGTTTTTTAAAGTGCTCCACTGTATTAGCCTGGTGAATTCCTACTGGCAGGCTATTCCAGATTTTAGGTGCATAACAGCAGAAGGCCGCCTCACCACTTCTTTTAAGTTTTGCTCTTGGAATTCTAAGGAGACACTCAGTTGAGGATCTGAGGTTACGATTTGGAATATAAGGTGTCAGACATTCCGATATATAAGCCGGGGCGAGATTATTTAAAGCTTTATAAACCATAAGCAGAATTTTAAAGTCAATTCTGAATGACACAGGTAACCAGTGTAGTGACATCAAAACTGGAGAAATGTGTTCGGATTTTCTTTTCCTGGTAAGGATTCTAGCAGCTGCATTCTGCACTAGTTGCAAATGATTGATGTCTTTTTTGGGTAGACCTGAGAGGAGTGCGTTACAGTAATGTAGCCGACTGAAAACAAACGCATGAACTAATTTCTCTGCATCTTTCGATGATATAAGAGGTCTAACTTTTGCTATGTTTCTTAGGTGAAAAAATGCTGTCCTAGTGATCTGATTAATATGCGATTTAAAATTCAGATTACAATCAACAGTTACCCCTAAGCTTTTTACCTCCGATTTGACTTTTAATCCTAATGCATCCAGTTTATTTCTAATAGCCTCATTGTATCCATTATTGCCAATCACTAAGATTTCGGTTTTTTCCTTATTTAATTTGAGAAAGTTACTATTCATCCATTCTGAGATACAAGTTAGACATTGTGTTAGTGAATCAAGAGATTTGGGGTCATCAGGTGCTATTGATAAATACAGCTGTGTGTCATCAGCATAGCTGTGGTAGCTCACGTTGTGCCCTGAGATAATCTGACCTAATGGAAGCATGTAGATTGAGAAGAGCAGCGGACCCAGGATAGAGCCTTGTGGAACACCATATAGGATATCATGTGTCTTTGAGTTGTAATTACCACAACTAACAAAGAATTTTCTCCCTGCCAGGTAGGATTCAAACCAATTTAAGACACTGCCAGAGAGGCCCACCCATTGACTAAGGCGATTCTTAAGAATATTATGATCAATGGTGTCAAATGCGGCACTCAGATCTAAGAGGATGAGAACAGATAAATGGCCTCTGTCTGCATTTACCCGCAAGTCATTTACTACTTTAACGAGTGCAGTTTCTGTGCTGTGATTTGTTCTAAAACCTGACTGAAATTTATCAAGAATAGCATGTTTATTGAGGTGCTCATTTAACTGTATAATGACTGCCTTCTCTAGAATTTTACTTAAGAAAGGCAGGTTAGAGATGGGTCTATAATTTTCAAGAGCAGAGGGATCGAGATTAGTGATCACCACACAGAATACAATAAATTCATGATATTAAAATTCAATGAACATTTTAGTATACCCAGATGTATACTTGATATAAAGTCATAATGAAATGACTTAAAGGATGTATTAAACATTGGGGCACAGTGGCAAAACAGTAGCAATGAACTGGTGCCCCACCCAGGGATTGTTTCTGCCTCATACACGATGCTTGCTGGGAAGTGTGCATCCCTGGATGGAATAATTTATTGCAGCATTACTGTGTCTGTCAAATGTACCAAACTCCAATTCCTGTCCTTCTGCTTTGAAAAATTGAAATATCTTTATTATACATATTTAATTATTCCATCCATCCAGGGTCACGCTAGTCCCAACAAGCATCAAGCACAGGAACAATCCCTGGACAGGATGCCAGCTCATTTAAGGGTGAATATGAGCACACACATACACTAATAGCAACAATTTAACATCACCAAATCCCCTAATCTGCAATGCTTTGGAAGGAAACCAAATCACGTGAAGGAAACCATACAAACTCCAGGCAGGGGACACCTGGGACATGATCCTCTTAGTGTGAGGCAACAGCGCTTCAGTCGTGCCACCCCCACATGTTTAAATATTAATAGTGTAAGAACCAATCATAGAAAGTTAATGCTTTAAGTTAAACTCATGTTAGTTTTTTCTTAATTTGAATAGAACATAGTTTTCTTTCATAGCTATAGATTATGGTATATCCTTTCATCCCCTGTAAGTTAATACGAGATAACTTTCTTAGCTATATCTGTAATACAGTGTGGAATAGGCTCATAGCTAGCATGGACTGAAAGTTCCATTTACATTATGTAAATGGTATAGGTATACAGCTTTCTGACCATTTAGAAATGGTTCAACAGTATGAGCAAATTTAAAGGATGAAATAAGATATACAGTGCATCCTGAAAGTATTCACAGCGCATCACTTTTTCCACCTTTTGTTATGTTACAGCCTTATTCCAAAATGGATTAAATTCATTTTTTCCTCAGAATTCTACACACAACACCCCATAATGACAACGTGAAAAAAGTTTACTTGAGGTTTTTGCAAATTTAATAAAAATAAAAAAACTGAGAAATCCCATGTACATAAGTATTTACAGCCTTTGCTCAATACTTTGTCGATGCACCTTTGGCAGCAATTACAGCCTCAAGTCTTGTTGAATATGATGCCACAAGCTTGGCACACCTATCCTTGGCCAGTTTCGCCCATTCCTCTTTGCAGCACCTCTCAAGCTCCATCAGGTTGGATGGGAAGCGTCGGAGCACAGCCATTTTAAGATCTCTCCAGAGATGTTCAATCGGATTCAAGTCTGGGCTCTGGCTTGGCCACTCAAGGACATTCACAGAGTTGTCCTGAAGCCACTCCTTTGATATCTTGGCTGTGTGCTTAGGGTCGTTGTCCTGCTGAAAGATGAACCAAGAGGTCAAGAGCGCTCTGGAGCAGGTTTTCATCCAGGATGTCTCTGTACATTGCTGCAGTCATCTTTCCCTTTATCCTGACTAGTCTCCAAGTTCCTGCCGCTGAAAAACATCCCCACAGCATGATGCTGCCACCACCATGCTTCACTGTAGGGATGGTATTGGCCTGGTGATGAGCGGTGCCTGGTTTCCTCCAAATGTGACGCCTGGCATTCACACCAAAGAGTTTAATCTTTGTCTCATCAGACCAGAGAATTTTCTTTCTCATGGTCCGAGAGTCCTTCAGGTGCCTTTTGGCAAACTCCAGGTGGTCTGCCATGTGCCTTTTACTAAGGAGTGGCTTCCGTCTGGCCACTCTACCATACAGGCCTGATTGGTGGATTGCTGCAGAGATGGTTGTCCTTCTGGAAGGTTCTCCTCTCTCCACAGAGGACCTCTGGCGCTCTGACAGAGTGACCATCGGTTCTTGGTCACCTCCCTGACTAAGGCCCTTCTCCTCCGATCACTCAGTTTAGATGGCCGGCCAGCCCTAGGAAGAGTCCTGGTGGTTTCGAACTTCTTCCACTTACGGATGATGGAGGCCACTGTGCTCATTAGGACCTTCAAAGCAGCAGAAATTTTTCTGTAACCTTCCCCAGATTTGTGCCTCGAGACAATCCTGTCTCGGAGGTCTACAGACAATTCCTTTGACTTCATGCTTGGTTTGTGCTCTGACATAAACTGTCAACTGTGGGACCTTATATAGACAGGAGTGTGCCTTTCCAAATCATGTCCAGTCAACTGAATTTACCACAGGTGGACTCCAATTAAGCTGCAGAAACATCTCAAGGATGATCAGGGGAAACAGGATGCACCTGAGCTCAATTTCGAGCTTCACGGCAAAGGCTGTGAATACTTATGTACATGTGCTTTCTCAATTTTTTTATTTTTAATAAATTTGCAAAAACCTCAAGTAAACTTTTTTCACGTTGTCATTATGGGGTGTTGTGTGTAGAATTCCGAGGAAAAAAATGAATTTAATCCATTTTGGAATAAGGCTGTAATATAACAAAATATGGAAAAAGTGATGCGCTGTGAATACTTTCCGGATGCACTGTATAAGCTTGGAATAGAACTTAAACAAGAACTTTTCTTTTCTTTGCTATATCAATTTTTCTCTATATTTGTGTGAAGTGTTTTACTTTGAAATTTTACTAAAGCTTTTAAAAATGAAGATATTTTGTCTGTGGAATCATTTCAATGTGTCAGGCTATTGCCAGAATCCCATGAGGCAAACTAAAGCTGCAGAACTTTGGTAATTTTGGGTAAACACAGCTACAAACATTATAAATTTAAAAGAAGTTAATAATTTATCAGTAAAATGTAATATACATACTTTAATGCATTTCAACATTGAAATTGTATCAAGTATACATCCTAGAATTCTAACAGCACCAACTCCAAGATGACAGCTCTTGAAAATCTAAATAGACTGACATGCCAGTTATCATCTGTAAATACACGCTCTCTTCTAATTCTTCCATTTCCAATGTCTCCTAACAATGCTAAAGCAGCTATGGTAGTTGGAATACTTTGGCTATTCCGTGCACCATCATATTATTACAGAATGATAGTAAAAAAAATCCAAACCTACATCGCCCTGTGTGAAAAAGTAATTGCCCCCTTGTTAAAAAATAACCTAACTGTGGTGTATCACACCTGAGTTCAATTTCCGTAGCCACCCCCAGGCCTGATTACTGCCACACCTGTTTCAATCAAGAAATCACTTAAATAGGAGCTGCCTGACACAGAGAAGTAGACCAAAAGCACCTCAAAAGCTAGACATCATGCCAAGATCCAAAGAAATTCAGGAACAAATGAGAACAGAAGTAACTGAGATCTATCAGTCTGGTAAAGGTTATAAAGCCATTTCTAAAGCTTTGGGACTCCAGCGAACCACAGTGAGAGCCATTATCCACAAATGGCAAAAACATGGAACAGTGGTGAACCTTCCCAGGAGTGGCCGGCCGACCAAAATTACCCCAAGAGCGCAGAGACGACTCATCTGAGGGGTCACAAAAGACCCCAGGACAACGTCTAAAGAACTGCAGGCCTCACTTGCCTCAATTAAGGTCAGTGTTCATGACTCCACCATAAGAAAGAGACTGGGCAAAAACGGCCTGCATGGCAGATTTCCAAGACGCAAACCACTGTTAAGCAAAAAGAACATTAGGGCTCGTCTCAATTTTGCTAAGAAACATCTCAATGATTGCCAAGACTTTTGGGAAAATACCTTGTGGACTGATGAGTCAAAAGTTGAACTTTTTGGAAGGCAAATGTCCCGTTACATCTGGCGTAAAAGGAACACAGCATTTCAGAAAAAGAACATCATACCAACAGTAAAATATGGTGGTGGTAGTGTGATGGTCTGGGGTTGTTTTGCTGCTTCAGGACCTGGAAGGCTTGCTGTGATAGATGGAACCATGAATTCTACTGTCTACCAAAAAATCCTGAAGGAGAATGTCCGGCCATCTGTTCGTCAACTCAAGCTGAAGCGATCTTGGGTGCTGCAACAGGACAATGACCCAAAACACACCAGCAAATCCACCTCTGAATGGCTGAAGAAAAACAAAATGAAGACTTTGGAGTGGCCTAGTCAAAGTCCTGACCTGAATCCAATTGAGATGCTATGGCATGACCTTAAAAAGGCGGTTCATGCTACAAAACCCTCAAATAAAGCTGAATTACAACAATTTTGCAAAGATGAGTGGGCCAAAATTCCTCCAGAGCGCTGTAAAAGACTCATTGCAAGTTATCGCAAACGCTTGATTGCAGTTATTGCTGCTAAGGGTGGCCCAACCAGTTATTAGGTTCAGGGGGCAATTACTTTTTCACACAGGGCCATGTAGGTTTGGATTTTTTTTCTCCCTAAATAATAAAAACTACCATTTACAAACTGCATTTTGTGTTTACTTGTGTTATATTTGACTAATGGTTAAATGTGTTTGATGATCAGAAACATTTTGTGTGACAAACATGCAAAAGAATAAGAAATCAGGAAGGGGGCAAATAGTTTTTCACACCACTGTATATTTAATAAAGCCCGCATCATGGATGCAAATTTAAAAAAGAAAGGGAAACGACACACAAACAGTAGCACTACTTTGACGCTGGGTGCTACCTGTTTACAAAACTGAGGAGAAATGTGTGCATGCATGGTCTGAGGCTGCTGTGGAAATGTGCATAGCTTTAGGCCAAGTTTAGTTTTTATACATTTTTAATCCAGCCACAGGGGATGCACAAACCAGTGTGTTTCTTTGTGCCAGTCCCAAGCTCGGATAAATGGGGAGGATTATGTCAAGAAGGGCATCTGGTGTAAAATTTTGCCAAATCAATATGCAGACAACAATGCAAATTTCCGTGCTGGATCGGTCAAGCCCCGGGTTAACAACGACCGCCACTAGTACTGTTAGCCAACAGGGTGCTGGCAGAAATTGGGCTACTGTTGGCCGAAGAAAAAGAAGGAGAAGAAGATGGGGGAGATGTGTCCGGAGGCAGGAGGAGAGGAGGAAAGTAAAGAGAGTGGAACTGAGGGTAGGAACTTTGAATGTTGGCAGTATGACTGGTAAGGGGAGAGAGTTAGTAGATATGATGGAGAGAAGGAAGGTTGATATATTGTGCGTGCAAGAGACTAAATGGAAGGGGAGTAAAACCAGGTGGATTGGAGATGGATTCTAATTGTTCTATCATGGTGTGAATAGAAGGAGAAATGGGGTAGGAGTTATTCTGAAGGAACAATATGTCAAGAGTGTTTTGGAGGTGAAAAGAGTGTCAGGCAGAGTAATAATTATGAAGCTGGAAATTGGAGGTGTGATGATGAATGTTGTTAGTGCATATGCACCACAAGTTGGGCGTGCAATGGGTGAGAAAGAAGATTTTTGGAGTGAGTTGGATGAAGTGATGAACAATGTACCCAAGGGACAGAAAGTGGTGATTGGAGCGGATTTCAATGGGCATCTTGGTGAAGGGAACAGTGGAGACGAGGAGGTGATGGGTAGGTATGGCATCAAGGAGAGGAATGAAGAAGGTCAGAGGATAGTGGATTTTGCCAAAAGGATGGACATGGCTGTGGTGAATATGTATTTTAAGAAGAGGGAGGAACATAGGGTTACATACAAGAGTGGAGGAAGATGCACACAGGTAGATTACATCCTATGCAGAAGAGTTGATCTGAAGGAGATTGAAGAATGCAAAGTGGTGGCAGGGGAAAGTGTAGTTAAGCAACATAGGATGGTGGTCTGTAGGATGACGTTGGAGATCAAGAAGAGGAAGAGAATGAGGGCAGAGCCAAGGATCAAATGGTGGAAGTTGAAAAAGGAAGACTGCAAGGCTGAGTTTAGGGAGGGGGTGAGACAGGCACTGGGTGGCAGTGAAGAGTTACCAGACAGTTGGGAACCTACAGCAGATATAGTAAGGGTGACAGCAAGAAGGGTGCTTGGCGTGACATCTGGACAGAGGAAGGAGGAAAAGGAAACCTGGTAGTGGAATGAGAAAATACAGGAGAGTATACAGAGGAAGAGGATAGCAAAGAAGAAGTGGGATAGTCTGAGAGATGCAGAAAGTAGACAAGAGTACAAGGAGATATGGCAGAAGGTGAAGAGAGAGGTGGCGAAGGCTAAAGAAAAGGCTTATGATGAGTTGTATGAGAGGTTGGACACTAAGAAAGGAGAAAACGACCTGTACCGATTGGCCAGATAGAGGGACCGAGCTGGGAAAGATGTGTAGCAGGTTAGGGTGATAAAGAATAAAGATGGAAACGTATTCACAAGCAAGGAGAGTGTGTTGAGCAGATGGAAAGAGTACTTTGAGAGGCTGATGAATGAAGAGAACGAGAGAGAGAAGAGGTTGGATGATGTGGAGATAGTGAATCAGGAAGTGCAACGGATTAGCAAGGAGGAAGTAAGAACAGCTATGAAGAGGATGAAAAATGGAAAGGCTTTTGGTCCAGATGACATACCTATGGAAGCATGGAGGTGTTTAGGAGAGATGGCTGTGGAGTTTTTAACCAGATTGTTTAATGGAATCTTGGAAAGTGAGAGGATGTCTGTGGAGTGGAGAAGAAGTGTACTGGTGCCGATATTTAAGAATAAGGGGGATGTTCAGGACTACAGTAACTACAAGGGAATAAAATTGATGAGCCACAGCATGAAGTTATGGGAAAGAGTAATGGAAGCTAGGTTAAGAAGTGAGGTGATGATTAGTGAGCAGCAGTATGGTTTCATGCCAAGAAAGAGCACCACAGATGCGATGTTTGCTCTGAGGATGTTGATGGAGAAGTTTAGAGAAGGCCAGAAGGAGTTGCATTGCGTCTTTGTGGACCTGAAGAAAGCATATGACAGGGTGCCTTGAGAGGAGCTGTGGTGTTGTATGAGGAAGTCGGGAGTGGCAGAGAAGTACGTAAGAGTTGTACAGGATATGTATGAGGGAAATGTGACCATGGTGAGGTCTGCGGTAGGAGTGACAGATGCATTCAAGTTGGAGGTGGGATTACATCAGGGATCGGCTCTAAGCCCTTTCTTATTTGCTATGGTGATGGACGGGTTGACAAATGAGACTAGACAGAAGTCCCCATGGACTATGATGTTTGCTGATGACATTGTGATCTGCAGCGATAGTATGGAGTAGGTTGAGGAGACCCTGGAGAGGTGGAGATATGCTTTAGAGAGGAGAGGAATGAAGGTCAGTAGGAGCAAGGCAGAATACATGTATGTAAATGAGAGGGAGGTCAGTGGAATGGTGAGGATGCAGGAAGTAGAGTTGGCGAAGGTGGATGAGTTTAAATACTTGGGATCAACAGTACAGAGTAATGGGAATTGTGGAAGAGAGGTGAAAAAGAGAGTGCAGGCAGGGTGGAATGGGTGGAGAACAGTGTCAGGAGTAATTTGTAACAGACGGGTATCAACAAGAGTGAAAGGGAAGGTCTACAGAACGATAGTGAGACCAGCTATGTTATATGGGTTGGAGACGGTGGCATTGACCAGAAAGCAGGAGACAGAGCTGGAGGTAGCAGAGTTAAAGATGCTAAGATTTGCACTGGGTGTGATGAGGATAGACAGGATTAGAAATGAGGACATTAGAGGGTTAGTTCAAGTTGGACGGTTGGGAGACAAAGTCAGAAAGGCAAGATTGCATTGGTTTGGACATGTGCAGAGGAAAGATGCTGAGTATATTGGGAGAAAGATGCTAAGGATAGAGCTGCCAGGGAAGGGAAAAAGAGGAAGGCCTAAGATAAGGTTTATGGATGTGGTGAGAGAGGACATGCAGGTGATGAGTGTAACAGAATAAGATGCATAGGACAAAAAGATCTGGAACAAGGTGATCTGCTGTGGCAACCCCTAACGGGAGCAGCCGAAAGAAGAAGAAGTGAGCATGGAAACGGGGTACATAACATTTTTGTGCATATGCACCATTTATATGTGAGGCACTTGGTCATTTGTTACTTACGTAGCACAAGTCCGGCATTTAATATAATAAATGCTCCTGCCTTTGTCATCATAAATAGTTACAAACAACAGATAAATAACAATACGACTCATCAAGGCTTCCTTAAAACATGAATACAAATGAACTTCATAATGTGCAATAAAACCTCCCGAGAACTAGTAATATAACAAAATAAAAAAAAAAAGAATAAACAAACGGTGCAGCAAGAACACATGGCAAATCAATCTAACATTATCGTGAAAAGAGTAAAGAAATATGTGAGAATCCGCATTGTATCTACAAAGCAAAACTTAGTTTAAATACCTTGACTCTTAATAATACATATCTACAAAAATACTGTACTTAAAATCCCCATAAAACTAAAAAACTTTAAAATAATAAAAACCTACCACATAAAAGGAAGCATATGAGGCACATAGATTTCACTTCCTTATGGCAACTCCCAGTTAGTCATTGATCTCTTCACACACCTGTGGCTTGAGACCGTTTCTAGACTAATATATACAGGTGAGTGAATTAGTCTCTTGAAGAGACAACACCCACCTTGTTCACAAACTGCCTGTTACTATTTGGGCCATCCATCCATATTTAATATATCCTACACATACAAGAACAGAACAGCATGTTTTTAAAATGCCTGGTAAAACACCTGCAGTAATTTCCTTCTACATTTTAGGCATTTCAAGAAAGTACGCACAGTAGGACATTCTCTGAAAAGCATCTGAAGACAAAAGGAAAATATTTGCCCTAAGTGATATTCACAAATATTAAAATAGTTATAACAATCCATATTTATTGAGGTAGTTCTTTTAAAAGATTCAGGAACTTGTTCTTTAATTCTGTTTATTATATTGCAGTTTTTCATTCAGTCCATTTCTAAACTATCAAAATAAATGGTGCCAGACAACATATCAGTGCAAAATATGAAAAGCAAAGAAATAATACACTAAACCAGAAAATACATTTCTTCCTTTAGTCCCCGCAGTCGATATTGGCAGGAGCTGATGGAAGATAATGGCAAGCAGAAGACAACATTAATAACCCTGGAAAGCTTGTTCCATTTCAACTTCATGCCTTTTGGTTTTAAAAAGCACTGGAGCCAATTTTCAGAGGGTAATTGAACAAGGGATGGATCTGCTTTGTCTATATTTATGAAGTCATCATCATCTTCTCTCCTTTTACAGAACAGCGTCTCCAGGACCTTGAAGTCTTCCAGAGGCTGCAGCATGCACACCTAACACTGAACATGGGTAAGTGTCACTTTATGGGTCATGTGGTTTAATCATCTAAAGAAGAAAGCTGTTCCTACCATCTCAAACAAAACCTGATGGAACAGGTGAACAGGACATTGAAGACCATGGTGGCCTCCTCTGTGGGTGATTGCCATCAAGACTGGGACAAGTGGCTCCTGGAGCTTAGGTTTGCCTTGAAGATGACTGTGGTTGAAGCTACTGGGGAACCTCCTGCTCTGGGTGCATTAGGCAGACAGCTTAAGGGCCCACTCGATTGACTCATAGCCACTCCCCCATCTCCTAATATAAGACCATACTACACTATACACAACTCTAAACAGTTAAGGTGGAGAATTCAAAAGAGGCTGGTTGTTTCAACATCCATAAAAGCTAAGTAGTATCATACCTGTAGCAGAGAGATGCACACTTAGTGGCTAGAGACTTAAACTCTGATGCTGCACATAAATTCCCAGCCCAGCTAGTGCCTAAATGGAAAGAACCAGCAAAAGTCAATAAATACTCAGGGTCAGTTAACTACCTTATTCAAAAAGAGACATAAGCAGACGCCAAAACTGACATACGTGTGGCCAATGTCCAACAGTACCACATAACTCTCTTGTCCACAAATTGGGGTGGGGTCTGTAGCGGAGATACATTAAATGTCAATTGTGTTTGTTCAATGTTTAAGTGTTGTGTTTGTTTCACCTTTTTCTTGTATAAAATGTATATATACCTGAAGAACAGTTTCCCCTTCATCTGCAAGTACGTCACCAATCATAGCACTCGACTTTTTTGGAGGTAGGAGTTTCCTGCTAGTTCCGGGTTGCATGTATTAACTAATAGGACCACTCATTTCAAGAGGAAGGGGAGAACATAACAAACATTGCTATCATTTCATTGAAAGGAGCAACAGATCATCACTTTTCATACAGGTTACACACATTGCTAAGGTGTTTTGGATTTTCCATCATCCACTCCCCGTGGCTGTTGGACTGCTATCAGGACTCACCGGTGAGACTGTTTTGCTTTTCATTTCATAATAGTCCAGTCTGAGCTGTAGTTTGCTGGGACTTTGAAAAATGGGTGAAAGCCAGCAATATCTGCTGTTACAGTGTTTTCTTTGGACTTTATCTTTATGGATATTTTTTGTTTTGTAATTTATGTATGTTTCATAGCTAAGACAAATGAGGTCAGGTCCACTTTGTGAGTTTTTTTTGTCTATCAGTGTAAATATTTGCATCTGCATCGGGAAATTTGGGGTGTGTGTAATTTTTCATCCTCTCCTAATGAATTCATTTTAAAACTACTGAACCTTTATCGTTGACCAATTTATCTGTTTTTGTCTGTTGACTGGGGAACTTGAGTAGAGGGCAGGTAAGAAACTGAAGGGTAAGTATAGTGTGGTGTGGTCAAGTCCGGACCACATGCCTCAGTCCAAGCGTGAGTGCGGTTGTTACAATGTTACATGGAAGTCACGTGGCATACCGTATCCACCTATTTAGATGGAACTGACCACGTTTCCAAGTTTCTACATATTTTCTTTTAAACTTTTTATGTTAGCTATTGGAAAATCTACAATACAGAGTTATGACATTTTTTGTGTTTTTTTTTGGTAATTTTCATTGGTTTTAGGCAATCTTTTTTTTCTTTTGATTTTCTGGCTTTTTGACCAGTGCTTGTTTACTGATTTCCATTTTCTTCTTCATCCCCTGGTCTTGGAATTTTTTTTTTTTATCTTTTTGGTCATTAATTTCCCTTTTGTGGCAATGCTGTAATTAACAATGACAAATGTCTTTTTCCACTCAATTTTTATATTGTGTTTTGATTTCTACTTACTTATTTTAAAGATCTCACAATTTAGATCCCAGACTGTTTCACAGTTTTTCTTGTGTGCATCCCATTTTCTTCGGTTTTCATCTCCTAGTTCCAGTTTTTTCTTGTTGCTTTTCCAGCCAACTCCATCACGCGCAAAACCCTTCCCAGACAGCAGTTTGCTTTTTAATACCTTTACAGGTGGAAATAAACATTTTCACAGGTTTAGTTGAAGTGTCACATTGAGATTACTGTCTTTTGTCTCAGACAAGGAAAAAATCACTATGTGATTCCATTTAGACTCGTAAGCTGTTCTTTTCTGATTGATTAATTGATCGGTCCCTATGTGAATTACTGTTTTGGGACTGGTTAGAACCTCTTTTTTAGTCATGATCAGAACAAGGAGGGTCCAAAGGAAATTGGTATGTGAGGTTGTATATAAAGCAAGCAACATTTGTTTTTTGTCCAAAATGTCTGTCCTTCAGGGTAGTGTGTCACCAATCCAAAAGTAATGCCTCTTTTTTTGGTTCTGGACAGAATGTGATTTGCTTAACTTATTTTTACACATATTAACAAACACTGTAGTTACTTTTAAAAATGATTTTGCTCACATTAACATACTCACGGACAAGCTGAAAGTCTGCTTGAATTTTGATAATGCAATGGGCACACTGAATGTATCTGCACTCCCCTGCCCTGAATTCAAAGACATAATCTGCATTTGTCTCCATGTGGTACACTACCATTCTAAAGCCCAAAACATAACATCCATTCAGATGAACATAGTGTTGTTACACTAAGTGCTCAATGAAAGATTTTGTAATTGATGATGTGAATAGAGTTCCAAATCTGTACGTGACCCGCTCATTTCCTGATATGTTACTTACAGGTTCATGGAAAGTTCCAAGTTCATGTTGGCAGTGGATGGTCCCTTGGTCCTATAGTGTTGTTCCTTTGGGTCTCTGAAACACTTGCCACATTTACTGTGAGGTTTTGTGTAACCGCATTTGTGAGCTGTAATACTTTGGGTTTACACCATGGCCTCATGATGACTCACAATTTTGATTCTATCAAATTCTCTCAATGACAATGCATTGTCTATGTATTTTTGGTGGGGGTAGCATTAATACCAACACCCCAAGGCCACCAAGATCTGATGCTGTCTAGTCATCTCCTTTTATAATAAGGCCTTATATGGTAGGCATGAGAATAACAAACATAAAAAAATGTATCATATGCATGCCTAGCTGCATTGAATGTTGTGCTACTTTTCACACAAATCGAATTATTGATTCTAGGTGGAAGAATGCTTTGTGACACAGCTTAAATGCAAAGTTCAATATAACTTGTATGACAGTGTGAGATATGGCATTTGTTATGCATCCTTTTGTGTTCTTGTTATATTTTTAATAGAAATTGTGCTTCAGAAGTTACATTCTCAAAAATAACTGTATGTAAATCAATCCAGGGCTTACTGAGAGCTTGAATGTGTAAAACAACTTTTAAATCATACATTCCTAGCCCAAAATGATGTTAGCTTTTAGGAAAAGTTGTTGATGTTTCAATTTTCAGTTTTTCACAAATAATTTACCATGAATCATACGCATAACAATTTGCATTTATTTCACAAAAAAATAAATTACCATATAGGTACATGTAGCCACATCTTAATACCCAAGAAAGTGTAAAGATTACCAGTTCTGAAGAAAACTGTAGTCAGATAAATGTTCATTTAATTTATACAGAACTACAAAAAAGTACACATATTCCTGAAAAGTTATATTATTAGTACAAATTGCAGTGATTACTTTGGAAGTTGATTCATGTAAGTGTTAGAAAAGATAAAAGTATTGCTATCAAAGGTCACAATGCAAAAACTTTCTAAAATGTTAAATGGTGTTCATCTATTAGTGCAAAAATTAGCATAAACAATTTCCTTTTTGTAACTGTTTAAAATATCTACAATAGTCTTCTATCTCATGTGTTCTGAAGGCTTTGGAAGAATCCACCTGTAAGGCCAAAAATAGTATATGTTAAAAAGGAGGACACATTAGGTAAACAAACCATTTTACAGCATCATGTTTTAGATTTGTCAGAAATAAATGCACATTTAGTACACTTCAGTGGAAAACTAAGCAGGTACATGTGGACATTTATGCAAGACAAGCAGGCAATAAAAGTAATAGATGGATACAATGCATTCTAGTAGATGCATTATGGGGAATGGCTGACATGGTTATTTCTATTTTTCAGAATTATTTTGACATATCTGTCAAATGTAAATATATTTTCTTAACACTTATGCATATATATATATACACATAAATATATAAATGTATTTATCTTTCATCAGTTACTTGCTTCACTTTCATAAGCCTATTTTCCTTTGTATTTCTATATTCCCTACAAATATTTTGAATTTACATTAGGACATTCTATGTTCCTAATACATAATGTTTTTAGATCCACCCAAACAGCTTTCTATCTGTTTATCTATTTCAAAATAACAGAAAGTCAGTCCATGACCAAATACCTCTTGTCTGCTCTCTTTTAAGCACAAAGCAGCACAAAGCCAGTAGCTGATCCGTCTGCTTCTCCTTAGTGTGCATTCAGCTGCACCCCTTCACAACATGAGCAGGAGAGATACGAAGTGGCAAAAGGACAGCTGTTGTACAGGCTTTTAAATGATTGATGCAAAGTGCGACAAGCAGAACACGCAGCTGGTCAGCAGCAGCAGCAAAACAGCAGCTGAACGGATCACATCTCTGTAGCGTGCGTTCAGACCCCTCCTTCACAATGCGAGCAGCATTATAAGTGCCGCGAGAAAGAGATTTAACCATGCCCAGGGCAGGAAATAAAGGACAAATATTGTTTTTACAAAAGTTTTAAAGTAAAAATGAAAATAATGCATATGCAACAATTCCCATGAAAATAATAATCTCTTTAAATTGTTTATCTGGTAAACCAAACCCGGGGGTGGGCGAGCAAAGCAAGCAGGGGGTGGAGCCCCCTAGTTTTAATAAATATCACCTTCTCTAATCAGAAATTCACTGAGTGTCACATGTCCAACACGGCTATGCTGGGACAATAACAAGAGATACTGGAATTACAAACAGCAGGTTCTACCACTGAGCTAAATGGATCTCTGGTGTCTGAACAGACATATCTAGGAAGCTACTCCTGAGCAGAGATGGAATCATTTATCCAGTGGTTATAGTATTATGTTATAATCCTAACTTGCAATTAAAATAAATAATCTTGCTAAATAATTAAACAAGCAATGCAGTTGTATTCCACTGGTATTCTGGACCAAGGAAAATCCAAAAATTGCTCTTAAACCAGTAATTAAAATATTCCTTTAGTAAGATGTACTGTATTCTGGTGTAAAGCTCAGATGACATGCCATTCTCGCAGTTACCTTCCCCAACAAACATTAGCCATAATCTAACGGTTGATGCTTAGTGGATTAAAAAGTGCAGGATCAATTTACTAGGAGTTGCACCAGCCTGTGCCAGATTATTCCCTAGTATAGTTACTGCTGAAAACAGAAGGGGTTTAAAATATCTTCTGTAACTTTTTGCCATTTTGTTCTTGCAGCACATACCTATTATCGTCTGTCCTTGCTCCACAGCCTACTTAAAGAGGACATGTTAATCTAATGTCTAGGATGGGCACTAAGACTTTAAAAGAAAAGAGTTCCCCTCATCACAAGGTAGATTGACAGTTTTCAGACATTGTTTACTGATTGTGATGTGTTATTTCAAAGTACAAAAATTTACAAAAGAGCTAAAATATTCAGAAGGAGGTAAAGTAAATTATTTCAACAACACAAGTGTTACTAAAATAATAGTTTGGACCAAAATTCAAAGAAAAGTCACACTTATGTCTTGTGAATATATTCCACAAGATACCAGCAACTCCCTGAGAGAGCAGAACAAATGTCAAATCAATGGCTAATTTATGCCAAGCATAGTAAGAAATAATGATGGTGAATATAGTTATCTGCTACTGTAGCAGACTACCATATTAGCAAGTAAAATGTGTAATTCTGCTCTGCTTTTTCCTTTTAAAGTATTATTTTGATTTTGGTGTGCAGCACCAAGTAATTGGAATCTTCACCTAGGCATTCCTATATTATGAATTTATTTTTGTCCAGACATCTAAAGTAAACTCTTTACTTTTTGGTAAGACTCTTTCCTAAATATCAAGTGATTAAGCATTAAAAAGGTCTGGTCATTGTCATTATATTCAAAATTAAATACAATCTTGGCATTCTTACTTTAGAGCTACAAACAGCAGTTTTTAATTAATCCTTCACATTTTAGATTTATGTTTTACAGAAAGCCTATACCCTGGCATGAATGAAGGCTTTGCATTAAATTTCAGTCAGATCATTTAGCTCGTATGTCGGTGGGTGGTTCACAATACTGCCTCACTGGATCCTGTTTCAGTCCCAGCCAGGACTCTTTACAAGTATTCTAGTTGTACATTTTTTTTAGTTGAAAAGTATGCATGTTAGGTTATTTGACTATGCTAATCTGTCTCTATGTGAGTGAGTTTGGGTGTGTCCCCTGTGATAGAGTGACATTCTATTCAGGGCTGGTTGCTATCTTGTGGCTACTGCTGCTAGGACCGGCACCAGCCCCATATGACTCTACAATTGAAAAATGGAAGGATGAACACTATAATTAGTCTGTGAATACTAGATCAATTTTAATGATGCACCATACTGAGCTGTATGTTGTATGAATAGTTCACAGACCTCCAGAACCACATTTCTCATTCTTAACTTAACGGCTTAATTTTAAATATACTTCGGCAGTTCACTAGACCAAATTGTGTAACTAACAGAATTATGAAAAAATCAATACATAATACTGTAAATATAGGACTTGAATGGATTGAAAGGACCAGAACATACTTCGGGAATTCTTAGAAATTCCAGAATTTGAAATAAATAAAAGTGCATTTTCAAAAAAGCCTAAACAATTATGATATTGGCATAAGCCGTTCTGGATTTTTTTTTAAGTGACAATAACCACAACCAATCACATATGAACTTTAAAGGCGTAGAGAAAATATTCAGGCTTGTAATGCATAATGAACATTTTTTGAAGAGAATCTAATTAAAACAGAGAAACAATAAACTTTTATTCTTATGTCAAATGAAAACCAGTCCAGGGGTTAATCATATAGCTGGGTGTATGTGACTTTAAAAGGAAAAGAAAATGACATTATAATAAGTAAATAACATTATGTGCATCCTTAATACTGCATATATGTAATATTTATGTTAATGCATAAATATAGTTTTTCTTATTTAAATAAAACTCTGTACTTTGTCCTTTTTCTCTTCTCTAATTAATCATTTTACGCCTAAATGTGAGAGCTGCTCGCTTTCATGAACTAACTTTATGAAAACTTCTGGAATGCATCCAGGTAATTATCATCTTCACATAATGCATTACAATGTTTTGAGTGCACTAATAATTGATCTTATTGTTTATTTCCCAAACTGCCATTCATAAGATTTCCCAAACACATTTTAGTCTTATGATAACATCAAATGCCAAATCTTTTATTTTGTGAAAATTCTCTTGATTCCAAAGTGCCTTCTGGTTTCTTTTTCCTTGATGTCTGACCCCTTTACAGTGATCTTCTCTGATTTCTTGACTATGTGCTTTAAACTGTTGTAGTATTTTTCATGATTTTTTTTTCTTATTAGTTGCAGTTATGTGTGTAATGCTTTCTACTGCATGTAATTTTGCTTTGATAGATCTAGTTAACATGTATTAATGAAATAATTGTGACACAGTACCTATTGTTTATTGCTTCTATTGTTCCCCTTGCATTTCTCTTCAAGCACTTGTAATTTGTAAGTCTCTTTGGTTAAAACCATCTGCTAAATAAATACACGTAAAAGAAATTATTAGAGGTGTCTGCCTTAATATATCACCACTACATAACATTTTTATAGAATGAACAATTAGCTTCCAGTCATGGAGCTCCTCATTTCATTAATTTTAAAATGGAAATTTTGACTTGCCTGTCCATGTAAAAAAATTAGTCAATTTCTACAAAACAGCTCAAATAAACAATTTTTTTTATAAAAAGGATTCCTTTATTAAAAGCCATTTTTCAAAGTAAAAATTATTACTGCCATTAAGAATTTACATTTAGACCCTGATGGCGATACAAAATGTGCAAAAGCATATAAGAAATAAAATTTGTACCATATCATCTCAGGGTTTATGTAAACAATTATCATCTATTCTAAAATAATCAGTCTGGCTTTTAATGTAGAAAAACACAATTATTTAATTGCATCTTTACAACTAATAAGTGCTGCCTTTGATGCAATTGATCCTATCATTTTATTGCAGAGAGTTGAGAATTATGTTACAAGCTCAGGCAATATTCCATCAGGTTCACATCTTATTCAATAAATCATTTCCATGATTAATATATTTAAGGCAGGTACATGTGCCTTTTGTTACAATGGTTCTAAACTTTGGATGATTCTCCTGCAACAGGATAGCAGCATTATAATCAAGGTTACACTTTTAAAAAAACACAGTAATTTCCAACGTCACAGCTGCAGGCAAGACAATTTCCACAACAATTTTAACACTACAGTATATTATTTCAAATTCCAGTGTAGGGGCTGCATGGTCAGTTAGCACTGGACTGCCTGATGTTTCATTTATATGAGAACTGTTTGCTTATAGTGGTTTGCTTTTCTTCATTCTGATTCCCTCCTATCTGTTTTAATAAAGTTTTATGCAAGGTTTATCCACTTCCTTCTTGCTAGTTATCTCTTGACAGTTTTTTTTCATGCAGCACTTTCAGCCAGTTCCTGATGAACGGTGCTATATAAAAATGTTGCTTTTTCTTTATTAACCAAGTCCTAGAGATAATCTTTTTTCTGTTTTTATTTGCAACTGGCTTCTCATTTTTTGTAATCATCTCACGTGACTTACTTGAGGAAAAAAATCTGAGGAAAAAGATAAGAGTGTTGTAGAGTCAAGATCTCTTTTAAGCAGATTAATACATTTTGTCTTTTGTGATTTTTTTTTGTGACAGAGCACAGGATAGCTTTTAAAATCCATCCTTCCAATCATGCATGCAATTTTTAAACTTTTTTTCCCCAGTGTAGTGTTGCAGGATGCTTTAGCCTCTTACAGGAAAGAATTAAGATAGGAATCACTCCTGAATTAGGTCCTAGTCCATCACAAATACCCATCATGCACACACTCATACTTATGCAGCCTCATACTATCCATTTTAGACCTGTGAATTAACCTAACATTTACAAAGCCAAGTAACCATAAAGGAGTTGTGTATGCTTCATTAAGACAGTAATTGGACAGGACATGAAAGTACATCTCTGAAGCTGTGGGGCAGAAGCACTGCTTTTAAAGTATTGAGCATGATTCTCTTTTCTACTTTTAGTAAATCTTGCCTATCTTCTTGATTTATGATATCTAAGAAGGCAATCATGCTACCAAATATTAAAAACATGTAAATAGTTTTACATGTTTTACACATTCTTAATTCATGCAATATATTAATTTTCTGCAATACAGAGATGAATTAAGATGTAATACTACTGCACACCATCTTTAGTAGAAATTCACATCATGTCAGAAATACCCATTTAAATATGAAACTGAGTTAAGGGGGTTCTGTAAAATTATGTTTTAGGACATCAATGGTGTAGTCCTTTACATTTTATTTCTATTTTAATTGTTCCTTACGATTTACCCATTTGACCCAATGAGCAGAAAAAGATAAATAATACGTTTACAGGAAGCAGTTTATTTTTGAATTGTATCTGTATAGTGCTTTCAGAAGGTATTCAGACCCCTTCACCTTTGCTATATTGCAGACTTGTGCTAAAATCATTTAAATTCATTTTTTCTTCATCAAACAACACTCAATACCCCAGAATAACAAAGCAAAAACAGGAATTTGACATATTTTCAAATTTATTAAAACTAAAAAAAAAAAGTCTTATTCACACCAGTATTCAGAACCTTTGCAATGACACTTAAAATTTTGATCAGGTCATTGATCATTTTCTTGATCATTGTTGTAATTCCTACACCTTGTTTTGAATCCATCTATGGTCAATTCAATTGATTCCACATGATTAGAAAGGCACACACCTACCTCTATAAGGTCCTACAGTTTGCAAAGTGTATCAAGCAAAAACGAAGCTACATGTTTGCAGGAATTGCTTGCAGAGCTTAGAAACAGGATTTGATGAGGCACTGAGCTGGGGAATGCTACAAAATGTTCTGCAGCATTTAAGGCTCCCAAGAGCACAGTGGCTTCCATAATTCTTAAATTGAAGAAGTTTATATGAACCTCAACTCTTCTTGGAGCAATTGGGGGAAGAGGGTCTATGGTGACTATGGCTAAGCTTTGGTGTAGAGATGGAAAAAAACCTCCAGAATGACAACCATCACTGCAACACTCAACCAATCTGGGTTTTACAGCAGAAAGGCTAGGCAGAAGCCTCTCGTCTGTCAAAGTCTCATGAAAGCCCACTTGGAGTTTGCACAAGGGTACCTAAAGAACTCTTAGACTGTGTGAAACAAGAGTCTCTGGTCTAGTGAAACCAAAATTGGCCTCAATTGTAAGTGTCATATCTGGAGGAAACCAGGTACCACTCATCACCTGTGAAACACCATTGCATGGTAGTAGCACCATCATGCTGTTGGGCTGGGGTTTATTTTTTTTTGGTTTTTTTTTGAGGGAGAGACTGAAGTACTAGTCAGGTCAAGGGAAAGTAGAATAGAGCAAAGTACAGGGATATGCTGAGTGAAAACCTGCTACAGAGTGCTTTTGACCTCAGCCAAGGGAGAATGTTCACTTTCCAGCAGGAAAATGACCCTAAGCACATACTAATGACAACACAGGCATAATTTAGTGACAACTCTGGGAATGCCCTTGAGTTGCCCACTCAGAGCCTGGACTCGAACCCAATCAAGCATCTCTTGAGAAACCTGAAAATAACGGTCCACTGGCAGCCTCCATCCAACCAGACAGGATCTGCAGAAAAGAATGGCAGAAAAATTCCCAAATCCAACTATGTAGAGCTTGTCATGTCAGGCTATAATGGCTGGCAGAGGTGCTTCGACTAAGTACTGTACTGAGTAAAGGGTCTGAATACTAGTGTCAATGAGATATTTAATTTTTTTTTTTTATTTTGAATACATTTGCAAAAATGTCTAAAATTATGTTTTTACTTCATCATTCTGGGGTATTGAGAGTTGATGCAGGAAAAATTACTTTAAATTGTTTTAACATAAGACTGCAGCATAACAAAAAGTGAAGTGGTCCGATTACTTCAATGCACTGTATGTACTAATCAGAAATTAGGCTGTTTTACAAATATTTAAGAATAAATAAAACTAATCTTGAATGAAAATAAATCCATCTCTGCATATAAAATATCCATTTATCCATTATGCCAAAAAGGGACCTGTTTTGGTATTTTTGACTTAATATTCTGTTTCTGAATCTACCCATTTCAATGTAAAGTTGTGAAGAACTGGACCATAGCCCATGTGGTACCACCAATTAAGCTAACAACACAGACATATAGACAGTGGCCATGCCAGGATTCTAATTCATTATGTTTAGCTGTGCCATTGTGACACCCACAAATGTTCATTCAATTAAAAAATTTAAATTAATGACGTGCATCATTTACTGTACATCAGTCACGTGGATCATTATTAATAGTTTAGAACATTCAGTGACACCATTAACCACTTAAAATCCTCAACTGTCTTCCCACAGTTTTGTTTATCATCATTCTAGAAGAGGGCGTCTGCTGACTACACCTGGTCTTCTTCCAACAAAATTAAGTAAATTAAAACATTAAAATTAGTCTCACAGCTCCAGAAGCCTGAGTTCAGTCCTCATCTGGGGCTGTATTTATAGTGCTTACCCATGCAAAAAAAGAAGCTCGAAATGTGAGCACAGAACTTCCCATGCAAACATCAGGATTTATAAAAGAAAACTTGACATGAATGCTTGCGTGTATTTATGGTAATTCTGTCCCATGCATACGTAGCATTTTGGAAAAACTGAGAAATGATGACACCCTTGATCAAGCAGGAAAATGCAGCCAGACCAGCTTATTGACAACACATGCATACAATAATTCATATCACCAAGCTTAACATCACACCTGCTGTGCTGGAAGCCATTAGGTGTTACTGGTGAGGTGCTACATCCAGTTTTTGTATGGTGTGAGTGTACATACATAAAACATATATTTTTGACAATGTAAAAAAGCAATTTGCAGCAGTGTCCTATTCTCCTAATGTAATTGGATCACGTTACTGCACTCATATTGCAATAGGGGCATTTAGCGAGAATGAAACTGCTTTTGTTAACCATAAGCTGTTCTATTAATGCACAAGTCATGCGTGATGCCAATATGAGACTGACAAAAATCATGTACCCGTGGCCTGGGTTTACCAGTGATTAATTTATTTGTAGGTACATTAGCTTTGGCAGACATGGCAGTACTGTACATGGTGGCTGGCATGTTGGTAAGATAACTGGCTGACCCCTCAGTTTTTCATTTGTTCTATACTATTCACTGTTATTCAGCAATCATGTCATTGCATGTGCCAGGTGATAGTGGCTACTCAATCAGACTTACACCTTTCCCGGACCTCCAGAGCACATAGGAGAGGAGCTATATTGTACTGAACAATCTTAAGCACTAAGTTGCAGAGTGTAGCCAGATGCTCTTGAATACAGGTGGTGGGGTCAGGATGGAGGCTGCTCTTCTTTTCAATTAATGTCTGTAGCATATATGATTGCATATATATGAGGTTAATTAGCATCTAGGCGTGTTCACAAACGACCATTTACAAGATGATTGTGATTTATAAAGTTAAATTGCTTTGAAATGTTTTATAAATCTGATTTTTTTTGTTTAGTGTACACATTTTGCTGTTTTTTTGCTGTGTGCATATTTTCAAGATCAAATCCGATAGATAGATATAAAAATAGATATAAAATAGATATACAGTAACTGAAACTGATCAGTGGGTCCAGTGATATACTACTGACCCTTCCTACTAAGATAGGTACGAATTCCCAGCAGTCCCATAATGAAAAAGTCGGCTAATTAAAATGGATGTATATGTGGAAGAATGAAGTGTGCTCAGTGTCTGGTGAAAACATTCAAATATTGCAAGGGATATTCTGGATGAATTATCACTTTTAAAGTAAGTTCTTCAGAACAGCAACAGATATTTTGACTGAGGTACTGTTTAGTATGAAGTATCTAAAACCACACTCAGTCTGAGCTATCTATGGACATCAACACAAACGTTCCCAGGTATTTCTTATGTTCTGAGCCCTGTTGGGAGATTCACACAGAAGAGATTAAATGGCAGGCCTTTATTTCTGAAGTGTGCTTCCAGAGGATGAGAAGTATACCAATAGTGAAGATGAAAAGATCAACACATGGATAGGAGATCATGTAACGGCAGTGAGTTTTATTTGTTGAGAAAAAATATGAGTTAAGGTACTAGTGGTTTATGGAGGTAAGACAAGCATTGCCAATTTCCCCTTTTTCATTTTTCATATTCTTCACTTTCTGCTACACATGAGTGACAACAAAGCAAACACTACAGTTTTGGTATTAAATATTAACCTTTATTAAAAACAAATGATGTTTTAACTGCACAACACCACAATAAATGCTTGCTTTAATTTCAGCCTCCCCTCAAAAACAAAGGTAACTTAACCCTGGGTGTAGTGTAACATTCTTCAACAGTTCAGTGGTTATGCTGATCTGGTCTTCCTGTGTCTGCCATACTCTCACTGATCACTGACCATAGTGGAATGGTTGGATTGCCCTTTAATGTGTTTCTTGTGTTCACTGGCTACACAAACTAAGTTCAGTCAGTGCCTCTAAGCAAGGCACTTGCATGCTGAACTATAAAAAAGGATAACAATAAGAAAATTGGGACTTTGTTCACTTTCCTAGCTGCAGCTTTCAACCTAATATCTTTTAAGGTTGCTCTTCAGTTCTAATTTGTGGAAGGGAATTTCATTTTAGTTTATTATTATTATTATCATTATATTATTATTATTATTATATATTGTTCCAAATATACTTTAAATTATGAGTTCTATTTCAATATATTTAGTGTTATATTTGACATAAGCAAGCTGTCAAAAGCAGCCTGTATTAATCTGTATTAAAGTTCATAATATTTCAGAATATTATAACTGTTGGAGCAATTCAGTGCTAGAAATTACTTACTTTCTTTCCTGGAAACTCCTTTCAGATCACATTTTCCCTTGGAAATCATGCAAGTGTAGAGGCCTAGGCATCCATCACAATCAGAAGCATCCTTGCAGGACTTTGTTTGGATTGTGGCACAACTGTACTGGATAAAGATATAAAGTAATTTACATTACTCAGGGAGAAGGATACATGTGGCTTAGACTGAGTTTAGTGGGTTAGGACAAACTTAATGGCACTAGAAGCACTTATCACACAGCCATTATAAATCCAGCCCACACATTGATGTAAACTCATTAAGGTAAGTGGTTTCTCTTTTTGCATCTATTGTATGACCTTAAAATTCCATCCATCCATCCATCCATTCATTTTCCAACCCGCTGAATCCGAACACAGGGTCACGGGGGTCTGCTGGAGCCAATCCCAGCCAACACAGGGCACAAGGCAGGGAACCAATCCTGGGCAGGGTGCCAACCCACCGCAGGACACACACAAACACACCCACACACCAAGCACACACTAGGGCCAATTTAGAATCGCCAATCCACCTAACCTGCATGTCTTTGGACTGTGGGAGGAAACCGGAGCGCCCGGAGGAAACCCACGCAGACACGGGGAGAACATGCAAACTCCACGCAGGGTGGACCCGGGAAGCGAACCCGGGTCTCCTAACTGCGAGGCAGCAGCGCTACCACTGCGCCACCGTGCCGCCGACCTTAAAATTCATCCACAAAATTACAAAGTTTTAAAAATGTATATGCTCTGTATTTTAACACTATAACTAATGTCTGCACTAATGAAGGTTGTTAAATGAACAATGTTACATAATAAAATGATTAATACATTTGAACAGAAGAAAGAGTCTCTAAGTCTCC
Organism: Erpetoichthys calabaricus; assembly: GCF_900747795.2. Lineage (NCBI taxonomy): Eukaryota > Metazoa > Chordata > Cladistia > Polypteriformes > Polypteridae > Erpetoichthys > Erpetoichthys calabaricus. The sequence continues at coordinate 157,619,480 of NC_041394.2, read as the reverse complement.
CTGCTAAGCAGGTAAGCAATACTATTGTTAAAACTACTCTATCATTTTGTGAACTTGTCTCTCATCTTGGTAAGAAGATAATGTTGATTATTAGCAATGCATATGTTATGCATGGCCATGTGACCCTGAAATGCTTAAGTCAGTTAATACTGTATACAGATGAATGGAATAATACAGAGCAATCTGTTACAGTGTTCAAGAAAACTGATTTCTGGTCAGAAGGAAGTTACCTCGCATGGGTAAGAGGTATCAGATTAGGGAAGAGAAAGTCCCATCTATATTTTGTTACAATTTTTGTACATTGTTACTCCACGTGCATGGACTGACTAAAGCTGACAATATCAACCATGTAAGTATTTCAGAAATACAAAATGCTAATATCATGTACCACTTCTGAAACCATACATTTAAATTTTAAATCTGTGAGAAGTACAATAATATGTATAGTACAGTATTTATGTTATCCAGATAGGTAGTGTTCACAAATATCTGGGTACTACATGCAACTGGGTAGGCAATATATGGCACATAAGATAAAGTAAAAAGCATTTAAGGTAATAGGTGTTTAAGTTAGAAGCATATGGGGAGGACCTAAGGTGACATAAAAGAGAATAATTTACATTTGCAAATATGTACTGTACCTGAAAAGAAGAATTCTTAAGTTTTCTATCACATTGGTGATGCCTCATATGCAGAACTGTGTATAGTACTGGTCACCACATTGTAGAAGTGATTTTTGTTTCCTTGAAAGTATGTGGAAAAAGCAAAACTTTAATCATATGAATGGACAAGTTTAAAGGGAGGGCTGGAGAAACTGAGTCTGTGTACTGAAAAAAGGCTTGACAATGCGAAACCTGGCAAACTTGTTTATATTCTTCCAAGGATTTTACTAAAAATGACACTTTCAAACATTTGCTTTCATGAACTGGAAATTTAGTTAAATATAACAAAGGAGGGTTCAAGATATGGTCCAACTGAATGTTGTCATGCCTAGGACTGCTCCTTATGACCCTATAATGGCATAACCAGACTCAGGATAAGGATGGAAAAATCGATGTATTTATTAATCTGTTCCATTTTGGGTCTGAGACATGTTGTTAGAACAAAAATTCTGCTAATTTTGAAGAAACCTAACAGTTCTACACAAAGGCTCAATTGTGTGTTACAGGGAGCAAACGGAGCCATGAATGAAAGTGATTGACTAGACAGCAAGTGTTATATAAAAAATAGGAAGACATTATTAGTTGTTTAGATTGTTTTTTGCTAAAAGATAATCATTGCATATGTTTTCTGAAGAGTAATAAAAAATGACTGTACTGTACATTAATATATTAATGTGTCACTGCTACTTGCATAAGCCTTGCATTTAGTTTTTAAACAACCAGGAATATAATTCATTATGTACTAAAATGCGGATGTCGCACAGTATGAAACTGTATCAATTGCTGCTAACCAAGTAGTTAAAATATTACTTCACTAGGCAATATACTACCAAATGTCCTTATTTATTCTTCTTTACAGGTACACATGGCAATGTTACTTAGTAGCTAAGGCACAAGACTTCATATTTCTAGGTTGCAATGTAAGTTCTCACTTTGGATACACTGTCTCTGTCCTAGAGCAAGCGACTAAATTGCTTGTGTGTCTATTGTAAACAATACACATTTAAATAAATTTTCTCTATCTTTGTACATAAAGTGTATATAGCAGTGCTTTCCGAATATGCAGTAGAACAACAGTGTAGGATCAAATTAATCAAAGTAGGCCATATTATTTATTTTAAGTATACCTTGTTGCCTGACATTACATTCAACATTCTCATATGCAACCTGCACTTCCATGAATGGTGTTGTGATGCATTGAAGCAAAAGCTGCATTAAACTTATATTTCCACAGACTACTCAACATAACATTTAAGTACAATATGCCCCACAGAGCCATCTTTTTAGTACCATAACATCTTTTAGGCTGGTAAAGAACCAAGATACCACCAAAAAAATCAAATAGACAGTTTCCATGTCTTATCCTAATTGTCACCAAAGTTCACGTGAAGGATCTTTTTCCCTTGTTTTCGTAAAGATCAGTCTCTATGTTGAGCAAGCATTCTCCTGTCTGACAACTGTACCCATGAAAAGTAGTGATAAGAAATTACTGTCAAGTAAATGAAGAATAGTAATAATTCCAGAAACCAAATCACTAATGGAATCCTGAAACAAACATGCCTATTATTCAGAGACAAATGCAAATATAATTTGAAAGGAAGCAGCTGGCTTTGATTTGAGGCCAAGGACCATAATCGGTGAGAGTAATAGCCAAGACTGAGGCAAGTCTGAGACCACAGAAAAGTTTTGAGTGGATTCAAGTACTACAGCCCTAGCAAAAAAGCTATTTTTATATGCATACATTTTTAATGAAAGTGTTTGCAGTTAGCAAATCACTTGTGACCTTTACAGATTTTTTTACAGATGTTATGTCAGATGTGGGATATGTTAACTATCATTTCCTCATCAAGCATTTGTAGACTTTCTCTATTTTAATGTTTTTATACATTGCCATAATTCTGAAATTCATTTTGTTATTATACTGGCTTTAAAGTCAGAATTTTAAAGAGCCCTTTTCAGCCTTGCTTGAAAATAAACAGTTTTCACTTTAGCTTATTTTAAGAAGTTAATGCACAACCCATAAGCATGTCATGCTTCACAGATGCAAACAAGTAAAAATATTAATAAGAAATATTTAAAAAATGCTACAAATGTATTTGCACCACCCAGATTATTTAGCACATGTTCACATACAGTATATACTTATTTTAATATGAGTATTAATATCTTACTTTTTGGCTAATTTAATTGTCCTAGTGCAGGTTTGTTTATTTTATATTGAAATCCAAAACTGAAAATTAGTTTTTAAAACAAATTGGAGCATTGACTTCATGGTACCCCCTCTAGAAATATCCAGTCTGAAACCCTTTCACACATATGATTCAATATAAACAGGTGCTAGATTTCATAAATGGTTGTCTTTCCATCCATTTTCTTTACACGCTTATTCAGAGCAGCATTGCAGGAAAGCTGGATCCCATCCCTGTAAGCATCAGGTGCAAGGCAGGAACAATCCCTGGACAGAGTGTCAGTCTTCTTGTAAATTTACACTGTCATGTTGGAGAGACCACAACTGCAAGGGAATGCAAGGTAATTCTAATAGAGTAAGATAAAAGCCAGGACATAAGAAACCCTGATGGTAAGTGTACTGACAAAGATAACACTGTTCATGACAAGAGTAGCAGCATGGGACAATATGTGTCAAGGTAATAGAGAGTGCCCCTGGGACATAAGCAGAGATGGACAATCAGACCAGCAAACTTAAGAGTTTTTTGTATAGAGTTGGTAAGAGTTCATCTGGTAGGAGGAAGACAGGCCAGAAAAGGGAGAAAGGTAAGTGGAACAATTACTACTGCCTCATCTTAGTGCTACTGCCCCCTCTTCAGGAAGATATATGTGCTTTTTCGTATTACTAACTGTGGTCTCTACAGTATAGCACAGCACACTCTTAATTATATTTAAAGATTGTATAATTTGTTTCAACATTACACAGTGTATAAAATTGTCAACTTTTGAATCTGAAAAATGTAATAAAATAATAAGATGTAAAATAATTTCTCATGTCATTTAATTCTTTGTGAACTTTTTGTGGCTGTACCCTATGATTTTGCTGGATAATTATGCAGGGTGCACTAGAATCTAGTATTAATGCAATTGGCCAATGTGCAGGCTGGGGCATTTCATAATGTGACTAAGTAAATCGGATAATATTAAGTGTGCATAAACTGCCTACTTCACTGTTGCAGAAGTTCATATTTGTCCACTTCACTAATTAAAGTGCATAAAATCAAATGTATATTTTTTTGTAAATGTGAGGTTTTCTTCCTGAACCAAGTCAGACCTCATATTAAAATACTATGTAAATACTGACATCTAGTGGTGATACGTCACAGTTTGCCTATCTAAAACTTTAAGACATTGGGCTGCTGTAATGGACTGCTTCCCTGTCTTGTACCCAGTGAGGCCAGAATGGCTCCCTGTGACCCTCAATCACATTAAGTGGGTTAGAGAACGAAAGCCTCTTGAATGGTCTCCCAATGAAACACACTTGTGTCCATGGCAATTTATAGGACTTGTCTTATTCAGAGTTGATGATGAAACAACAGCCACAAAAAATCAAAAATGATTTCACCTTAAACAGGGCTTTTGTCCACATTTGGTGAAGTCCCTCCAGGTTAGTTTATCGACACACTAGTTAGTGAAGCAGGATGCCTTAGGAAGGAAGGCATTTAAAGCAAATATGATTAGGACCTGCATGATAAAATGACCAGGAGCCCAGAAACAGTAACCATATATGCAAGCCTTTGTATAAATACATTTAATTTGAAATTACTGACAAACAACTATTTGATTATTTCACTGTAGGTGCTACTTCACTTACTCAGGGTGAGATTTTCAAACAGAAGAGAAAAAGAAATCGAGCCCTATACCTCAGAAAAAATGAATGTCTTTAGAAATCAAAGAACTATGTGTGAATTTCCTTAAATTTCTCTAATTAACTTCAAGCTGCCTCTACTCTATTTGACTATAATTTCTTATTTTGTAATGTGGCAAGTTCTGTCCTATTTAAGTATCTGCCTTTCAAAGCTGTGAGTCCTTACATGTAGCCATCAGAATTGTATTGTGATTTCTGTTATCTAAAAATTGCTGCTGTTTCTAACAAACATGATTTTAGTCATCATAATTCCCTCTTTAAAAATGATGTAAGTACTTGATGGGATTTTTCAAATAATTTTACAAGGTGAAGTCTTTTGTGCATGAGTGTGTCCAGTGATAGACTGGCATCTCATCCAGGGCTTATTTCTGCTTTACACCTGATGCTGCTGTTGTGGGTTTTGGCTCACTATGACACTAAACTAGATGATGCAGGCTGAGCAGATGGATAACTGGATGGCAGCATGTAGTGTAATGGTAAAGGAACTTGACTTTAAACAACAAGGTTATAGATTCAGTTTCTTCACTGACCAAAACAAGTCAAATAACATGCCAGGGCATTATCTATACTGTAAAACAAAATGCAAGGAAACAATTGTGGTATGAATCTGACATCTATTGTGACATCTAACATATAGAGTGCAATGGGACTGTGTTCACTAAAAGCATTATTTAAGTAAGTGGATGTTTGTTTGGGTTAGACATTACCTTTTTATTGTTCAATATAATTTATATAAAGTCTTAGTTCATATTCACATTGTTTTTTTTAAAATCACATATAATGAAAAACTGATGTAAAATGTAATTAATTTATTTACAATGCTAAGTTAAAGGCACCACCGTATGCATAGCTTTTTCTCTCCAGGTGCTCTGGCTTTTCTTTCATATACGAATGATGTGTGTGTCAGGCTAACTGGTAACTCTGAATTGACCCGTAATGAATGAGTGTGAATAAGTAATTTCATGAACTGCAGGTCTGTCCATAGTTGGTTGTAATTATGCACCCAATGTTAGTTAAAATGCCTCCAATCTACTGAAACCCTGAGAGGCAGGTTTATAAAATGGGAGGAGGCATGGATGAGTTTAGAAAGTGCATAACAGATGTTTCAATGCAACATTAGTTTGTACCTCAGTATCTCCACATCAAACATTCATTGAATATATTGCTTATTGCCTATAAATTTCACTTTGCCTCATTTTCAGAATTCCTTGTGTTTTATATATCTGTGAACAAGCATTTCTTACCTACTGTAGATGTATCATGATAAAACAAAATCTAAAAAATATTTTACAATGAAAATGGTTTATATCTTAAAAAATCTTGACTGGCTCACTGCTATGCACTATTACTGTAACTGTTGAATGGCAGACTATTGGATGATAGATTGTTGTATACAGCTGTACTTCATGCCAGCAAAGCAGTGGGTCCAGATGGAGTATCGCCACGACTGCTGAAGGTCTGTGCATCGGAGCTGGGGGGTCCTCTACAGCGCATCTTCAACCTGAGCCTGGAACAGGGGAGAGTCCTGAGGCTTTGGAAAACATCTTGCATCACCCCAGTCACAAAGGTATCACGTCCTAGTGAGTTGAATGACTTCCGGCCTGTTGCTCTGACATCACATGTGATGAAGACCATGGAGAGGCTGCTGCTTCACCACCTGAGGCCACAGGTTCAACACGCCCTCGACCCTCTGCAGTTTGCATATCAGGAGAAGATGGGAGCGGAGGATGCCATCATCTATATGCTACACCGATCCCTCTCCCACTTGGACAGAGGCAGTGGTGCTGTAAGAATTATGTTTCTAGACTTCTCTAGCGCCTTCAACACAATCCCACCTCTGCTCCTTAGGGACAAGCTAACAGAGATGGGAGTAGATTCATACCTGGATTGTGGACTATCTTAAAGACAGACCTCAGTATGTGTGTCTTGGGAACTGCATGTCTGACATTGTGGTCAGCAACACAGGGGCACCACAGGGGACTGTACTTTCTCCGGTCCTGTTCAGCCTATACATATCGGACTTCCAATACAACTCGGAGTCCTGCCATGTGCAAAAGTTCGCTGACGATACTGCTATCATGGGCTGCATCAGGAGTGGGCAGGAGGAGGAGTATAGGGACCTAATCAAGGACTTTGTTAAATGGAGCAACTCAAACCACCTACACCTGAACACCAGCAAAACCAAGGAGCTGGTGGTGGATTTTAGGAGGCCCAGACCCCTCATGGACCCCGTGATCATCAGAGGTGACTGTGTGCAGATGGTGCAGACCAATAAATACCTGGGAGTGCAGCTGGATGATAAATTACACTGGACAGCCAATACTGATGCTCTGTGTAAGAAAGGACAGAGCCGGTTATACTTTCTGAGAAGGCTAGCATCCTTCAACATCTGCAATAAGATGCTGCAGATATTCTATCAGACGGTTGTGGCGAGCACCCTCTTCTACGCGGTGGTGTGCTGGGGAGGCAGCATTAAGAAGAAGGACGCCTCACGCCTGGACAAACTGGTGAGGAAGGCAGGCTCTATTGTTGGCATGGAGCTGGACAGCTTGACATCTGTGGCAGAGCGACGGGTGCTCAGCAGGCTCCTATCAATTATGAAGAATCCACTGCATCCACTAAACAGTGTCATCTCCAGACAGAACAGCAGCTTCAGTGACAGACTGCTGTCACTGTCCTGCTCCACTGACAGACTGAGAAGATCGTTCCTCCCCCAAACTATGCGACTCTTCAATTCCACCCAGGGGGGGCGGGGGGGTAAACGTTAACATTATAATAAGTTATTGTCTGTTTTTACCTGCATTATTATCAATCTTTAATTTAATATTGTTTTTTGTATCAGTATGCTGCTGCTGGAGTATGTGAATTTCCCCCTGGGATTAATAAAGTATCTATCTATCTATCTATCTATCTATCTATCTATCTATCTATCTATCTATCTATCTATCTATCTATCTATCTATCTATCTATCTATCTATCTATCTATCTATCTATCTATCTACTGTTTTTTGCTCTGCATACTATATGGTACATTGCTTATTTTAGCAGCAAACTCCTCCTACCCCTTCTAATTCACTCTTTCATACCTCTTTTATGGCTGCTATACATTCTTTTTTAAACTGTTTAGTCCCAAGTAAACAATAAAAATCATCAGAACTTTTTACTAATGACAAATAAGATATAAACCTGAAGCTGGCTTATTTGGCTTCTTACTTAATATGATGTTTAAGATTATTAATAATAGGATGTAGCGCTACTTTGTTTAATATTTACTGTAAAATCGTCCTGCATAACATCTTTGGCTGTTTTTACACACCCAGTATATTATGTTTTAATAAATATTTCTAAATATTTAAGCTACATCCCTCAGTTATTCATTATATACAATCAAAGAGTTTCTCTCCCACTATACACCCTGATAATAAAAAAACAAAAAACTCACTGATAAATGTATTTCGCTAAATTTACTTTTAATTATTAGACTATCCATCCTTTTTCTAGACTTTCTCACGTAACATTTTCACGAGTACTTACTGTATATAATTTCTTGTAATTTTGTACTCTTAATGAAACAAATATTATTTAATACTCCTTTTTAAATATACATTATATATACACATTATATTATATATGTACATGTCGTAATTTTGCTCACATCCTGATTTTTGATTGATGTTAATATTGCGTATAAGTGGCGAGTTGCCCGCGGTTTACTTCTACTTCGAGCGGGATGCTGTTAGGTCAGATTTCAGCACACACACATCGACCCCGATTTAACTGTTCATTGCATGAAATATTTTTAAACATCCATTCACTTTCAAACCAGCTTTGTCCCATTGTATTACCGAGCGGAGCCGCAGCCTATCCTAACTTCTTCAGGCGTCTTTGAAAGCGTCTGTATAAGAGACAAGCCCAACACAGTACACACTAACAAACGCACACAGAAAAACGGTTACATTAGCTACTAGTTTTAAAGTAACATTTAAAAGTGTTAATTTGAAAACATTGATTTAATATATACAGTACACTGTATGTGTCAGTTTAAATCGAACAATTTTCTTACACTGATTAGGTAAGAAAATCTTAATTTTCAAAATCCATTCATTCCAACACAGTGGGCGCAAAGCAAGAAGAAAATCTGGACCAATCGCAATTCAACAAGATTTTATTAGCATGCATACTTTAATACGTTCAAATAATGGTTCTCGAATGACTTACTAAAGAGTCTATAATCATGGACATGTTTCTACTGCACAAACAGTTTGACTGATTCGGAATATTTTATAATACACATGAATTGTTTACACCGCATGTAACAAAGATCTCTGGATCATCACTTGCTGCTCCGTAAGTGGTTTACCAGCACTGAGTGTGAGTGGCCCGTGATAAAATAGGGTGAACCAAAGCATTCATTCATATACAGTACTCTAAGAAACGGAACTGCTGGAACCCCTCAAAATTATCGAGACTTCTGATTTCTGATTCTTAGTGATACGATTTGGAAGGCTAGCCCATTTTTTCACCAGAAGGATTCGCGCTGTGTTCTCGTGTCGGTGATTTCAGTCGCGTCTCCTTGTGTTCGTATCGTGACGGAAGAGTGAAGCATTGGGTTCTGTCATTGGTTTTAGGTAGGTACCTAACCAATTCAGCTGGTCAGCTAATATTATTTTGACCGAGAGAAAACAGATGTCACTGGTAACCATAGCTGTGCGCGCAGCCTAATCAAAGCACTTCATGTAATTAAAGTCAATGAATACACATTTCTGAAAGGCACAATACATGTACAGCAGTAGGCAAGTATTAGAGGTATTTTAGCGAGTCCCTAAAGATTTACAATTTACTTAAGTTCATTTACACGGTGCAATCTAAAATCATGTTTTTAATTATTGTGTGTTATAGTACGTTTCTGTCATACACTTAACGTTTCGGGTCTTTCAGTATTTCGCTTTCCTAAACTTATCTGTCTTGCTATTTATTCCGAGCCGGCTTGTGAGACTCTGAGGCGGCATCACAATTTTAAAAATCCCTTTCCCACGTACACCCTGTCGGATAGTGTCGAGTCACTCACAGTCTGCGGGTTGAAAGTGCCGTGCACCTTGGTTAAACCGCTCTTCCTCCTCGAGCCACTGCCGCTGAGTTTGCTGCGAAAGTAGCGCTCCATACTTTCTGCTTCGTTGCGCCTGGTACCAAGGCCACTGGCCGCTGGGGGCCGCGCTACCTGCCTGCTGTTCCTCCGCTCCATATCGCGCTGCACATCACCGCCTTCTCCACTGCGCGGCTCTTCCGCATCCACAGCATCCTCTACACTACCGTCAACACCTGTCAGCATCTGGAGAAAGAGGAGTGCAAGAAAACACACGTGTTTCATAATGTGAGGCAGATTAGAACTATGTTCTGAATTCTCCTAGTCTTTCATGCAATTACGCAGGTCCCCAGAACAATCTCCTTATAAACGTTTCTGATACCCCACCTTACGCCATAAATTGGCTCTGGAATTTCTTTGTTTACTCAAATGGCACCTGGAAACTCGGTTTCTCCACCTAAATACCACACTTGACTGGAATATTTTAGTCACCCAGGTGTTAAACATATGCTCGTCCCCTAAACAGCTTTAAATTGCCGTCCAAGTGCACAATGAAAAGAGATTTCCTCATCGCAGGAGGAAGACGTTATCTACAGTGCTTTCAACAAGAGCTGCCCTTCAGCTCATTCCCCTACTTCAATTTTAAACTGTTCTGTTAGCAGGTTAAGGGCAACGTATTTATGTTAGGATGCATTGGGTTTCAACTTATTTAAATTTGATTTCATAAGTAGCACATTATCATGAAATAAAAATAATTAAAATGATAATTTTAGTAAAATAATAGATATTGGACTTTTGAAAGCAAATAAAATAATTACATCCTTTAAAATACATGTTTATAAAAACAGGACGAGCAACGCTTAAAAACAGTACGAAAAAGGGGCAGCAATTTACACCCACTTTGAGTACATTTTAGCCCCCCGTTTTAGTCATTAAAAAAACGCAAATTTAATGAATTAAACAGATCAGGTAGTCTACGTCTTAAACTCTTAAATAAAGCTGAAATAATTTCTTTAAAAATTAAGATTGTTAGAAGTAAATAATCCCCAATATCTTAAAACAATTTAGCATACGATGTAACAATAAAAGATACTACGTTAAATTTAAGTTGTGCGTTTTATTGAGGTCTACAAAAAATTAACGCAACCGTTTGTATCAAGCTTTTTGAGTTATGCCAGCTTCTGTTTAAATTAAGTAGATTGATTACCATTTTAAAGGGTAAGGGGCTTTAGATTTTCCTTTAAGTTTAAAAGTATTTTTTAATTGTCATGTAATTAATAGTTAATACCCTAGTTTTTAAGATGGCTAAACAAAAAAAGGAAGTTCTTCCAGGGTAAAAGGTATTCCTTTTTCAAAACATAAAGGGCGTCGTCTATCAAAACTTTATCTCTTCCGTGGAAGGCGAGAATGGTACCACCACAGTGCCAAGCCACTTCTTAATGTGTTGTGTCCTTAGTAAATACACGCATAAATACAAGTTTTTTTAAATTGACAAAAATTCAAACCGTTGTTCCAAACAATTAAATCTCGTTATTTGTTAACATTAGCAAGTTAAATTGGTATCAACATAAACAAAAAAATATCCGTTATATCATGAACCAAAGCCTCACTTTGATCATAACACTGTTTGTAAATAAAGTAACACTTACTTTAGACTAGTGTTTCTGAACGAGTGTTATTCAGTGGGCAGATACCATGCCGTGGTCTTATAGACATGTTAAGTGGGCGGGAATTTAGATATCGTTGGAGAGAAATTACATTACCAACTGACCTGATTAAGTTACCACTACATCATTTTTGTTTTCTGTCAGTGAATTAATGAAATGGAGTTCAACTTACCTACTGTGCAATGGTAAGCATAATTAATTACTATTGATATTGTGTCATCATAACCTGTTATAAAAGTTTAATAAAATCATAAAAATGTAATTTTTACCATGCATTTATTTACGTGTTTCAAGTAAGGTTCCTAAATTGTTTTTTTGACTAGGGTTACAGGAGCCTTTCCCAGCAGGCACAGGGAATGGGCATGAACAATTCCTGAACAGTACAGAAGCCCAAAACAGGTTAGCTGGCAGGCAGGCAGACAGACAGAATTAGCATTTCCAATCCACTTAACTTGTATGTCCTTGGACTGTGGGATGAAAACTATGTGGACATGAGGAGAACATGCAGGGAGCAACAGGATGTGAACCATGGTTTCCTTACTGTAAGGCAGCAGAACTACCACTGCACTACTGGATATACTCGTCTGGAAAGGAATTAAATAATAATGGATTTTGTTTGTAACATTTAGATAGAATGTTTAGGTAAGCATACAGATAGATAGGGTGGCCCAGTGGCACAATGGTGTCACTGCTGCCTCGCAGTAAGGAGACTGGAGTTTGTATCCTGGTTAAATAATAATAATATTAATCTTCTTCGTCTTCTTCTTTCAGCTGCTCCCGTTAGGGGTTGCTATTGCAGATTATCTTGTTCCATATCTTCCTGTCCTCTTCATCTTGCTCTGTCACACCCACCACCTGCATGTCCTCTCTCACCACTTCCATAAACCTTCTCTTAAGCCTTCCTCTTTTCCTCTTGCCTGGCAGATCTACCTTTACAATCCTTTTCCCAATATACCCAGCATCTATCTTCTGTCCAAGACATGTCCAAACCAACACAATCTCGCCTCTCTGACTTTGTCTGCCAACCGTCCAACCTGAGCCGACCCTCTAATGTACTCATTTCTATTCCTATCCATGCTTGTCACACCCGATGTAAATCTTAGCATCTTTAACTGCCACTTCGAGCTCCGTCTCCTGTTTTTTTGGTCAGTGCCACCATCTCCAACCCATATAACAAAGCTGGTCTCACTACTATCCTGTTGATCTTCCCTTTCTCTCTTGCTGATACCTGTCTGTCACAAATTACTCCGCCCATTCCATCCTGCCTGCACTCTCTTTTTCACCTATCTTCCACAATCCAGTTACTCTGTACTGTTGATCCGAAGTATTTAAATTCATCCACCTTCGCCAGCTCTACTCCCTGCATCCTCACCATTCCACTGACCTTCCTCTCATTTACACACATGTATTCTGTCTTGTTCCTACTGACCTTCATTCCTGTCCTCTCTAGAGCATATCTCCACCTCTCCAGGGTTTCCTCAATCTGCTCCTACTCTCGCTACAGATCACAATGTCATCAGCAAACATCATAGTCCAAGGGGACTCCTGTCTAATCTCATCTGTCAACCTGTCCATCACCATTGCAAATAAGAAAGGGCTCAGAGCCGATCCGTCACTCCTACTGCAGACCTTACCACTGTCACACTTCCCTCGTACATATCTTGTACAACTCTTATGTACTTCTCTGCCACTCCCGACTTCCTCATACAATACCACAACTCCTCTCAAGTCACCCTGTTATATGCTTTCTCCAGGTCTACAAAAACACAATGCAACTCCTTCTGGCCTTCTCTGTACTTCTCCTTCAACACCCTCAGAGCAAACATTGCATCTGTGGTGCTCTTTCTTGGCATGAAACCATATTGCTGCTCACTAATCATCACCTCTCTTCTTAACCTAGCTTCCACTACTCTTCATACTGTGGCTCATCAATTTTATCCCCCTGTAGTTACTACAGCTCTGCACATCCCCCTTATTCTTAAAAATTAGTACAAGTACTTCCGGCATCCTCTCACTTGCCAAGATTCCATTAAACAATCTGGTTAAAAACTCCATTGCCATCTTTTCTAAACACCTCCATGCTTCTACTTGTATGTCATCTGGACCAACGGCCTTTCCATTCTTCATCCTCTTCATAGCTGTCCTTACTTCCTCCTTGCTAATCCATTGCATTTCCTGATTCACTATTTCCACATCATCCAGCCTTCTCTCTCTCTCATTCTCTTCATTCATCAGCCTTTTGAAGTACTCTTTGCATCTACTCAACACACTCTCCTCACTTACGAGTATGTTTCCATCTTTATCCTTTATCACCCTAACTTGATGCACATCTTTCCCAGCTTGGTCCATCTGTCTAGCCAATCGGTACAGGTCCTTTGCTCCCTCCTTAGTGTCCAGCCTCTCATACACCTCATCATACACCTTTTCTTTAGCCTTCGCCACCTCTGTCTTCACCTTGCGTCTTATCTCCTTGTACTCTTGTCTACTTTCTGCATCTCTCTGAATATCCCACTTCTTCTTCGCCATCCTCTTCCTGTGTATACTCTCTTTTACTTCCCCATTCCACCACCAGGTTTCCTTTTCCTTCTTCCTCTGTCCAGATGTCATGCCAAGCACCCTTCTTGCTGTCATCCTTACTACTTCTGCTGTAGTTGCCCAGCTCTCTGGTAACTCTTCATTGCCAACCAGTGCCTGTCTCACCTCCTCCCTAAACTCAACCTTGCAGTCTTTCTTTATCAACTTCCACCATTTGATCCTTGGCTCTCCCCTCACTCTCTCTTCTTGATCTCCAACATCATCCTACAGACCACCATCCTATGCTGCTTAACTACATTTTCCCCTGCCACCACTTTGAAGTCTTTAATTTCCTTCAGATTGACTAATCTGCATAGGATATAATCTACTTGTGTTCATCTTCCTCTACTCTTGTATGTCACCCTATGTTCCCCCCTCTTTTTAAAATACAAATTCACTACAGCCACGCCTATCCTTTTTGCAAAATCCACTGTCATCTGACCTTTTTCATTCCTCTCCTTGACACCATACCTATCCATCACCTCCTCGTCTCCTCTGTTCCCTTCACCATCATGTAAATTGAAATCTGCTCCAATCACCACTTTCTGTTTCTTGGGTATACTGTCCATCACTTCATCCAACTCACTCAAGAAATCTTCTTTCTCAGCCATTGCACACCCAACTTGCAGGGCATATGCACTAACAACATTCATCATCACACCTCCAATTTCCAGCTTCATAATCATTACTTTGTCTGACACTCTTTTCACTTCCAAAACATTCTTGGCATACTCTTCCTTCAGAATAACCCCTACCCCATTTCTCCTCCCATCCACACCATGATAGAAGAATTTGAATCCACCTGGCCTTACTCCCCTTCCATGTAGTCTCTTGCACGCACAATATTTCAACCTTCCTTCTCTTCATCATATCGGCTAACTCTCTCCCCTTACCAGTCATACTGCCAACATTCAAAGTTCTTACCCTCAGTTCCACTCTCTTTACCTTCATCCTCTCCTCTTTCCTCTGGACACATCTCCCCCCTCTTCTTTTCCTAATTCGGCCAACAATAGCCCAATTTCCGCCAGCACCCTGTTGGCTAACAGTACTGGTGGCGGTCGTTGTTAACCCAGGACTCAAACCGATCCGGTATGGAACTCTGTATTGTTGTCTGCATATTTATCTGGCAAAATGTTATACCGGATGCCCTTTCTGACGTAACCCTCCCCATTTATCCGGGCTTGGGACTGGCATGAGGAAACACACTGTGGCTGGGTTAATTAATGATAATAATAATAATTATAATAATAATAAATTTTATTTATATAGCATCTTTCCCATGCTCAAGGCGTAGGCACAGGTTGCCTCCTGTGTGGAACGTATGTTCTCTCCTTGGTTGTGTGTGTTTTCCTTCTGCATTTCAAAGGCACTAAATTGGTGCTAAATTGGCCCTACCATGGGTGGGTGTGTGTTCACCCTGCACTGGACTGGTGCCCTGTCCAGGTATTGTGCTTGTTTGTGCCCTGCAATTACTGGAATATACTACTCCTGTGACTCTGCTCTGGATAAGCAGGTTTATAAAATTAATGGTACTATCATGAAGCCTTAAGCTCTTAAATATGGTTGACATAATTACTGAAAAAAGGAAGATTATTAACAGTAAAAAGTACCTAATAACTTAGTGTAATTTAGCAAATGATGCAAAAGTAAAATATACTAGATATAATTCAGTAGTCTGTATCTGATTTGTGTTTGTGACTTTGACATGGTGTAGATGACCTGATTTATTTGGACGAGTTTGATACACTAAATCTAGGTTCTCTTTATTCATTAAAACAGAACTAAATTTACCCAAATAAATTGGGTGTAAATCGCTGCCTCAATGTTTTTTGCATAAATGAATCCCTTTTTTTTTGTTTTTTGTTTAATTCAGTGTAAGTTTTCCACATGTTCAGGTGTATTTTCACAGATATTCAGGGATACTCCCATAAACCAAAACATACTTTTATGGTGAATTAAGCAATATTTATACTACAATTCTGATGTGACCCAATTTCCACATTTCTTATTCTGACTGGATTTTGGTGTAGACACCCAAAACCACACAGTGTCTAAGTATTTAATATAGGATACAGGCTACTTTTGCATGTAGTATAGCACTGAATTTTAATTAAATTCCAATTACCCATATCTGATCTCAGTTTTAATAGATCAGACTTCTTCTCAGTGTTATGGCTTGAGTACATCATTTTTGTGCATCATGCAAAATGTGAAAAAAATCATAGCAGGTGAAGCTGAAGGTCAGTGGTGCAGTGGGAAATCAAGCTTCTTATACCACATTTAGAAAACAAGCCTTTATTCTAGAATGTAGGAGGTTGAGAATCATCATCAAGAAAAACATGAGGATCCACACTTACACCTTACCTGTGTCACAATGTTAAAACACAGCCACAACGCTTACATTCTACAATGCATATAAACATATGTACAGTATATACAGTAATCCCTCGCTATATCGCGCTTCGCCTTTCACTCCATCGTGGATTTTATATGTAAGCATATTTAAATATATATCGCGGATTTTTTGCTGGTTCGCGGATTTCTGCGGACAATGGGTCTTTTAATTTCTGGTACATGCTTCCTCAGTTGGTTTGCCCAGTTGATTTCATACAAGGGACGCTATTGGCAGATGGCTGAGAAGCTACCCAGCTTACTTTTCTCTCTCTCTTGCGCTGACTTTCTCTGATCCTGATGTAGGGGGATTGAGCAGGGGAGCTGTTCGCACACCTAGACGATACGGACGCTCGTCTAAAAATGCTGAAAGATTATCTTCACGTTGCTATCTTTTTTGCAGCTGCTTCCTGAAACGACATGCTGCACGGTGCTTCGCATACTTAAAAGCTCGAAGGGCACGTATTGATTTTTGATTGAAAAACAAACTCTGTCTCTTTCTCTTTCTCTGCTCCTGACGGAGGGGGTGTGAGCTGCCGCCTTCAACAGCTTTGTGCCGTGGTGCTTCGCATACTTAAAAGCCAAACAGCCCTATTGATTTGTTTGCTTTTCTCTATCTCTGTGACATGATCTGCTCCTGACGCGCACTCCTTTGAAGAGGAAGATATGTTTGCATTCTTTTAATTGTGAGACGGAACTGTCATCTCTGTCTTGTCATGGAGCACAGTTTAAACTTTTGAAAAAGAGACAAATGTTTGTTTGCAGTGTTTGAATAATGTTCCTGTCTCTCTACAACCTCCTGTGTTTCTGCGCAAATCTGTGACCCAAGCATGACAATATAAAAATAACCATATAAACATATGGTTTCTACTTCACGGATTTTCTTATTTCGCGGGTGGCTCTGGAATGCAACCCCCATGATGGAGGAGGGATTACTGTACTCAGGCAACATTTAACCCAAGTAATGTAAACACCACAGACATTGGATTGGATTTCATCCCTAATTCCATCCATTGACAATTGTAAGTGTAAACTCAGCCTTATAGCACCTAAATGAGGGAATGTGAGTGAGTGTGGCCAACAGTTAAAAGGTCTTCCTCCAGAGATGATTTCTGTGTTGTGTCCAAAGTTGCGTGTAAGTAGTCTTGATCCTTGTTATGCCATAAAGGAAAAAATGAAAACAGGAAAATGTTTCTTGTTACAAACATACACACGTCCTGTACAACTTTCCCATATACCTTTACACTGAAGGATTACTCCACTATTCAGATATTGCAGGAAAATAATCTTCAACAGTTTGCTGTGAGTCCTCTGTTCAGTCCAACACCCTGCAACAATTGCTACTTAGTTCAAGCTGGAGTAGTCAGGAAATTCATCTACAGGCTGTATTACCAAACTTGCAATGTAGAAATGGCATAGTATTAACCTGGCACATTTCAAGAGGAAGCTCTGGAGTGACAACACTAAGTACCTATGGAACATCCCTGCATTCAGCAATTAAACAGAGCAGATGGTGTACTGTAAAAAATAAAGTCAACAGCAGGTGGAAGAGGGGAGAAACATACAAAACTATATTTGGTAAAAAAAAAAAATGTGCTTGTTTTTTCTTTTGTTGAGTTTTTATTCACATAGTACAAGGGATGTTTCTTAACATGCCTGACATCCCTTTTATTAAGAATTACTGACAACATGTGCAAGTAAAATATAAAAAAATAATCTGAGTATTGAAAACATGATGTGATCTTGTGCTCAGATATATTTGTAAGTGGTTAAAACAGATGCATTAGAGTTCAAGAAGGTGCATCCATGTATTCCCAAACATGTTTAGTTGAGATTGTGATTGGACCGGTTGTCTGCTAGTGTGTTAAAAGTTCTAGCAGGTAATAAAAACTAACTTTCAGTCATTTATGCTATTTGCAAATGCATTCAATTAGTAATCTCCCACCCATCAATTGTCCTGTTTCTTGCATATTGTATGTAGTTACGGAGATTCAGGGCTTATCTCTGCAGTATACAGTCCTGGATGGGATTTCAGACCATCATAAATCACATACTGTACATACACATGTACACAACATACCAAGTTAGATTAACTAATCAACCAATCAGCATTTGTGTTGGGAGACGTTCTGGTACTATTGTGATTTGGGGTTCCTAAGCAAAAAAATCCCAAATACAGTAATCCCTCCTCCATCGCGGGGGTTGCGTTCCAGAGCCACCCGCGAAATAAGAAAATCCGCGAAGTAGAAACCATATGTTTATATGGTTATTTTTATATTGTCATGCTTGGGTCACAGATTTGCGCAGAAACACAGGAGGTTGTAGAGAGACAGGAACGTTATTCAAACACTGCAAACAAACATTTGTCTCTTTTTCAAAAGTTTAAACTGTGCTCCATGACAAGACAGAGATGACAGTTCCGTCTCACAATTAAAAGAATGCAAACATATCTTCCTCTTCAAAGGAGTGCATGTCAGGAGCAGTGACTGTCACAGAGATAGAGAGAAAAGCAAACAAATCAATAGGGCTGTTTGGCTTTTAAGTATGCGAAGCACCGCGGCACAAAGCTGTTGAAGGCGGCAGCTCACACCCCCTCCGTCAGGAGCAGACAAAGAGAGAGAGAGAGAGAGATAGAGAGAGACAGAGTTTGTTTTTCAATCAAAAATCAATACGTGCCCTTCGAGCTTTTAAGTATGCGAAGCACCGTGCAGCATGTCGTTTCAGGAAGCAGCTGCACAAAAGATAGCAACGTGAAGATAATCTTTCAGCATTTTTAGACGAGCGTCCGTATCGTCTAGGTGTGCGAACAGCCCCCCTGCTCAATCCCCCTACGTCAGGATCAGAGAAAGTCAGCGCAAGAGAGAGAGAAAAGTAAGCTGGGTAGCTTCTCAGCCATCTGCCAATAGCGTCCCTTGTATGAAATCAACTGGGCAAACCAACTGAGGAAGCATGTACCAGAAATTAAAAGACCCATTGTCCGCAGAAACCCGCGAAGCAGCGAAAAATCCGTGATATATATTTAAATATGCTTACATATAAAATCCGCGATGGAGTGAAGCCGCGAAAGGCGAAGCGCAATATAGCGAGGGATTACTGTATTGCAAAAATGCCCTCTAAAATGGTGATGCCATGAAACCTCGGCTAGTCATAAAAGGGCAAACATAGAATCTTTATAATTAAAGAATTATTATCAACAAAAATGCTCTGTAGCCAAGATAAGCTCTGAGGAGCTCAAGAGTCCAAAGGAGTTGTTTGAAACAATAAAGGCAATCTGCAAACAATGTCCCAATACACAAATCCAAAGAATAGTCAAAAAGGAGAGTGCAGAGGTCAAAAATTCAGATATTAACAAAATTGCAGAAAAACCATGATAGAAACTCATTAACACTGATGCTTTTAATGAACCGCAAAAGACTTTGGGTTTTTCTCAGCCTTTATAGGGCTGAAGGCAGTCCTTTGATGGTGATTGGGGAACCACCCACAAAATACATGACACATAGAAAAGGGCACTTATACATATAGAAAATAATGATCAACAATGTTAACATAAAAAAGTAACAAAGCAGACATAAATGAGAAATTTGAACCCCAACCATGTTGGGAAGCCCTGGCTGAAACATAACAGGTATTTTCTCCAAATGTAGAAACACACCATAGAAGTCAAATCAACAACATAAAGAAGTTTAATTACAAAATTATAATGGGGATGGATTGAGCAGTGCAGATTAAAATATAAAGTTGCAGAAGAAGTACAATAAACACCTGGAGCCATTTTGGACCTTCATAACACATGGCCAGTGACTATATTGTTTGTGAGGTCTGCTGCTCACTTGCCCATGTGCCAATATCCTATCCCAAACACCAAACACTATATGTATCAGCTGCTTCTGTTTCTTTATCACCCTGTGTCAACACACTTGACTTTTTTCCTCTCACCATTCGAAAGAATGTGATCTGTCCTCCCAGCCCTACATTCCCTGAGCCATGGGCCTCAAAGCTGCTTTAAGCCTTGGACAGTGATCAGTTTTAGTCAGGCATGGAATTATATTTCAACTATAGGTGGACTAATAACTGAGCAGCAATGCCAGACTAGAGCTTCACCTGGTGGCCTCTTGCATCCTTGCACTTCTAATGTGTTCTTGGCTCAAAAATGCCTACAGCTTTTGCAGACCTTTTCCAATTTAATGGTAACACAAAAATAATGGTGACATTTTTTTATTTAAATTAAAAATTTCAGCATACAACAAACAAATCTGCAGTAGGGCTTGCAAATTAAAAAAAAAGTAAAGTTCAGATACTCTTATTAAAATATATGCAAACAGAGTTTAAATATTCTGGGTGCTGCATATATGTCCTTTTTATACTTTGTAGTATTAATATTTTTACTTTTTTTTGTGGGTGTATCTGCAAAACATGCCATGCTTATGACTCATGCACAATTACTTAAAAGAAACAGGTGAAAACTGCAGCCTTCAAATGAATGCAGCCCTTGAAAACATGGCCCTTGATGAAAACTGGATTGTCTGCATGCACAAAGTGGTATGACTGAAGAGAAAACAGAATGCACTGCTTGCACACAAAAATCCTCAAAAAATTGTTTTCTTTTGCTCATACATGTAAAATGGAAAAGAAAAAAATAAAAAGATGCAGGACCTAACTAGGTGTGACATTTTGTAGCATGGGCTAGCATCTGAGCATTGTGGGAAGGAGCTAGGAGTCAATGAGTGACATATGGAACTATGCTAAACTTATTCATTTTTTACCCTCATTGCAGTTATAGTTAAAATATAATGCAGGTGATGTTAATATTGGTTTTTCATTAAATTTAACACAGGTGTAATAAGTATTTATTTTTAATTAAGCCTTTTTTGTAACCTTTGTGTGTCAAGCCAACAGCAACCTAAGGTGCAGACTGCATGTTAGCTGTGTGTAGGCTGAGGTAGCTAAATGAGCAGTGCTGACCTTGAAAGGGTCTCTAAAATTATGACATTAACTGCAGTATAATATCAAAAGAAAAATCAGAAATATAATAGTGCACAAGGACATTAAAATGTAGAAAGTTTGCAAATACTTGATAAAGAAATCATAGTTAACATTTCAACTTAACATCAAAGAAATCACACGGCTTTCATTTAAAAAGTTATTTGTAAATGTAAATAGTGCCCTTTTTTCTGTACTCCCTTTATATGATCTAGATACATATGTAAATATACAGCTCTATTATGCTTGGAACATTAAACCATTTTTTGACAAGAACAGGCCATTCCGCCTAACAAAGCTGACCAATCCTATCCGCCCAATTTTCTAATGTTTGTCTGACATTTGCCCTTAACAAGTTTCTGACTGTGCCCACTGTTCATGTTGAATGCATTTTAAAGTATCCACTGTATCAGTTCCTTTCATAGTTTAAAAAGTTCAGTCACGTCATCTTTTAATCTCTATTAGCTTAAACTGAAGAGGTTAAACACCTCTGATCATTCTTAATATATCTCTAAGGTAATAAGGTAATGTTTTCTTATTTTACTGTTATTGTAACAAAGATGTAGTTTATGTTTAGTGACCATCATTGCTTGCTCCCTGCTATAAACAAACTCTGGAGTGCTACAAAGTGAACTTCCTGGCTGACTCGAAGACGATCTTCTGTTGCTCTGGCTTCATAATTATTTGGGGGACTCTGGAGTCAACTCGTGAACAACAAAACTATGGAAAAAAGTATAATAGAGATAAATTTTTTTTCACAAGATGTCAAATCAATAGGGGATCCATAAAATGAAGCAAAATATTCTTGATCGTGTTATGTTGTTTGACAGCTTCAAGTGCTGTTTGTACGGGTGCAAAACATAAATATATATTTTTTTCCCTACAAGGTTTTTTTTGGGAGTTTTTCCTTGTCTTCTTAGAGAGTCAAGGCTGGGGGGCTGTCAAGAGGCAGGGCCTGTTAAAGCCCATTGCGGCACTTCCTGTGTGATTTTGGGCGATACAAAAATAAACTGTATTGTATTGTATTGTAAATATTCACAACATCTAGAAAACTAAGTCACTTCTGTCTCACACTGATGAAGATGTGTGGCAAGAGAAAAAAAAGAATTAGATAAAATGTATTGAACATTTACTTGAACCCTGTGATTTTAAGCTGCAGTGGTGAAAAATCTTACAGCAACATGATATCAATAATGAGTTTACTCGGTAAATGTCTAAATAATTCTGTGTTGTCCTTATATTTTATCAAAATGTTATTTACAATTTATATACATATATTTTAATAGTTTACTTTGGGTTAATCAAATTTGATATTCTATACAATAATCATTTTAGATGTGTAAAGACTTATGTTTGTATGAAAGATACAGCAATGTAACTGAAGCATTTATTTATATACTTTTTTTCATGTAAATTATCTTTACAAATCAGTTTTATTTTGCATATGTCAGAATGTGATTAGTACAGTTGCTTGCACTGCATGCCTCAGATTCAACAACATGGGTTCCACTCATCCACTGGGTTTGCACATTCTTCCCTGGTATGTACGTGTTTTCCTCCCACTACCCAAAAATACAAAGGATAGGGTCATTGAAGACTCTAAACTGGCCCCATTGTTGGCTAGTGTGTGTGTGTCCTGTGCAGGAATGTTTCCAGCATTATAACCATTGCTGCTGGGATAGGCTCTTACCCCTTGCATCCCTGAACTGGATTAAGCAGCCCACTTGTCATTCATTATCTTACATGTGCAATTGAATTGTATAGAATAGGTATCAATTTGTTTTTTTTTTTAGTTATTTTATTGCATTTACTTCACAAAACGGATGCCCAAAAATCTTTTTGGAGACATGTCCTGCCGTACCTAATCTGGTCATCTGCCTATCCCTAACATCAGTGTCAAGTTCCTTTTGAGGAATTCACAAGCTCAGTCAAGTGGTAGAAGCCCTTGCAGTCATGTCCAATAGAACTCTGATAGTGTTGCAGGAGGCATCCTTGTTAGATGCCCAAAACTCCACAGAAAAATCAGAGTTTTTACAGAGTGAGCTTCATGAGGGGATTTTTACTGCTTCTACCCACAATATTATTCTTTGGTAACTATCCAGAGCAATCGACTGTAAGGGAAGATGGGGATGCAGACTGACTAGTAAACTTAGGGCTTCACCTGATGGTTTTCTCAACTGGGAATTGACTGGAAGTCCATTGTTTCAGTCATACAAACATGAGTTTTATCTTTATATTATTAGTAGACTGTGATGTAATAAATGCACTGCAAGCCCCATCCCATACAACAACTGTAGCACTTAACAGCAGTGAGGTGATTCATACAGTCAGCTCACTTCGTTACTGTGAAGTGAAATGGACTCTGGCCCATTTAAGATTTGAACTGAATTAAGTGCATTTGAAAATTGATGCCTAAAACTGTGTTAACAACTAGACAATAAGCAAAATGACAAAAATGTACACTGTATTAAACCATAGCTATAGTGCACATTTCATTATTACACTACAGCTTGATATAATCTGCATTTCCCAAGCATATTTTTGGATAACCCCAAATGAGCCACTAAATCCTTTTACATTGCAGAAATTTAGAAAAATTATATGTGATACCAACCTTCTCAACAACTTCCTTTTTAGTGTGCTGGGTCGTGAAAACGCTAACGTGGCCTACAGTCCACTTCAGAGAGACAGAGGAGGAGCTTTTCCCCTCCGTCCATCTGCATGTTAAATAAGGAAAGTGCCTTGAAATACATGTTATTATACATTATAATATTATTATTATTATTGTGGGTGGCACGGTGGCGCAGTGGGAAGCGCTGCTGCCTCGCAGTTGGGAGACCTGGGGACCCGGGTTCACTTCCCAGGTCCTCCATGCGTGGAGTTTGCATGTTCTCCCCGTGTCTGCGTGGGTTTCCTCCGGGCGCTCCGGTTTCCTCCCACAGTCCAAAGACATGTGGATTGGTGATTCTAAATTGGCCCTAGTGTGTGTTTGTGTGTGTCCTGCGGTGGGTTGGCACCCTGCCCAGGATTGTTTCCTGCCTTGTGCCCTGTGTTGGCTGGGATTGGCTCCAGCAGACCCCCGTGACCCTGTGTTCGGATTCAGCGGGTTGGAAAATGGATGGATGGATTATTATTGTTATTTTTGTTGTTGTTATTTACATATGTATAATTCTATTAATGATTTTAAAAGCTATGTATTGTTATTGTCTGTTTAAATTTGTATTATGGCACAGTCATTAGAGTTGAGAAACTAAGCTTTTCACTATATATTGTATAATTTGTATATAACAAATACAGTTTGATCTGATTTGGTATTTTGATTTGAAAGGGTAAAATCCCTTCATTGGTGTTTACTGTTAAAGGTGCTGTATCAAATACAATTGGTTTGTAACTCTTGGAATGACTTCACATGTTGTAGCACAATATTTAAAATTGAAAATACAGTAAGCAATTTTAAAGTATGATATATGGATATGTTATAGTGTACTGTATGTTCTTATTGCAAAACAAACATAACTGAAAAAATAACATGTTTAGTAAAAAGTTGAAATGATAAAGTACACACACTACCTCTCTATGTATATACTGAGGCATTTAAATTATGTCATTGTCTGCCTGCAAATATCTTGTAGAAGGTGAAGATCAGAATGATGAAGGGGGACACTCAAAACCATGGGAAAGGACTTTACAAAACACTTGAGTCAACTCGACAGCCACAGTATCATTTTTGTTTACTTTTCTACTAAAGTGTTTAGTTTATTGTGAACATCCCTTAAATGAAATTACAGTTTGTGAGTTCAACCTATTATTAGTCTAATTTCTTCTATGAGACTGCCCTATTTAATAATTCATAATATTATAATAATTACAGATATATGCAAAATAAAAGTGCCACAAACACTTAAGCTAATGCTGAAACATGAATATATATATAGTGGAATAATAGCGCCTCGTTGAACCCACCAGACAGACGTCCAGGACACACGTTTAATAGCACCAAGAAGATTCTTTAATCATTTCTTCACTAATAGTGCGCAAAGCACTGCACACTCCACAATTCACAATAATAAATCAAAAATCAATAATACAATTAAACAATAACCAATCCTCCACTCCCAGCAGCTCCGTCACTCTACCACGCAACTCCGGCTTGATCTGCTGGGGTTTCCCATAATCCTTTTATAGTCCCTGACCCGGAAGTTTTCCGTCTCCGGGTCAAACACCTTCTTCAGGTGTCCCGGAAGTACTGAGTACTTCCGGGTTAACGTCATCGGAATAGTCCCCTGGTTCTTGGTGAGCTCCCACTGGCGGCACCCAAGGTACCCAACAGGGCTGAAGAACCAGACTCCATGTCCCATGCTGCCCTGCAGGAATCCGGGGAACCATTTCCGTCCAGGGGAGCTGCCATCTAGCGTCCTGGGGGATGTATTGCCCTAAAAAGGCTCTTTCTCTTGGTTGAGGGATGTCCTTGCCAGACTGAAACGCCGGCCATCCATCACTATACAGTGCATCCAGAAAGTGTTAACAGCGCATCACTTTTTCCACATTTTCTTATGTTACAGCCTTATTCCAAAATGGATTAAATTCATTTTTTCCTCAGAATTCTACACACAGCACCCCATAATGACAACGTGAAAAAAGTTTACTTGAGGTTTTTGCAAATTTATTATAAATAAAACACCGCCCAATCAATTTGACTGCATTTAGCTGGATTTGAGCAGACAGTATGTCTCTGAACACCTCAGAATTCATTCGGCTGCTTCTGTCCTATGTCACATCATCAATAAACACTAGTGTCCCAGTGCCACTGGCAGCCATGCACGCCCAAGCCATCATACTGCCTCCACCGTGTTTTACAGATGATGCGGTATGCTTTGAATAATGAGCTGTTCCACGCCTTCTCCATATTTTTTTTCTTGCCATCATTCTGGTAGAGGTTGATCTTGGTTTCATCTGTCCAAAGAATGTTTTTACAGAACTGTGCTGGCTTTTTTAGATGTTCTTTAGCAAAGTCCAATCTAGCCTTTCTATTCTTGAGGCTTACGAGTGGCTTGCACCTTGCAATGCACCCTCTGTATTTCCTTTCATGCAGTCTTCTCTTTATGGTAGACTTGGATATCGATACGCCTACCCCCTGGAGAGTGTTGTTCACTTGGTTGGCTGTTGTGAAGGGGTTTCTCTTCACCATGGAAATGATTCCGCAATCATCCACCACTGTTGTCTTCCGTGGACGTCCAGGTCTTTTTGCGTTGCTGAGTTCACCAGTGCTTGCTTTCTTTCTCAGGATGTACCAAACTGTAGATTTTGACACTCGTAATATTGTAGCAATTTCTTGGATAGGCTTTTTTCTGTTTTCACAGCTTAAGGATGGCTTCTTTCACCTGCATGGATAGCTCCTTTGACTGCATGTTGTCTGTTCACAGCAAAATCTTCCACATGCAAGCACCACACCTCAAATCAACTCCATGCCTTTTATCTGCTTAATTGATAATGACATAACGACGGACTTGCCCACACTAGTGATGTGTCGTTTGCGAACGAGCCGGCTCTAAAAGCCGATGCTTTGAAGTGAACGAGAGGATCCGATGCCTGTCAAGCAGAGCCGAAGCTTCAGCCTCTCCTGCTCAGTTCTGCTGAAAATCCATTTGGCAGGGGCGGGACTTTACTTATATGGGCACATAGAACATTGGCTCATAATGCCGGCTCGTTCACGAACAACATATCGGACTAGGATCGTACCATTATGTGAAAGAAGGAAGGGGGGCAGACGCTCCGAAGACAGCGAGTGTTGGTGCAGGCCAACACTCTGTGTTCCTGTCGCTGCGACAGACGAGGAGCCAGATTTAAATGCAAGCACATCGTGAAGAAAAAAAGAAGAATGAAGAAATGAGTGAAAGCCGAAAAAATAGCAGCATCTGGCTGCATTTCAGTGATATTGGAGACTGCAAAGCAAAGTGCAGAATTTGTAATATGAAAATATCCGTTAGAGCAGGGTCAACAACAAACCTGCACAGACATATAAGAACCACCCACCCATCTGTGCAACTGGAGAAGAGCGTGCCCTCTCTCCTGCAATCCACTGACCCTGGAAAAGAGCCAAGTACTTCTGCTGCAGCATCCACTGTCTTACCGAAAACTGCAGGTATAACACAGTCTTCAGTTCAAACCAAAATAAGCACATTTATTCCAAAACAAATGATGCCAAACAAACAAATAAGTGTCGATGAGGAGCTGGCTAAAATGATAGCTAGCGACTTTTAACCATTTTCCATTGTGGAGGACAGAGGATTTACAACTTTTGTACAGGCCTTAAACCCCATGTATGTTCTCCGTAGCAGAAAAACTTCCATAACTATATATCTGAGGATGGAGTACAACACTGTGCTTTCAGAAACCACTGCTCTGGAAAAAAGGTAGCATTTAATGACAACAGAGCTGTGGATGAGGCATTTCAAAGAATAAGTGCAGCAGCAGCAAGATGCAACCCCAGCAGCCTGTCTGCTCCTCCATCAGATGGCCAAGAGGAAGAAATTGGAGCAGGGGCATGTTCACAGGAACCACAAGCTTCTGCTATGTGGAGGCTCTTTGACAAAAGAGCAACAGGAGACACTGCAAGGAGAAATCCCACAGCTGGTGCTATGCTGGAGTTGAGGTCCTATCTTGAGGAGCACCTCATCCAAAGATCTGAAGACCCACTGAGTTGGTGGGAGGCCAATGCTGCAGTCTACCCACGCCTGGTTAAGGTAATGGTAGGAAGACTTTGCATTGTCGCTACATCGGTCCCCTCAGAAAGAGTCTTCTCAAAAACAGGACAAATAATCACGGAGAGGAGAAATCGCATCAGCCTATCTAAGCTGAGGCATCTGGCATTTCAGAATGCCAACTTGGCCTAAAAACTTTTATTCAAAGAGTCATAGTGTTGTGTTGTTGTTGTTGAGTTTGGCCTTTATTTAATTTGTTTGCTGTGTTTGCTGTGGTTTTGTGTTAAGTTGTTCATTTAAAGCTTTTATTAAAATGTTAAACAAACTGTGTATTTATTGTAATGAAAAAATGCATAAAAATACGTAATGTCTGAAAACAATGAATAAGAAATTGCTTATACACAAACCATTCATAATTGCTTAATTAGGCTAAAATATAAGCATCCAAGTGATACTAAATGAAGAGCCATTTGGGAGCCGTAAGAGCTGGCTCTTTAAAGGGAGCCGATCCAAAAAAGCCAAAGCTTTGAAAAGAGCCGGAGTTCCCATCACTTGCCCACACCTGCCCATGAAATAGCCTTTGAGTCAATTGTCCAATTACTTTTGAGCCCCTGAAATGAAGGGACTGTGTTAAAAAAATGTTTTAGTTGCCTCACATTTTTATGCAATCGTTTTGTTCACCCAACTGAATTAAAGCTGAAAGTCTGCACTTCATCTGCATCTGAGTTGTTTCATTTAAAATTCATTGTGGTAATGTACAGAACCAAAATTAGAAAACAGTTGTCTCTGTCCAAATATTTATGGACCTAACTGTATATATATATACAGTATATATATATATACAGTATATATATATATATATATATATATATATATATATATATATATATATATATATATATATATATGTGTGTGTGTGTGTGTGTGTGTGTGTGTGCGTGTGTGTGTGTGTGTGTGTATACAAAATATACATAATATACATTTACATGAATATAAAGTAGTTTTAAATCCAATTTCCAGCTGTTCTAGGTCAGCTGCATTAAAAAAAATTAATTTGTTAGGCAAACAAAAATTTAATTTGGCTAGATGACATTTATACTGTATGTGGCGACAGATTCATTCCAAGGTAAACCATGTGTCACCACAAACACCATGAGGAGGTTCCTTTCCATACAACCAACTAAATTCTCTGTGTCTTTGTGGGGTGCTGACTTGTGCAACACTTAGGTGGTACAAACACTAGTTCTGCTACCTGACTGATCCAGAGTTCTAGGTTCAAATCCCAGCCTGTTTTCCCTCTGCCTGAAGCCTGTCCCTACCACATGCTAAAGTTGTAAAGGTTAAGCTAAATGACAACACTGGATTAGTCCAGTGTGGGTGGGTGTCCAAGGCTGGTACCTGCTTTGTACACAATACTGTAAGGTACATACCGCCTACCTGAAACCCTCACTTGGAGAAGTTGAATACAATATCAGTGGATGTATTCAAACATTTACTCCCCAGGTTCTCCACTGATGCTCTGTTTTAAATTATCTCCCAGGTTCTCCACTGATGCTCTGTTTTAAAGTATTTTTTAATTGGGCGTATAAAGTGCATTACATCATGCAGTTACAACAACGCTATTAGAACTTTTTTTTTTTTTACTACCTTAAAGTAGACTGTTTAACATCATACTCTTGGTTTATTGCTATTTCTACTATTACATTACTATTACATTTAATACTATTACATTAGGAATTACCATGTTTATCCTAGACTACTTTTTAAAATCATTCCCAGGGTTCATTCTTTTTATCTTAATATCTTAAAATTGCTGAAGATTATTTTAAGCTTAAAGACTGTTAATGATTATATTTTTGGCAGATAGTATTAAGAATTCAGCTGCAATAAATATCTCTATGTTTTAATTCTCTAACGCCGCTGCGGGGTGGGGTTTGTTTTGTTTTGGACGTGCTCTGTCTCTTTGTATGTCAGAGGACCGGGACATCGCGAAGTGGAATCAAGCCTCATGTGGGGAGGCAAAATGGGGGGGTGGGGGGTTAAAGGGGGAGAGAAGAGGAGAGCAGGCTATATCTAATCTATTCTTCTAATCCTTATAACTATAAATATCAATGCAACAATAGGCTAAAAAGCAATAACTCATGGGGAATTTTGAAATTAAGATTAAAACTGCCTCACTACCAGTTAAGACTATAAAATTACATTAGAAACTCAGAATCAATGTCTCCATGATGGGACAGTTAACTTTGTGAGCTGGAATGTTAAAGGCCTGAATCACGAATTAAAGAGAAAGAAAGTATGCTCTCACCTAACAGGATTAAACGCTAAAATAGTATTTTTACAGGAGACCCACTTACTAAGCAAGGATCAGTTTAGACTACAAAAAGACTGGACTGGCCAAATGTTCCATTCTAGCTTTATAAAGAAAACTAGAGGGGTGGGAATTCTCATACACAGAACAGTTCCATTTGTAGCATCAGATGTAGTATTGGACCCTGAAGGGAGATATGTGATGGTCATGGGCAACTTATTTAACAATAAAATGATTTTGATAAATGTTTATGCACCCAATGTCGATGATAAGGAATTCATGCAAAATCTATTTGCATCCATTCCCAATGTGAACACTCATAAAATTATAATGGCTGGGGACTTTAATTGTGTTTTAAATCCATTCTTAGATAGGACTCCTGTGACAGGGGGGACAGCATCTAATACTGCAAAGACTTATCAGACCCCTGGAGGTTTCTTACCCAAACTCAAGAACATATTTGTTCTACTCACCAGTGCATTATAGCTACTCAAGAATTGATTATTTTTTTATAGATAATAATTTCCTGCCTACGATTAAATCATGCAAATACAACACAATTGTTATCTCCGACCATGCCCCTCTAGTCTTGGAGCTAAAATCATTAAGCCACTCACACTCACCTCGCAGATGGCATCTTAACCCTCTTCTATTGGCAGACGAGAACTGCACAGAATTTATATCCAAACAAATCAGCTTCTTCCTAGAGACAAACACGCCCACAGAGGTTTGTGCAGGAACACTCTGGGAAACTCTAAAGGCCTTCTTAAGAGGACAGATTGTTTCATATCTTTCCCACAGAAATAAATTAGAAACCAAGAAAGTGTCAGAGCTAAGAAACGAAATTACTAGAATAGATGAAGAACAAGCCAGGCGTCCAAGTGAAGCTCTCCATAGGAAAAGGCAGGCCCTGCATATAGAACTTAACATCTTAACAACTAAAGAAACTGAACAACTTATTTACAAGTCAAGACATCATTACTATGAACACGGAGAAAAAGCTAATAAGCTTTAGCTCAACAAATTCACAAACAAGAAGTTTGCAATGCAATACCAGTAATCACCAACATGAATGGAGAAGAACCTATTGACCATAAAAATATAATGCACGCATTTAGAGATCATTTTAAATCCTTATATTCTACTGATCTCAAAGAAGACAACACACAATCTAATGCATTTCTGGATACATTACAGACACCACAAATAGATGCTTTAAGTGCTGAGGAACTCGATAAACCTCTGACGCTAACAGAATTACTAGATGCTATAAAGTCACTTCAAAGGGGAAATCAGCAGGCCCTGATGGTTACCCCGTAGAATTTTATAAAAAATTCGCCACTCAGCTAGCTCCCCGCTTATTGGCAACATTTACAGAAGCTAGAGACAACCAAATACTACCTCAAACATTTCGTTAAGCATTAATCACCGTCTTTCCTAAACAAAATATGGACTTGTTACAATGTGCATCATACAGACCAATTTCACTCCTGAATAATGATGTTAAGATACTCTCAAAAATTCTAGCTAGAAGGATGGAGAAAGTGCTGCCCTCAGTAATATCACAGGATCAAACTGGACTTATTAAAGGCTGACACCTATCTTCCAATCTCTGACGCTTGTTTAATGATATATATTCACCAGCAAAATCAAACACCCCAGAGATATTACTATCATTAGACGCAGAAAAAGCTTTTGATATGATTGAATAGAACTACCTTTTCACTGCATTGGAGAAATTTGGGTTTGGCCCAAATATTTGTGCATGGATCAAACTACTGTATACCAATCCAGAAGCTTCAGTTTGTATTGATAACATTTGTTCAGACTACTTTAAGCTAGAACATGGTACCAGACAAGGATGTCCCTTATCGCCACTGCTGTTTGCAATCGCCATTGAACCACTGGCAGTTCACTGTCGAACTTCTTATCAGATAAAGGGGATTATCAGAGAAGGACTGGAACAGAAAATTTCTCTATATGCAGATGATATGGTTTTATATATATATCAGACCCAGAAAACACTGTCCCTGCAGTTTTAACAGCACTAACAGAATTTCAAAAGATTTCTAGTCTTTGAATTAATCTGAATAAAAGTATTCTCTTTCCAGTGAATTCACAAGCATATAATATTAGATTGGACACCCTACCTTTTACCATAGTAGATCAGGTTAAATACCTAGGGGGTAAATATCATAAGTAAACATAAGCTCTTTATCAACAAAATTTTGCCGTCTGTATGGAAAAAATTAAGCAAGACTTGCATAGATGGTCAACCCTTCATCTCACTCTAGCCGAAGAATTAACGTTGTTAAGATGAATATCCTTCCTAAACTTCTTTTTTATTTCAAAACATTCCAATATATATCAATAAATCGCTTTTAAACAGTTAGATTCAACAATAACCTCATTCATTTGGAACTCAAAACACCCACGTATCCGAAGAGCGACCCTACAAAGACCCTCAGGCAGAAGGTGGCATGGCTTTACCTAATTTTCAGTTTTATTACTGGGCAGCAAAACATACAAGCCATAAAAACCTGGACACAAATATATGGAATATACACAGGCTTGGTCCGCAATAGAAGTAAAATCCTGTAGTACTTCTTTATTCTCCTTGCTCTGCTCTCTAATAAATGCAAAGTTATCGCAAATATACTAATAACCCAATTGTGCTTTACTCACTCAGAATATGGAACCAACTTAGAAAGCATTTTAAGATGGAAAATCTTTTATCTGTGGCACCTCTGCAAGAGAACCACCTCTTTCAACCCTCGCAAACATATCCAGTTTTTAATACCTGGAAGAGTTTTGGGATTAAAATACTCAGAGATCTTTATATAGACAACATATTTGCATCTTTTGAACAATTACGTTCAAAATTCAACCACCCAGCTAAACATTTCTTTCACTATCTTCAAATTAGAAATTTTGTTAAACAGAAACTGCCCGATTTTCCTCACCTCGTACCCTCCACAATGCTGGAAAAAATACTGCTCAATTTTGAGGAATTAAACACCATTTCCGTATTATATAAAATCCTATTAGAGTCCCTACCTTTCAAAGATCCAAGAGGACATTGGGAAGAAGATCTCTTAATCAATATATCAGAAAAGGAGTGGAAGGTAGCAAAGCAGAGAATTCACTTGAGCTCCATATGCGCAAAGCATAGAATTATTCAACTAAAAATTATATATCGAGCTCATCTGTCTCGCTTAAAACTGTCCAAAATGTTTCCAGGGCAAGATCCAACCTGCGAACGCTGCAACCAAGCTCCTGCCTCACTGGGTCACATGTTCTGGGCCTGCACCAAACTAACATCATTTTGGACCAAAATTTTTAAGTGCCTCTCAGACAGCCTTGGTATCACAATTCCTCCTAACCCATTAACAGCTGTGTTCGGTGTTCTTCCAGACGGACTTGAAGTGGAGAAGGACAAGCAACCGGTGATTGCATTCACTACACTTTTGGCATGCAGACTCATTCTGTTAAATTGGAAGAATCCTAACTCTCCTCTGATAAGTCAGTGGGAAACCGATGTTTTATATTATTTGAAATTGGAAAAAATCAAATTCTCAGTTAGAGGATCTGTACAGAATTTTTTCAAAACCTGGCAGGATCTAATCAATATTATTTTAGAATAAGAGAAATAACTATTACTGCATTTAATTCCCTTCTCCATTTCTTATTTACCTATATATATTTCTCCCTTTCTTTTGTATATTGTTGCCTTATTAAAAAGCCCTAAGCAATTCTCCTTTGGCTAAGCTCTCCTTCTCAGGGATGGGGTTTGATTTGTCTTCAATTTTGTTTGGTTATAAATTGATCTATTTGTATGGAATGATTACAATAAAAATTAATAAATAAATTAAAAAAAAAAGAACTCAATGCTACTTCATCTCTCTTAACATTCTATGCAACTTAAAATCAGAAGATGCAATATGAGGTACTTGCTCAGAATAATAAAAGAGGTTCAGCATGCTTAACTCAAATTAATATTAATAAATGTTAGACAAATTGTAAAGATGTTTTAAACAATTACTCAGAATCTGAATTTGATTTGCTCTAATGGTAAGTAAAATAAGACATGTTTTACTGTGTTATGGTAGGTTGAGCAAAATAAGGCAAGTGTTGTCTAAGTTATTATAAAAGACTGTTCATTAAGCAGTAAAATCCCATTGGTCATTATTCTGATTAGAACCATTAGAAGGTTACTATTGTCAACACTATCTGAAAAATAAGCAGAACGTATATTCCAATAAAGTCTGTTAATGTGTGCATTAGTGGGTCTGGGACTTTTATCTTTTCTTGTTGATGTTTGTGATTTTTCTCATTTGCTTGTTTTCTCTTTTGTTCAAAATTAATATCTTTTCTGCTTTCCTTTTTGTTTTTAAACTGTTCAATTAATTTTAAATCATTTTAAATATTTACCAGATATTTTAATTTAGTCCTGTAGGAAACTGTTTAACAGTCTGCCTTCTTGTTTACATCTTCTTCCTTTCCTTTTTAAACTTCATGACTTTGGTTTATAAAACTACTCTCATTTCATTCTCTTGTTTCTTTTCCATTAAATTTCTATTTGGCATTTCATCATTTTAACTTCTTTCGCTTCATTCACTATTCATTGTTATCTCCTTTGAATAATGGAACTTGTATTCCTAATCTTCATTCTCTAGGTTACTTCTTTTTATTTTCTTCAATTCTTCTTCTACTTCTTTCATTGTTTTTCCACCTGCATTTTCTTCCTTTTTTATACTGGGTCCCTGTAATTAAAACTTTTCTCTAATAGGACATGCATTTCCTGACACTGCTTGTCTCAAGTTTGAAGATCAGCACAATTCTGAAGGAACATAATAATGTAAGTGGGTTTGAGTCAGTTCAGAGTTTATTTTTATTAGAATGCTCAATTCTGTGCAAGGGGAAACGGATCCCAAAAATATGGAGCTGCATTTTAGGAGCAAGTTCAGTTCTGCAATTCCTGCTCAAACGTGTGTATTTGCCATCCATTTTTCAGAGATATCTGTTTGTGAGGAATGGTGTCTAGTGCTGCTGCTTCATAAATGTAGGGTCCTAGGATCAAAACCTTTGCCAGAATGTTCTCTGTGTGGCGTTTGCATATTCTTCCCCACATACAAGTATGTATAGGATTTCTCTGGGCACAGGTTGATGATTAAAAAACTGGTTTCAATGTGAGTGGGAAAAGGCCCTGTAATGAACTGGTGCACTGTCCAGGACTGGTTCCTGTCCTGTACCTGACACTGCAATCCCCTCACAAATATGAGTTGGATTATGCAACTCTGAGCATGTTACTTTATATGCCTCTGTGTCTAGAACAGATACTAAGCTTGCTATGGCACCTAAATAACAAACAATCTGAAACACATAAAACAAACAATAAAACACATAAAACAATAACCAACTCTTGACATCTAGCAGGAGAAACACTGCTAAATAGAAATATTTTAAGCAGCTCATATTTCATTAACAGTGTACAGGTTATTCATCTTGCAAAGTGATGGCGATGACATGTCAACCAAATTCTTTATAGACAATAAACACAAATGATACTTGTACTGACAGTCAATTATCCTAAAAAAATATGCAGAAATTACTATAACATTTGATTCCAAGGTGATATTAAATGGAACTAAAAATGAGAATGTATTAACAAAAACAAATCCTAAACCACATACAGTAAGTGAAAATGGGGAAGTGGACAGCTCTGACAAAGAAGCTAAGAAGATTATTTATGAAAGCCCAAATCTCCTGAACATGTAAGATATTATACTCAAAAGTAACAATTTTAACTGAAATAGTGAATTATGAATGAAATGAATAGTGAAAGTGAAGCGTAGGTCTTGTTCTATATTTACTCCAGCTTTGTCTGTGATTTTCTAATGTTCTTAGTGGCATCTACACATCTCCCAGTCTGCCTCAACGTGATCTTAGTTCCCTATTATATTTACTGGCTGTTTAGCCTGATTTTGTGGAAAATTTCTTATTATCTTTAGATTTTTCTTTTAGTTCATGTTTTGTCTTTGTCTACAATCCTGACAGTATGTCAGCTCTTATTTTCCAACTTACCTGTGCTCCACAGGTGATTTAGGATTTTGCTCAGAAATCACCAGATACACAAGTCCAGTGGTTGAAGATGACATCAGTAATCATTTCTAATTGGCAAAAGTGCAGATTTTCATGTGAGCATGTTTCCAACTAGTAACAATATTTCTTCTTGGTTGAGTTGGACATGCTGTATACGGACACAAGATGGCAGCATAGCCAATTTTCTGTAAACAGAAAACACGATAGCTTCAAGTTAAGGACATAGTGCATTTTGGCTGTAATGGCATAAGTACAGAGCTAAATTTAATATACACATTTAATATACATCACTATTAAGAACTAAAAAAATACTTATTTGGCCCAAGTGATCTTGTTACTGGATTTATTACAATTTGTCTAGCTATTCCTGGTGGTTACCCCCATGTACAGTATATAATTTATATTAAATCCAGTTTAGATAGTGATGAGTTCAGAAAAGTGGTATGTAAACTGAGTAGCTACGTTCAGAAGAGCAGAATTTGAATTAATACTACCAGCTGTGTACTTTATCGCTTCTTTTTT
Source organism: Erpetoichthys calabaricus (assembly GCF_900747795.2). Lineage (NCBI taxonomy): Eukaryota > Metazoa > Chordata > Cladistia > Polypteriformes > Polypteridae > Erpetoichthys > Erpetoichthys calabaricus. Next base: position 157,582,612 of record NC_041394.2, on the reverse strand, counting down.
TCTAGATCAATTTTTATTGCAAGTAAGTTATAATACAAATAGATCACAAGATGAACACACTTTTTATATTATTATTAAAACAGCTTAATCAGGGTTTAAGGATATCAATAAAAGAGACTTTAACCCAACCAGAGATGACCACCTCTCATGCACACTCCACCCATATTCCCACCCAAAACTGGAGTACTAAGGGGAAACAGGAAAGCTTAAAGTTAAATGGTGTCTATTTTTGTTTTCAGCCTCCTTTCCAGACATCTCATGGAAGTATTATTTATACTGGCCGAGGTTAGCTCTAAATGAACGAATTCATAAAATTGGGCATGCCACTGCCTGATAATTGCATTATCTGGGGGCTTACTTTATCACTTCTTGACTGAATTACTGTGAATATCTTTTCAGTATTTGTCTTGTACCAAGTAATAACAGATTTTAGGGGGTTAAAGGTGTTAACTGTGAGAGCTTTGAAAAAGGCCTAAACCACAGTTGTCAATCATACAGGAAGCAGGTAATTCTAAAATCCAAGATTAAGTCATTACTGCTTGCTTAATACTAGGGCCTTTGCCTTCATATGTGAATATTGAATTATTTTTAGTGTGTATTTCTTTTTCAGTATTCAAAACCAAGAGTTTCCAAACTTTGTGTTTCTTAGCAACGCTCTGTATTTTTCAGCTTGGCATCTAGTTTTGCCTTAGTATACTCATCAGTTCAGGAGCTTCATATCTTTATTTTTACTGGTGAAAATTCTGTTATCAATGAATTCAACATGCTTCTGCTCAGTGAGGAGAAGCAGATTTCTCTTATTCAAGTAGTACTAGGGTGTTGTACCATGTTAGCCATTATGAATATAGTGAGAAGTGAAGCAAAATGACACCTTTTATTGGCTAACTGGAAAGATTACAATATGCAAGCTTTCAAGGCAACTCAGGCCCCTTTTTCAGGCAAGAAGAAAATGCTGCTGTGTGGAATTGCTTTGTGAGTTGGTGCCATCTCTCAAAAAGGATTCCATATTAACATTTTTTTTAATTGCTCTCAGGCATGACTTGCAATGAGCCAGCAGGGAGAATCGTGTCTGTGCACAATGGAAAAAAAAGTCAGTAAAACATTGTTTTTTGAAACCCTCATGGGGCTATTATTATTAAGAAACACTATTTCTTCAGCTAATTTGCATCTTTAATGGTAATACTGCTTGTTGAAAGAATAGTCAATGCTTTCATTAAAGTAGCACATTAATAGTCTCTTTGCAAGTGTCATATACATAATGTGAAAATCTACACAGAATATTTAACCTGCATTTGGAGGTTAAATATTAGACTCTCAGTTATTGTTTCAGAGGGTTATGCTTTATTGCATTCAGTATGTTATTACTTTTATATGGGCTTTTTTGGCTTTGAAAATTGTCTTTGATGGAATGCTCTGTGCCACTATATTATATAAAAAAATAAACAAATGTGTTCTTGTCAGCTTTCAGTGAACCCTTGTTTAGTTTTGTTTTCTCTGCACTCTTGAATTCTCTCCTTATATTTGCCTGTGATGCTGTGTCACTCATCATCCTCCTGAACTCTTATTTGCTGTGCACTTCTGTACTTAATATGTTAATTCTGATTTTTTATTGTACTGTTGACTGTTGTCACACAAGTGAGCTTAGGAGGCAGTCAACAAGCCCTGAAGTGAGTGAAATATCACGAGACAAGGGGTTGATTTGCAGTAATAATGCCTCTCTTTTTCGTTAGACAAAAAGAAGGAAAATAACATACCTTCCATTCTTCTGGGTTCCCAAGGTGGCCACCAAATGTCACTTCCACATCCGGCTCCCTCTGATGACATCCCTTCCAGTTCCTTCTGATGATGTCATCTCCTGCCACATCTTTTCTGCCCACCATTTTGTTACGGTATAAAAACGCCATCTTTGTAATTCACATTTATCAACTGCTGTAAAAAGTATTTTGATTAATAATTTGCCTTTTTTGCATTTTTTTGTCCATTGGACATTATATGGGGATGGTCCCCAACTCTTTTCCTTTGTAGAAGCTTTGCTATTTCATTACACTGTTCATTATTGTAGGTTCTTTCACATTAGTTCCTTTAGAACTTTTGTTAGGGAGCAAAGACATTTGGCTTGTGGAATGAAAAACTCAATAACAAAATCACAATATTCAGTATCAACTTTATTTATACCAGTTGATCGGTCAGTTAGTGGATTTATAGGAAGTTCACTGTTTGCATATTTTATGTGTAATCACCAACCACTGTCCAAATGATGTTATGTGCATAGCAAATGACAGAAATATTTGAAAATTTTATTACTGAGAGACTGGAGCCAAAAAAGGTTGGCAGGAGGTTGGAAAACCTCTTGAGCAATAGGAGGCACTGCTTTGTCCCAGACAATGGGAACTAAGACAATTTTACCCCTTTAGATGGGGGTAAAAACAAAACATTGTCACTAGCACCATGTTTGTTGTTATGATTTGCATTTTTATTTATTTTTTGTGCCATTTCTGAGGTGTTTTCTGAATATATATGCAATAGCATAGCAAAATGCCTGTTTATTAAAATGGGGTTAATGGTACAGTGGTAAGCCTGTCTGTTTCGATCTCGTCATGCATTTACGAACTTCTGTTCATTGGATATGCCTTATATCCCTCTTTCTTTGTAGATCTTGTTGCCTTTGATCATTGAACATTCCAGATCTTACATTCCTGTTTCTTTACCCTTCTTGTTGCCTTTCTTCATTGGACATTCCAGCCCTGTTGTGGACACTGGACAACATGAGGCATGCCAAACAGCTTACTATCTTATGCCGGCCATTTGCCTTTGTCCGTAGGACATTCCCAACCTCTTATGGACGCCAGACACATACACCAGATAACAGATGTCTAATCACTTTATATTTAGGGAAATATGGTTTGGGTTTTTTTTTTAACCAAAGGATTCTCAATTTGACTTTTGTTTTCATCCAGAATGGTGAGCCCCACCATTTTGTGCTATGTAATCGACTCAGAAATACACAGCTGGTGACGTCATAGGATAGCAGGTATAAAGGTCACAACAAACACTTCCTATTCATTACAGTTTGCAGTGATATACCAAAAGAATCAACATGTGTTTATTTTGTTAGTTTTTTTTGGTAAAATGACCTCTGCTCTACATACTTTTGACAGCTATGTTGAGTTTTAATTTCTGGCTTGACGAATCATGTTTATTTTATGGCTCATGACTCTTCTTTTTGATCCTAATTAAAAAAAAAAATCTGCCAATCCTTTCTTAGGATATTCTTGGCAGGATGCTATCTGTGAGGTGGAAGCCTCTAGTCACTAAGCAGAAGGAGTTGGACTAGTGTGTCTTTACAGACCAGGACCTATAAAGGAAACAAACAGTTCAGGAGTGCAAAGACAGCAAGGGTTATTGGTGGGAGTTGTAATGTAGTGCCGCTGGAGCAAAAGTGGAGATACAGAATCTCTGAATCCAGAGCTGGTTCTGGGGTATGACTGGAAGTGTCACTGGAATGGAGTATAAAGCCACTCTTTACCCCGCCATGGTTAATTGAGTGTGGAGTTGACAGGTAAGTATGGACAAAGGCTCAACTGATGGTGAGCTAAGAGCTAGGATGTGGGAGTGAAAATGAGTTTAACCTGCTTTCATGAAAAGGCGTGTTTCTCCTTTTTACAGGTATGCAAGCCTAGTCTGTTGTGCCTTGAATTGAAAAAAGACTTGTCCTCAAAAAGACAAATGAAAAAAGATTGTCAGATGAATAAAAACAGGGGTCTGAAACTTAAGAGCAGTTTAAATTCAGGTAAAGTTCTTTACCACAAAATGTCTAAAGTAACAATTACCAATTGTAGTCCGAGGTCAGTAGGACCCAGGATTATTTTAAGCAGAGTTGCAGCAGGCATTTAAGAAAAGGTAGCAGAGCTTTGGAGAAGCAGTTGTGCATTGTAAGTAAAGGAGTTGAACTGAAACTTTTCCATTGTTAATAGCTGGCATGGTTTGAGACCAAGTACCATAAATGTTCGGCAATCCGTTTATGTCTGAACTCGATTCAAAAATGAGAGGGAGCTCTTATTATTGTTTATCTACTGTTTATCTATTGTTTAATTGTTGATCTGATCACCTATATCACCTATATAACTGATTACTGTTTTTATTTCATTGTTTGTCTTATTGGGTAATTTGTTTTAGTAATTTTGTCCTACTGGACAAATTGAAGTCTATTGGGCTAATTACGAAACTAAAAGTTTTATTGAGTTTTAAATTGATTGTTTATATGTTTAGTTTGAATGCTGTATGGGAGGGATGTTTGATTCGCCTGGGTAATACTAGAAGCTGCAAACTGGGTTAAACTGTTTGGTTTCTTTAAAGATCATGATTATTGTATTTATGTGATTGTATTCTACTGTGCCCAGTAATTCATTTGATCTTCCAGAAGGTAGATGTTTAGCAGCTACTGTGCCCAAACATAAGAATTTACGCTGGTGCACAGACAGAGCAAGGCCCGAAAGGTCTAGGTTAATAAATATATGTAGCAACGGTGGAATACAAAGTGATGGCATTGAAGAAAGAGCAGGAAATTATACACCAAAAAAGCAGAACAGGTGAGTAAAACCAATAGATATGTATAAATGTTCCTGGGACATCATTTGAGCAAAAGTGAAATCTGGACTGAGATCTATTAAATGTAGCTTATGAGGGGAAAGATATTCCCTGAATTTTAAATTGAGTAAATCAATGGCTGGGGGTTTCAAAAACTTGATGTTTTTGAATATGGTATCTTGGCAAAGAAGAGAGGATAATGTGAGACCACTGAATGATAAAAGGTAAATGTTTATAGAAAGCCTCGTATAACAACAAATAGAGAATAAGGTGCAGGAACTTTAAGAAGTTAGTTTACTTGTGTTTCAAATACAATTCACAATTGTAGTTTAGACTGTTCAAATTGATACAACATACTGTGCAGCCAATTCAAAATATGGCAGCAAAGATCATAACTAGATGCACAGTATGTATGATCATATGACTACAGATCTTAAAATACATCCAATTATGTTGTGATCAGCCCCCTTCACTTATATGTAAAGTTATTAATATTTTCACTCCACCTTACATTGCAGATGTCTAAATTCTAGAGCATATATCATCATCTCAAGATGTAGAGCTGTTTAAAAATATGTAATAAACCCAAATCTCACTCCTGTGAACTTTATGCTTCTAACATTAGAGGCCAATCCTTTACAGCTATGGCACTAAAATCTTGGAATAATCACTCTGCTTTAATAAGAAAAGCCACATGCAACGCAGCTTGACAGAAAATGTATAATTTTAGCTTGTTGGAGTTGCTGCTGAGACTGTTCATACTGTTTTTCAATTAATTAACTATAATTGATCATTACAGGCCTTATCCATTTTCTTTTACTTTGAGTCCTCCATGGTGCATCTGTCTGACTTGGAGTAGTTATGTCATCCAAAATACTGGAGCTATATTTGTTGCAATTTTTGATTAATTTCTTATGGGCTTTCTATATGTGTTTAAATTAAAGTGTACATGTTTTCTGGGGATTTTGTAGCCCACATATTTTTTTTTCTTTTTTGTTAGAAAGCTTCCTTCAGGAGATGTTAATTTTTAAGCTTTATTTTTTAACGCTATTTTGTTTCACCTTGAATACTACCATTTTGTGTAGTTTTGTTATAATGGTCACTATGATATTGCAATGGATGACATCCAGTGTCATGCTGTACATGTCATTAGGGGGTCAGAGGAATAAATGTCAGCTGCACATGCTACCCAATATTCAAAATTATGTATTTTTACGTGTGTTGTGCTTTGCTTTTGATTTTTGACCCACTTTCCAAGCTTCTTGCTTTTTCTTTTTCACTTTGCTATTTGCTTTCTGTAATAAGCTTTCACGAAAGACAGAACTGACTTTTTAGTTAAGAATTTGTCTTGGTTTCTAACTCATGTTTTCCTTAATTAAAAAGAGATATCTCTGTCTTCCTCTGAAGGCAAATGCAACAATATTCAGCTAAACCAATACTTTTTTGCCTGCAGAGTAGTTCTTTTTAGAATATGGAAACTATCAAAAATACCCAGTATGTGTTATTTTGTATATATACAATGGATTCAGAAGGTTTTCATATCCTTTCACTTTCTGCCTACTTTGTGTTGTAGATTTAATTTTGATTGGAAACATTTTCCATTTTTACCCACTCAATCCATAATGACAAAGTGAACCATACTTTCAGAAAGATTTGTAAATTAATTAAAAGCCAAAAACTGAAATCTCTTATTTGTATACTGTAAATATTTAGACCCTTAATTCAGCACTTTGTAGAAGCCCCTTTGTCAGGAATTACATCTTTGAGTCTTCTTGGGTAAGTCTCCACAAGCTTTGCACACCTTGATTTGGGTCATTTATCCCATTCTTCCTGGCAGATCCTTTCAAGCCCATTAGATTGGATAGAAAGTGTCGGTAAACTGCCATCTTCAGGTCTCTCCAGATGTTATATGGGGTTTAAGGTTGGGCTTTGTCTAGGCTACTCCATGATAGACAGAGACTTGTTCTGAAGGCACTAAAACCTGTCTTTACTGTATAGTTATTGTCATGCTGAAAAGAGAACCGATGACCCAGTCTTAGGTCATGTGCACTCTGGAGCATATTTTCTTCAACAATCATTCTGTATTTAGCTTTAATCCTCAAATCTGACCAGTTGCCCTGTCCCTGCAATAGCATGATGCTGCCACCACTATGCTTCACTGCAGGGATGGTATTAGGCAGGGGGTGAGCAGTGCCCTTTTTAACTAGACATTTTGTTTGGTGTTTAGCCCAAAGAGTTCAGTTTTTGTGTCATCAGAGCAAAGAATCTTTTTCCTCATGCTGTCCAAATTAGTAAGTGCCATTTGGGAATTCCATCATCTCTGCAGAGAATTTATTAAGCTCTATTAAAGTGGACATTTTGGATCTTGGTCACCTCCCTGACCAAGGCCCTTCTTACACATTCGGTCAATTTGGCCAAACAGCTAACTCTAGGAAGAGTCCTGGTGGTAATAAACTGTTTTTATTTCACAACATTAGGGCCTCTGTGCTCCTGGCAACACTCAAACCATTAGAAATGGTTTTATATCCTTGCCCTGATCTATGGCTCAGCACAGTTTTACCACAGAGGTCAACATAGAATTCTTTGGACTTCATGGCGTGGTTTGTGTCCTGGCATACAATGTGAATAGTGAGGCCTTATATACTCAAGTGTGTGTCTTTTTAAACTATTTCCAATGAGTTCAGTTTGCCACAGGTGAACTTCAAACAAGTTCTAAACACATCCCCATGGATAATTAAGGCAAATGGGGTGCGCCTGACCACAATTTAGAGTGCCACAGCAAAGGGTCTTAAAACTTTCATAAGTGAAACATTTTAGTTTTTGATTTTAATAAATATGTAAATCTTTCAGAAAATATGTTTTCAGTCTGTCATTATGGATTGAGTGTAAACAAATGGTAAAAAATGGCAACTTTATCCATTTAAAATTAAACCCACACCAAAATAAAGTGTGCAGAAAATGAAGAGGTCTGAATGCTTTCTGAATCCACTGTTTATGAAATGTTTCCCTGTTCATTTTAATTTATTTTTTTGCTTATACTGTATGTCTTTTTATAATTGTTGTATAGTGCTGAGCTCTAAATAGGACTGAGTAGAACTGAATGTTAGTCTACCCAGAGTCACCCCTACCTATTCGCAGATCAAGCACTGTATGTGGGGCTCATGATCAGTGGACCAATGTGGGGAGGGGGCCCATTGGGGGCTCGCAGACCTCCACAATTCAAGAGCTCCGCTGGATAGATACTTGGATTTCATGTTCTTAATTGCTCGGTTTCCTTGACTTGAGTCAGATATTTCCTTTCACAACCCTAATTTTAACCATAACGTAACTAGGCCCATCACGTAACATCACTGTAGTGTAATGTAAAGTGATAACCTCAATGGAGTGGAGCTCTGCAGGTTCTCATCTTAACTCAATTGGGTTATTGCTGTTTCATGAATTGAAAAATTAAAGTTGTTGTCACTTATCTATGTTGAGATGGATTCAAGTGAACCCCATTCAGGAGAGCAGAAAAAAAAAATTAAAACATGAAGAAGCAGCTCATGCTGCACTTGCATATGTGTTTAGAACTCTAAATTTGTCCAACTTCCAGTGAGCTAGCTAGCGTTAAATGAAAAGTGTTAAATGATACTGAGTGTTTACAGTACCTAGCTGGCACAAGGCTGAGGATTATTTATGAGGGACGTTCAAAAAGTTTCTGCACTTTTATATTTTCTTTGGAAACAGTGAAGGCGAGAGGAGTAGTAATTTGGCATTAAAAAGTTGGTACAACGCTGGGAAAATTGCATTGCAAACGAAGGTGACTATGTAGAAAAGTGATATAATTTGTTTTTGAAATTCTTAATAAATAGTTTAAAAAAAGTGCAGAAACTTTTTGAACATCCCTCGTATTACCGCCATATTGACCTCAAGACCAAAACACATTGTAAAGGATACACACACAGACTAATTCTGACAACACACACAGACTCTCTTGCTTCTTAGTTAGTTATTGGGTGAACTGTGGAAATGCACTATGCAAGCAACTTTGACATAAGAAAAGAACAAATAGCTCAGATTAACTTCAATCGTTCATTAATTTTAATGGTAGTTAACATAACTGATCTATTTAATGCCTTATTGCTGTCTACTGTTATTGGAGGGACAAAATGAAGTTTAGATTAATTCATAAGTGTAGGAAATACATTCACATGTTCATTTTTTAAATAGCTAAATATTCAGCTTTATTTTGACCTTTGTGATGGATGGCCGGCGAGAGTTTCCGGCCCTCACCCCCAGGCCGCCAGGAGGAGCTCTCCCGACAGCATGGACGGACCCTGAATTCCAGCAGGGCCTCATGGACTGTGTAGTTTTTATGCACAGCCCTGCTGGATACCTTGGGGACCACCGGGAATCGCTGTAGGGAGGCTCGTGGACTCATATATGCCCTATAACCCGGAAGTGCGTCATAATCCCATGACAGGAAGTAACGACGTGCTCCCGGGTTGAAGATAAGGACAGTTTACCCTGACCCGGAAGGAATAAGGACTTGTGGGTAATGGAACAGAAACACCTCCGGGTCAGGGGGTATAAAGGACTCTGGGAAAGCCCAGACATTGAGCTGAGCTGGAAGGTAGGGTGGCTAAGTGTCTGGGAGAGGAGGAGTGAGTATTGAGAGAATTGTTGTATTTATATGAGTAGTGTGGAGTGGAGGGTGCTTGGTGCACTGCATTATAAGAAAATAAAGAAGTCCTGGACTTTCACCTGGTGTTTGGAGTGGTACCTGAGGGTTCAAGAGGTGGATCAGAACCTCAACTGCTACACCTTGTATTTTCTGAATTAAGTAAGTTTATTAAGCATGTTCAAAGGTAGTAGTAGCAGTTTTTATTTTATTATTATTAGTAGTAGTAGTGATGGTAGTAGTATTAAAATTGTTTTTGTTCTTATTGTATCACATGTCACAAGTGATACTGTTACCTGGTCCATTATTATTATTATTATTATTATTATTATTATTATTATTATTATTATTATTATTATTATTACTACTACTACTAATTAGGCCTAATTTATAAAGACAACAAATCATTTTTTATAACTTTGCCATTAAATACCATTGAAGTCCAAATCTATTGGCTGCTTTCTGGATGGCAGCAACCCTTCCAGTAACCAGTTTTTCAAAACTGAAGCTCATCAAGACATACTTGAGGTCATCCATGGCGTATAAGCTGCTTGACTATCACCAGCATCAACTCAGACCTCGCACAAAAGCTGTTTTGTGATGACCTACAGTAATAGGTGACTTTGTCTTCAGAAAATGTAGGTATTTGCTGTTATGATATGCAACAAAGAGACTGAAAAAGCCCTTAAACATTCACTTTACAATTTTGATTATTTTTTAAAAAAGTATTTCTACTTTAAGTTAAAAGTTATAGTTAAGTTTGTGATGTGTGCTTCTTTATTTATTTTTATTGTTCACATTAAAGCTATTACAAGAAATGCTAATATAACCCAGACACAGGGGATGCACAATCCAGTGTGTTTCTTTGTGCTGGTCTCAAGCCCAGGTAAATGGGGAGAGATACAGACAACAATACAAATTTCCATACCGGATCAGTCGAGGCCCAGGTTAACAACAGCTGCCACCAGTGCTGTTAGCTAACAGGGTGCTGGCAGAAATTGGACTACTGTTGGCAAAAGAAGGAGAAGAAGAGGGGGGAGATGTGTCCGGAGGCAGGAGGAGAGGAGGAAGGTAAAGAGAGTAAACTACTAAAGGTAGGAACTTTGAATGTTGGCAGTACGAACTGGTAAGGGGAGAGAGTTAGCTGATATGATGGCGTGAAGGAAGATTGATATATTGTGCATGCAAGAGACTAAATTGAAGGGGAGTAAGGCCAGGTGGATTGGAGGCAGATTCAAATTGTTCTATCATGGTGTGGATGGGAGGAGAAGTGAGGTAGGAGTTATTCTGAAGGAACAGTATGTCAAGAGTGTTTTGGAGGTGAAAAGAGTGTCAGGCAGAGTAAAGATTATGAAGCTGGAAATTAGAGGTGTGATGATGAATGCTGTTAGTGCATATGCACCACAAGTTGGGTGTGCAATGGGTGAGAAAGAAGATTTTTGGAGTGAGTTGGATGAAGTGATGAATAGTGTACCCAAGGGACAGAAAGTGGTGATTGGAGCGGATTTCAATGGACATGTTGGTGAAGAGAACAGAGGAGACGAGGGGGTGATGGGTAGGTATGGTGTCAAGGAGAGGAATGAAGGAGGTCAGATGACAGTGGATTTTGCAAAAAGGATGGACATGGCTGTGATGAATATGTATTTTAAGAAGAGGGAGAAACAAAGGGTGACGTACAAGAGTGGAGGAAGATGCACACAGGTAGATTATAACCTATGCAGAAGAGTAAATCTGAAAGAGATTAAAGACTGCAATGTGGTGGCAGGAGAAAGTGTAGTTAAGCAGCATAGGGTGCTGTGAATTTCCCCTTGGGATTAATAAACTGTCTGTCTGTCTGTCTGTCTGTCTGTCTGTCTGTCTGTCTGTCTGTCGATTTATAGGATAAAGATGGAGATCAAGAAGAGGAGGAAAGTGAGGGCAGAGCCAAGGATCAAATGGTGGAAGTTGAAAAAGGAAGACTGCAAGGTTGAGTTTAGGGAGGAGATAAGACAGACACTGGGTGGCAGTGAGAGCTACCAGAGAGCTGGGCAACTACAGCAGAAGTAGTAAGGGTGACAACAAGAATGGTGCTTGGCGTGACATATGGACAGAGGAAGGAGGAAAAGGAAACCTGGTGATGGAATGGGGAAGTACAGGAGAGTATACAGAGGAAGAGGTTAACAAAGAAGAAGTGGGATAGTCTGAGAGATGGAGAAAGTAGTCAAGAGTACAAGGAGATAAGGCATAAGGTGAAGAGAGAGGTGGTGAAGGCTAAAGAAAAGACGTATGATGAGTTATGAGAGGCTGGACACTAAAGAGGGAGAAAAGGACCTGTACCAATTGGCCAGACAGAGGGACCGAGCTGGGAAAGATGTGTAGCAGGTTAGAGTGATAAAGAATAAAGACGGAAACATACTCACAAGCAAGGAGGGTATGTTGAGCAGAAGGAAAGAGGACTTTGAGAGGCTGATAAATGAAGAGAATGAGAGAGAGAGAAGGTTGGAGGATGTGGAGATAGTGAATCAGGAAGTGCAACAGATTAGCAAGGAGGAAGTAAGGACAGCTATGAAGAGGATGAAGAATGGAAAGGCCATTGGTCCAGATGACATACCTGTGGAGCATGGAGGTGTTTAGGAGAGATGGCAGTGTAGTTTTTAACCACATTGTTTAATGGAATCTTGGAAAGTGACAGGATGCCTGAAGAGTAGAGAAGAAGTGTGCTGGTACGGATTTTTAAGAATAAGTGGGATGTGTAGGATTGTAGTAACTACAGTGGGATAAAATTGATGAACCACAGTATGAAGTTATGGTAAAGAGTAATGGAAGCTAGGTTAAGAAGTGAGGTGATGATTAGTGAGCAGCAGTATGGTTTCATGCCAAGAAAGAGCACCACAGCTGCAATGTTTGCTCTGAGGGTGTTGATGGAGAAGTATAGAGAAGGCCAGAAGGAGTTGCATTGTGTCTTTGTGGACCTGGAAAAGGAATATGACAGGGTGCTTCAAGAATAGTTGTGGTATTGTATGAGGGAGTCAGGAGCGTCAGAGAAGTACCTAAGAGTTGTACAGGATATGTATGAGCGAAGTGTGACCGTGGTGAGGTCTGCAGTAGGAGTGATGGATGCATTCAAGGTGGAGGTGGGATTATATCAGGGATCGACTTTGAGCGCTTTCTAATTTGCAATGGTGATGGACAGGTTGACAGACGAAATTAGACAGGAGTCCCCATGGACTATGATGCTTGCTGATGACATTGTGATCTGTAGCGAGAATAGAGAGCAGGTCGAGGTAGACACTGGAGATGTAGAGATATGCTCTAGAAAGGAGAGGAATGAAGGTCAGTAGGAACAAGACTGAATACATGTGTGTAAATGAGAGGGAGGTCAGTGGAATGGTGAGGATGCAGGGAGTAGAGTTGTCGAAGGTGGATGAGTTTAAATACTTGGGATCAACAGTACAGAGTAATGGGAATTGTGGAAGAGAGGTGATAAAGAGAGTGCAGGCAGGGTGGAATGGGTGGAGAAGAGTGTCAGGAGTAATTTTTGACAGACGGGTATCAGCAAGTGTGAAAGGGAAGGTCTACAGGACGGTAGTGAGACCAGCTATGTTATATGGGTTGGAGACGGTGGCACTGACCAGAAACCAGGAGACAGAACTGGAGGTGGCAGAGTTAAAGATGCTAAGATTTGCACTGGGTGTGACAAGGATGGACAGGATTAGAAATGAGTACATTAGAGGGTCAGCTCAAGTTCAGCGGTTTGGAGACAAAGTCAGAGAGGAGAGATTGTGTTGGTTTGGACATGTGTAGAGGTGAGATGCTGGGTAAATTGGTAGAAGGATGTTAAGGATAGACCTGCCCGGCAAGAGGAAAAGAGGAAGGCCTAAGAGAAGGTTTATGGAAGTGGTGAGAGAGGACATGCAGGTGATGGGTGTAACAGAGCAAGATGCAGAGGGCAGAAAGATATGGAAAAAGATGATCCGCTGTGTCAACCCCTAACGGGAGCAGCTGAAAGAAGAAGAAGAAGAAGAAATGCTTATATAGTGGGTGAAATAGGGAGGTTTCCAAGAAAATTCCACTTAGGGTCCCAGTTTGGGTAGGGGTTACACTAAATCTAGAAATTACTGTCATAATAATCTAATCCCTTAAATGTTAGAGGATAGCTTGGAATAAAGAAAGTGTGAGCATTTTTTAACTATGTAATCAAATGGGAAATAATGGTCAAAAGTATGCCAAATTATTGAAATTTGTCAGTTTTATTAAAATTTTTGTCACAACATTTTAAGAAAAATGTTCATATTTCAGAATTCTAAATGATTTCTAGATCACACAATCCATCGAAACGTAGCTTGTGGCCATTTTGCTGCTTGAATCTTCTCCAGACTGAGATTTGTCCTGTTCATATGTGGTGAAATGGGATGGTTTGATTCCAGAGAAAGGCGAGCTGCAAGAAGACCCATCTTCACACAGATATCAGTAGTGTGTCCCTGGAGAATTCCAGCCATTATTGCAGCTGCTAAACTAAAGAGCAAACAAACATAAAAACTGTTAATTGAAAATAAATGTTTGTTCAGCCTTAATTTGAACTTAACACATTTTAAAGTATCTGAGTGAGAAGATGTAAGTCAAAATTGAGGTTTCTCTGTGTCTTCCTTAAAGTCCTAACAATAATAAACTAACACTCTGCCACACACAATTTCTTCTTTGTTATTAAACTCATTAGGAAAAGTGGGCTTATCACTTGTTTACTCATTCTTCTTCCAGATTGAAATATTTTCTAATAAGCTTCTTAGGGATATTATTCTTGTGTTTCACTTTGTAACACTTACAGGTACAGTATGACCGTGTCTGTTTGGGCAGTACACTCTTGGATGGGAGGCAAATGTGAATCACTCCTTTTATGAGTTTTTTTAGTTATTGGGTATTCTACTGATAACTCTGCTCTAGTTTTAAACAGAATGAAATCTGTAGCTGTCAACTCTGATGAATACAACCAATAGCCCTTTGTCAAATAAGTACATTAAGTTTTCTTAAGGCAAAGATGTAATATGAGAGTTATAAAGATAGACCAACACTGTGACTTCTGCATAGACCTTCACCAAAAGCTGTTCATTCCCTTCAGGAAACATTCAGATTAACATTCCTTAACAAAATATCTTTCAAAAATAGTCTACTCTGGATGGGTAAGCTGCGAGGATAATTCATACCCTGAGCTAGACAGACACATTCCCTGGGCAACAAAGGCCACCCCTTAACAGGCAACTGGAGTAAACTAGTAGCTAGATAGCCACTGAGCCAGATAGAACAATTTCTAAAACAGTCTGAGAGTCAATTAGATGGGTTACAAACAACTTCCCAATGTTAGTTAATGAAAAGTGTAACTAACTTAAGCAAAGAAATTTTTGCTAATCCTTTCAAAACTTAAAAAAAAATTACTGTGATTCAAGTATGGAAGCTAAATTATGTCAGGGATAAGATCTTTCACTTCTCCGAGCAGGCAGAAGATGAATATGAATGCCAAAATGTGCCCAGATTGTTGCTGTCACAAATCTACATTTTTTAAGCCAAGAAGTATAGTTCTCCAGCTTTGGGATGTGCCAGTGTTGTCTCTCTATTATATTAAAAAATCCTGCGACGAGACAAGACTTTTGGGAAGATTTTTTCAATCCCCGCAAGATGAGACTTTGGCCATGAGATTTTTTCAAGTCATGCCCTCCTTTCAACCATATTCAACCACACACACAGTAATCTCACCTCTAATTCGTGTGAATGCTTTTGACAGACACAGTTTCTGCTCTCTCAGCTCTTATAAATTGTAAGATTTTCCTCACTTTAAGTTCCCAAATAAACAAGACATATTATGTCCAAATCATCTTGAAGAATTTTGTCACAAAGGGTTATCAACAGAAAAAATGAGTACATGGGCAATCCTAGCACAGAGAAACTATGAAGTCAAACGAATTAACACCAAAAATGTCGATTGTTTACACAGCAAATTGGTGAAATGCTTATCAATAGACAATGCTGAAACAGTTGGTGGTGATCGTGCAAAAGTTGAAAACATCAACTTACAATATCCCAAAGAATGTCTACAACCGTTAACACTGCCCAGTCTTCCACCGCACAAAGTACTGTAGAAAGAAGGATGTATCCAAGAAAGGTAATGTAGTACATTTTCCACAGAAAACATTACACAACAAAGGAGATCTTGATATGCCATTCGTATTAAAATGTTAACAGTTTCCCATTAGAATAGTTTTTGTAATGACAATTAACAAATCTCAGAGCCAAACATTTGAAAAAGTCATTTTATTTAATAGAGAGAAAGAAACAAAATTCAATCAGTTATACGTTGCATTGTCACAATGAAAGTCCAAACACAGAATCAAAGTTTAATGCGATATTGATGAAAATTTAATTCAAAAAATAGTTTTTACTGAAGTTTTACAGGAAAAGTGTACGTTTAAAAAGTATTTGCATGTTAATTTCAAAGCCAAACAGAACAAAATCGTATTACGCAATTAATGACTCTTAATGCAACATGAAACGTAATTTACTTTCAAATTATTACTTTTTACTCTTTTTCAATATGGTTAATTACTCGCTGTAATGTAAAATAGTTCTATTATGCATATGTAACAATTCCCATGAAAATAAAAATCTGTTTAAATTGTACATCCACATCCCCATACGTGAATGACAGAACTGCAAAGAGGCTAGCGTGTAGCACAGGCACGAGGGTTCGCGGGCGAAGCCCCCTAGTTATTCTATATTTTCATAAGTTTCATTGTCATTCTGGTGTAGAAGGAAATTTTTTTATATTAGCATAAAAATAGCAAATTAACATAAAGAGCCATAAAAAGTAATTAAAAGCTTCTAAAACATTAGATTAAGCATAAATTAGAATGTTAAGAAAATAAGATAGGTCAAGTAAATAGTTAACTAAAAAATCAGTCCATTTTGCATTATTTTTTAAGCTTACAGCAGAATTGCTAGTGTGGGAAAGAAAAAAAAAATGATGTGTAGAAACCAGCTTGAGAACAGTATAAGAAGATTGAGAACACCTGTGTCCAAGGATAGGAAGCTAAAAGAACAATACCACAGAGAAAAGATGGCTCTGAAAGGCACGTATGAAGCCAGCTGAAATGTTGAATCAGCAAAGATGACAAGAAGGCATTGCTGCCAAGGTCAGGTGATGTAATGCAAGGAAAATGACAAAATATGTTCTAGCATAAATAAGTTTAGAAAATTAGTAATACTAGCATTTAACCTAAGTACAGAAATTAAATGTAAATCAAGCATGCCAAGCAAATGATTAAATAAAGGCACGTGCCATAGTCCAATTTTAATTAAAACTTAAGCTTCAGGCCACCATTATAAAAAAGTTTAGAAAGCTTAAGAAAGGAAATGACAAGAGGAAACCCATATATGGAATTAAGGCCTTGGCCAGATAAAGAAAATAAGAAAAAAAACAAACTAGAAAAGTAGAAATACCAGGAGGGGGCCAACTGCAGGAAATTGAGGAGATAATAAGGGTTCCCATGGGAACTCAAGGTATCGGCCGGACAGGAGTAGAGTGGAGGCCGGACAGGAGTAGAGGGGAGTCAGAGAAACTGAGCAAATGAGCTAATTTGAGCAAGGTCGGAGAAGATGGGAAATGACATAAGAAAAGCCCAAAGATGGTAAGAGGAAGCCATCTGCCCAGCCTTATACCAATCAAAATAAGCCAAACAGAAACCAAGAGAGAAACAATGGACAGTAAAGCCAGGTGCAGAATGAGCTAATTGAGCAAGGACAAAGTGATAAGAAATCATATAAAAGTTTTGGGTTTGGAACTGTACGGGGCTCAGCTCAATTTGGCCATACTGGGTTGAGTCCTTGTTATTATTATGGTTATTTTATTGCAATAAAACTATAAACTCTGTTTGCCTATCCTGAGTCTCCTAATAGCCTTTATTTCAGGTAAAAAGCCTTCTGGTGATGATTTTTAGCCATATCACTGGCACTTCGATTTTGTATGTACTAGGTATGGTTGCCACCATTTTGTGTCAATCCTTGCATAGTTGTGGAGCTGCGGCCATATGGTTTACCTCTGCTACATCTGCTTTTGTTCTCAGGACATGTTTTTTTTTTTATCACGCTCTGCCTATATGGGATGGCAGCACACAGTTACTAGCATTCTGGTTTTGGATCTCTTTGCATTTGCTGTTCATGCTAATTCTATTTATAGTTAGATGAAGTTAAAAAGCACTTGACCTTTGCTTTTTTTCCCTTGACTTTGCTCCTTGCCTTTGTGTTTTTGTTTTGTTGATTGGTTTATTGTTGTGACCCTTAACTTCTTCATCTCCTATTGATTGGTTTATTGTTGTGACCCTTAACTTCTTCATCTCCTATTGATTGGTTTATTGTTGTGACCATTAACATCATCTCCTAGTCATATATTTCCTTTACCTGTCATCAGGTACTTGCATGCTCTGAGTTGAATGATTACAGTCACTGCTTGCCAGTGAGATTCCTTCAGCTGATTCTTCTTGGAAGTGTTGCACCGAACACATGACAGACCACCTGGATTGGGACCTGAGTGCAGTGGGGGACACCTCAGCACCACACTGGAAGAGTGTGAGATTATTTAACAGTGCCACCAACCCCCATGTTCTCCTTTTAAATTGGAGGACCTCCTTACAGGGCTGGATGCAGATTAACATCATAACAGGACAAAGCAATTGTAGATTAAGGGTCTTGCTTGAGGGCCCGATGGAGTAGAGTCACTTCTGGTGTTTTCGGGCAACCTTGAGATTGTCGGCACAGATCCCTAGCCTCAGAGCCACCACTTCACCCTAGCACCCCTCCATATAACGTAATAAGCTAATGCTTAAATTAAGTCCCTGATGTTAGCATTTTTTGCCAATTCAAAATGAATGTAATAAATTGTATGGTCAAGGCCTGTGCTGCAGTGTTATCCTTTCGTCCTGACTGAGTCGTATTTGTTATGATTAAATTATCTTCTCTGTAAGCTGTAGATTTCAGAATTGGTTTTGCTATGCTGAAGCCATAAGAAATAAATTTGTTCTTATTAAATTTAATTTCCCGAGTCGAGGTCAGCAGCGCACCATCCCCACCATATACAGTGTTGACACTGCACTGCTTCCCCTTCCTGAGACGCCGGATGGTGGACCAGAATCTCCTCGAAGCCGTCGTTCTCCATGGCCTCCCCAAACTCCTCCCACGCCCGAGTTTTTGCCTCAACAACCACCAAAGCCACATTCCGCTTGGCCTGCCGGTACCTATCAGCTGCCTCCAGGGTCCCACAGGACAAAAGGGTCCTGTAGGACTCCTTCTTCAGCTTGACGGCATCCTTCACCGCCGGTGTCCACCAACGGGTTCGGGGATTGCCGCCACGACAGGCACCGACCACCTTACGGCCACAGCTCCGGTCAGCTGCCTCAACAATAGAGGCACGGAACATGGCCCATTTGGACTCAATGTCCCCCACCTCCCTCGGGATGTGGTCGAAGTTCTGCCGGAGGTGGGAGTTGAAGCTACTTCTGACAGGGGGCTCTGCCAGATGTTCCCAGCAGAACCTCACAACATGTTTGGGCCTACCACGCCTGACCGGCATCCTCCCCCACCATCGAAGCCAACTCACCACCAGGTGGTGATCAGTTGACAGCTCCGCCCCTCTCTTCACCCGAGTGTCCAAGACATGTGGCCGCAAGTCCGACGACACGACCACAAAGTCGATCATCGAACTGAGGCCTAGGGTGTCCTGGTGCCAAGTGCACATATGAACACCCCTATGCTTGAACATGGTGTTCGTTATGGACGTTGTGGGTCGGTGGGGGGAGTACTTCGAAGACCTCCTCAATCCCATTAACATGCCTTCCAATGAGGAAGCAGAGCCTGGGACTCAGAGGTGGGCTCCCCCATCTCTGGGACTGAGGTCACCGAGGTGGTCAAAAAACTCCTTGGTGGCAGGGCCCCGGGGGGTGGATGAGATACGCCCGGAGTTCCTCAAGGCTCTGGATGTTGTAGGACTGTCTTGGTTGACACGCCTCTGCAACATCGCATGGACATCAGGGACAGTGCCTCTGGATTGGCAGACCGGGGTGGTGGTCCCCCTCTTTAAGAAGGGGGATCGGAGGTTGTGTTCCAACTACAGAGGGAACACGCTCCTCAGCCTCCCTGGAAAAGTCTATTCAGGGGTCCTGGAGAGGAGGGTCCGTCGGATAGTCGAGCCTCGGATTCAGGAAGAACAGTGTGGTTTTCGTCCTGGTCGCGGAACAGTGGACCAGCTCTATACCCTTAGCAGGGTCCTGGAGGGTGCATGGGAGTTTGCACAACCAGTCTACATGTGTTTTGTGGACTTGGAAAAGGCATTCGACCGTGTCCCTCGGGGAATCCTATGGGGGGTACTCCGAGAGTATGGGGTACCGGCCCCCCTGATAAGGGCTGTTCGGTCCCTGTACGATCGGTGCCAGAGCTTGGTCCGCATTGCCGGCAGTAAGTCGAACCCGTTTCTAGTGAGAGTTGGACTCCGCCAGGGCTGCCCTTTGTCACCGATTCTGTTCATAACTTTTATGGACAGAATTTCTAGGCGCAGCCAGGGTGTTGAGGGGGGTCCGGTTTGGTGGGCTCAGGATTGGGTCACTGCTTTTTGCAGATGATGTTCTCCTGTTTGCTTCATCAGGCCGTGATCTTCAGCTCTCTCTGGATCGGTTCGCAGCCGAGTGTGAAGCGGCTGGGATGAGAATCAGCACCTCCAAATCCGAGACCATGGTCCTCAGCCGGAAAAGGGTGGAGTGCCCTCTCAGGGTTGGTAGCGAGATCCTGCCCCAAGTGGAGGAGTTCAAGTATCTCGGGGTCTTGTTCACGAGTGAGGGAAGAATGGAGCGTGAGATCGACAGGCGGATCGGTACGGCATCCGCAGTAATGCGGGCGCTGCATCGGTCTGTCGTGGTGAAAAAGGAGCTGAGCCGCAAGGCGAAGCTCTCAATTTACCAGTCGATCTATGTTCCTACCCTCACCTATGGTCATGAACTATGGGTAGTGACCGAAAGAACGAGATTGCGAATACAAGCGGCTGAAATGAGTTTCCTCTGCAGGGTGTCTGGGCTTTCCCTTAAAGAGAGGGTGAGAAGCTCAGTCATCCGGGAGGGGCTCAGAGTAGAGCCGCTGCTCCTCCGCATCGAGAGGAGTCAGATGAGGTGGCTCGGGCATCTGATCAGGATGCCTCCTGGACGCCTCCCTGGTGAGGTGTTCAGGGCACGTCTAACCGGGAGGAGGCCCCGGGGAAGACCCAGGACACGCTGGAGGGACTATGTCTCTCGACTGGCCTGGGAACGCCTTGGGATTCTCCCGGAAGAGCTAGAAGAAGTGGCCGGGGAGAGAGAAGTCTGGGCATCTCTGCTCAAGCTGCTGCCCCCGCGACCCGACCTCGGATAAGCGGGAGACAATGGATGGATGGATGGATGGATGGATAAATTTAATTTTAATAGTTCAGTTAGAATTAGTGTAGACAAGGTAATGCATGAAGTAATGCCCCATTTATCAATAGATCCTTTTCTTATAAAGCCCATTTCTGCCATATTGCATTTGATGGAATTTGATGGAGTAACTATTTGTATGGCAATTGTTCTCTACTTCATATATCATTTAGGAAAGCATAGAACTATGAGGTAAACATTTTGTTTTATGTGCTATGTCCACATATGTATCACAAGGTGGCACAGACTTGGATTTCATTGCTTCTAGGCAGTTTAATAGATCATGCTGGTGTGACATCATCATCTGGTGTCTGAACTGCTTTTGCATTGCACTGGTGTTTGTTATGCCAGAAACGGCTTGAAATAGTTCATGTGCACTGATTACATTGTGGTGGATGTCCGGAGCCCTTACCCGGCCAGGATCCCCGTGTGTGGAAGGAGCGGGAGAGAGAGTATGGAAGGAGCAGGAGAGAGAGTATTTTTAAGACCCTTTCTCTCCTGGACCCTTTCTCTCCTTTCCAGCAGGGCCATGGGTCTTCAGCATGGAAGCTCAACCCTGCTGGGGCCTGTAGCCACCAACAGGGGGCACCTGGACTTTTGCAGAGCCCTGTTTAGCAGCACTTCCACAACACCCGGAAGTGCTGCCAGAATAATAAATTTTGGGCACCTGGACTCCTTCCAGCCACCACCACTCAATGGCCTGAGTCGGGAAGAAGTAGACGAAGCTCTTGAGGAGTAGTGGAGACGGAAGGACTGGTGGCAAAGGGACTGTGTTGTGTTTTGTCTTGTGTGCTGTGGAAGGAAAACTGTAAATAAACCGTGTGTTATGTGCTGAACCTGTGTTCTGCCTGCCTGTCTGTGTTGGGTTTAGGGTGGCTGTACACTCCCTGGGCTTCACAACATATATTCACCTTTGTTTGTTGATTTATAGCCTATCCACTTATGCATATAGATAGTTTGTAGACAGGAGAAGGTGAGACTTCTCTAAACTTCTAGTCAGTCTATGAGATTGGAATAGTTTTATTATTTCTTTGTCTTTCAGTGCTTCTTTCCATGATGGTGCTCAATATGCAGTAATAATTGCCTTGTTTGTGGTGTGCAGCAGTGGGTATCTGTTGTTTTTATTTACATACAAAAGATCGCTTGTAGCTCAGAGTAGTTGTCTGATCTCAGTTTCTTTTCCTGAGTTGTGACTTTTATTAGCCATATGCTTCTTTGGTGTAGTACAACATGGAAATGTACATTTTCAGAGCATTCTTTCCACCAATTATACAGAACTCAAAATTAAGTTAATTACCGGTTTTTAGTTATCTTCATATGTGTGTACTTTACCTATCTTGGGCACCCTCAACTTGGTCACTTTTTCAACGCTCATGCAGCTCTCTCAGTAACGAATAGCCTAAGAAGTGATTTGTACATATTTTCTGCTACTTTGTTATTGGCAAAGTGTTCTGCCAAGCTTGACAGAAATCTCCTAATATTACAATTTAGAGCACCACTGATCTTTCAATGCTAATAGCATATTTCTTCCTCAACATTAAATGTGATACTGCTTTTTCAGAGACTCATTCTTCCTCTTCTGTTGTTAGCCACCTTCTCAAACAAGTTATCCATAGCATCATTCACAACCCAGCGCTGCTACCATAACATGAAATTCATGTTGCAAAATGACATGCAAACTGCCTCCAATAAGACAGTCTCAAAAAGTTATTTCAGTTCTCATATTTATGTGTGATGCAATTTATTTACAGTGTTTTCTTTCTGAAGTATCTAGATATTACATTTACTAAATGTAGAAATCTTGAAAGCTATTTTGGAAAATACATCAAAGCTGTAAGTCGAAAGACCTCTACAAGCATATTTAATTTTCTTGATTCTTATCATGGAGAATTTAAAGCAATTAAATAATATCACCAGTCACACTCACCCTTATAGTGACTTTCCTCAAGTTCTTTTGCTATTTTTCTGATCTTTTGGTATTTTTATTTTCTGTGCGATTAGTTTCCCCAAACAACCTTGAACTTTTTTTTTTTAAACTTTTTTTTATTTCCCATTCCAGGAAAGGTCTGACATAGGTTTAAACCATCATAGTACTGTTTCTGTTATATTTTTCAGTGTGGTGTTAACTTACGTTAACCGACTGCTTAAATATCAGAGCAAATAAAAATAAATGAGGGGTGGTGATGTAGGAGTAATTGTGGTCACCTCAAAATACTCAATGAGATGAGGGTAATAGATGTTGTGTGACAGATGACACCCAAAAAAACAGCATGTAAATACTCCAGAAACACAGAAGCAGTAAAGATACTGGCATTACAGTAGTGTTCAATTTTGAACCACTATTATTTATTACAATATTTTGTGGAAAATTTAAAATCTGTAAAGAAAGTATAAGAATATTATCTTTTGCCTTAGAAAAAAAGTTAATTGGCTTTATTTGTTTAACTGGTTTATTGGAACTGGAATTTCATCAGACTATTTGGAAATTTTTGAAAAGTGAAAAACATTGGCAGCATAGTTGAAGTTCCTGCTGTACAGTCCCTATGGGTTTGATTTCTGGTTGGGTCAATGTCTCTGTGGAGTTTACATACCTCAATGGCTTTATAACAAAAGCTGAGTTTGAGTGTCAAGGAAGTATAATTTATTCCATAAGAAACACAAAGATAACAGGCTTATATTGCTTACAGCATTGCTGACCTTGACTTTTTTTTCATTATTGAAATAAAAAATGAACTAAAAGTATGATGAAGTTGGTGATAGATGCATGACATACATTACATAATGTATAATCCTAAAAGCAAATTACAAAATTGGTGCTGCTGTTGTGCTGGTTAATTGGCACACCCAAACTGTGCATTATTGGGCCTTGGGATGGACTGGCACCCTGTCTGTCCTGCCTTGTGTCCAGTGCATGCACTGATAAGCTCCAGTCTGGCATGATTTAATCAGATTATTGTGTTTTATGGTCATATATATATATATATATATATATATATATGGCACAGGTTGTGAGAAAGAGTATGAAACGACTTCTTCTAGAGTTATTAAAGCAGGGGTGCAGATACAGATTCAGAATGAAAATATAGCTACAGTGGCATAATAAAGTGACCTAAATTTCTGACTACAGTGGAAAAAACACTGAAGTATGAGTTCAATATAAGCTTCACAGTCTTTCCCTTCCATGTAATAATTTAAAATTCCCCTTTTAAAATGAATTTCCTGAAGTTCTTCTTTTGACAAACTGTCACAACGCCTAACTAAGGCATGCTGTTGTACCACCTGGAGGGCATGTAGATAGTACACATTGTCTCCAAAACAAAGATTTCCTAAAAAAAAAAAAAACAATTTCTTAGTGTTAGCTCTTCCTTGTAGAACTCTCTGTCAGATCGAGGAAGCAGCCCAGAATAGGATAACATTAGAAAATATTTACATATACTGCACATCCATATTGTCATTTTTTTGGCTTATCTGGAAGGCACGCCTGTGCCTGCATGGCCAAATGGATGCACAAAGTCGATCAAAAGGCAGTGCCCTTTAGCTAAATTACATTTTGAATACACAACTGAAAACATTTGCAATAATAGAGGAAATCGGGGCAATACTTTCTCACAGTCAGAGGCAGCCTTAGGGGTGTTCAGGGCCTAGGGCTGACCAACCCCATGTGGGGCCGGTTACGTCAAACGCTGTTGCCAGTATGTGTGGACTATAAATGATACTTTAATAAAAATAATGTTAACATACACCGGATTTTCTCATTACAGTATTTAGCTAAATTTTTAAAAGATAACACATGGACTTTATCAAAGTATAACGATATAATCTATTAAAAAAGTGCAATTCATAATTCATGACAATAACACGAAAGTGCGAAATGCAATGCAGTGTCATGCGGAAATCTGCAGGGCCTCTTCTAGTAAAGTACCCAAATTGCAAGTATACTCTGAGTCTCAATATGTAGGATGTCATAGTCATAGCTCACGCTGATGTCATGTCAGCCGGTTATCATTGGCAATACATGTTTTTGTGCATTTATATTCGAACATGTTTATGACCTACAAATAAGATGTGAGTTTCAGTGTTTCAACAGGGAGTGTGAAATTAACGTAGAGGTATTATCATGAAATCTCTTACTGGTTTCCAGGTTCAGAGATGAAATTCCACTTTTCTTGCCTTCCGATTGGAAAAGTCGTTGATGACATCTTCATAGTCTAATCTGGATGCAATGTCTTTTTCTATAGATAGGATCGCCAGACCGCAAAGCCTGACTTGAGACATGGTTGATCTAAACTGGAGAATATAATTCGACAGATCCGCTCGAACGGGACACGTGGACCTCAAAAGCAGGGCCCCCTTAGGCGCGGGGCCTATGGCGGTCGCCCCACTTGCCACCCCCCAAATACTGCTCTTGCTCACAGCACTGTAAATTTTGTCAAACAGCATAACTCTGAACTAAAAATAGAAGAGTATACAATTTGTACATAACCACACCCCAGCCCTTGAATAAAGCAGGGTCAATCACCACAAACTATTCTTTCATCATGCTACCTATTTTTCTGCTAATCTGAAGATGTTATTTTTTGTTATGTAATCTGAAGTTTTCAAAATTGCTAGTTTAATCCCCAACCTATGCACTATAAATCTTTCAGGTACCACGTAGTGCTTCTTGCTTTTTGGCTTA
This sequence comes from Erpetoichthys calabaricus, assembly GCF_900747795.2. Lineage (NCBI taxonomy): Eukaryota > Metazoa > Chordata > Cladistia > Polypteriformes > Polypteridae > Erpetoichthys > Erpetoichthys calabaricus. Next base: position 157,557,231 of record NC_041394.2, on the reverse strand, counting down.
CTTCAGCTAATGGCCTTAATTATTTTCTTCTAAAGGATCTCAGCAGAGTTACTGTAGATACAGCAGGGCAGACTATAATATATACACTGTAAGAATTTTTCATGTATCCTTCTAACATTTTTGTTCAGTTGTTTAGGATTGCTGGGAGCAACTGGAATGGAGCCATGCATCATCCCTGAACACAGCCCCGATCCATCTATGTGTACACTCACTCATATCAAACAAGTTTACACTAGTTGGTCAACCTAACCTGAACATCTTAAGACCATGTCTCATTGCATGACTTTCCAGTGATTTGTAGTTTCAGACTAACTCTACATAACCTTAGTGAGTTGGGAGCAGTCCTGTGCCCACAATTTGTGTAGTTTGACATCCCCAGTGACTCAATCCAACTAGCCTATGACTCGGCCTGACAACTCTAAACAGGTTTGATATTGTCTTAAATCACAGGAACAGGCTTGTTTCTATGTAAGAGCTGACAACCAACGAGTGCCCACCGGAAAGTACAATGCATATGACACAGCAATGAGGAATAAAGAATATGACTGTTTTTTCCCTGATAAACAGAAGAGAGGCACATCTGTATGATATGTTGTGTTTTAACTACCATGATGGAACAGAAATAATAAGAAAAAAAGCAGAACTTGCCATACCTATATACCCTGTCAGGCAGCACATTAGTGGCTCTCACTAAAAGGATCTGGTGATGCTTTGGAAATGTGGAACTATGCTGGACAACTGTCATGTAGTCATTTAATTTAACATCCTCAATAATTTCTCATTCATTGAGATCAGCAACTGTAGTTGCCAAGTTTGATACCCACTCTGACTAGAAGTAGATTAATAATAATAATTCTTTGTATTTATATAGTGCTTTTCTCACTACTCAAAGTGCTCAGCAATTGAAGAGTAAGGGCCTTGCTCAAGGGACCAACAGAGCAGAGTCCCTATTGGCATTTACGGGATTCGAACCGGCAACCTTCCAATTGCCAGTGCAGATCCCTAGCCTCAGAGCCATTGGCTTTAGATATTCTTCTTCTTTCAGATACTCTTGTTAGGGGTTGCCACAGCGGACCATCTTCTTCCATATATTTCTGTTCTTTGCATCTTGTTCTGTTACACCCATCACCTGCATGTCCTCCCTCACAACATCCATGAACCTACTCTTAGGCCTTCCTCTTTTCCTCTTCCCTGGCAGCTCTGTCCTTAGCATCCTTCTCCCAATATACCCAGCATCTCTCCTCTGCACATGTCCAAACCAATGCAATCTCGCCTCTCTGACTTTGTCTCCCAACTGGGTAACAGATGCTGGGTAACATTGCCTTTAGATATGCAAGAAAAAAACCCAGTGAAGTATGGAAAAAACAAATAAGCAACAAATAAGTAACTATGGCAAAGTAGCACTGAGCACTGTACTGTTTATGCAAGAAACATTTTTTTGCTTACTAAAAAGCTTAGAGTAGTTGCATTCAATGTCTTGGGGGAGGCCGCTCACAATAATAAAACTCACTGTATTCTTCCCACTAATTATAACTAAGCTAAAATCTAGATAGATAGATAGATAGATAGATAGATAGATAGATAGATAGATAGATAGATAGATAGATAGATAGATAGATAGATAGATAGATAGATAGATAGATAGATAGATAGATAGATAGATAGATAGATAGATAGATAGATAGATAGATAGATAGATAGATACTTTATTCAACCCCTCAGGGAAATTCAGATGCCTAGTAGCAGAACCACATCAGTAAAAATTGTTAAACATTGTTATAAAAGTAAGAAGAACAAACATACATAAATAAATAATAGTACAAATGGGCCAATTGTTACAGTGTTGTAAGGTAGAGTGGAGACCAGGTCATGAATCATTTACAAATAGAAATAGTTCTACAAGTATATTAATCTTTTACTGGATTTGACAGGAAGATGAATATTATCTATTTCTTATGAGATTTTCTTAAAATGCCTAACAGTTTTTTTTTTAATTGCTCAAGTTTTGGTATTTTAATAAAGTACAGTACTGTATTAACATATTAACTTATTTGTTTTTGGTCTGCCTATTTATGTGATATAATTCAAGAGCAGCTTTATAGTATCTTTTTTAAAAATGACTAAGGGAGACTAAAGGAGTTTTGAAAATTTGTTCTTGAATTATTTTAGTTATGTAAAGTTGCAGTTGATATTTCAACCGCCTTATCCAGAGCAGGGTCACTGGGAACTGGAGCACCAGTCTATCACAGGGTGAATACACTCACATGCAAACACATGCTAGGGCCAATTTGAATTGAAATAGACATTAAATCAGTTAACTGCTTACAGTATTCATTTGACATTATTATAAAGATTGAACTTTTTCTTACATCTTTTCTGTATACTGAGGTTGACAGAGCTATACTTTTTTCTTGCTGAACAGTGCATTGAGCAATTGATTACACTCATTGAAATAATAAGTCTATGTGGATGTTTACCTAAGATTTCTTTAACTTCTGTAGCATCTTTCACTGTTCGCTTTCCCCTTCTCTAAATTTTTATTTATGCAAACCATGGTGATGTCTCACATTATCTGGTGTGAGCTGAGCAGTCCTCTCAGTAAAGTAACTGGTTTTGCCAAACAAAGAAAAAGGGGCATTCTACAACTGAAAAGCAGAAATTCATGAGTTGTGGTGCAGTTTTCAAAATGAACGGTTAAACAGTTTTACTGATGTTAAGACAAACAAAACTTTGCTAATCATTGTTCATGTCTCACCAAACTAATGTGGGTATGACAGGTAGAGCAGATGGATGTGCTTTGGAGCACAATGATTCACAGTATTATCAACCTCCTGTGTCATCACCTCTTTGCTTTGCTCATAACTGACATACACGTCCTGTAGTCTTGAAGTTACATCATTTTCTAAACCCTGGCCTTCTGCCAAGACTGAGGTCATGTCCACTTTCAATGTTACTGGAGGGGAGAAAGTGTGTTACATGATTATCTGCCAAGCACCTGGTGGCTACAGAATCTGGTCTCCATGGCTCTGATTTTGTATTTTGTATCTAGGTATTTGTCATGACAAAATATTTTCCAGCATTCTAGCTGGTAGTAATCTTGGCCCATTTAGAGTGTCACGTCAGTGTAATAAGAATTGTGTAGATGAACAAAATAGCAAGCACAGTTTGCTTTGTTTTGTCTTTATATACTGATCCGGACTGTTGCTTGACATTACAGTGGCTCTGAGGTGGTAAAAGCTTGGAATCAGATGAAGGGATCTGTAGAAAGAGTGTAAAAGCTGGATTATTTGTAATTATGTAAACCAAGTCAGCAGCAATCATTCTGAGACATCATTAACTTGACAGGGGGTAGGAGAGTTTACTGCATATCGGGGTTTTTTTCTAGCTTCCTGTTTGTTCATTTTATGAACCCACTTTTATTATTTTAGGACTTTTGGGATTTAAAAGCACAATGTAGGGACCAACCATAGAAGGTATTCCAGGGATCCACACTAATTCCTATAGGACAAAGTTAAGTGCCTCTGGGATGTGGGATGAAACTCAAAGAAATGAAGAGAATGGGTAAATGTTGTGATCAGCAGGGGAATTAGGCCCAGGTCCTTAGGACTTTGGAGTAAAATGCTTGTCAGTTTGTCACCATAATTCTTTTCAACTCTTTTATTAATTTCAAAATCTGCTTTCATAGGGAGCATAAATCTTTCAAAGTAGCATACATAAACAACTCTGGGAAGGAAGCAAGTCTATTGCAGGACAAACTGACAATAGCTAATGTTAGACTGACAATTCACCTAACCCACACTTCTTTGGAATACAGGAGTAAAGCCAGAGTAGCTCGTCAAAAACCCACACAGGCACAGAAGTACAGTACAAAATCTACACAGATCATAATCAGACTGGAACTTAAACCCAGTTTCTTGAAAGCTGTTAAGTAGCAGCGCTATCTTTCATGTTACTGTGTGGCCCTTCATTTCTTTCATCTCACATACATTTTTTTCACATCAAAAATTGACAGCTCTGTTCATTCTTTGCGACCCGTTAAATCCTCAAACAAAATGTAATCTCAGTCTCTGTATTTTCCATCTCTCAATATGTTGTGTAAATTGACAGTGTTATGTTATGCAAAATGATCCAATTTTGGTTGTTGATGAAAATTGTCTTGATTTTCACAAAGGAAGAGGTAATAAATCTGTCAACAGTTCAATCTACCATTAAGTGTAAAGTAAAGGAGAAGAGTGGGAATGAACTAACAAAAGTAACAGATTTATCATTTAATATAGAGGTTTTTGCCTGTATCTACTCACTGTAGATCATCTATCCATTCTCCTAACCTGCTTATCCAGGGAAGGGCTTTGAGGCAAATGAAACTTATCCCAGCAGTCATCGGGCACAACCCAGGATTGAATCAGTATTTCTCAGTCCTCGAAGTAGTAGTGGTCCTTCAAACTGTTTTTAATCAGTGGTAAACTGCTGGCTTTGATCCATTACTCATTAAGCCTTTGGCAATTCCTAGGTTCTTTATCTGTCAATTTTTATTCTATGTAAAATAAAACATTGTGTGGATTGGATTAGATTCATGGCACATATTTTTTCTTATTATTATTACTGCGTTTACTTGATGAAATTGGTTACTGCATTGAAGATATTGCCGTTGGGTCCTGCACATTTAAATTGCTTAATATTTATACAGATAAGAAATGGAACTCTATATCACAGTGGCACAGATAGAGTTGTAGCTGAACATTAATTTAGTTATTTTGACTATATTATATTTTTAATATGAATAGCATTCAGTACTTGTCCACAGCAAATTTATTATACTGTAAAAATAAATCAAATTTAAAAGTTTATTAATGTGAATGTATTGTTACAATACTTTACAGCATAGTGAAAAGTGATAGACCTGCTTGTGTAGAACTCACAAAACTCCAGCACAGTACAGAGTTCAAAGACACAATGCAGCCAACAGAAACTACTGAAAAGCCAAAGCAATAACGTAAACATGAAAAAATGTCAATTTAAAAATAAAATCATTGCATAACACACAACATTTACAGCATATCAAGTAGACAAGCAGACAACACAAATAAACTGAACTGCAGAATGATCAGTAACACTGAATGGGTAATGCAGGTGCTTATATAATGAAGCCTTTTCACAGATACGAGTGTACTGTAACATATGATGGCAGGTAAAAACTGTTATTCCAGATGTGTTTAGATTATCAGGTGATAAACTGATCATTATTTCTTACACTACACTGCTAGCGTTTTGACCAATTCTCCTCAATTGGAACAATCTTAATGCATACTTCCATACCTCAATGGGAAAACTATATTTTATATTACCTAAAAGTAGAAAAAATCCAATTTTCTGTATGTGAAACAGTGCAGATCTTCTTTAGAATTTGGCAAGATTTCACTAATGTTATTTAAAATTAACTTTGCTGAGCTTCTGCTTGTGCTTCTGCTAATCTCTGATTATTTTAATGAAGAAGGAGCTGTATAAAACACTGGGCCTCCTTATTTTTCTGTCATTTTATTTGCTGTTTGTTCTGGTGAGGCTGGAGGTTTTACTGTGGTTTATAATTATATATGTTAATTGTTTCAGTAATATGTGGGATTGTTTGTAGCTCTGAAGTTCTGTTTTGCCGATACTTTTGTCTGAATGTCATATTATTTAAATTATTGTGCAATGTATCTATCTGGAACAAGTAAAGCTTAATAGTTAAAAATACTGTTTGATAATGTGCTGGTTTGGCATCTAATGAAATAACACACCAACTTTTTTCCCAAAAAATTTAAAGGTGGTTTAATGAGGCTGACATACTAAAAAGAAACAATATGTACCACATGATGAGCCATATAATAAAATATAACAAAGTAATGTATGTGTTCTGCATAAAAGGGTGTAATCCAGCCACCCACAAAATCTACTTATACCAGAGCGGAGGGGCATACAGATGGCATATTTGTAGCGACTAGGGCATGTGACATGAAACAAAGTAGCTGAAACCAGAGAGTCAACTGTACTTTCTACTGAGTTCAAAAACATTAACCAAGAAATTGAATATAACAAAATTAACCAGGAGTTGAAAACCAAAAAATACTTTCAGAAAATAACATCCCACAAAGAGAGTTTTGTTTAGATTATCCTCAGTCTTGTGTGACTGGCAAGTGCAGGGGACCATACTTCTAAAGCATTGTGTTGCTAATGTCATATACACCATGCAATCCCTGTCTCTGAGAAACAAAACCATAGCAGTCATTAAATCTTAATGGCAGTGTCCATAGTAAACATTCATGGTGTTGTGGTGAAACGTAAAATATTACAAATATTGAAGTACTACACATAGATCAAACCTCTAAATACCAATTGAATCTACATTCATAGACCAGAATTAAACAGAAAAAATGCTTTACAGAGAAAAAAAATTACAAAACGTGTTCATGATAGCTATGCTTCTGGAACATGTTTATATACAAATGCTAGTGTACGCATACATAGAGAATTTTCCAAAAAGACACACATACAGTTTTAAATTTACTAGCACATGTAAAAATATGTATAGAATAACAGTAATTACAGTGGCATAGTAAGATAATTCCAATTAAGAAATGTGTGTCACTTTACTGATGCTTTTTGATAGATAGAAGTATCCACAGTAAAATAAATGAAAAAGGACAGAGTGCTCATCCATAATCCTAAACCTAATCTCGAAATGTGACTGAACAGTTTCAGCTTTATATCTACGCTGTACCCTAAAGAGTGTCAAATCTACTTTATAAGCAAAAACATTGCAGGAACTGGAGAATATATTTGCATTAAGTAGAAAAAACACAAGCCTTATGTCATTCTTTTGGGCATCAGTGCCAATAATATTCAGGTACCGTTGATGAAAAATGTAAATATTCCAGAGTTTAAAATATGCTATCATTCCGTTTTGTTTGTATGTATTCTTTGTCAGTGTATGTTTTTGGCAAATGTGAAAAAATACTTGTAATATGAGTGACTTGAAGTTAGATTAGGCTGGTTTTCTCTTTTTAATGTATTGAGAAGATAAAAAAAAGACTGAAAAAATGAACAGTCTTAACAATTTTGACTGTTGTATGAGTGATGGTGCCAAGCATGATGGCTCCAGCATCTCAGAAACAGCTGCTCTATATGGAATTTGCACATAACACAATATTTAAAGTTTGCAGTGAATATTATAATAACAAAAATAAAATAACTGAGAGAAGTTCTATGTTTTGAGGTTGCTATTTCATAATTTGTTGTTTTTCTAATTATAATGGAATTATTTCAGTCAAAACTCTTTCCTTTTCGGTTTTTGGGTCAAGGAATTCTTTCTTTTATCAATTTCTCAATACAATATATAGTTTGGATTTTGTCATTTTATTTTAGGCCGTTTCCACTGTCATCTTGTTTGCTAAGAATGTCGCCATTCTGTGTACCATTTGTACCCAGGTCATGACTCTGTTGTTAACTCATGAAGAGTTAAAAGATTACCTTTCTTCACATTTCTTTATCCAAGGTAGCAGATAAAATTCTCACTGTGTATGTATTTTTGCTTATTCTAAAAACCCTTTTGAACTTGTTTACAATCTTACCTGTTATATTTTGAACCTAGATTTTTTTCCTAATACTTCAGTTTTGTAACCAGTTCGACTGATCCCCCGGTTACTGATGTTCCACTACATTCTGATCACGTCTTATATCCTGATCAGCCTCAGTAAATATTCTCTGTTTTTCACACAGCAAAATATTCTGTAGGTGAAAACATTTTGTTAATGAGTCAGGTTAGAGAAGAATGGCTAGACTTGATCAGGCTAACATAAAGCCGACAAATTCTAAAATAATAGTTGTGTGCAAGAGAGCATCTCTGACTGCAAAATACATCTGACCTAGAAGAGGATGGGCTACAGTAACAAAGGTTACACTCCTCTCAGCTAACAACAGTTTAATCAGGCTACAGTGTGCACATGATCATCAAAATTGGATGATTGAAGTTTGGAAAAATGTTGTCTGGTCTAACAAACCTCAATTTCTGCTGTGACATGTAGATGGAAGAATAAAAATTTGGCATCAAGAACATGATTCCATAGTTCAATCCAGCCTTGTGTCAACAGTACAGGCTGGGTGTGGTGGTATAATGGTGTGGGAAATATATTTTTGGAACAGATTATTTAATACCAACCGAAGATCATTTGAGTGCTACAGCATACCTCAGCATTGTTGTTGACCATGTATGTGTCTTTTTGGTCACAGTCTACCCTTTTTCAAATGGATAATTCCAGCAGGATAATGCACCATATTATGAAGCACACATCATGTCAAGCTGGTTCCAGAAAAATGACAATAACTTCAGTTCTTTCCAATGACATGCGTAGCTCCCAGATCTCAATCAAATTTAAATGAAAGAGGAGGTTCGCGGCATGAATGCATGGTGGAAAAAAACTGCTGGCAATGCACAATGCTGCTAAGTCTGCATAGACCAAAAACCCTTAACAATGTATCCTGCACCTTACTGAATTCATAACTCAAAGCATTAAGGTTGCTTTAGAGGCAAAGTTGAGTCCTACTTAGTACGAGATAGTTCTACCTAATAACATGCCCACTGTATTCATATAGTTTATTGATGTCTTAGAATATTAAGGCAGTGTTGGACACAACTGGTTTAATAGGCCTAAACGTAAGAGAAACACAAATTTCTTCAATACACATGGATATAATATGATATACAAATTGACCATTGTTAATTAAGTGAAATTGGAACTGATGGATACATCCATGCACTGCCTAACCTGCTTATCCAGTTTAGTATCATGAGTAGCCAGTGCCTGTTCAGTAACATTGAGAACATCGCATGAACTGAAAGGCACAGTGCTTGCCGAATAATTTAGATAAATAGAATAAATATAGAATAAATATGGACAACAAACATGGTTGTTGTTAAGTCATTATTCAATAAAAACAAATTAAACATTTAGAAAGAAATTTCACTTAAAAGATTTTTTTGGAGGAGCGAAACACTTTGTTTTGAATCAGACTTTGGTCGGCTTTGAAGTACTTCATACTTCATACAGTGCTGATGTACAATTTCAAGTGCGTTGTTGATTTCATGAGAATTGTTCAGCATTCCAAAGTTATTAGTAGTGACATCTTAAAGGGAGGATACCATCTTGTTCAAGTCTATTTGCACCGAGCAGTCAGTTAACAAGTGTATTTGATGGATTGTATTGTACATTCAGGAAAGAACTAATGTCCGGTGATGCTGTGTTAGTATGCATTAATAGTAACATGACTGTCATTAGAATTACCTCAGTTAAAAGTGGCGCATTAGCACTGCATGGACCACAACGGTGTCCCCTTCAATTTATTATGGGGCAGGCTACAAATCACTTTGATATTTCTTTAAGTTTTGTTTAGCTTCTGGAGAGGATATTCAAATGTTTTAAAGAAAAACAAATTGGCGAGTTGAGGGGGTTATTTTGAACCTACAGAATCTTCTCCTAGCTATACCATTACTTTTTTGTAGCTAGTTGACTTTCAAGTCATAGTGCTTTCAGCAAGAGGTCTGAATCATTGCATTGTTTCTCATAATTGGTCCTGCAGCAGCCCCATAACTATTGCTTTTACTCCCAACTAGTATGCTTATCGAGATTAATTTTCCTTGTATATGACTAGATATCTAGCCTATTTAATCATCCATCCATCCATCCATTTTCCAACCCGCTGAATCCGAACACAGGGTCACGGGGGTCTGCTGGAGCCAATCCCAGCCAACACAGGGCACAAGGCAGGGAACCAATCCCGGGCAGGGTGCCAACCCACCGCAGGACACACACAAACACACCCACACACCAAGCACACACTAGGGCCAATTTAGAATCGCCAATCCACCTAACCTGCATGTCTTTGGACTGTGGGAGGAAACCAGAGCGCCTGGAGGAAACCCACGCAGACATGGAGAGAACATGCAAACTCCACGCAGGGTAGACCCGGGAAGCGAACCCGGGTCTCCTAACTGCGAGGCAGCAGCGCTACCACTGCGCCACCGTGCCGCCCCTATTTAATCATGATTAGCAAAATTTACATTTAATTACATTCATAAATACAGAGTTTGCTGTAGTAAAGAGGAAAGCATTTTTCTGGGAACCATTTATTTTCCGGAACATCCTTGTTAAGATTTTGCTCATGAATTCAGCTTCTTGCTGAACAGCACACTAGTGCAGGTTTTACTAAACTAGAAGCTCCAGGTTATTACATTCTGTAATGTTTAAAGGAACATCCATTGTACATAGGTAAAGGAACTTTTATGAAGAAACCAAAGTAAATATTAAATAACAATCATAAAGACTGCTGGGACAACAATGTATTGAGCCATCCATGGCACAACATTGCAATCTGCTGATTCTAGGGTCCAGAGTCATGGGCTTGAACCCTGGTCTGGATGCTGCCTGTATGAAGTTTGCATGTTCTTTTGCTGTCTAAATGTGTTTTTTTCTGGGTACTCAATTTTTCTTCTCACAACCAAAAAGCCTTGTATGTTAGGTTAATTGCCAACTCTACATTGGCACTGTGTGTTAGAGTGCAAAGTTTTTTCCTACTTTCCTTCCAACTTTGCCAAGGGAGGTATTAACTCTCTTTGAATCTTAACCGGATAAGCCAGTCAGAAGATGGACAGATGTTTTCCTGATTATTCTCAAACTCAAAGGAGTTGGACAAGAAATTTCAATATTTTATACTTTTACAGATGAATAGAAGCAGAAATGTAACTTCTGATCAAAGAAAGATATTGACTAAAGGAGAGTAGTAAAGTGGTTAAAATGCTTAACAATGCTGTCTTATAACTCCAGAAGCCTGGGTACAAAAAATAATCATGTAATTGTCAGTGTCAAGTTTGCTTATTTGCTCATGCCTACATGGATTTATCTTCAGGAACTCTGGTTCCTCCCCCTCAAAAAACAGAGAGCTTATGTTAAATGGCAACACTAAAGTGGTGTGATCTGGTCTGACTGAGTGTGGGTGTGTGTTTGGGTGTGCCCTGCAAAGAAATGGATCTCCAGCTGGATTTCTCTGTGTTTGTATGGAGTTTTCTTTGGGTAGTTTAGTTTCCCTTTTAAATTCCAAAGGTTAGATTAACTGGTTACTATAATTTGGCTCTGTGCTGGTGAGTGTCTCCAGCAATGGCCTGGCATTTGTTATATGCAAATGACAATAAGTACAAAGACTTTTTGCACATTATATAAAGAAAGCTAACTTTATTCACATTTAAAGAGAAGGATTCTTAAAGTGGCAAATCCACTCCATCAGGTAGGTAAGCCTGAATGCCTTTGACTTATTCTCACCTGGACAAAGCTAGCAGCAGATGTTTAAGCCTATGGTGTCATGGATAACGGATTGTCAATTGGGCTGAGAACAGTTTGAGAGATTCACAGACTATATCTCTGATACTGATGTGAGCACTAAAAGGAACAGTCCTGTCTCATATTCTCTTCACTCAGACTATAAATATAACAGCAGGTCATGACACTTGCTGAAGTTCTCAGATGATTCTGCACTTATGATGTGTATTGAATGAGAGAAAATATAGGAGTCAGGTAGAGAACTTTGTTTCTTGCTGCAAAAAGAATTGTCTGTAATTCTAGATCAGCAAAACCAAAGAACTGGTTATTAAGTTTTGCCACACCAAAGAACCTCTATACCCAGTCACTATTCAGAGAGTGGATGTGGAGGTAGTGCATTGCTACAAGCATTTGGGGATCCACGTCAATGACACATTGGATTGGTCTCATAACACAGAGGAAGTATATAAGAAAGGACAGAGCAGACTCTTTTTTCTTAGGAGACTGTATTACTTTAATGTGCGAGGTGACATCGTTCACATCTTCTACAACTCTGTAATGGTCAGTGTGATTTTCTTGCTATGATGTGCTAGGCCGGTAACTTCTTAACTTCAAGAGAGGCCCAAATGAATCAACAAGCTAATTAACAGGGCAAACTCAGTTACTCTGGACCCCCCTGAAGGAGAGGATTAAAATAAAAACTGAACATCATTATGAGCAATGTTCTCACATCCTCTCACACATCCAGTACTTTCAGCCTAAGAATTATTCAACAGAATCATGTCAGGAAACTCCACTGGGGCTCCTTTATACCAACAGCAATACATCTGCATAATGCCTCACTGTGCTGTAGCTGTTAAGTCAGAAGTTTTCTTTTTTTTAGTCATTTCAGTGTGTATTCAGACCATAAAGTATGTGTGTTTATTTAATTAATGAGCTTCTGTGAAAAGCCAAATTTTCCTATGGGAACAAATATCTATCTATCTATCTATCTATCTGTCTATCTATCTATCTATCTATCTATCTATCGATATCTGTTCTTTCTGCAGTGAGATCTTGCAGTCCATCAACCTGTACTCTATTTACAATCTTACAAAGCTGAAAGCTAACTGATGTTTCTTAACAGAATCAGCAACTCCATTAAGTCTCCACATATACTCTACAATGCTACAAGCGATTTTAATGTTTGCTTAAAGAGATTCACAAGTACATCCATCCATTATCCAACCCGCTGAATCCAAACACAGGGTCACGGGGGTCTGCTGGAGCCAATCCCAGCCAACACAGGGCACAAGGCAGGAACCAATCCCGGGCAGGGTGCCAACCCACCGCAGGACACAGACAAACAACACACACTAGGGCCAATTTAGAATCGCCAATCCACCTAACCTGCATGTCTTTGGACTGTGGGAAGAAACCCATTCAGACACGGGGAGAACATGCAAACTCCACACAGGGAGGATGCGGGAAGTGAACCCAGGTCCCCCAACTGCGAGGCAGCAGCGCTACCCACTGAGCCACCGTGCCCCCCTTCACAAGTACACATTCAAAGATTTCTTGATCCCGTATGGTATAGTTGAGGGTCTTTATTTACTTGACTTGAGCTTGTCCAATCAGCATCAAAGCAGTTGAAATTACAGGCCACCTACAAGAATACGTACCCTAGCTAAAGTCTGTATTACTAGGAAACAGAGAAAGAAATTCTGATTTTTAAGAGAGCTTAGCATCCTGGGCTTTGTTTGGGAGTGAAGGATGAGGAGAAAAAGTAATCAAGTAAAAGAAAGAACCCCAGGATGGTTCAGGCTTAGGAGAGGTGAACAATGAGGAGTTAACACCTTCTAGACACAACCAGAGGTCTGATCAGTGTTAGCAAGGTCACACAGTGAAGGGTGTATGATGTTCGAAGATCGAGATCATTTTATAAATCCAGAAACATCAGTGATGAAGCATCTCAGAACAAGTGCACAAGTATTATTTCAGTACTGTGAAAAATTAAGACCAAAAATTAACAAATCATTCTGAAATTAAGTAAAAACACTGACTAGCTGGTCATCAGGATGTTATATAGTTAGGTCCATAAATATTTGGACAGAGACAACTTTTTTCTAACTAAAGCATTTTCTAACACAATCCCTTCATTTCAGGGGCTCAAAAGTAATTGGACAAATTAAATAACTGGAAATAAAATGTTCATTTCTAATACTTGGTTGAAAACCCTTTGCTGGCAATGATAGCCTGAAGTCTTGAACTCATGGACATCACCAGATGCTGGGTTTCCTCCTTTTTAATGCTCTGCCAGGCCTTTACTGCAGCGGCTTTCAGTTGCTTTTTGTTTGTGGGCCTTTCTGTCCTAAGTTTAGTCTTCAACAAGTGAAATGCATGCTCAATTGGGTTAAGATCAGGTGACTGACTTGGCCATTCAAGAATTTTCCACTTCTTTGCTTTAATAAACTCCTGGGTTGCTTTGGCTGTATGTTTTGGGTCATTGTCCATCTGTATCATGAAACGCCACCCAATCAATTTGACTGCATTTAGCTGGATTTGAGCAGACAGTATGTCTCTGAACACCTCAGAATTAATTCGGCTGCTTCTGTCCTGTGTCACATCATCAATAAACACTAGTGTCCCAGTGCCACTGGCAGCCATGCACGCCCAAGCCGTCACACTGCCTCCACCGTGTTTTACAGATGATGTGGTATACTTTGGATAATGAGCTGTTCCACACCTTGTCCATACTTTTTTCTTGCCATCATTCTGGTAGAGGTTGATCTTGGTTTCATCTGTCCAAAGAATGTTTTTCCAGAACTGTGCTGGCTTTTTTAGATGTTCTTTAGCAAAGTCCAATTTAGACTTTCTATTCTTGAGGCTTATGAGTGGCTTGCACCTTGCAGTGCACCTTCTGTATTCACTTTCATGCAGTCTTCTCTTAATGGTAGACTTGGATATCGATATGCCTACCCCCTGGAGAGTGTTGTTCACTTGGTTGGCTGTTTCTTTTCACCATGGAAATGATTCTGTGATCATCCACCACTGTTGTCTTCCGTGGACGTTCAGGTCTTTTTGTGTTGCTGAGTTCACCAGTGCTTGCTTTCTTTCTCAGGATGTACCAAACTATAGATTTTGCCACTCGTAATATTGTAGCAATTTCTCGGATGGGTTTTTTTCTGTTTTCGCAGCTTAAGGATGGCTTCTTTCACCTGCATGGAGAGCTCCTTTGACCGCATGTTGTCTGTTCACAGCAAAATCTTCCACATGCAAGTGCCACACCTCAAATCAACTCCAGGCCTTTTATCTGCTTAATTGATAATGACATAATGATGGACTTGCCCACACCTGCCCATGAAATAGCCTTTGAGTCAATTGTCCAATTACTTTTGAGCCCCTGAAATGAAGGGATTGTGTTAAAAAAATGCTTTAGTTGCCTTACATTTTTATGCAATCGTTTTGTTCATCCAACTGAATTAAAGCTGAAAGTTTGCACTTCAACTGCATCTGAGTTGTTTCATTTAAAATTCATTGTGGTAATGTACAGAACCAAAATTAGAAAAAAGTTGTTTCTGTCAAAATATTTAATGACCTAACTGTATAAATAATGTATACATGCATAGACAGTACTGTGCAAAAATCTTACTCACTTTTTAAAAAAATGCTGTAAAGTGGGAGTGCTCTTAGAAATGCATATGTCTCGCTGTGACTATATAATATATATCTGACCACTGACATACATTGGATTGATATTCCTGTTATCAACAACCTGTGCTTCTCTGACATGGACTCTAGGGAGGAGCCAACAAAGAAATACTTTAATCTTGTTTGGTAAATGCTGAATAATGAAGGACTTTTGACAACACTCTCAACTATCACTTGTTCTTTACCTATGTTTTCATTATCTTGTTTGTTATTTACTAATATCATTTTCCAGAAATGCACTTGAGATCAGAAATAAAATGACTGATTGATTAATTGTAAAATTGGTTGGAAGAAAATCCCTCAGCTACAGGGGTTCTCCAGGACTCAGTTGGAGAAGCACTGCTTTACACTGATGAGTGAAAGGACCTTTCTTCCACTCATCTGTTTCAATACTAGCTTCAAAAAGTATTCAATTGACTCCATTTCTGTGCATTAAAAGTTTCCAGTCTTATTTCTTACATACTTTATGAAAGACACTACATAAAGATTGATTGGAATGTTGGCAAAAGTCATTTAAAAAAATGCTAGGCTTTTAAATTTTCTATGGTTCTTAATTTTTATTTAATAATGGAACACCTTCCAATTGTCGCCTTCCACTGGTCCCTCTGTTTTATCATACCAGCCACACACAAAGTTATTTCTCCATCCCACTGGCCAATGTGCTTGTTGTTGTGCACTTTACTATCCTGGTAAAAATCATCCTCCTTCCCGGCCAGAATGGACATTCTCCTCCTACACAGCATTTAGCCTTCTCATAGAGTTAAGGAGTAATGTAACTGAAGGGCACAATGATGACATAGCAGTATAGGTTAAGTATACAGTATGTGGGAAATCAAAAGATGAAGGAGAATATAGTTTCTCGTACTTTTGGTGAGAAAAATGAGCCACTGACTGCTCCTAATATGTATGTTTATATATTTACTGCACCTTGGGATCTTGTTTATGTTTATTTTGATCACTGAATTTTTTTTAGTGATCAATGTGGCAGAATCAGAGATACAGCAACAGGACTGGCAAGGCAGGCATTTGCCTGGAGGGTGGAGCCCATTTACATAATGGAAATGAGGTAAGCCTAACTGCATCCTGCAATACCTATGATGTAGATCAAATAATATCCACAATGTCAGTCACAAAACACCCTCTGAGCCCGACAACCTTCACACAACCCTAAACTTAACCATTGCATAACAGGGCATGCAATGCACATTTCATGACTGACATTGTGGGTGTTTTGTGTCTGACCTTATAGGTACTGCGGGCTGCAATTACACTCTGTTTTCAGTAACTTCCCTTGAAGCTTAGCATCGACACATTACAAAGACACAGTTGGAAATCTCCCTAAGCGGCAGTGGTGGGTCCCATCTCTATTGCAAAAGTGTCAGTGTTTGTGATAAATGTTGCTTTTTCTGTAACGTTAAATGTAATCTGAGCCGATTTCATAAAGTATGAAAAGTATTTACATGTCTTGAAGCAAAAATTCGATTGACATGGCTTGTTGAGACAATTTAGCTATTTCTGATTCGGCTTAAGTCAATCAGGACCCCACTGTAGTCAGTGTGCAGCCAAAATCAGCAGTGCTAGTTCAGCCATATGGTGAGTGGGTAACAGTGAGACGAGTGTCTAAGAAGTCCAAATGTAGTCGTTCAGCAGTCTTGACTGTTCCTATCATAGTTACCTCTGGTGAGAGAAGTTTCCATCTTTAACACTGTTCAAACCTTACTTGAGATCTATCACAAGAAAGGGGAGGTTTTTAGCCCGAGCTCTAACTTCAATAGTATGCAGTGTTCAAAGGTCTTTGAAACTCAAGGATGTAGCGGCTACATTTGTGGTAGCCAAAGATACAGTAGTACCTTTGCATGCCATTTTTTGTTTTTCAAATTAAATTCTTTATTTATTTTTTAAAAATATTTTAATGTGTAATTTGTTTTCATTTTTATTACCATGTACACCTTACATTTATTTGCATTTTATTTACTTTTTCATTTATTTAGATTTTTTAAATTTACTTTATTTTATTATTTTTTGATTTCCTTCTCAAATGTTGTGTTTATTGCAGTGTTTTATTGAATCTGTTTTTCACAGAGTTAAAATAAAGGACTTGTGTTTATTACATTCTCTCTGTTGATCTTATCAATTTAGACTTTGCACTAAAATGATGGTAATGGAGAGGGGTGAGTTGGAGGGCCCAATGGAGTTATTTGTCTTGAGCCCCCAGAGCCCGTAGAATTACCTCTGGAAAGATTGTGGATGTGTGTGTGTATGTTACATACAGAGTACAGGAGAGATTTGTTGTCAAAACAGTCACTCCAGAAGAAGAAGAAGAAAGAGAGTGATTTTTCTAAAACAAAAATAAGGATTGCTTCCAGGGTAATGAAGCAGATTTTCAGCAGGCTGACTATTGTAAATCACTTGAAAGCACTGCAAAAGAGAAATAATAAAAACCCAAATGCATACTTCAAAGGTTTATATTTTAGCTACATTTTGATTTTGCTACAAAATTAATCTTATTACATGTCCTTCAAAGTCTAAATTGCTTTTTTCTAAACAGACCACCCAGACAAAGGACAAATGTTACTTCTAACTAACTCTGGTAAAGCCATTATTTTGTAAGTCTATCTTTTGCAAATGCATTGCATTCTTACTGTCTGACGCCAGTTCATTTAATTGCAATAAGTTAAGCCATTATTAAAGTCCTACTGGCTTTTCCTTTCTATGTATCTGTCATCAGTTTGTCAATGAAAGTATAGGTTTTAAAACCAAGGGCTTAGTAGCCCAGCTGAAATACTACCATCTATTTTAAAAAAAAAAAGTAGGTAGCTACTTGTTGGTTTACAGCCGAGTTGGGACAAGACATGAAAAATTAAGATGAAATGAAATGTTAACATCCCCCTCATTTTCCGTATTCATTACTGCCTTGTGATTATCAATCAATAAGGTAGTTGAAATTTCCTAGCAACAAAAATTAATCATTGAAATGAATCTTCATTCGCAATGTATCTGTAAAGGCGATTAAAGATGACAATGAAACAAAATTGTAAAATTAGCAATTTGAGATGACATATAAAAAGTCACAAGTGTATGCTGTTATTTTATTACTGATATCCATTTTCAAATGCATCTGCAAGTCTTCTAGGTCATTTACAATTATACTCAAAATCAATGTGTAAAAAACACATTTATTGATGAAGTTTAGGACAAGTGTGGAACAGGAAATGGATGGCTTGACAGGTGAAAAGATTCATGAAAAATGTCTGTTTCTGAAAGGGACAATAGGTTTCCATTTAAACTGAACATTTTATGTTTTCATGGCGTGAGTTGGTGAGCCATGACCCACTCAAGGTACACAGCTAGGAGTTTTTTCTTTTCTTTTTATTTTTCAAAAGGAAGTTTTTGGCAACAAGAGGGCAAAACTTTGACAAAGGGTGAGAAAGAGACAAGTCAAGCCAGGTAAGGGAGTGAAAGAGAAGCATCATTACTACGAACATGGAGAAAAGGCTAATAAGATCTTAGCTCAACAAATCCACAAGCAGGAAGTTCGCAATGCAATACTAGTAATTACCAACACAGACAGAGACAAAATAATTGACCATAAAAACATAATGCACACATTCTATTCTACGCAGTTTAAAGAAGAGAAGACACAACCTAATGTGTTTTTGGATGCATTACAGATACCACAACTAGATACTCTCAGTGCAGAGGAATTGGATGAACCTCTGGCGCTATCAGAATTACTCAATGCTATAAACTCACTTCAGAGTGGGAAAGCAGCAGGCCCTGATGGCTACCCTGCCAAAGTTTATAAAAAAACTGTGTTAAGTTACTCCCCTTTTATTAGCAACATTTACAGAAGCTAGAGACAATAAAATTCTACCTTAAACTTTTCACCAAGCATTAATTACCATCTTTCCTAAGAAAAATAAGGATTTATTACAATGTGCATCATACAGGCCAATCTCACTTCTGGATAATGATGTTCAGATACTCATTTGATATGGTTGAATGGAACTACCTTTTCACTGCATTGGAGAAATTCGGGTTTGGTCCGAACATATGTGCATGGATCAAACTACTGTACAGCAGTCCAGAAGCTTCAGTTTGTATTAACAACATTATTTCAGACTACTTCACACTAGAATGTGGTACTAGACAAGGATGCCCCTTGTCACCACAGCTATTTGCAATTGCCATTAAGCTACTCGCAGTTCACTGTCGAAATGCTTATGAGACAAAGGGGATTATCAGAGAGGGACTTGAACAGAAAATGTCACTATATGCAGATGATATGGTACTATATATATCAGATCCAAGACTTGCATAGTTGGTCTACCCTTCATCTCACTTTAGCTGGAAGAATTAACATTGTCAAGATGAATATCCTTCCTTTTCTATTTCAAAACATTCCCATATACATTAACAAATAATTTTTTAAGAAGATAGATTCAATCATAAACTAATTTATTTACAATTCAGAATATCCACGCATCCAAAGGGCAACCCTACAAAGTGGCATGGCTCTACCTAACTTTCAATTTTATTAATGGGTGGCAAATATACAAGCTATAAAAATCTGCACATTGACACAAATAGATGAACATACACAGACTTGGTCCGCAATAGAAATTAAATCCTGCAGAACTTCTTTATATTTCTTGATTTGTACCCCAGTAAATACAAGTTATCGTCAATATACTGACAACATAATTGTACTTCATTCATTCAGAATATGGAACCAATGTAGGAAGTACTTCAAGGTAGAGAAGCTTTTATCTGTGGCATCTCTGCATGAGAATCACCTTTTTCCACCCTCTCAAACATTCACAGTTTTTAAATGTTTGGAAAAAATACAGGATAAAATCGCTTACAGATTTGTACACAGATAATGTCTTTGCATCCTATGAACAATTACACTCCAAATTTAACTTTCCATCAACACAATTCTTTCATTACCTCCAAATTAGAAACTTTGCTAAACAAAATCAGCCCAATTTTCCTCACCTCCCTCCTACTTCTATTCCCGGAAGAAATATTGATCAGTCTTGAGGACTCAGACGGCATTTCTGTAATATATAAAAACATTTTAAAGTCCCTCCCTTTCAAAGATCCCAGAGTACAGTGGGAAAAGGATCTCTCACTCAACATTTTCAAAAAAGTGTGGAAGGTAGCCATGCACAGAATTCACTCTAGCTCCATATGCACAAAGCATACAATTTTTCAACTTAAAATCTTTTATCAAGCACATGTGTCTTGCTTAAAATTGTGCAAAATGTTTCCAGGGCAAGATTCAACCTGCAAACGTTGCAATCAAGTTCCAGCCTCATCGGGCCATATGTTTTGGGCCTGCACCAAATTAACAATCATTTTGGACCAAAATCTTTAAATGCCTCTTAGACAGCCTTGGAGTCACAATCCCTCCTAATCCACTAACAGCTGTGTTTGGTGTACTCCCAGATGGGCTTAAAGTGGAGAAGGACAAACAAACTATAATTGCCTTTACTTCACTCTTGACACGTAGACTTATCTTACTCAACTGGAAGAATCCTAGCCTACCTCTTTTAAGTCAGTGGGTAATTGATGTTATATATTATCTGAAATTGGAAAAAAATCAAATTCTCACTTAGAAGATCAGTGCAGGATCTAATCAATTCCATTTTGGAACAATCACTTAAATTGGGGAAAATGATTTTCTCCCCCTTTTTTTCCTACTCTTAAAGTTTTACTCTGGCTGTTGGCCTTGCTCTCTTTCTCATGGGTAGGGATTGATTTGAGCTTAGTATTGTCAAGTTTGACTTGCTTGTATGGAATGTTACTTGCTTGTAATAAATTCAATAAAATGTTAAAAAAATATTTTCAGGTGCCCCAAGTGGAGAAGTTCATGAGTCTTGAGGCCTTATTCACAAGTCTGAGTAAACATGATGTTGAGATTAATTAAAGAGTTGGTACATTGTCAGTAGTTTTACAAATGTTTTATAGCCCATAGTGGTGATGCCAGAGCTACAGCACGTCCGTGAATGAAGCTGATGATTTTCTGCTCAGTCTATATTATTAACCTCACCAATGGTTACATGCTCTGGGTAGAGATTGGAGTAAAGAGACTGCAAGTATAAGTGGCTACATTGAGGAATCTGCACAGGGAGTTTGGCTATTTGGTTAGAATGATGAGATTAGAAAACCTGGCAAGCCCTGCTCAGCGTGTTGCTTTCATGACATCTATTAAGAAAAGAGCAATGAAAATGTAAGGGTGACTAAAATCTGATTGGTTTATAAATTTTAATGTATTACAATGAAAACAATTAAAACACCTCAATAACAAAGTTATATATTATTCATTTACTTACCGTTCAAAAATGCAACACTTAAAGTTTTTTTTTTACATCTTCTTGCCTCCTCAAATCTCGGACCAGTTTCTCAGACACATCGAATTTTGTTGCAGCAGAGCAGTTACCAATTTCTTTCGCCACTTCAATTACTTTTAATTTAAAACCAGCTTCATATTTTTTTCTGATCGAATGCTCCATCGTAGATAAGTGATGCTCTTACAATAAAGGTGTATGAGGGTGTGAGATACAAAAAACACAAAACAGTGCAAACGTCGCTTCAGAATAGTTCGGGTATTACTGTGTGGTCACGTAGGCACAATACATAGAAAAAAAAAAGGCAGTGTGCTCCGTGGTTACTCTCTCAGGTGGGTGTTAGCATATCATAATCTCTTGGACCAATAGTGTGAGTTTTCCGCATTTGACTTATACGACCAACATTATAAAATACCAGAAATTAAACATTAAAATCAACTCACGACTTATCCGCGAGTATATACGGTAATATAAACTCTTTGAAATTTATTAATTGTGATTATAACATGTACAATATTTACTGTTCAACAAATATTAATAAGAATTCTTTGCATTTATAAAGGACTTTTTCTCACTACTCAAAGCACTTTACATAGCGAGTGGGGAACAACTTCAAGCACCACTATTGTGCAGCATCCACCTGGGTCATGTGATGGCAACCATTTTGCACCAGTGCTCCCACCATATATTAACTATTAGGTGGTGAATAGTTGAGAGATAGGTGTTGAAGGTGTGAGAGATAGTTAGCCAGTTAGAGAGACAGGGAATGATTAGGACAGCGCCATTTTTATAGTACAGTATCCCCTTCACTGAAATGGGGGCATTGAGATCCACATTCAGACCAAAGGGTAAGTGCCCCCTGCTGGCCTCACCAACACCTCTTCCAGCAGGTAAAATGATGACCTCTTCCATTGTTTTGTAAAAGAGTAAAAGAAAACAATTTTATTCTATGGCTTCCTATAACCATACAAAATGTCATTGCTACATGATGTGCCCTTTCTTGGAATAATGGCTGTATACAGTCAGTTCTCTAAGTACATTCTCTCGGTTCAGACTTAACTATCTTATCTTGTCCACAAGCAGCAATAAAAGTGAACAAAATCTTAACTTCAGTGACAAAAAAAATCATAAAAAATTAACTTATTATTATTTATTTAGCAAACAAAAACAGCAACAAGAAACAGCATTGTGTAAAATAATGAGTACCTTACTGCTTGAATATTAGTTAAGAATGTAATAAGAGCCAATCAAGCGCATTTGATTAGGTGTTACCAATGGAAAAACAGAAACATTGTTAGTTTGGCCTAGAGCATTTAGGCTTGTGATAACATCATTCCAGGATAGAAAGACATCTGCAGTGATCTCAGAGAAGCAACTGTTTCTGTTCAGTGGTCTGGAATACGTTATAATGCCACTTCCAAACAGTAACAGTTGTTGAACACAACAGTCTAAGGGGAGACATCATGATCGTAGGGCTATCTTAGAACCCAGAAACAAGTAATGGAAAAGGACCGTGTCAAAGTGAAAATGTTCTCCCCTATTAATTGTTGCTAAACTTGTAATGGAATAAGTGGGCTCAGACAATAAAAGGATATTTTAATAAATAAATATGCTAACAAAAATACATTGAAAAATATAGATTTTGGTATGTAACCACTCATTACTTTTGTACATTATTAATATACTTTAATGAAATTGACAGATTAAATTTACTTCACATTTAGCGAATGCACGTTTTACCTTATGATATATAGTAAACTGCATATCATGAAGTGACATGACGCAACCCCCTCAATCTACTCATTCAGACTTTTTTCAAGGAACAGCAATAATGCAGAAAATTCTCCAAAAATTTACTTTCTATATAGGATTTTTAGAAGACTGAAGTTGTCTCAAAAACATCAAATTGCTAAGGCAACAACAGAAAAAAAGTCAAAATGCTTCAGAAAATAATTAAAACATTAGTTGGTACTGCTTTTGAGTACCTACGAGAGAAGCGCCAGCCCTATAAGCTCCTCCATAAACGAACTTCTGATCCTAAGAGGAAGGATATTGGGTTCAGCTTACCCAGGCTTTGTCCAATGTAATCTGATAGTGAAAGGAAATGTGTCTGTATGCATCACAATATTTTAATACTTAGGATGATGTGTTCAAACAGTTCTAATCTAGAAAAATAACCCATTTCTAGGTTATATGGTAGTTGGATGTCTGAGGAAGTGTCTTCTTAATGACATACAAAGTATTTACTCACTTATACACTTGCATGCACACACACACACACACACACACATACATACTTATATATATATATATATATATACAGTATATATATATATATATATATATATATATATATATATATACGAGGGGGGACCCAAAAATAACTGGAATTTTGTTGTTGTTAGGTTGGTACTTGTAGTATGTGGTTGGGCCGCTAGGGCGATCTAGTTACACTCCTCACAAGTCAGTCTGCCAAGTGCCATCAGTCTGGAAGGTTGTGCTTGTGTTCAGTGAATTTTTTTGTAAAAGTAGGTTGCGCAACAGTGTGAGAAGGAGACGCCCTGATTTGTGGGAATCGGGCGATTGGTTCTTTCATCATGACAACGCTCCATCTCACACTGTTCTCAGCATTCTCCAATTTTTGGCAAGAAACGGTATGACAACCCAGAACCACCCACCCTACTCACCGGATTTAGCTCCGTGTGATTTCTTTTTGTTCCCTCGGATGAAAAAAGACTTGAAAGGAAGGCATTTTGCTGACGTCGAAGAGGTAAAAACAAGAAATGACCAGAGCATTAATGGGCATTACTTCAGACGAATTTAAAAAAATGTTTCGAACAATGGAACAAAACGGTTAGATAAGTGTATTTCCGCCAATGGAGAGTACTTTGAAGGAGACTAATTGTAGTTTGTACAGAAAATTAAATTAAACACGTTTTAAAAATATTTCCGGTTATTTTTGGGTCCCCCCTCGTATATATTATATATATATAAGGGGTCACTGTTACCCCTTTCAACCCAACAGACAGACACACTGAACACAGGGTAAAATTATCAAGAAGATATTTAATTATTGTTTTCGTAGTGCCCAAAAGCACCTCCACCTTCGTAAACAGGCAAGTAACAATAATAATAACAGCAATTACAATAAAGCACACAAATCTTTCCTCCACTCCTCCCAGCAAGCTCTGTCCTACTACCTCCCAACTCCGGCTCACTTGCTGGGTCTCCAGCAGTCCTTTATATAGTCCTTGACCCGGAAGTGCTTCTTCTCTTACATTCATGTGAATTGCCAGCACTTCAGGGTCAGATGGAGAACTTGCTTTTTCTTCAGTCCGGAAGTACTTTGGGGCTTCTGTCTTCGTGACTTGGGAGTTCTTCCAGGCTATACAGAAAGTAAAGACTCTCAGGTTTCCCCTGCAGCATCTCCTGGCGGCACCCACAGCACCCAGCAGGGCTGTGAAGCCGAACTCCAAATCCCATGGTGCCCTTTGGGAATCTGGGTTACCGCTATGCTGCACGGACATCACCATCTGGGGCCTCATGTATAACGCCGTGCGTAGAACTCACACTATAACATGGCGTAAGCACAAAAGCGGGATTGTGCGTACGCACAGAAAAATCCAGATGCAGGAATCTGTGCGCACGCATACTTTCACGTTCTTCCACTACATAAATCCCGATTTGCGTGAAAAGTAACGCACGTGCACGCGCCTTCTGTCCCGCCCCAACTCCTCCCAGAATTACGCCTCTTTGAATATGCAAATCAATATAAATAGCCTTCTGAGAAAAGACAATGTGAAAAGCACAGGGGAAAATATAAGAATTTCAGCGAATACCAAGTGGAGGCAAAGGAAAAACGTATTATTTGTTGGTTTAAACAGTGGTATAATCAACAAAAGAAAGTTGATCGAGTGACAGAGTGTCGGAAAAACTCGAAAGATCAAATTCACAAAGTCGCACAGTGCCCGAAATAAAAAAGAAATCACATATCAAAGTCGCTGTGAAAAGGCGAGTTGTAGCCCACCGTCTGAGTGTCATATGAAAGCGTATTAGGGTACAAACAAAAAACATAGGCACACAGTGGGAAAAAAGCACGAAATGTCAACTTTAATCTCGAAATTTCTTAAAATCGTTTATTTTACTACCGTAGTTTCTCAAGTAGCATGTTAAATGCTTTTTTCTGTGTTTGATCTTCTATGTGCTCTATGTGTGTGAATCACTACGTGCTTCCGTTCTTTCTCTTTCTCCGACAGGACACAGAATGCATTACATTCGAGATATTACAGCTCTCTGAATAATTAAAATACTGAGATGTATACGTGATATCATTTTCATGATGATAGGAATGAAAGCATGTTATTAAACATGAGAACACGGTGGCGCAGTGATTGTTCATATCTCACGCAAGAGGCTTGTTGCACCATGTGTGACCTTCGATGAAATAATTTATTACAGAAGTACTGTCTCTTTCAAACGTACTAACCTCCAATTCCTGTCCATACTTTTCTTTCTCCAATCGCCACACAATCAGCTCTGTAATAGACGTGAAGCCATTTGTAAGCTTAGAACGCCGATTCTTCAAAACTTTTAAGGAACATTGAAATATCTTCGTAGTACATGTTTAATTATTCTATTCGTCTATCCTTCCAGTGTCGCGTCAGCACCAGCAAGAATACAGCGCAAGGCAGGAGCTATCCGTGAACTAGCTAGCGCTGCAGCACCGTGTCCTCACATGTTTAATTATTAGCAATACAGATTATTTAAATGAAGTTAAAGTTTTATCTGTATACTATAAGCAACATATTTTGCTGCATTTCATCTTAAAAATGATATTGTCATCATACGCGCTTTATAAAGTAGCGCAGGTTGTGCAATATTATAACTGTAGTGCAAGTTTACAGTGAGGTGATTGAGTGCGTTTATAGTTCTTGGGATGAAACTGTTTCTGAAACGCGAGGTCCGTACAGGAAAGGGTTTGACGCTTTTTGCCGTGGTTGAGGTAGTGTGTACTTGAAACTGTATACCGATAATTCTCTTTCCGATCATCTGCTGCTGTGATTCACACTCAGATACAGTGATATAAATACTCCGAGTGGTGCAGTGAGAGTAATATGGAAAAAAATGATCCACAGTGGCAACCCTTAACGGGAACAGCAAAAAGAAGAACAAGATGCAGTGAGCGTAACAACGCTAAAGCAGTTCTGGTATTTGGAATACTATGGCTATTCCCTGGCCCATTATATTGCAGCAGGTTAATTACAATCAGATGTATTACACTAATAAACAATATGCAGTTAATTTCAGTATATTTATAAAGCCGCGTCAGGAATGTGGAGCTAAGAAAGAAAGGATGAACACACAGGAACAGTAGTTTGACCATTCTGTGGACCATTATATTGTTACAGGTTAATTACAATCAGATGCATTAAATTTATGAACGATATGCGGTTAATTTCAGTGTATTTGATAAAGCCGCCGCCATGGATGTGGATCTAAGAAAGGGTAACCACACAGGAACAGTAGCACTGCTTTGACACTGGGTGCCGCCAGTCTGCAAAACCGGGCGGATAAATTGCGTACGCCAAGGAATGAGTTACCGTGGAAATGTGCGTGGCTTTACGCCAAGTTTAGGTTTTATACATCGCGATTTGAGCGTGGAAAGGTTCGTACGCAACATTTCTGTGCGTACGCACCGTTTATACATGAGGCCCCTGGTGTCCTGAGGGAGTGTCCCTCAGTAGTTGCTTTCCCCCACTTTTCTCCTCTTTGGGTGTCCCGGCCAGGTTGAGCAGCTGGCCGGCCACCAAAATATATATATTATACATACAGGGTGGCATGGTGACGCAGTGGTAGCGCTGCTGCCTCACAGTAAGGAGACCTGGGTTCACTTCCCAGGTCCTCCCTGTGTGGAGTTTGCATGTTCTCCCCATGTCTGTGTGGGTTTCCTCCGGGTGCTGCGGTTTCCTCCCACAGTCCAAAGACATGCAGGTTAAGTGAATTGATGATCCTAAATTGTCCCTAGTGTGTGCTTGGTGTGTGCGTGTGTCTGTGCATGTGCCCTGCAGTGGGCTGGCACCCTGCCCGAGGATTTGTTCCTGCCCTTGTGCCCTGTGTGTTGGCTAGGATTGGCTCCGGCAGACCCCCGTGACCCTGTGTTAGGATATAGCGGATTTTAGAATATATAGGACAGAGAGAGAGACAATATATATAGTATGCAGTGCCTGTAAAAAGGTTTCATATTGTATTTTATACCACCTTGAATCACAAAAAACTATTTAAATGCCAAAGTGAAAACAGATCTCTGCAAGTAATCTAAATTAATCCGAAATATAAAACACAAAACCATCGATCACATAAGTATTTACCCCCTTCCATATGAAAAACATAAATCCCTAATGATGACACCAGTTGGTTTTAGAAGTCACAGAATTAGTTCAAAGGAGATCACCAGTCTATAGTAAAGGGGGGCTTCAATTGATTGTAGCATAAATGAAACAGATCTGGAATGTGCAACTTGTAGTGAGTCAGTATCATGGATAAAACCACACAATGAAGACAAAAGAACTAACTGTAACAGCACACTCTGCTGTCTGTTGAAATTGGCTGTGATACTGGTTAAGTGCACAGTGCTTGCATCTGTAAGTGCAAAAAAGGATAAGAAAATGTATAAATAACTTGTACCCTTACATTCTTCTACGTATACGCATTAACATCTATGCTTAAATGCTTGTTGTATATAATGTATATTGTACCTATATGTTTATATTACTACTTGTTGAATTAAACAGCATATTAAATCAGAAAATACTTCCTTATATTTCTTATATTCTGCGTAAACAATGTTTTTACATTGGGAATAAGTTCTGCTTGCTTTTCTGTGTCAAGAACTTTTGCTCTCAGTGTTCCACTAGACCTGGTAACATATGCTTGGCCGTGTGTAAAAACTGGCAACAATAAATAAACACCAAAAATATCTAAAGGTTGCTGAGCAATAGAAATGGAGGAAATGGCACAAGTTCTTGCACACTTAAAAGTAGAATGAAAATAAATGCTGTAATACTGTGTGACACAATAAGACATCAGACACAGTAAAGGTTTGGGACAGCTAAAATGTCCTGGCTGCAAACAGGTTGAATTCTTAAAGTGAGTTGTTTACAAGACTGAGTCCAAAACAGAACTGATTAAAGACAAGATGGCGGCTTTAAAGGCCTGTATAGGAAGTAACATCATCCTGGGGGCCAGAACAGGAAATGGCATTGTCGTAGGGGCTGGAATTCTGCGGGATTTCCTTGGAAGGGTCTACAAGGAACTAAGAAAGACAGTCAGTGCACCCCGCCGCCCCCTGATCTGATGTGGTATTACAATTACTTGAGCCCTTTAGCTGCCTCCTACTCGCACGTGTGTGACAACTGTTATAAACAAACTTATGCATCAACTTTAAAATGTGTGATGTTTATGAAGTTTGTCCAATTTGCAGTTTCACTATATTCATTTCAGTATGTTGTGCAGCTTTATGCTATATGCTGCTTGGGGAGATTCAGATTTGTGAAATCTAGAGTGTCATCAGTGAGTCATCCATAGTGAAAAGGTGATTGAAAAGTGCACATCAGGGGATGAATACAAGAACATTCCCCAAATTACTGGAGTACAGTTAAATCATTCATTAAGAAATAGAAAGAGTACATTAGAGCAGGCCATCCACAAAAACTGAGCTATTGTGCAAGATAAAAGAACTCTGAAGGAGTCGCAAGCTGCAGTGGATGAGGTTGGAGAGACTGTCTCTAATAGCTGTTACCCCGGGTGCTTCACTAGTTGCAGCTTTATTCGAGGGTGGAAAAGAGTAAGACACTGTTAAAAAATGCATGACATCTTGGGTAGAGTTTGCCAGAGGACACATGGGAGACTTTGAAGAGAGCCGGAAGAAGGTTCTACAATCTTATGAGACTAAAACTGAGCTTTTTGGTCATCAGTATAAACTTTTAGCTTCAGCACTGAAAGTTATCAAGAATGTACCATCCACACCTTGAAGCCTGCCAGTGGCAGCATCATGTTGTGGAGATGCTTCTCTGCATCTGTATCTTCCAGGCTCACTACCATCCCGGGACACAAGGGGACACTGTTGCTGACTATCTTGTCCGGTCCAAGGACTATAAGAGCAGGGTGCTCCTGGAAGTAGGTGTCTCATTTGGGAACAAGCAACCCACCAGACCGAACTCCAACATGAAACCTTGTCACTTACCTAAAAAGCAGACACCTATTTTTGTTCTGTTTTTCACTATTGTGTGCCTATTCTTTTGTTGGAATTTGTTATTTTACTAAACAGGGTGACTCAGTTGGCACCCCAATATTTCATTTAGACTTGTGCATTCGACACGGTCAATAACAAAGGGTAACATGAATGCAGCAAAATACAGGAGAAGAAAACATGATGAAGTCTGTAAGAAGCCAGCACCTTGGGAGAATGTTTGTTTTCCAGTAAGACCACTGGTCCAAGCATAAATCCAAAGAATGGATTAAAAAAAAAAACAACAATGTTAATATCCTGGAGTGGCCAGATCTCAGTCCAATTGAAAATATTTGACTGGACTTGAAAAGAGCTGTTCACTCACATTTCCCCATACAACCTGACAGAACTTGAGTAGTTTTGCAAAGAAAAACTGGGACAAATTGCAGTGTCCAGATATGCAACGCTGATCTGTGCACACAGACTCAGAGCTGTCATGGCTGCCAAAGGTACATCTATTAAATACTGACCTGAAGGGGACGAATAATTATATGATCAGTTATTTTATGTTTTATATCTGCAATTAATTTTAAACTGTTTTCACTTTGACATTAGTCTTTTTCTGTTGATTGCTGTCAGAAAAGTAAAATGAAATTCACTGTGATTCAAAGATATAAGAGTAACAATAAAATGTGAAAACATTTAAGGGGTGAATACTGAACTATACATACTATGAGAAGTGTTAGTCCTATATAGTATATGCAATGCCTATAAAAAGTCTTCACCCTGTTGAATGTTTTCACATTTTATTGTTATGTATTTATTTTTTTGTTTTCACATATGCAAAGTGTACACACATATTAACTCCAGCCACATCTTCTGCTGCTTAGTCTGGCAAACTGTGAATCAGCTATTTTTATATTAAAAGAGAAAGATACACTGATTGAAAGACATAAACATGCATGTGACCATTCAGTTTTATTCATAATGGTTTTTTCAGTTTCATTAATCAAGCTAATACATTAAAGAAGGAAGGTTCTATAAACTTAGTGAAATCACCCTTGAAATATTTTACTCTTATTTTGGGAGGGTGAAGGCATAAGAGCAGCAGACTCTACTGGAAACCATCACATTAAAGGACCTGAGTAAAATCAAAGAGTGGATTGCCATTAATCCGAAAATGAACCAACTAGAGAGATGGTTAAGACATCTGGTGAAAATGCCGGCTGCACACGTGCGGCATAGACAAACGTGTTCCAAACTCTAGCCGTGCTAATTTAGGTCACCATGGTGACAAAAAAACACAGGTGCTAAACACAAGTGCAATGTAATAAAAACAAGAGAGAAATTAAAAGAAGGAATCATCTCTTTTTTCAGCACTCCTGATTGAGTAAAGCTTACGGTGGAAAGGAAAAAAAACAACCTGTGATGTTAAAAGATGTTTAAATACACAATGAGAGTCTTATGGGAAGAGTACATTTCTGGTTTAACTACAATGCCTACATAAGGATTAAATATTCCCCCTTTAAATGAGTATTTCTCATATATTATGAAACCGTGGATGAAAGTCAATGTAAGCAACATAAGTTAACTACGAGCTACATTGCTCACAGTTGGTTCCTGCCATACCCTCTCAAATGTTGCAGGGATGGATCCTAACCTGATGTGACCAGACACTCAGTTTTTAATAAACACGGATTCTTTGTGACTGCTGTTCAGTCAAGATGTATAACACTCCTAAACTTTTCACATATTTTATTTTGCTCATTACAAACTGATCAAATGAAAATAGGCCAGCACAATTTCGTTCTTTCCATGCACTACCACTGCCTGCAACATAATGTTGTACTCTGCTTACCGAATGGCAGACATTGCTAGAAAAGATGAAGGGTTTAAGTAAAAGCATATATGGCTGTTTGATTCAGTTGGCAGCTTGGAGGACAGATGCATGTTGTGACTGAACATAAAATCATAAGCATAAAAGGTGCCTAAAGGAAAGTATACACTTGCAGAAGAGTTAAAAAATAAATACCCATGTTTTTAAACTTGACTCAACCAATGTAGTATCTGCAAATAAGTCGTGTGTGTAGAAAACAGGTAGTGTTCACTTTACAAAGCACACAACTGCTGATCACCAAAAGTGACTGCCTATTTTGTGAGCCACATAAAACAAAGGACGTTGCAACTGTAACTAAAGGTTTTTTTAGCATTTGACATGGTCAAGCATCACAACAGTAATACCTCAATAGAAAGCCTAGTGGGTGAAAAGGGTGTATATGTGTGTGCAGATATTTTTATGGCCATGAGAAACAGTTGTTTCATTTTGCTGCTAAATGTTTCCCTAAAGCTGATCATTTTTGCAACCAACAAGAAGTCTGCCAAGTTACGATGAATGTAACTGTCTTCATTATCTCCTCAGATGTTAAAACTTTTGTTGTTGTCAAAATGGAAAAACTTTAAGAATAGGCTATATTTTGATTTGACCTTTTTAAAACCAATCACAACATTTACTAAATAATTTAAATCGATCACATTTCATTTTCATTACTTTGAGTTAACTTTTGAATACCCCATGCCACCCAATTACCCCTTCATCTTTTTTATATACTGTATTTTAATATTGGTAACCTGTGCAACAATAAACAATATACAGTAAGAATATACTGTATCTATTAAAACTATGGCATTATGGCAAAGAAACAAAATCCTATCTTTATTTTTAATACATTATTATTTAAACATTTTTACATCTTGGAATGGATATTAAACGTTTCTGACTAGCACTAATTTTGGCTAAAAGTGTAATGCTATAGTTGTATCTCTTACAGTAACCTGGAGACTTATTTTGTGAATGTTAAAAACCAAGAGAAACTTAACAAATGGTGCTAGTTTCTACAGCACCATTAATTCAGGTTTGAAGTGCAACTTGTAGTTCAAGAGGTGAAACTGAAAGAGAATAAGCTCAGGACAGGGAATACAAACTACACAAGAACTGTTCAATGATTTCCAGTGCTTAGCGGAGCAGGGTAGTGTGTATGGAGTGGCAGAAAGGACTGAAAACATCTCACAGAAAATTATGAAAATTATACAAAAAGCAATAAAAGGTTTTAAAGTTGGAGGCAGATTTGGTCAGAGATTCATATGCAGGTACAAAGAAGAAAAAGTGAATCTCATCCACCATATTGTCTGCAAATGTAAAAGCAACTGTAGGAGTAAACAAATCCCTGAGTAGGTGGAACATAATCCATCATCAATATGTAATGGTAGGAGTGCAGAGTGACAGACTAATTGTGCAGTTTTCTCGTTCACATTAACAACCTCAATTGTAACCACTCAGTCTAATTGTTACTAATAGATATTTTTACATTTTTTTATTTTTTAAGTTTGTGTTTCTATTGCCACTTTATATGTCTAATTTGATTGCACATATGTAAATTGAAATATAGAAAACCTGAGGAGTAGCAACTGGACATTGTATTTTCACAGAAAACAATGATGATTAAAAGTTATTGCATATTACAATGCACACAAAATAAAACAAGTTTGTTTACCCACAGAAAATGGACTTGCTCCCCTAAACAAGCGTTCTTCATTTACAATTTCTTTGCAATCATAATTCTAAAGTTCACAGAGCAGACAATTCCACTTGCTAGATCAGAAGTGAAATGTGAAAGGTTTATTGATATCATACACACAATTAAATCAAAATACTAACAAATACTGGAGCAGAGATGAAGAACAATTAAAATGTAACATTTACGAAAATGTAACAAATACTTATGTGTCTTTTTTTAAACTAAATGGCCAATGTCTGCGCATTTACTGATCAAAAAGTAAAATAAAAAATTAAACAAAAGCAGAAAAAATAGAGCATGAAACCTATAAAAAATGAACTAATAAAGTTAGAAACAATTGCCAAAACTTGTGAAAATAAACAAAATACTATAATACAAAGAAACAGAACTCCAGCAAAGTGTTATTTGAGTATTTCTGTCTATTTTGGGGGGTTTTCACTTATGAGGATTCAATTTTTTACATGTATTTCATGATTAAATTAACAAAGTTTTTTTTTCTCTTTATTTATGAGACGCCATTTGGAATTGGTTGTATGACCTCGTTTGTCACACTGATGACATCACCGTACCAAGAATACAAATATGCCAGCGCTTGCCATGGGCATTATCCTCTGATGAATTTAAAACTGCCAAAATAATCTTTAGAGTTGATTAGTTTCTTTTTCAAGTAGGACCTAGCTTTAGGATTGTGTTTTGTTTCTTTCTTTCCCTTTGATTCTGGAGGTCTACATATTTTTCATCACTTGGTTTTGATCCTTTGCTTTACTTCTCTGTCTTTGTTTTGTGATTCATCTCCTGGTCTTTTTGACAAAAACAATATGTCCCTGAGGATTATTGTGAGTAAGAGCTTTTAAGGGAATTAAAATTAAACAGACTTAGGCCAAAATACCCAAAGATCTAGAAAAAAATGTGACAAAAATTAATTTGGAAACCCAAAAACCAAAGACAGAAACTCTGAGAAAAAAAGACTAAAACTCAAAAACCTAAGCTTAGAACCAAAAACCAACAACAGAAAAAAAGACAAAATTCAAAGTCTAGACTTCATTAACATACCAAAAGTTAATACCAGAAGGACAAAGAGCAAACCCTAAGAAAACCTAAAGTAAAGAATCCATCAAAAAACAAAATTAAATCAAAACGTGTTATCAAAAAATAATCAAAAGTGAACACCCTAAATGTAACTGGTTAGTCTTTCCCTCAGTACTGTTAGTAACCTTGTACAGTCTAAAGGTGGTTGATCCATAGACAATATGTACATTAGATTGGAGACCGGGGTAAGATGGTTGTTTCCCCTTTTAAAGATTATGGTGGGGGGCAGTCTGCAACGATTTGCTGCTGGTACGTAACCATTTACTGCATGTATACCGCCACTTCAAGCCCTGGCTATTGATAGTAACAATATGGTGGCATCCATACAACTAACTCACTAAATATGGCTACCAACAGAAAAACAGCAAGCAAAACTTCAATATGATGGAAAAACAAGAAATACAAATAAATAAAAATCTTAATAAAAATAATAGCATATCCAAAAATTCAATTGTAATCAGTTGGGCTTTAAGAATGGCCATTCCACCAAGATGACACTACTTAACATTTTCAACACATTACGACAGGCCAGAACTCTCAACACACCATCTGTCCTCAACCTGCTAGAACTCTCCTTTTCCTTCAACATGGTCAACCATGCGATAATTCCTTTCCACCATCTCTGACCTTGGCATTACTGAGACTGCTCTCAGGTGGTTTGAGTCCTACCATGTGTCCTGGTGTGGAGAGATATCAATGGTGTACCTGGCAATAACAGGGGCGCCCCATGAATCTGTGCCGGGCCTTCTCCTCTTCCTATTATACACCTTCCCACTGGGCACTATCATCCAGTTCAATGGATTCTCTTATTAGTGCTATAATAATGATATTCAGCTTTACCTGTCGTTCTCTCCAATGGACTACAAGGTATCACCTAGAGTCTGTTCATGAGTTACTGATATTGCAACCTCAATGAAGGAACCCCATTTCCAGCTCAACTTGGCAAAGAATGACCTTCTTATCATCATATTTTTCCAGTCTGTTCCGCTCCAATCTCTGTTCATTATCTCTAACACCTGCCAAGTCCATACGCAAACTTTGGATGGTGATTGATGACCAGCTATCCTTCAGGGACCATGTTGGTACTGTCTCTTGATCTTGCAGATTAACTCTATACAATCTCCTGCAGAGCATACGTTGTCTGGTTATTCCACCTCTGCATGTTATTATACAGTATCTCAGTTTAGACTCATTTCAAGTGTAGTTTTAGCTGGTGCAATGAACTGCCCATCTCCATATGGGATTTTGGCTCCTTCAATGTGTTCAAGAAGCATTGGAAGACTCTCTTGTTTGGTTTTCTGCCTAACTTAGATTTTTATTATCTGGGAATTGTAATGAACTTGTATTTGTGTTCTGATCTCCTCACTTGTGATGATCAATTTTATGACCTTGTCTTTTAAAACATGTTCAAAAAACAGTCTTCCAGTCTGAAGTTGACTTGATTTTATGGACCTCTTTTATAAGCTGCTTTGGATAAAAGTACTAAGCAAATAAATGTAAATGTAAAAATTAAACAAAATTATTCATGATGTGTACTTGTCATAAACAGTGGGATGTTTATGAAGAAAACCATAGACTACAACATAATTTATAATAATTCTGTTTCACCACATTCTGTAATAATCAGTGGCAGTTCTGCTAGCACACAATATGAAGACCAGGGTTCAAGTCCTGGGTGCTCCCTGCATGGAGTTTGTATGTTATCCATATGGGTTTTCTCCCACAGTTCAAGGAAGTGGAGTTTAAGTAGATTGGTGATGCTAATTTGGCCCCTGATGTGTGTGTATGTGTGTGTGTGTGCGTGTGTGTGTGTTTACCCACCAATGGGCTGGTGCCCTGTCCAGGGATGATTCTTGCTGATGCTTCCTCTAGGCAAAAGGGTTTAGAAAAATGGATGGATGGATAATAATAATTATCCAGCCAAAGTAGCATGGGAGACACAGACCCAGCAAAATAAAACTTATGGACAACATGACAATATTAAGATATGAATGTATTGCTACAGACTAATCTTATTCATAGTCTTTTCGCAGATGGCCTTACATTAAACTTGGATAAATATCCTTTGTTATTCGCTACCATCTATGCCTTATTTAATGACACTCTTCAAATTTGCTCTTGGCGCACTAAAGAGCTCTTTATATTCCGTTCCTCTTTTGAAAAACTTTCTGACATGATGTATTGATTGGATGGTGATACTGGATGCTCTACATACCTTGGCATGGATACAGTAAACTGGAGTTATGAGCATTTACTTAAATATGATTTTTCTTTTTCCATGGTATCATATGTTTTGATTATACAGTATTGGGCAAGCCTGTTTTTGTTTTCATGGACATAAATTAAAGGTGAATGTTTAAGGCATATGGTTCTGCTTTGGTAAGATTATTATTTTTGCTGTCACTGTTATTGTAGGCTACCTGTTAGGCTGACAGACTAAGTACAGATATGCTGATCACAGCTTAGATATATTCTATTTTTTTCACTCGTATGTAACACAGATTCAGTTCTTTTTAGGAAAGTGTGAATGCAAATTGAATGTGGCCTATATTTGAATGTTTAAGTGGAACTGTCTAAATGGTTACCCTCTCTAACTGGACTGAAGATCATCTACTTGAGGCAGAGTAATATAATATGCTATTATTATCATTAATCTGAACACTACATAGTGCATGGAAATTTGTTGTGGTTGACAGACAATTTACCTCAAAAGTGTATTTTTCTAAAAGAGAGTCTTACGGACAGGCATTGATAAAAGTAAATGAATTTCCTTTTAAACCTTCTGAGATGGTCAAAACCACTGTTTTGCATCAATACCATTCATATTTTGGTCTCCCGAGCTCTGGCTCCTTTCCTGTGTACATGGGTGTTTCTACATATAGATATGGCAGTGATGAGAGCACTTAATGCAGTAGCTACGATTTTTCATTTTCTATGTCTCTTCCTTGCCATCATGAGCTGACAAATTTGTAGACATTCTCCACTAAAAATGTTAAATAGAGCAGCAGCTGTTAAACATCCAGGACAGATCATAATTGATTTAGGTGGCTTAAAAATGAATTAATAGGCAAATAAAAACCTGAAATATTAAATACTAAAAGTATTAGTTAAAATCAATAGTAGAAACAGAAAGTGCAAAGGCAGAGCATGCACATCCAAATGTGGATGGCTAATTAAATAAAATGTTAGGAGTCTTAAAGCAGAGAGGCTAAGGCTCTGTGCTGGTATCTGGAAGGTTGCTGGTTCAAATCCTGTTAGTACCACAAAAGGATCCTAATCCATTGGGCCCTTGAACAAGGCCCTTAACCTGAAAATTGCTCCAGGGCACTGTACAATGGCTGATCCTGAGCTGTGACCCCCAAAAAAGGTCATGCAATTTCCCCTCTGGGATTAACACAGTGTATCAAAACAAAAAGCAAGCAAAATAAACAGTACACTTTAAATATATTATATTAAATAAAAAATACACTTTTAAGATAGTTATTACTGTGAATGCAGTCTCATGTGATGGCTGTCAGCTTCTGCAGCTGTTTTGCATTTTTTTTTTTTTGATTTTTCAAAATTTTCCTTTTCTTGTAGGCTTTTGTAGCACTATCTCCATCTGTGGCTGTGCATGGCTGTGCCTTTACACATCATTTTTCTTTGTATTTTTGGCATATTATGCTGTCTAGTGCTAGTTTTTTTCTTTTGCTTTTTACGTTTTCTTTTCAGGACAGTTATAACCCTCATTTAAAGGTAGTTAACTAGACAGATGCCCACACTGGCAGCATTAGAATCAGGGATAAAGCAAGCTCTTCAAAGCTAGCTCTGCTGAGAGCTTCTAATTTTTTCATATGTGCTACAGCCTGTTAGAGTTTTGTACCACATGCCATTTCCACCATATTTTTAGTTTTACTGTTACTGGCTAAAAACCATGTAACCTATAAGCATGTCCGCTAATATTTTTTATTTCTCTTGGCCAGCTGGCCATGACAATGAACAATTTATATTTTTTCACAGTAAATAACATCCAGACATAAACTAAATATGAATAGAGTGGAGAAAGGATGGTGTCCCAGGGAATCACTATGTACAATAGGGAAGCATGCGAATTTCCATTCTGATTACATGGTAAACATTAAATGAAATTGATACTTACTAAAATATATTTAGACTAAGTTCTTGGTACCAAGTCAGCTTAATGACATTATAATTCAAAGAAATTAGAAGGCTTCTTTGTTTCAGTTGCTGCAGTTATGTAAACAGGTAATAATTCTAATGCAGAAGTTGAAAATAATGAATTTGACCACAATGAAAACGTAACAATGGTTCATGGAATTCTGAATTTGATAGGTTCCTTCCATGTAAGACAAGAGCAACAGCAACCTTTCTAGCAATCATGCAAAGTTATACACAGTTAATAAATGAAAACAATTATATATATTATACAGTACTGTGCAAAAGTTTTAGGCAGGTGTGAAAAAATGCTGTAAACAAAGAATGCTTTCAAAAATGGAAGTGTTAATCATTTATTTTCATCAATCAACAAAATGCAGTGAATGAACAAAACAGAAATGTAAATCAAATCAATATTTGGTGTGAACACCCTTTGCCTTCAAAACAGCATCATTCTTCTAGGTACACTTGCACACAGTTTTTGAAGGAACTCGGCTGGTAGGTTGTTCCAAACATCTTGGAGAACTAACCACAGATCTTCTGTGGATGTAGGCTTCCTCATCACCTCTCTGTCTCTTTATGTAATCCCAGACACACTCGATGATGTTGAGATCAGGGCTCTGTGGCGGCCATACCATCACTTCCCGGACTTCTTGTTCTTCTTTACGCTGAAGATAGTTCTTAATGACTTTGGCTGTATGTTTGGAGTCATTGTCCTGCTGCAGAATAAATTTGGGGCCAATCATGCGCCTCCCTGATGGTATTGCATGATGGATAAATATCTGCCTGTATTTCTCAGCATTGAGAACACCATTAATTCTGACCAAATCTCCAACTCCATTTGCAGAAATGCAGACCCCAAACGTTCAAGGAACCTCCACCATGCTTCACTGTTGCCTACAGATACTCATTATTATACCGCTCTCCAGCCCTTCGACGAACAAACTGCCTTCTGCTACAGCCAAATATTTCAAATTTTGACTCATCAGTCCAGAGCAACCTGCTGCCATTTTTCTGCACCCCCAGTTCCTATGTTTCGTGCATACTTGAGTCGCTTGGCCTTGTTTCCACGTCGGAGGTATGCTTTTGTGGCTGCATCTCTTCCATGAAGACCACTTCTGGCCAGACTTCTCCGGACAGTAGATGGGTGTACCTGGGTCCCACTGGTTTCTGCCAGTTCTGAGCTGATGGCACTGCTGGACATCTTCCGATTTTGAAGGGTAATAAGCTTGATGTGTCCTTTCATCTGTTGCACTAAGTTTCCTTGGCTGACCACTGCGGTCTACGATCCTCAACGTTGCCCGTTTCTTTGTGCTTCTTCAAAGAGCTTGAACAGCACATCTTGAAACCCCAGGTCTGCTTTGAAATCTTTGTCTGGGAGAGACTTGCTGATGCAGTATAACTACCTTGTGTCTTGTTGCTGTGCTCAATCTTGCCATGACATGAAACTGTCTTCCACAACCTCACCTTGGTAGCAGTCTGGCTGTTCCTCACCCAGTTTTAAGCCTCCTACACAGCTGTTTCTGTTTTCAGTTAACGACTGTGTTTCCAACCTACGTGTGACATTGATGATCATTAGCACCTGTTTGGTATAATTGGTTGATCATACACCTGTCTATAATCCTACAAAATCCCTGACATTGTGCAAGTGTACCTATAAGAATTGATGCTGGTTTGAAAGCAAAAGGTAGTAACACCAATATTGATTTGATTTAGATTTTTTCTTTTGTTCGCTCACTTTGCATTTTGTAAATTGATAACAATAAACAATCATTATTTATTTTCTTTGTTTACAGCATTTTTTCACACCTGCCTAAAACTTTTGCACAGTACTGAATATATGTGTGGTGTGTGTATATATATATATATATATATATAATATATATATATATATATATATATATATATATATATATATATATATATACTGTATATATTGTCACGGATGAGCGGGGACACTGCCCGGCCGGGACGCCTGGACAGTCCCCGAGTGGGACGATACTTCTCCTCGGCCACGAGAGGGCAGCCGCCCGGGCCTAATTGGGGGCCACAGGAATGGAGCCAGGGACACTCACCACTGTGAGAAGACGTGGCCACCGCCAGGGGTCGCTGGACAGTTAGGGAGTCCTGGATGGCACACCAGGAAGTGCTGCCGGAAGTAATCCCAAGGGCACCCGGTGTGCTTCCAGGTGCTCTCCTGACAACTTCCGCCACACCAGGAAGGATGTCAGGGGGAGCACCTGGGGCTCATCCGGGTCATAATAAAAGGGGGCCGCCTCCTCCACTAAGGGAGCCAGAGTTGGGAAGAAGACGAAGCTTTGAGAGGAGGGTGAGAGGAGGTCGAAGGTAAAAGAGAAGAAGAAGAGAAGAAGAAGAGAAAGAGAAAGAAGAAAGAAGAGAAAGAGAGAGAAGGTTGAAGGTGAGAATAGAAGGAAAGAGAAAGAGAAGAAGAAAGAGTTGGTGAAGGAAGGCATTGTGATGCAAAGAGGAAATAAAAAAGTGTGTTTTTGACATTCTGGTGTCTGTCTGTCTGTGTCTGGGGGTATGCTTTCCACAATATATATACACTATATATTTGCAGCTGGAGATCCACGAAGGGAGAAAGTGAATCACGCATCATAAAGTAGTTTTTTATTCCTGAGCTTTCAGCCCCTAAAAACAAGAAATCGACAGCAGAAACAAAACGCAGTTTTATAACATTTCAATGCAGTTCTTGCCCAGCGGTATACATAGGACAAACTTCAAAAAGAATCACAACACGAATACATGAACATCGCAACGCCGTCAGAAGAAAGGACTCATGATCACTGATCTACACACATAATAAATCACAGGACATACATTTAACTGAGACACACGTACGAGTAAGATTTAAGGCCAGCACTAAAAGTGCCAGAGAGCTGGCTG
Organism: Erpetoichthys calabaricus; assembly: GCF_900747795.2. Lineage (NCBI taxonomy): Eukaryota > Metazoa > Chordata > Cladistia > Polypteriformes > Polypteridae > Erpetoichthys > Erpetoichthys calabaricus. Next base: position 157,515,890 of record NC_041394.2, on the reverse strand, counting down.
AATCTTGGCTATCAAATGAGAACGCCATCAACATACATTTGGACATAAACCCAGCATATGCAAACTTAAGAAGAACATGCTCATAATAAATAAAATCTTAACAACCAATAACCCCCTCCCACCGTTCTAAGTCTAAGCATTATCCTCTGATGAAGGCCCCTGGTAGGGGCTGAAAGCTCAGGAATAAAAAACTACTTTATGATTACATGATTCATTTTCTCCCTTTGTGGATCTCCAGCTGCAAATATGCAAACCGTATCACAGACCTTCTCCTTCCCAACATACATTCCACACATATACAGTACATATATATCTATATATATATATAATATATATATATATATATATATATACTATATTATATATATATATATATATATATATCCTATATACACATATATATACATATACATATACATACACATATATATCTATACATATATATAAATATACCATACACAATATATATACATATATTTACACATATATAATACATACTCTACATATACCATACATATATATACATATACATACCTATACCATATATACATACAGTCATGGCACCCCTGGAATTTTCCTTGAAAATGCGCCATTTCTCCCAGACAATTGTTGCAATTACAAATGTTTTGGTATACACATGTTTATTTCCTTTATGTGCATTGGAACAACACAAAAAAAAAATATATATTTTTATGTTATGCAAACTACTGGGGAAATATGCCTGTTAACAGATCTCTTTGACTTGAGACCAAACAACCATAGTGTTTAATTCTGAAAACAATCTCACTCAGAATGATTTCAAACTGCTCTTTGCATTCACTAACAAAAGTAAAAGGTTACAGAGAAAGATTACAGGAATAATTACACAAGAAAATGAGATGAGTTGACCAGCTTTGTAAAATAAATAACATGGCCACAGCTTGTACTGCTTTCAAGGAGGAAGTTCAAACTATGCTAGGCAAGAGAGCTTGCAATTGGGGCATAATTATGGAATCTGTGCAAGGATGATGATCTAGTTGCCCAGTACTGTAAGCACAAATGGGAAGGCATATGACGCCTTGGGTTTTGAGAAACCCCTAGGACCAAACCTGACTTTATTAATGTGAAGAAAGGCTTTAACTCTTCCTTGTAACCCGCCCTCAATAACAATGAAAACCCTGCAGTCAGCTATGAGAAAATCTGACCACATGCATTAGAGTGTGATGTTCAGTAAGCAGAAAATAAAACAGAATCATTTTGTATGTGTGACTGTTATGCTTTCTCCTCGAATTTGTAACAGGTTCAATAAATCAGGATATGACTAAATGATACAATGAAACCATCAGTAAATGAAGTCAAAAAACAACAGTCTCTTATTCAGTTCCCCTCTATCAGGATTGCGCTGCCTTTTTTCACTATTTTTTATTTTATGTGTATAGAAGCAACTCTCTAAACTTTAATAATTTAGCCAGAGTTGTATCCCTTGCTCAGGTCAAATTTATTTTTGATTTGTTATTTTTCATTTTTTGTTAAATACTATTTTTCATATTATGTAAATAATAATATTTTTGTCTTTGTGTTTGGAATATAGTTTTGTTTATTTGTTTAGTATGTATGTGTTATTGTCATGATCAGGCTTCATTTTGCAGATTTTGAATAAGTTTTTCTTGATGTCAAAAGGTTGTTAAGACCTTACTCTATGTTCTTGGTTGTATTAATGTATTTAATTATGTGTCCTGTCCCCTTTATGTGGAGTTTCATCCCTCATCAATTGTTTAGTGCATGTACACTCACAAGATTATAAAATGTTTTTGAGAACACTACAACTTTAGAAAAATTTAGACAAGAACAGGCCATTCAGCCCAACAAAGCTCACCTATCCTATCCACTTAATTCCTCTCAAATAACATCAAGTTGAGTTTTAACACTAGAATTACCAGAGCCTACGAAAAAACTCGTAAATCCGTCCCACCTTAAATCGCGTCTTAAATCCGTTTGCACCTCTCCGCTAGAGTCCTTTGTCATCTAAATGTGCTGATAAACAAAAGCTACTAGCAGCCAGCTATTCCATCCCCCCACCAACTTAGAACGAATTTCTCCTAGCTCATGCCTTGCCTTGATTTGATTATGTGGGATTGAAGTGGAGTTTTAGAGTGGAAATAATATAGTGTTATTTGGAATACACGCATTTCATGTGTGTTCCGTTCAGTAGTCTGTGTAAACACATTTTTGAAACAGAAACATTTTTCAGATTCTAATAGTAAATGACAAAATGTAGGCATAAACTATATAACGTATGAAGCCTGAAGTCCATATATCAAAGAAACACTTTCACAAAAGGTACAAATAAGAGAACACGTGCGCTTTTCTTCAAAAATATAACTGCACAAAAAAAAAAGCCGCGTTAGCATGCCACATTGACACTCTGACTACAACTGCTGCGGTGGCGTAATGGTATCAGCTCCTGACTGGGAATCAGAGGGTGGTGAGTTTGATCCCGCACAGCTCCTCTTCGAGAAGTGAACTGCTCTCATTCTTACAATTTTAGAATAACAACATAAATTTGATTTCAGTCTGTAACAGCCGGTGTAACTTATGATACTGGTAAAGGTTAGCTTTTTTTTTTTTAATTCACTTTTCATTCTCGCAGTCGCAGTTTTTTCGTAGGCTCTGGTAATTCTAGTGTTAAAGGTCCCTAAAGTTCACCTGCTTACCACACTAGTTTGCTCTCTGTGTGAAGAAAAACTTCCTAATGTCTGTGCGAAATGTACCCTTAAGTTTTCAACTGTACCCACTTGTTCTTATTGAACTCCACAACATTTTTACTGGTGTGCTGTCCTCTCCCTATATATTCCAGACAAATGGTTGAGCCTTCCTGATTAGCATTCAGCATGTTGTTGGAGAACCTTCTTTGTGAATATTTCTGTGTGTTTCCTGGTTTCTGATTCTTAACTTTGATTTGGTGAGGCTTGAATTTTTTGTTTGTTTCTGTGTTACCTTTTAGATACACCCTTTTTACTCTTTTTGAAATTTGTAATACTTTTTCTTTGCAATAAATCCCCAAAATATTTAAAAAGCCAACGAGTCTTAATGGTTTCTCTCTTTATTAATTTTTGGTACTGAATATTATTTACAATTTTTCTGATTCTGTGCTTTCATTAGATTTTAACAATTGACTACTGGTCATGTTTTGGTTTTTTTTGGCTTGCTACAATTTTTTTCTTATGGACACCTCTGTTACTTTTTTACCTCTCAGTTACTTTTCCATATCCATCCTGTTAATGCCTGCTGTATGACTATTACATCTTAATATCTTTATTATACATTTTTTACAAAATAAAGTATGTTTCTGACATAGGAAATTAATTATAAAGTTTGCTTTATGTGATTACACTGTGTTCCCTGGAGTTTAAGATTTGAGCTTGGGCATAACAGATCATATGTTACACTATCCATGTGCAAGACTCCTAATACACCATACACAGTCATTTTAATTACATTTGGACACTAAGTTTGTTAGCTGAATAAAAACATTCACTGTTGACAGGCTATAGTTAAACATAGGGGCAATACTTAATACTTCATGAGCATGTTGATCAGTATGACATAGTGGCAGGGAAACTAAAAGAAACTGAAGAAATGTAGCACTAAGACAAACAGCAAACACTCATGCCAGTATGCATATGCACAGACAGTGAGACAAAGAAAGACCGTGTCAGGATTTGTTGTTTGTTTTTGGTCATCTTCCTTGTTTTTCTTTGTGTTTTTAAGATTGTAACAATGGGCTGATGCTACTGACTGAAACATTGTGGAGATTAACAGGAAAAATACACCAAGATGACCAAAAAAAAAATCATATTTTGTTACACTGTATTAATCCCCAAAGGGGAAATTGTCTTTTCATGTGACCTTTGGAGGTCATGTGCAGTCAGATGCATTCATGCCTACATCAGTGCTTACTGTAGATATTTTTCACAGGTAAACAGGCAATGTTTCAGGCTTAATTTCTGATTTCCTTTTTTATGTCTTTTTAAATTTTTGATGCTTTAGTTACATTTATGTAAATATTGTTATTATTTGCTTCGTATGTATTATAAACCACTGGCCACTTTATTAGATACACCTGTTCAACTGCTTGTTAACACAAATACCTAACCAGCCAATCACATAGCAGCAAATGAATGCATTTAGGCATGTCAAGAAAACCCACTGAAGTTCAAACCGAGCATCAGAATGGGAAGAAAGATTATTAAAGTGACTGTGAACGTGGCAAGGATGTTGGTGCCAGACGGCTGGTCTGAGTATTTCAGAAACTGCTGATCTCCTTGGATTTTCATGCACAACCATCTCTAGAGTTTACAAACAATGGTCAGAAAAAGGGAAAATATCCAGTGAGCTGTAGTTCTCTGGGTAAAAATTCCTTGTTGGTACCAGAGGTCAGAGGAGAATGACCAGACTGAATTGAGCTGATAGAAGGCAACAGTAACTCAAATAACTACTCGTTATAATCAAGGTATGCAGAGGTCATCTCTAAATGCACAACACATTGAAAACTTGAAGTAGATGGGCTACAGCAGCAGGAGACCACACTGGGCGCCACTCCTGTCAGCTAAGAACAGGCTACTGAAGCTACAATTCACACAGGCTCACCAAATTTGGACAATATTCAATTGGAAAAAAACGTTGTCTGGTCTGATGAGTCTTGATTTCTGCTGCAACATTCAAATGGTAGGGTCAATAGAGTGTATCCTTCCTGTCTTGTACCAATGGTTCAGGCTGGTGGTGATGTAATGGTGTGGGGGAATATTTTTCTTGGCACATTTTGGGCCCCTTAATACCAATTGAGCATCGTTTTAAATGCCACAGCCTACATGAGTATTGTTGCTGACCATGTCCATCCCTTTATGACCGGAGTGTACCCATCTTCTGATGGCTACTTCCAGCAGGATAACATACCATGTCAAAAAGTTCAAATCAACTCAAACTGATTTTTTGAACACGACAATGAATTTACTGCATGAAAATGTCCTAAACAGTCACTAGATCTCAATCCAATAGATCACTTTTGGGATGTGGTGGAATGGGAGATTTGCATAATGGATGTGCAGCCAACAAATCTCCATCAACTGAGTAATACTCTCATGTCATTATAGACCAAAATCCCTGAGGAATATTTCCAGCACATTGACGAATCTGTGTCCACAAAGAATTATGGTATTTTTGAAGGCAAAAGGGGATTCAGCCCCAGTACTAGCAATGCATGCCTAATAAAGTAGCTGGTGAAGTATATATAAATACTAGCATAGCGAAACAATTGTTTGTTGTTGAACTCTTTGTTGAAACAATTAACAATGAACCAGACAACCAAGATCCAGGAACCAAGATCTGAATTATTTTTGCAGTTTTATTTAGGTTGTATTGCTGTTTTCTTTAAATTTAAGGTGGCACCATCTCTGGTGCCATTTTGGGCTTTGTATCTACAGACACATGTGTTTAGCTTAAGTGAGGTGGCATGGCATTGTCTATTTAAGTCTAAGCTGCATGTTTCTTGGCTTCTGTGCTTTGTTTTGAAAAAAAAAAGTATCCATTGGTATAGCTGTTTGAGAAATTAAATTTGGCTTTCTTTCTTTTAACTTTTGTCTGATTCTAGTCATTATGATTTCTGCTTACCCCTTTGCTTTTACTCACTTCAATAAATTTGTTGCATTCTGACAACTTTTTTGGATTACCTCCTAAAAGTTTATCGACACTTGAAATATAATAATTGTGTACTCTGATCATTTGCATGAGCATGACAGTGAAAATGTTTTGATCTGTTTGAACACCCCTTTTCAGTCAACCTTAAAATAACTTAAATCACTATAAACATAGAATTCCATGTCTTGTACTGATCGCATTGTTGATGGATGTGACATCTTGAGTTTTGACATGTGGTTAATACCTAAACTAGCTTTTAAAACTGAAACCTTTTACATGAATATGTAGGCGAAATGGAAACCACATACTTCTAATTCATACATACATCTAATGAATGTTGGCCCCAGGCTAAACTCCGATCACTGTTTATATCATGGTAAAGCAAGTGAAACTGGGATTAGTGCAGTATCTACTGTAGTTGCATGTGGCTTGTGACTTGTACATAAAAAGCTAAGACAGAGAAGTTGTAAGCTTTTATTATGATGGCTTCTGCTGTAATATGCATTTGGATTGGGTTTTAAAGTTCTGACATACAGATGGGGATGAGGCTATAAAGATTGCGTAATTGCATCACTTGCCACCATATTTACTTTTATGATAAATTATATTTTTGGTGGTTTTGAAAATAGGTGGTTTCTAAATTGATTAATTCTGAGATTACATCCAGTGTTTCTATTTTTCTTTGTACTGTGGGGTTATGATTGTTGTAAGTAACTACCTGTCCAAAACACAGCAGTTTATTTGGCATAAAAACATATAGAATTGCTATCCATATACAGTGGCTGTCAAAAGTTTAGGTTCCCTTACCAAAACAAGACTTTTAAATAAGACTTTCAATAACAATATTTAAATTAAAAATAACAAAAATCAAATGTCACTGTCTTGGTTGCTTGAGAGTGATTTCAGCTTTAGTTGTGATTATCATTAGTTGAAATCTGAATAAGGGTGTGTAGACCTTGATATTTTATTATCCCCCTGTTCTCATATCAACTTAAAGTTTAATATCATGTGTACAGTATAATGTACTATACAATTCTTACTTGCATCTCTCCCACAAAGTAGTTAACAGTAGCACAATACAAACATCAGAAAATAAATACAAACACAGTCACTACAAAAACATATAAAACATTTGTAACAAAAGCGCTCCTTGGCGCCCGACCCGACACAGATGCACGCGGAGGCACACGTAAAATAAAATAATTATTTATTTTTCTTCAGCTGGAGGTCACATCTTCCCCGTGTCCCCCCGCCACAGCACAGTCCCAAAAACACCAACAAATACAAAAACCACACTGATTCTTCCTCCACTCCTCCCAGGCAGCTTCGTCGTCGTCGTCGTCGTCGTCGTCATCGTCCTCCTCCTCCTCCTCCTGACTCTGGTGCCTTGATTAGTGGCTGCAGGCTTCTTTTATAGTCCACCCGGAAGTGCTCCAGGTGGTAATTGGCCTAATTAGGTTGCACTCCCGGGTGTGGCTGCATCACAGCCCACACGAGCTCAGGAAGCCTTGCAGCTCCCCCTGGAGCCCAACAGGAATGATCTCCAGTGTAACTAATTGTGGCCCCGATGCAACCCGGGGGACTGCCACCAAGTGTTCCAGGGGATGTAATGATCCAGGGCCAAAGGGGCATCCTGGCCAGGCATGGGTCCCGGCCATCCGCCACACATTCTTAGATCAATTTAATACAATTTAGGGTTTGGAATAAGGAAGCCTATTCCAGCAACCATTGGGCACTAGGCAGGAATCAAATCTGGATGGGACACCAGTCCATCACTAATGTATGTATATACACTTCTACTCTCTATGTTTTCATTAATCTTGAATCAGTTCAATTTAAGGATCATAAGAAGCCTAACATACTGTAATTCATTTCATGGTCATCTAACATTCCCAAACTGTTACCGTGTTAAGATCTGAATATCTCCAAACTGCAACTCTCAATTACTGCGTGTGATTTATGCAAACTGATATACCCATAGCTCTGTGTACAAATACATTCTTACTAACATTTGAATAAAATATCTTCTTACCCTGTGCATCTGTGCAGTTATTGAAGAATAGATTTAAAAAGAGCACCTAGACTTCCACTTCACTTAAATAGTGCAATCAAGTCCCATTCTTTGAGGCTTATATCCAGCTGTCCTGTAATCAACCTGATAACTTGTGATGGTTGTGTTGTCTCCATGCCCCCTGATTGCTTCCAGGAGACTCTTGAACCCAGAACCATTGATAACATACACAAGGATGAGCCAGGCAAATGAGGACCCACGCATACAGCAAAGGGTTGGTGCAAAATGGTTAAGTGCTTTTATTTTAGATCAACAAATGGGCAGTGTTCAAAAGTGCAGTTGATTTCCAGACAGTCAATAAATAAATACTCCCTTTAAAAAAAAGTCATCTCGGACACCAATCCCACTTGTTGTTTTTTCTTCCCCTCTTCTTTGCTCACCGCCACTGCCTCATCGCACTTCTTCTACCATTTGTGGTGGTGCGGGTCAGCTCCACATTCCCTGGTTGCTTCAGGGAACCTCTTGAATGCAGAACCACTGATAACATACTCAAGTATGAGCTGGGCAAAGTCAGCAAGGGGTTGGTATAAAGTGATTCAGTGCTTTTGTTAAAAACCAAACAACGTGTCCAGAGTACAGTGAATCAAAATATCTTCTATAAATAAATAATCCATAAAATCCAAGTGGCAGTCTGTGAGTTAAAATTTAATAACTAATCCAAAGATAAAACCAAAATGAAATAACACAGTCATCGGGTCCTTACTCTTCTTCCATTGTTTGAATTGAACCCTTCCTCTCTCCTGTCTTCCCAGCTCACCCAATGGATTGCTCAGCTAGCGAAGACACCAGTGTCTGCCAGACTGCTCAGTGTCAGCTGTCCTCCTGTCTTTCCTCAAGCTCTACTGGTGTCCTGTGGATCCATGTGGAGGACTCCATATCCCACCATCATATCCACTCCTCCAATAAATCAACAGGTAATGATTCACCTCATGGATCACTGATCGCTCGCTCCACCGCGGTACTACCGGCCGATCTGCCTCTCCTTTCCTTAACTGGCTGAGGCACTTAATACTGCGCTCACTCATGGTTCTCTTGTTTTGTTGTTCTAGCCTTCAATTCTCTTTAAAACCCTGTGGGATGCAGGTGCAGCAATCATGGCTCCAGTTCTAATAAGGGAACTGGTCATTCACGAGTGTGCATGTGGGTGCAAGATCGCCCACACCATATCTGCCTTTGGAGCTGCTTTACCACATTACCTATGCCCTACCTGAAAACGCGAGCACATTATTTATTTATTTAAAATGCATGTGCCAGAAACCCACTATCTCACATTCCATCCTCCATAAGCCTCCACTAGCATAGGAAGGCTCCACACTCCAGTCAAGCCACTGCAACTGGTGGCCCAGGTCTGTAGCATGGCCCTAAAATTACACTGAAACAATACAAAGCATTAAAAATAAACCCCACACTAAAATAAGGCCCAAGCCCACTTTCTAAAAACAGGACATTAAAAGAATAAGAACTTTAAACGACAATAAAATAATGCACATGGTGGAGGTTAAAATCTGCAAATAATCCAATAAAAACTAGGTTAAAATTCCAGGCAGATTCTTCTTCTAAAATAGTCAAGAACACCAGTGCCTCTTTCTAAAATCTGGCTTCTCTTCAGCTTATCCCATCAGGACCTTGCACAATGAACAGAAGACCACCGACAGGTGCAGGTGATTAATCCCCTACTAACCCCACTCATGTCTCCCTCATGCAGTCCGTTGGCATCTACCTGGGAGACACTACACGACAGGGCCTCTCCTATTCCCCTGCTTCACTCAAAAGAGCACCCCTCGTTCAGCCCCATTCTTGAGTGCAAGCCCACCACTCATTTCCGTCCCTTCTTTTCTCTTTCTTGCTTTCTTTTCTTTTTGATCCCTTTTTTGATTCACCCCAAATCCTCCATGCAGGCTCCCTATATATCCCAGATATGGTGCAGGTGCTGTCCTCTACTTGTTCCAAGGTGTGAATGAAGCACTTGACTGACCCACTAGCATTTACATGTGAATAAGCGATCAGCCAAGCACCCACTCAGCCTTGGAGTGGCACGTGCACCTAAACCCGCTCAGAGCCTGCACATTCCAAAACTATGAAAAGTGTGCTTTGCCATGGACATTTTATCACATAGCTACTGGTTATGTCCTTCTTGTACAACAAAGAATCAAACCTACTCACAGTATTGCATTAGAGCACCATCCAGGCCACAGTCATGTGATCTTAAATCACAGGCTGTTGTTTATCCCACCTGTTACTTTCCTGAAGCTGTTACCCATAATCTTTGTCATGGGGCATCCAGTAAATTTAGTCTTGATACAAACCTTAAATTAATTGATAACTAAAAAATAAGGTGTATAATTAGACCAAGGGATAAAACCAGACCCTCCACCAGGGGCATCTGTAATAGAAATTTATTTCAAATTTAAACAAAAATATATCACCAGTTCAGAAAGAAGCATGCAGTTTTAAATGCTGCTTATTGAACATTCGCTCTCTTGGCACTAAAGCTGTTTTGGTAAATTATATTATATTAAGTACAAAATCTGATCTGTGTCTTCTCACTGAAACCTGGCTTAGTAAATGTGACACTGTTCCCCTAGCTTAGGCGTCACCAGATGGATACTCGTTCCTTCATAAGTCTAAAGATTCTGGTCGAGGAGGAGGCCTTGGAATAATTTATTGTAACAAAATGAAAATCACTTCTAAAAATTTAGGCAACTTTACATCCTTTGAGGCATTCATTTTAAATATTAAAACAGATTCCAACACAATTATAGTGCTAGTCTACAGACCACCAGGGCCGTATTCATTGTTCATGACTGAATTTAGCAACCTTCTATCTGATTTGGCTATAAATTATGATCATGTAGTACTGATGGGGGATTTTAATGTACACATTGATGTGGAAACTGACACTTTTAGCAAATGTTTTACTTATTTGTTAAATTCATTAAGATTTTGACAGATTGTCAAAGGTCCAACTCATAATCATAACTACACATTAGATTTAATTATAATTTACAAAGTTGAAATTCAAAATTTAAATATTACTCCATTAAATGAAGTTATTTCCGAACACTACTTAATTACATTTGATTTAGTCCTGCCCTTGCCAACACATCCCAGATTAAAACAAAGACAGTGCGACATCTAGATTGTAATTCTACTTCAAAATTTATAGATACTTTGAGTAAGTCGAGTGTAATTGTGGAAAACCATTTAGATCAGTTAACATCAAATGTAAAGGTGGAAAACAATATAGATCAGCTAACATCACATTATAATGTGACCTTGAGAGATGCTCTGGGCAGAGTGGCTCCCCTTAAAACAAAAGTGATCAAAGCACATAGAAACTGTCCCTGGTTTAATGAAAACACTCGAGCTCTTAAATTAGAGTGTCGAAAACTGGAGCACAGATGGAGAACAACAAAGCTACATGTCTTTCAAACTGCATGGACAGAGAGTGTTAATAAATGTAAAAAAGCCCTCTTTAAAACTCGCTCAGAATACTATTCTACATTAATAGATAGCAATAATAAAAATCCTCGGGTACTGTTTAGAACAGTGGCTAAATTAACAAATGGAAATTCAGATCAACAGTGCAAAATACAAATAGATATTAGCAGTACAGACTTTATGAACTTCTTCAATGAGAAAATTAAAAATATAAGATCCCAGATCTCAGCATCACAGTGCAAACCAAATACTAGCTTAGCAGACCCTGTCTCACATTGCATTGAGCACTTTAGTAATTTTAATCTTGTGACTGAGCAGGAAGTTCGCTTCCCGGGTCCTCCCTGCATGGAGTTTGCATGTTCTCACCGTGTCTGCATGGGTTTCCTCCGGGCACTTCCGGTTTCCTCCCACAGTCCAAAGACATGCTGGTTAGGTGGATTGGTGATTCTAAATTGGCCCTAGTGTGTGCTTGGTGTGTGGGTGTGTTTGTGTGTGTCCTGCGGTGGGTTGGTACCCTGCCCGGGATTGGTTCCTGCCTTGTGCCCTGTGTTGGCTGGGATTGGCTCCAGCAGACCCCCGTGACCCTGTGTTCGGATTCAGCGGGTTGGAAGATGGATGGATGGATGAATGAACAGGAAGTCTTAACTTTAATTTCTAAAATGAAGCCCACTACTTGTTCCCTAGATCCAGTGCCAAAAAAAAAAGTGCAATGGATGTTCTTACAGCGCCTATTCTAAACATTATCAGTAGTTCATTATTGCATGGCACAGTACCTGATACACTAAAAGTGTCGGTCATTAAACCATTACTTAAAAAGTCAGACCTAGACCCACTCATACTAAATAATTATAGGCCTATTTCAAATCTACCATTTCTCTCTAAAATACTAGAAAAAGTAGTCGCCAGTCAGATTCAGTCACACCTTATGCATTACAATTTGAGAAATTCCGGTCTGGTTTCTGCACTGGTCATAGTACAGAAATGGCACTAACGCGGGTTGTAAACAACATTCTGATATCCTCTGATGAAGGAAACTCCACTGTAATTATGTTGTTGGACTTAAGTGCAGCATTTGACACCATCGACCATTCTATTTTACTACACAGGCTAGAAAATGATGTTGGGCTTACAGGCACCATGCTCGCTTGGTTTAGTTCTTATTTATCAAATCGATTCCAATATGTACAGAAATGTCCTGACAGTACTCCATCATTATACACAGAAGTTCAATATGGTGTTCCGCAGGGCTCAGTACTGGGACCTTTACTGGTTTCACTTTACATGCTTCCACTGGGATCTATCATTAGGAAACATAATGTTAATTTTCACTCGTATGCAGATGACACCCAGTTATACCTTTCATTTAAATCAAATGAAGTTTCTCCGATGTTGTCTTTAATTAGTTGTCTTTGCGAATTAAAGGAGTGCATGAATGAGAACTACTTGTTTTTAAATACAGATAAAACAGAGATATTAATTGTTGGAGGGAATGACACTGATCACAACAATATTTTGTCATCATTTAACTCAGTTGGAATCCCAATTAATTTTACTAAATCAGCCCGCAATCTAGGAGTTATCTTTGACTCTAGCATGTCATTTAAAGCGCATATTACAAAGTTGTCCAAAACATGTTTCTTCCATCTTAAAAATGTTAGGAAATTAAGGCGCTTTCTAAATAAACAGGATTCTGAGAAATTAATTCATGCAAGTATCTCTAGTAGGATTGACTACTTCAATGCGGTGTTCACTGGATGTTCAAACTGTTCTCTATACAGTCTCCAGTTAATCCAAAATGCGGCTGCAGGAATTATTACAAGAACAAGAAAATACGAACATATAATTCCAGTTCTTAAATCCTTACACTGGCTCCCGGTTAAGTTTAGGGCAGATTTCAAAATCCTCCTTTTAATATATAAAGCATTAAATGGCCAAGGTCCGACTTACTTGTCTGAACTTATCATGACTTACAAACCAGAGCACACATTAAGATCTCAAGATGCCGGTCTGCTTATGGTTCCAAGGATTAATAAAATAACAATGGGAGGTCGAGCTTTTAGTTACAGGGCCCCTAAACTGTGGAATGGTCTGCCTGCTACTATAAGAGATGCCCCTTCGGTCACAGCTTTTAAATCCTGGCTGAAGACTCACTACTTCAGTTTAGCATATCCTGACTAGAGCTGCTGATTAACTGTACATACTGCATCTCTGTTGTTAGTTATTAGCACTAAAACATGAGTAACATGATAGTTATAATTGGATACTAACCCTCACCTATTCTGTTTCTCTTCTCGGTACTCAAATGTGGAACTTGGTGCCATGGCCCACCTGCCAAGTTGTTTTGCCTGCCTAAGGTAAAGTCATCCCTAATGGAGGACCGCAGGAATCGTGGGAAAGAGGGCTCCTTTCATTGGATTGACTGGCCCAGCACTGTTTCAGCCGTGGAATGGCCAAATGGGGGAGGCAGCTTGATGGATGATATCACCTACTGTTAAATTCTGCTCTGTACTTCTAAAATTTTTTTTTTTACTTCTAAAAATGTTTTTATTTTATACTGTATTGAGCATTTGTTCTGTTCTGTTTATTGTACTGTATTGACCCCCTTCTTTTGACACCCACTGCCTTCCTAGCCTACCTGGAAAGGGATCTCTCTTTGAACTGCCTTTCCCAAGGTTTCTTCCATTTTTCCCTACAAGGTTTTTTTTGGGAGTTTTTCCTTGTCTTCTTAGAGAGTCAAGGCTGGGGGGCTGTCAAGAGGCAGGGCCTGTTAAAGCCCATTGCGGCACTTCCTGTGTGATTTTGGGCTATACAAAAATAAACTGTATTGCATTGTATTGTATTGCAGATGTGTGTTCACAACTCTCTTACATAAGCTAAGTGTAACCATATTAATGTTGTTACCATGTCTCTTGGTTTCATAAGCTGTTATAAGGTGTACACTTGTAGTCTTTTGGTAGTTGTAAAGTTTGTGGATATCACAATTTTCTGAAGTTAAGAAAGTCAATATTATTTATACTTTATGATATCAGAGATTCTGTCTGTTAGATTTCATAGACAGTGGTTTGTCTATGCTATTACAACTGAATTAATTTAATGAAAAATTCTCTTTGTAAAAAAAATACACATATTACTGCTTTCATTTAAGATATATTTTCAGTCTAAAACACTATTTATCATTACATTCCCTGGCTGTCTACTTTAGAATCTATATTTTAAGTTAAATCATGTTTTCAACTTTAATAATTATTTATTTGTCTGCAGTTTGTGATCATCTTATAAGCTAAATAAAATAATTTGTTTTGGTTCCCCAATGGATTTTTGCATTGGTTTGATTGCTTCTAACATTCATATAGAATGGGTAAAACTACAAATATTTAAAAAGCAAAAACATTTAGTTTATTTTTGTTTATCGCATTTATTTAAAAATATTATTTATTTAGACTGTAGTTTACTTTAAGCTTTTTTGCAGAGGGCCAGTGATCCGCTGATTTCTTTTAACAAGGACCAGAGACTTCTTCTTGCTTTTGTTTTTTGAGCTGTTCTTCATAGCACCCTGGGTCAGCAGTGACACTGAAACCTGTGTAGGACAAACCACATTTGTCCTACACAGAGTCAAATAGAATGTCTCTTTTCAAAGACAGTTTTTCAGGATAATGTTAAAGAATGGATCATCATTCAGATTACTGATTAATCTTGTTAACTTTACACTTTCTCTTTTTCCTAGCTTCTTGAGTTTCTGTTACCTGCTGGATAATAATCCCTCCTGTAAATGAGTATATTTGTTGCTTCAATATCTTTGCTTAGATATGTATTTATTAGGTAAGTGAGGATTGTTAAGTAATATTTTCTGTTTACTAAAAAATATGCAAGATCGATGGTATAATAATTTTGACTTAAAAATAACTATTAGTCATTTATTTCTGAACCTACTTAATACAATCATAGAGTTACAATGGCTTAAAGTAGCACAGCTAGAATTGTGAGCAAGGCTGAAACCAACTTGAGAAAGGGTGCCAGTCCATTATAAATAACACTCATGCACACTGCTATTCATTCCCATTAGCCCATTTACAGTTACTGTATCTAGTAACCTAACACACAGGTCATTGGTCGAAAATGATGGTAAAAAACAGCTGGAATGAGGAAGTAAGTCAAATTGAATTTCAGGATACAGTAGTTTAGTTTGGTGTAATTACTGAGGACACATTGTAGAAACATTGGCGTTTCCCTCCAATATCTCACTATTATTAAATAAGGACGGGTGTGAGAGCAGAAAATGGAAAAATGATTGATGATTAATGACAAAATAAATAAGATGGCTGATCCAAAACAACTAGATTTTACAACTGAATTGTTTAGACATAAACAACAGTTTGTTTAAGTTATGAATTAATAAGTGGCAGCAAGTATTAAGCTAGTCATTGTCTTCAGATGTTGTCAGTATTCACATTTTAAAGTAACACAAAACTCAAAAGATCAGAACCTTTCATGATTTTAAAAGAACTACAATTCCCCTTTTAGTTTTTGCTATGCAGTGCAAAATACACTGCTCAAAAATTAAGGGAACACTTAATCATCACAGTCTAACACAGAGTCAATTAATCTTCAGGGATATCAATCTATCCATTTACAAAGTATAAGCGATTATGAATCAACTTGACCTGCTTTGGTGCATATAAAAGTGACAATTGCACCGAAGAGGCAACAGCAAGACAACCCCAAAAAGGGAATTGTTTCACAGGTGGTGGCCATGGATAATTGCTCTTTCCTTATCCGACCTGACTGATTCTTCTTCTAGTTTTGCATTTTGCTAGTGTTCTTGTCACTACTGCTAGCATGAGGCATTACCTGCAGCCAATTTAGGTTACACAGGTAGTCCAGCTCCTCCAGCATGGCAAATCCATATGTGCCGTCACACTGTGTTTCCCAGCACCGTCTCAAGCACATAAAGGAGATACCAGGAGACATTCCATTACATGAGGAGAGCTGGACAGGGACATAGAATGGCATCAACCCAGCAACAGGACCAGTATCTGATCCTTTGTGTGTGGAGGAACAGGAGAAGCACTGCCAGAGCTCTACAAAATGATGTCCAGCTGGCTACTGTTGTGCATATTTCTGAGCATACTGTCAGAAACAAACTGAGGGCCTGATATCCTCAAGTGGGACCTGTGCTCACAGCCCCATGCAGCTCGATTGGCATTCGCCAGAGATTACCACAATTGTCAGTCTCTACCATTGGTGCCCTGTTCTCTTCACAGATGAGAGCATGTTCACACTGAGAACATGTGACAGACGTGAAAGAGTCTGGAGACACCAAGGTAAATGTTATGCAGCCTGCAACATCATCCAGCATGACCAGTTTGGCGGTGGGTCAGTGATGGTCTGGGGATGCAAATCCTTGGAGGGTCTCACAGACCTCCACATACTAGGCAACATTACCCTGACAACTGCTAGGTAAATTAATGAAATTCTCAAAGCCACTGTCAGACATTATTCTGAAGCGGTGGGCCCTGGATTCCTTCTGGTGGAGGACAATGCCTGGCGTCATGTGGGAAGAGTGTGTAGGCAGTTCCTGGATGACAAAGACATTGATTACATTAACTGACCTGTACATTCCCCAGACCTGTATTCAATCGAAAACTCAGGGACGTTATGTATCGATATAACCAACACTGCCAATTAGCGCCACAGACTGTCCAGGAGCTTACCGATGCCCTGATCCAGGTCTGGGATGAGATCCCCGGGGACACCATCCGCCATCTCAACAGGAACATGCCCAGATGTTGCTGGGAGTGCATATAGGCATGTGGGGGCCATAAACACTACTGAGCCACATTATGAGTTTCCTGTGGTGATATTCATGCAAGTTGGATTAGCCTATGATTTTAATTTTTGATTTTGATTTTCGATGCAATGTTGAATCCAGCCCTCAATGGGTTGATTTTGGTTTCTATTGGCCTTTGTTACATCATTTTATTCTCAAGCGATTACACAGTATTATTCAGTAAAGATTTTCCACTTGAGTATTTTGTTCATCGAGATCCAATGTGTGATTTAAGCGTTCCCTTTTATCATGCTACTTGTACAATATGCATTGCATGTAAGGATTAGAAAACAATGTGTGTAAATGGGCTTAAAATGCCCTCAACAGCACAGAATCAAAGCTAGCATTGAAATCTTTGCCTGCATGGCAGCATGGATCGTAATGCTTCTCATATGGACATCTTACCTGTCCCCAGCTCCTGACACATTGATTATATTCTTGGATGGTACAGGTATGGCTGAATAATGGATACTGCAAAATCTATCCACCTATAAGGGAGAACAAACAGAAACAATAAAATGAAATGTTGTATTTTTTTTTGTTTATTTATTGATCAATAAATACAAAAACATTTGAGAAAAATGATGAATTGCAACAAAACTGATAAGTTGAGAGAGAGATAGAGAGCGAGAAAGAAAGAAATGTATCTTTTTATTTAAAGACAAAACATTTCTTTTTTACCAGTCAGTATTTCTGTTATATGCCAGTTTGATTTTTGAAGCCATACAGAGCTATCTATCAATCTAAATAGTACTGCCTTATTTTACTTTTCTAAGTCAAACTTGAGAAAGTAACAGTATACCATGAACAGGACACACTCAGGAACATCCCAGACCAGCTATAAAATTGACTGACAATTCTACATTTACCGTGGTGCTTTTTTCGTAGTGGCGGATCTGCATTTTTGTGGCTCTGGTACTTGAATTTTTATGTGGTCCTTTTCACAACCAGCAACAAGGTCTTCTTCACTGGGCTGTTCCACGACAGATCACCACAAATTTAATTTTTTTTGATACTTTAATAACCTTTAAATTTTTATTTTAACAATTGTTTTGTATTGAATTATACTATATTATTATTATATTAAAAAAACTGTTCTCATATAGTAGACACCCAAAATTGTTAAGCGATGTGAAATAAAGTTGCTTCTGGGGACCCTCCAGGATTCAGGGCCCTGAAGCTTAATCTTCATTAGTTTCATTCTTGATCTGCCGTTGTTGGTTTCTCCTTCCTGAGGCAGAGGTGTGCAGTAGCAAATAAAGAATAGTCCTTCACATTTGACGGCCATTAATTAACTGTGTATATAGTGAGTCAATGTGTCTTCAATTTACAATCCATTCTTTGATCCCAATGATGTTAATGCCATCAAGAGGCCTGTTTTAATTATCGCTGCTGCAACAGTTAAAGCAACTATTAGGGTATGAAATAAGCCATGCCCATTTTACGTCTTTTATGATTAAATGTGAGGTTTAATGACTCATTTTCATCATTCATAACAGTAGACTGAACAATTAATGGGCGGCACGGTGGTGCAGTGGGTAGTGCTGCTGCCTCGCAGTTGGGAGATCTGGAGACCTGGGTTCGATTCCCGGGTCCTCTCTGCGTGGAGTTTGCATGTTCTCCCCGTGTATGCGTGGGTTTCCTCCGGGCGCTCCGGTTTCCTCCCACATTCCAAAGACATGCAGGTTAGGTGGATTGGCGATTCTAAATTGGCCTTGGTGTGTGGGTGTGTTTGTGTGTGTCCTGCGGTGGGTTGGCACCCTGCCCAGGATTGTTTCCTGCCTTGTGCCCTGTGTTGGCTGGGATTGGCTCCAGCAGACCCCCGTGACCCTGTGTTCGGATTCAGCGGGTTGGAAAATGGATGGATGGATGAACAATTAATTGTATTACCTAGAGTGACAGAGAGGCAAATCAAAAATAATAGTCAAGACACAAGCTCTACGCCAACGATTCTCAGACTCAGTCTGGGGACCCTGCAGGTTTTTATTCCAACCAACTTTTCCTTTTAATTGGACCCCTAGCATAACTATACAGGCTGTTATTTCCTACCTTGTATGTTTTGGTGTCAAAGTAGAAATTACAAAACTAAGATTTTTATTAGATTGTGTCAAGCAACTATTTCATAGTGATAATTCAGTGTTTTTTTTTTACCTTGGTTCTTAAGATTTTTAACATCATCATGATTTTCATTCTGTAGATCAAGGTGTTCTGGTTATTTAATTCATTATTTACTAATCAATAAGACATTTGCAGCCTTTCAGCATTTATTGTCATTTGCCTGCATGTCTGCTCTGCTTGTCATTGTTAAGGGATCAAAAAAGTCAACTTATTTAGAAAACAACAAAAGAGAGTTATGCATTTAAAGCTATACCAAAAATAGAAATACAGTACTTCTAAATGACTTGTAATTGTAAAATTACAAACTGTGCTATTCTGAATGCATATGAATAAGATAAGGGAAAAAGGAACAGGTAATTAAACATCAAGCTCAATTAAGAGTAATATGATTCACTGATTGTGACACTGGTAGGAACAAAACCTGCAGCTAGAAGGGGTCCCCAGGACTAAGAAGTCAAAAACCAAAATAATAGTAAAAGACAAGCTCATAACAAAAATAAGTAACACTCAAAACATCTCAAAAATTGTTTGAGAAACAAGATTTCTCAGGCTACACAAAAGATCTTCTCTTTGAAAAGAGTTTCAAACAATAAAGTGCATTGCTCTTAGATCAAATGGCTTCCAACCCCATGTGATCACTCCCTCTTGATGTAACTCGCATTCATGGATGTACATAGAGCCCCTCCGTGTTATGCGTGATGTCATGGAAATCAAAATTCCAAAATTGCGAAGTGATGACACCATCACTGCAAGACACAGGAAAAATAAAAATATCAAACATATCAAAGGAGGAGCAGAGGAGCAAAAAATAAAATATTGGACTAAATTGTGACAGAAACTATGCTCACTGCATTTAAGAAATGTGGCTTGTTTTGCATGACAAAGAATTGTGATGGATCTGAGCAAGTGTTTTAGGCATGGAAACACATTCTATAGGGCAGGGGCTCCCAAGTTCAGTCCCGGGACACCACTGAGGCTGCGGGTTTTCATTCCAACCAGTTTCACAAATAAATGGTTCAGACTTCTAAATAGTCTGTTTAATTAGTATTCTTCTTCTCTTTTTGGCATTTAGATATATGTGCTAGTATATTTACATGTAAACAAAATTCAGAAATTTGAATTTTTGCCATATCTTTAAATGGTAACTATCTTTTACCATTTTTATTTCAATTCACCTTATTTCTGTGCCATTTACTCTCGTAATTTTATCCTAATAATTAAAATTTGTGATGAGCAGTGCAAACATGGGTGCAAATGACACTGAATGTTAAAGCGGAGCTGCTACAGCAATGTTACATTCATTTGAGTGCTAATTATTGAAAAAGGCTTAACTAAATGGTCCTGAAGTTCAGTCCCACAGACCACCTTAATTACCACTGTTCATCCCAACCACTTTCTGCTTTTAACTGGACTCTGCCTTTATTAAATAAGCTGTTCTTTCCCTGTTTCCTTCTCTTTTTGTGTCAATCCAGAAATGACAAAGTTGTATTGCTATATTTGTACAGGAAAGTAGCATGCATTTGTGTGTGACATTAATTTTTGCTCTTTTTCATGCTTTTAAAGATTTTCCTTTTTTTGTCCTGGTCATTTAAGTATTTCCTTATTAATTAGCTCACAAGTGAATTATATACTAAAGTAGTAGCTACTCCCCTTTAACATTCATGTCGTTTGATTACTGCTCATCACTCATCGTTGGTATTTAATCACAATTAAGGGAGTAAACTCCAAAGAGAAGGTGAATTAAAAATAATACAGTGAAGAAAAATTAACAATTAAAAATATGGCAAAAAATACAAATTTCAGAATTTTATTTACATGCAAGCACTGTATATTAGCACATACAGTATTTCTACATGCAAAATAAGAGAAGAAAAAGACTAATTCTAATTAAACAACTGGATCATTTAGATGTAAGACTGAACCGTGAAATTGGTTGGTTTGAAAACGCACAGTCACATTGGTAGTCCAGAATTGAACTTAGAAGCCCCTAGTGTAAGGAGTCTCAGAAGGAAATTGACATGACCGTATGCAAAGGCTACACAAAAATACCAAATTTTCTTCTCTATTGAACCAGTAAATTGGGCAGTAAATTTAAAATAAACTTTTGTTTTTTAATTCACTTCTAACAATTTCTATTTTTTATGTCAGCAGAAAGGTGGTGCAGTGGTTTGTACTGCTGCCCAAAGCTCTACAGGCACAGTCAGTGCTCATGTGGACTTTCTCCCCATGCTTAAGGAGTAAAAGATGTGTGCTTGGTTTACTGGTGACTCTAAATTGGTGCATTTTGATGGAGTACGGGTGTATAAGTGAATGTGTAAAGCAATAGACGGAAGTCCTGTCCAAGTTTAGTTGACTATAATTGGATGACCCTGACATGAATAATAGATTTTTCAATATGAAATGGTTTCCAGCTCTTGTAATTAAGCAAATTACAAGATGAATGGATAGATTGATTTTATTATTCAATGCAAAACATTTCTGCTGTAAACACTGTTACAAAATGAATGCTGTTATTGATACAGTACATACTCTAGTATATCTGGAACAAAAATATTGTAATTGACTTGTTCAAATTGCACAGTGAGACAGAGTACAATCTGGAAATGTAATGTCAGGATTTTAAGTTAAACTCATAATACCCTCGTCACACTGTCACAACCCATAATGAGCATCGGGCTAACTCACCATGTTGTCTTTTCTAGGTTGGAGGCAAACCGTTCCATCTTTGGACCTCCCACACAAAAGGACTCCCTGAGCACCCAGTGTCACTATGACACACTTTAAATATTCTAGTAGAGGGCGGGACAATGTGGCCGCACTGTTAAGGATTTCATCCAATGAAGTAGGAAGTGCTGATATATATAAAAAGAAGAAACAAAATATATCAAATACTATATAGTGTAATATATATCTGTACAAATAATTTCAGTCCCCCCTATAAAAATACACAGAAGTGTGTTCTTAAACATACCTGATGAAACAGGGAGACCTAATGCCTGGTTAATTGCATACAGTTCAGACAAATTAGGTGAAATAAATGTTAGAGATTTCCAGCTGTCAGACAGGAAAGGTTTGCAGGCTCTTTTAGGGTCTGTTGGCTCATACCACACTGGAAAAGTAATTTTGACAGGTTTAGATTTTTTTAATATTTTTAACAACATTCTATATAAATAATAGAATAGAAACATGTTTTGACATCTAAAATGAAATAGGTTGCATTTTGTTTTTCATTTTAACAAAATTAACAAAACTTCTTCAGAAAGCATTTTTTCAGGATGCAATGCTCCCACCTGTCCTTTTTCATTTCAAGTTCAGTTTCAAATGTCCTAGTTACATAGTACACTGAAGTTCTGGTTTAAGTGACTCCTCAGAATAGCGGCAGTGATACAGTGCAAACAAAGACACATAAACTCATATAAATAAATGCATAAATAAATAGTAAAAATGTGAATTAACAAATGTTTACATTATAAAACATAAAAATAGTTTTTTTTGTATTCCTTTTTCTGATGGCAAACATGTGAATTAAAATACTTCAACATGATAGATCATCATAAAAAAGTTCTTGTTTAATATTCCTTTTTCTGATTCAGATAGATAGATAGATAGATAGATAGATAGATAGATAGATAGATAGATAGATAGATAGATAGATAGATAGATAGATAGATAGATAGATAGATAGATAGATAGATAGATAGATAGATAGATAGATAGATAGATAGATAGATAGATAGATAGATAGATAGATAGATAGATAACTTTATTAATCCCAAGGGGAAATTCACATACTCCAGCAGCAGCATACTGATACAAAAAACAATATTAAATTAAAGATTGATAACAATGCAGGTAAAAACAGACAATAACTTTGTATAATGTTAACGTTTACCCCTCCGAGTGGAATTGAAGAGTCGCATAGTTTGGGGGAGGAACGATCTCCTCAGTCTGTCAGTGGAGCAGGACAGTGACAGCAGTCTGTCGCTGAAGCTGCTCTTCTGTCTGGAGATGACACTGTTTACTGTAGTGGATGCAGTGGATTCTCCATAATTGATAGGAGCCTGCTGAGCACCTATCGCTCTGCCACAGAGGATCAAGCTGTCCAGCTCCATGCCAACAATAGAGCCTGCCTTCCTCACCAGTTTGTCCAGGTGTTCTTTCATTTTTTTAACTCATTTTTTATTACACAATCACAAGTAGCTCAAATCTATCCCACCAGCTTTGGGAGCAAGACATGAGCCAACCCAGGATGAGACACTTCTCCTTGTCTGTGCATCTCACTCTCATACTTGCAGTATTTAAGGGTATCAGTTAAAAAATGAGGAGGAAACCTGGTGCACCAATAGAAAACATACACAGGCACCAGAAGAACATTTTAATATGGCTGTGGTCTTTGAACTGTGAGGTGGCAGCAGCAATACTTTCTATACCACTGTGGTGCCTATCAAATCCAAGTAACCAAAATGTGCAAAAACTAGTTTTGATATGGGTGAAATGCTAGGTATTTAAGTTTTCATTGCAGAGGTTTTTTCAAATGAGGCAAGCTGAAGAATTTTCAGCATTTTAAAGGCTTGCTTTTGACATTACAGCCATAAGCAACACTATTTATTAAAACATGTAAAAAAACTGTTCTTATAAAGTATAACTGTAAAGGCAGAGCATTACCTGGAACAGAATGTTTTTGAGCAATATCACAAACATAATTAATGGTGGAAACTGGAAGATTGCCATCCAAGCACACCAAGGATGCTGATGCCAAATTCTCATAAAACTTAGATACCTAGTAAGAGAAAAGTAATTCAAGTTATGATACAATATCTACTGATCATTTGAAAGCCTAGTGAAATCCAATCTATAATTAAAACACTAAGGGAGTTTTACTATGAACAATATTCCAGTCACTGAGTGAATTCATGGCCTTATCGATGGTCATTTCTTCCCACATATTTTATAAGAATCCCCTTGACAACAGACTTACGTCATATCTTGATATTCTCCACATTCATTAAAACACCTCCAAACTATCACTGATTGGCAACAAGGGTTAATTAAGCCTTCACTCAGGTCCATTTTGTCAAAACTCTTCAGCCTACAATGCAGAGACTGGATGGGGGTTCCATCCAAAAGAGGGAGGAGAATCCTATTCCCCAATATCAAAGTTTATTCTAACATGTTATTGATTTGATCCTGCCAGGTTTTTAAAAAGTTTTGAACAGATCCACTAAGTGAAATTAGATTTTTCCAATTTCAAATAGTATATAACATCAGTAACCCACTGACTTGAAAGAGGTGAGTTAGCATTCTTCCAGTTGAGCAAGATAAGTCTACATGCAAATAGTGTAGTAAAGGCAATTACAGTTTATCCTTCTCCACTTTAAGTCCATCTGGGAGTACACCAAACACAGCTGTTAATGGGTTAGTGATACCAAGGCTGGCTGATAGGCATTTAAAAATTTTGGTCCAAAATGATGTTAATTTGGTCCACACCCAAAACGTGTTACCCAATGAGGCTTGCCCTGGAAACATTTTAGACAAGTTTAAATGAGTTAGATGTGCTTGAAATAAGATTTTAAATTGAATAATTGTATGCTTTGCGCATATGGAGCTAGAATAAATTCTGTGCATGGCTGCCTTCCACTCCTTTTCTGAAATGTTGAGTAAGAGATTCTTTTCCCACTGTACTCGAGAATCTTTAAAAGGAAGGGACTTTAAAAATGTTTTTTATGTTATAGAGATGTTGTCTGAGTCCTGAAGAGTGATCAATATTTCTTCTGGAATAGAAATAGGTGGGACATGAGGAACATTGGACAGATCTTGTTTAGTAAAGTTTCTGATTTGGAGATAGTGGAAACATTGTGTTGATGGGAAGCTAAATTTGGACTGTAATTGTTCATAGGATACAAAGACATTATGTATGTACAAATCTCTAAGTGATTTAATCCCATACGTTTTCCAAACATTAAAGACTGTGTAAGTTTGAGAGGGTTGAAAATGGTGGTTGTCATGTAGAGGTGTCACAGATAAAAGCTTCTCTGTTTTGAAGTGCTACCTATATTGGTTCCATATTCTAAGTGAATCAAGGACAATTAGGTTGTTAATATATTGATGATAGAAGCTTAGGAAGGATGTTCATCTTCATGGTGTTAATTCTCCCTGCTAAAATGAGGTGGATAGTACACCTACTATGCACACCTTGTTTACGTTTTTCCCTGCAGACAGCAAAATTATTGTGAAAAGAGCTTTAGGTTTACTTGTGATGTTTACCCCTAGGTATTTTAACTGATCTGGGATGATAAAAGGGAAGGTGTCCAATCTAATGTTATGTGTTAGAGAATTCATTGGGAAAAGCACACTTTTATTAAAATTAATTTTGAGTCCAGATTTCTTTTGAAATTCTGTTAGTGCTGTTAGGACTGCAGGCACAGTATTTTGTGGATCTGATATATATAATACCATATCATCTGCATATTGTGATATTTTCTGTTCAAGTCCTTCTCTGATAATCCCTTTTATCTCAGAAGCATTTAGAAAGTAAACAGCTAATAGCTCAATGGCGATTGCAAATAGCAGTGGTGACAGTGGGCAGTCTTGTCTGGTACCACTGTCTAGTTTGAAATAGTTTGAAATAGTGTTAATACAAACTGAAGCTTCTGGACTGGTATACAGTAGTTTTATCCATGCACATATGTTCGGGCCAAACCGAAAATTGTGCCATGTAGTCAATAGGTAGTCCCATTCAACCATATCGAAAGCTTTTTCTGCATCCAGAGATAATAAGATCTCAGGGGTGGTGGACTTTATGGGTGAATATATAACATTAAACAGGCATTTAAAGCTTGAAAGCTTAGTGTCTGCCTTTAATAAATTCGGTTTAGTCCTGTGATATTACCGAAGGCAGCACTTTCTCAATCCTTCTAGCTAGAACTTTGGAAAGTATCTTAACATTATTATTCAGAAGTGAGACTGATGTGTATGATGCACATTGCAATAAGTCCTTATTTTTCTTAGGAATGATGGTAATTAATGCTTGGTGAAAAGTTTGAGGTAAAACTTTATTGTCTCTGGCTTCTATAAATGTTACTAATAAAAGGGGAGCAAACTTAATTGAAATTTTTTTATAAAATTCTGCAGGGTAGACATCAGGGCCTGCTGCTTCTAGTTATTCTGATAATTCCAGAGGTTTATTCAGTTCCTCTGGACTGAGTATCCAGTTGTGGTATCTGTAATGCATCAGAAAATGCATTAGATTGTGTCCTGTCTTCTTTAAACTGAGTAGAATATAAGGACTTGTAGTATTCTCTAAATGTGTGCATTATATTTCTAGGGACAATGATTCTGTCTCCGTTTGTGTTGGTAATTACAGGTATTGTATTGCAAACTTCCTGATTGTGGATTTGTTGAGCTAAGATCTTATTAACCTTCTCTCCATGTTCACAGTACTGATGTCACGATTTAAAACTGAGTTGTTCCATTTCTTTTGTTGTCAGTAGGTTGAGTTCTGAATGCAAAGTCTGTCTTTTACTGTAAAGGGCCTCATTAGGGAAACTGGAGTGTTCTTGATCGATTCTAGTAATTTCACTGATTAACTCTGATGCCTTCTTGGTTTCTGATTTATTTTTGTGGGAGAGATATCCAATAATCTGTCTTCTTAAAAATGCCTTCAGCGCTTCCCGGAGTATTCCTGCAGAGACCTCCGAGGATGTATTTGTCTTTAGAAAAAAATCAGTTTGCTTGGATATAAATTCTGTGAAGTTCTCATTGGCTTATAACAGGGGTTAAGATGGCAGCTGTGAGATGAGTAAGTGGGGCATAATGATTTGAGCTGTATGATCAGAGGGGCATGGTTAGAGATAACAATAGCATTGTACTTGCAAGATTTGATCAGGGTATCTATATAAAGAAATAATCAATTCTTGAGTAACAATGATGTACTGGTGAGAAGAAGGAATATGCTCTTGAATTTGGATTTAGAAATCTCCAAGGGTCTGACAAGTTATGATCAATTACAAACTGTGTAATTGTTTTTGCAGTGTTAGATGTCATCGCCATGTGGCTGAAGACCTGTCTAGGTTTGGATTTAAACACAGTTAAAGTCTCTATCATCCACATTGGGTGTGTATATTTTTTATCAAAATCACTTTACAGTTAAATAAATGACCCATAACAATTACATATTGCCCTTCACAATCACATACTACATCTGATACTACTAATGAAATTGTTCTATGTATTAAAATTCCCACACCTCCAGTTTTCTTTGTATAGCTGGAGTGGAATATTTGGCCAGTCGAATCTCTTTGCAACCAAAACTGATCCTAGCTTAATAAGTGGGTCTCCTGTAAAAATCTTGGCATTTAGACCTGTTAGGTGAGAGAATACTTTCTTTCTCTTTAATTCGTGATTGAGACGTTTGACATTCCAGCTCACAAAGTTCACTGGTCATAGAGACATTGCTTTTGAGCTTTTGTTGACATTTTGTGGTCTTAAATTAAGACTAATTAAGATTAAATTACATTATTACATAAGATAGCTTTAACCTTAATTTCCAATTTTTCTAGGAGTTATTGCTATGAAGCCTATTGTTGTGTTGGCACTTAACTATTGTGGGGGTAAAAAGGACAGATTAGAAACAGCTTGCTCTGTTTCTCTCTACCTTCGCCACTCCACTTTTCCTCCTCATCCTCCCAATTTGCCTCCCCACGTTAGGCTAGATCACACTTCACGAAGTCCCAGTCCTCTGACATACCTAGAGACAGAACATGTCCAAAACAAAACAAGCCCCCCAGCAGTGGCTTAGAAGGATTAAAGTAGAGATATCTATTGGCAATACAGTCCAAATACTATAAACCTAGAAAATAATCTTAAACAGTCCCGAAAGATTAAACCCAGGGAATGATGTTAAACAGTGCCCATGGAGAAGCAGATAACGTATGATAGTACAATCCTAATAATAAACCAAGGGTATGTTGTTAAACAGTCCCCTTTGTGGAGGAAAATAAAATAAATAAATAAATAATAATTAAAAAAATGTATGACTATAATTGCAATTAACATGTAAAAATAGCCAACAGCAAATGTCTTATTATAAATGGAGCAAATTGCAGGTAAGGTCTTCTTTGCTTTGCCAGGACACAATGTGACTCACGATTGTATTTCAAAAAGTGTCGGGATCAATTTTCTTAGTTCTTTTTCTGCTTCACTGGAGAACTAAAATGTAGAACTTGGCTTGAAAAATCCACTCTCAGTTTAACAGGATATAAGAGGCTGTATCTGATTTTGGCTTTGCGTAAGCGCTGTTTAATGCCACAAAATGCAGCATGTTTAGCAGCTGTTGAGAGTAAGAAAATAGGAAAAATATAAATGTTGTTATTTTCAAACATAATCTCTTGTTACAGTGTGAGAAATGACATAAAATTTAATTTAGATTGTAATTTGTCAAACGTACAATGAAGCTTCTAGGTTTTGAGGCATTTGATCCACGTATGTAGTAAGCTGCTGATATCTCAGTGTCTGATTTAAAGTCCTCTCCAATTATTTTAGAGAATAGTTCAGCTATGAATTTCACTGGATTTGGGTTTTCATGGATTTCAGGGAGATCTTCGATTCTGATATCATTTTGTATCCATTTTACAGTGCAGCTAATTTGTCTTCAAGTACTTTGCATTCGGAATTTGCAGCCATTGCTTTTCGTTAACAGTAGATGCCGATTGTTCAAATATTTCAATACGAGTTGTGAACGATTGCTTAACGTCTACAAGCTGAGCACCAAGTGCTCTAAATTTATTCTCAAATTTACTCCCATTTTTCTGATTTTTTTTTCTAACATACCTTTAAAGGTTGCCTCAAAGCGATTACTTAAGCTTTTCTTCTGTTGTTTAATATCCTGAACCAGCTTCTCCTTATATCCTTTATGACACCCCAGATAATAGTAGTTATTGCGGTAATCATTGTGGTGATCGTTATCTTCATTTCAGACTGCTCGTGACAGTCTTCTCCGTACTCTGCGGGCAGAGTAGCAAGCCTGGTTGGAGTCAGTGCAACTGACTCCCAGGGGGAAGTTGACAGCTGGGATAGTAAGGCCATGCTCAGTTCCAATGAACCTTATGGAATCGACAAGTTCTGTTTGCCTGACTCACTTGCTGTTTCATTCCCACTTTCGCTCATGGCTGGAGCCTGTGCTACAGCAACAAGTTCCAGGAGGTCTATTCTTTCACCTATTTGTTCCAGGTCAGTCTCTGGTAGGCCATACCTTGAACTTGAGCTTGAGGCATGTTTAAACTTAGATGAAGCTTTAACTGTCTTTTCTGTTTATTTCTGAGCCCTTTTTCTGGTACTCATACCTGTATATACTTGCATTTACCTTAATTAAAGTCCCTTGGGTTCAGTAAATATAGGATACCTTGGGATGATAGTAAACAAATGGTAAAATAACACCGCTACTAACAGAGTTCCGCCTCAGACATCCATCTCCTGAAAAGGACGAGACCAAATTTGCAGAGATTAGGTATTTTTGAGCTTTGTCTTTCCTTGGTACACCACCTTCTGTCTGCTTTTTTAGGAGTTGGTTAAGGTGTGTCACAAACATACCTTTAGAAAGGCACATTGTCACACCTTGCTTGTGACCATGGGTATTTGCCATGCCTCCTATCTATTGTTGCTTAGAATGGGAATTGCACAACTATAACACATGATTCCCATTTTGCTGCAGCTACATCATTATTAAAGCAAGTTCCTTTCTTTATTCAGGATGTCAATATCCTGTTGAAAGAATTCTGTGTTTCCAGTATATTCTGCTGTGACAGATATGGACGCTCTCGCTCCCTTGAACCCTCGGACACCACGCCAGACACCAGGTAAAAGTCCAAATATGATATTTATTAGGACAATAACATGCACCAAGCACCCTCCTCTCCACAATACTCATATAATAAATCAATAATCACTAATCAATAACACTCCACCACTCCCAGACGCATTGCCACCCTTCCACCCTTCCGCTCAGCTCGACGTCTGGGATTTCCCACAGTCCTTTTATAGTCCTTGACCCGGAAGTGTTTGTCCCTTAGTCCATGTGACTTTCTATCACTTCCGGGTCAGGTAAAAACTCCTTTTCTTCATCCCGGAAGCACATCATTTCTTCTGTCCATGTGACTGGGACATACTTCCGGGGTGTAGGGAAAATAGTCCCTGGGCCTCCCTGCAGCAACTCCTGGTGGCTCCCATGGTATCCAGCAGGGCTGTGCATTAAAAGTCCACTGTCCATAATTCCCTGCTGGCATTCGGGGCATCTCCATGCTACAAGGAGGGCTCCATCTGGCGGCCTGGGGGTGTTGGCCAGGATGAATGTCCGGCCATATCTTACACTGCCAATATATTTTTAATATCTTCCTGACTATATTTCCATAATTTAATAATTATCTTTCCCTACGATTTTTTGTTTTTTGCCTTTCCAGTTCTTTATTATAGTACCAGTATAATTTAATCTATTTTAGCTAGTCTCTTTCATTACTAAACATTTCAGCATTGTCCTTCACATTACCTCTTAAACACTATCCCAGTTAATCTTTTCAATCAAGAGGAACTACTTCCCTTTTTCTTGTGAAGAGTGAATCCATGTGCCAGGCTGACTTTTTGTAACTATCAAGTTGCTTTGTTTACTGCATGATTACAATTTTAATACATTACATAAATATAGGATGATACAAAAAGAAATAAAATAGATGAGAAAGGTAAACTTTTGCACTTACTCTAAAACTGAGTAGTAACATACACACCAAGGGCCTCATGCATAATGGCGTGCGTAGAATTCGCACTATAACATGACGTAAGCACAAAAGCCGAAATGTGCTTATGCACAGAAAAATCCAGATGCAGGAATCTGTGCGTTCGCCAACTTCCGCGTTCTTTCGCGACATAAATCCCGCTCAGCGTGGAAATAAACGCACGTGCACGTGCCTGCTGTCCCGCCCCAACTCCTCCCAGAATTATAAATAGCCCTTAAGAGGGATTACTGTACTACCTATGTCACATGTCAATATGTAGGACTGGTGTTAATTTTCTTGATTTATACATACTGACATAGATGCATAGACAGGGAGGGAGTGGGAGAACCTAGGGTATTTCAGTAAAGGGTATTCTATCCATCCATCCATTTTCCAACTCGCTGAATCCGAACACAGGGTCACGGGGGTCTGCTGGAGCCAATCCCAGCCAACACAGGGCACAAGGCAGGAACCAATCCCGGGCAGGGTGCCAACCCACCGCAGAAGGGTATTCTAGCATAATGTAATTGCTGCATTTGTCAGCTGTGGAACAAACATGTGACCAGTAGGCCAATTCTGAACCAAGATGTTTAGCACAACGGTATGCATATGGTGATCAAACAACTCTAGAGATGGCCTACTGGTGTAATGATGAGGGTTGCATAGCTGTGATGTCTCATGTTGGTGATGCCAGTCTATGCTGGTAATGGCCAGTGGATGAAAACTGTTGCACCATGAGTAAAATAGTACCAAAGGCAGCTAAGTCAACCCAAATGTGGGAATAGTGGCCACAAGGGTTGGTTGGTGCTCTCACATGGGCAGAGGTGGTTGGCAATGGCACCTGTGGTATGTTACCTTTCAAATTTTGAAGCTAATAATATAGCTGCATATGTTTTGATGAATAGTATGGGACAGTGATTTACTTAAAATTCAGACACTGGACCTAGTTTAGGTGAAAGAAAAATGTACAAAATAGACTTAAAGTGGAATTGGGCTAGTTCAGTGTAAATAGTGGACTTGTCTCATTTTGAACTACTAGATTGTGAAAATAAGAAAATCAGTTACTGCAACTCAAAGCAGAATTTGTGAAACTGACTGTTGAAATAAGACTGTTTAATAATGACGTTAAAGACATTGTACAAAATTTATCAAGAGGTGGAATGTGGTGTAGTGATATGTTGCATGTAAAGTTGATAAACATTTTGTATGTCTTTGTTTGTAGAATTAGCATTTTACTTGTTATAATGTTTTAAAAGCAAGGAAATGGACAAACCATTTTTTCTCTGCCCCAAAGCATTAGGAATGTTATATTTTTTGACTGAATTGTTGATATCCTGTGACAGACAGGGTTAATTTTATTGATTAATGACTTATTTCCTTTCTTGGTTTTTTGTTTGAAGGATGCTGCCAAGAAACAAAATTACTTGAGGTGGGGGACTGTGCTTTAGCTGTTCCATTGGTGAATGGCCAAGGAAGGTGTAAGGTTTGTCACAAGCTAAACAAAGACAATAAGGTGAGAGGCCTGCAAAGTTATGTTCTCTCTGTCATGTTGAATCCTGACAAAATCAGACCAGGCGATAACCTGAAGAAAGCAGGCTGCCTTGGCCTGTGTAGATGATGAGCTAACCAAGAAGAATCAAATGCAACAGTAACTTATTGTGCCACAAAAAACTATACATCTAGCATTGTTAGCTTCTATGATCTTGATTTAGAAAGCCACATTCTATTTGCTTGTAGGGCACTAGTTATAATAAAATCTATTACTTACAATACATAATTAAAAATGCAGATTTTTCAGCTATATATTCTTTCACCCTATCTAATTATCTGAAGTTATAGATAAAGAAGGGAAAGGCAGAGGAAGTGCTGAACTGAAGAAGTGTTGGGACCCTGAACGACAAAACACATAGCTAGTAAATGACTAACAATCTTAGCATAAACAAATGAATCAAAAATGATTTAAGAAGGTCATACAAATAGCATTTGAATCACAGCCAGTTTGGAACATTGGCTGAAACATGACAATGCAGGACTGAAATGTGCATGTGGAGAAAACCATATGGAAACTGGCAGTGTCACACAAATGGAAAATAACTCTAACAATGGAAACACAAACATCACTTTATCTTTGTGTAAAATAGAGAGAAAAATGATGCATTCATTAGAAAGAATTGCTGTGCTGCAATCAGAGAAATTACAGCAGGCGTTTGAATAGGTCACTGCACAGTCCAGATGACAGTGGAAAGTGTATGATACAGGAAACAGAGCTCTACCACACTGGAAACTTCTAACTTTTAGAGTGGGGTTAAAAATTCATGATTCCCAATTTGGATTGAGTAAAAAAATGAACAAAGGTATGTAAATTTAATTGACATATACAGCAGTAATTTCCTGTTTATGTGTTTATTGAATCGTAAAATTAGTATACCCATTACTTTTAGTACTCCTCTTCTACTTTTGCACTAAAGATCAAGTGTTATTAAAAAAATATATAGAAATTCATGTTTCAATCATTGCCATTAAACCTAATATTATTATTATGAATGATGTACATTCCACTTTTAGTTTTCCTAAAGCACATACATACATTTAGACATTTCAGCAAACTATGTGAGCATTCATTTCAAAGAAATTTTATGTTTCGTACAATGTATAAAATGTTATATTTCCTAAAAACTTAAACACCATTTTAAGAATGTACTGTAAGTTCATTGGGTTTGTTTGTCTAGTTAATTGTAACTGCCTAAATTCTATCATGTGAAAAATAAGCATGTCCTGTTTCAGTTCTGTGGTTTTACATAACATGACAGAAACAATATTTTGGTCCTTACCAAGTTCTAAAATCTTGTCTTATTTTTAATTAAATAAAACATTAAAGTTGAATCAGCTAGGTGTTTTTGTTTGTTACCTGAGAGAGGAGGAGGAGGAAGGGTCAGGTGCCCTTTAGTACAGATATGCAACAACAAGGTCAGCTTACAGACGTACACACATATAGTAACTACTGTATATTCTCAGTCGAAATTCAGAAGTTGAGCCCTAACTTAGAATATGGCACTAATGCAGTAAACATTGTAATATAAGTGTAAATCAAAAAGTAAACGCAATTTGAAAATTACACAATAACCGCAATGGATAGAAGCTGACACAATACAACATGTTTGAGAGGGTTTATGGGTACATGCCCACTCCCTTTGCCCAAAGAAATCTCACTATGGCACATTGTTCAGTAATGGTGAAATCTCACAGTGTAGAGTTCATGTTCATTTGATCTTGGTTTCAAAAAGACTAATCACATAGTAACGGACTGTGTGTGTTTGAACTACTCATAAGCCGTGTTGTATTGGTTCAGCTTCTATCTGTTGTGGTTACTGCATAATTTTAGAATTTCCTTTACTTTTTGATTTGCCCTTATACATGTTATTATTAATAGCAAGAATACAAGGCAATAATATATTTCCACCATTCTTAAACCACACCATTTTAACTCATGGATGGCATTTGCTATGAACACATTTAAAGATCTTTAGCTGAACAATTGTGATTCAAATATACCATTTCAGCAATATTTATTTTGCTTCAGACAAGGTAAGGTCTTTGTTAAATTAAATGTAGGCAGCTTTCTCAACCTCCCAAACTATCCTGTCTAGTAGTGGTGATGATACTGTATAAGCAGGCTCTCTAAACTTTACCAGTGTTTTTCAAAAGATTTCACCCCAGGATCATCTGAGACAATGTTGTAAACTGGACCTATCAAATTCAGATGAATAGAAGCCAGCAACCAAAAAATTCACTCCTCATCAGTTTGTCTGAAGCATAACGTAATTCAAATCAAAACTGTACATCACAAATACTTCTTTTGACTCGTGTTATCCAAAACGTAAAGGTAAAGACATTAATAATGAACACTGTCAGGAGGTACCTAACATATTGGACTACATGTTACAGGAATTTCTTACTCTCAGACTTTATTCAGAATAAAATTTTAACTTATTTATAAGAGATAACTTGTTTTGAATTGTAGAATAATGGATTACTCTGTTCCACTAACACCAATATTCTGAGCTTTATAGTGAATAATACAGTTACTTAACAAGTTATTAGGAACACCAGTACACTTGTTAATCCATGTAATTATCTAATCCGCTAATCATGAGGCAGCAGTGCATAAAATCATGCAGATATGGGTCATTTCAATCATGGCATGATTGTTGGTCTGAGTATTTCTTTAACTGCTGATCTCCTGGGATTCTCACACAAAACAGTCTCTAGAGTTTACTGAAAATGGTGCAAAAAGAAAAAAACATCTAGTGAGTGGCAGTTCTATGAATGGAAACGCCTTATTGATTAGAGTGGTCAGCGGAGAATGGCCAGACTGGTTGGAGCTGACAGAAAGGCTACAGTAATTCAGATAAGACTTGATGGGTAGGGAAGGGGCTATCATTGTCATTTCTACAGAGTTTGACCAAAATGTATGCAAATGCCCATAAATTAAAGTTTAAATTGTGGAGCAGAAGGGTAAATCAAATAAAAATGTGTCTTTGTCCCAAACATTATGGAGGACACTATATTGATTTCTAAGGTCCTGGGTAAGATTACATTTTTTCTTGCCAGTCTGTCTTCTTGTCTGTGGCATCTGCTGATTTAAACTCCTTTGTTGCTGCTTTTTGGATTTCCACTGTTAGAATAAGTCATATCTATACTTTCTGTGGAATTCCAGAATCTCGAATGACTGTAGCTACAGGCATACTCTAATGGAAAACACTGTCATATGCCTACTGATAATGGACAGATGGGGTATTGTAGGCAAATATTAAATTACAGTATTTACACTTTCTGGCTCGGTTTTCGTTGAAAAAATCTGTTTGGTGGTAGATCTGGCTTTTCTAAACTTGGGCTGATGGTCTCCAAGGATTGCTTCTATGCAAGGAGTGAGATTTTTGATGATAATCTTGACAAGATCCTTATTTGATGACCTGGCAGTTTGCACAGTCCATTTTATCTGTCTTTGAATGAATAAGGGATCTCTTCTTTCTCACATGACTTTGCCAACAAAATGAAGATCATATATTGCGAAAATCTTTTCTGCTCTATTTTAGCAGTTCCTCTTTCTAAACCATAATGGAATAAGCTGGTAGCCAAAAGAGAAGAGTGTCATAAAAACGATGAGCGGCTCTAGTCATGATAACCACTAATTTTTACCTGCAAGTTCAGAGCCGCTCCTATAATACAGGCAGCCTTCATGATTAGTTTTGTACCACTAAGAACGCATAACCTATTCAGACTGCTGTGAATTTTGGATGGAGCCAAAATGGCAGCATAGTAAGAAATAAACATAACGATTGAAAAGTTAACATCAGTCCACCGGTCAAATATTACAAAGCTAAATATAGAGAAACAGCCTCTATTCTTCAACACCAGAATTCCAGTTAAGTCTGTATTATAACAAGTGTCATGTGTCTGGTGTTATTCATACAACATACCACAATATTGAAAATCACAATAATGTGTCTGTGAATTGTAAAACATCTCAAAAGTCACATGCAATAATATAACTGCATTTTTTTGTGTTTATGATGATGAAAATACCAGCAAAATAGTGTTAGAAGTGCATAGAAACATCTTGTCTGCCACTACAAAAGAACATTTCTTAAATTCGTTGGCTGATTCTTCATAATGCAAAATACAAAGAACTAATTCTCATTACCTTATAAAACAGAAGTGACACAATCAACATTTTAGACCATTTGTTTGTTTTCCTTCTTGACTTCACAGCTCAGAAACACCCAAGACCCAACAGTGCAGTTTTCTGAAGGTGATTCTAAACTTCCTTATAGATGGCTTCTTTCTGGGACAGTTAGTTGTTGAGATAAAGAAAACTCCTCACAAGATCCTCTGAAACAAAGTAAGGTATGTCGTTCCAGTTCAGACTTCGTCAAGGAAGCAAAGGGAACCATCATTGAAGTCATAATCCTGCTGAATGCGGTTTTCTGAATGGCTCTTTTGCATCCTAGACAAACCTTAAGACTTCCGTATGAACCGAAGCTAGAGGACCCTGGGTAGTCAGTTGGAGTGGTTCAGTGACACTAATGGTCTATCTTACAGAGAGGCAAATCAGCATCATCAGCTGGGACAACAAAGCCAAAGAACATATTCTATGGTACAACATGATTCAGTGAATGGTAGTTCACTTCGACACTGAATGCCCTTCTCATATAGTAGAAAAATGAGGGACATGAAAGAAGAGGGAGAGCCCGGATTTGACAAAACTGCTCACAAAAAGATATGTGCCTTTAGGATTTGGACTCTAAAGTCTTGTAAATAACCTTGTTGAGGATCATTTTTATTTCCAGCAACTACTTGATTCTAATGATGAGAAATACAATGATCCAAAATGCAAGTGAATCACTGATAAAAAGTGAAAAGGTTTGAACTAACCAAATCAGTCAGCTAACCTGACTTGCTGAACAGGAAAGTGAAGTCAAAACATCTCAAAGCAAACAGCAGCTGAGAATTGCTGGCTTGGCAAAGCATCTTGAACATTTTAACAAGGTTTGCTAATGTCAATGGGTAATGAAGACATTTTGTATGTGAATGATTTTCAGCCAAGCACTGCTTACATTTACATTTGTCTCAGTACTTCGTCTATGAAATGGCAGCTTACAACATGCAAAGTGGTATCAAATATAAAACACTAAACAACAAAATACTTTTTGAATTCAATTTAAGTTTGTCAATGTACAATGAGTACTGCACAGATTAATTTTAAAAACTCAAAACTCAATTTTCCTGTAATATTCCGATGTATGTTAGGCAAAAGTATATGATTTACGAAAATACTAGGACTTAGATTTAATTATAAGTATCTTTCAGTACTGTCTATTGTTAAGGCAAAACAGTCTGGTAAAAAACAGAGGTGTTAAATAAAGGCGGTTACTTGTAATAGATGTTAATCCTCATCTTAAAGAGATGAAGATTGACTTCCACTTACCATCAAGGTTACATGGTTCTGTTATGATCTGTTTATCTAAATAGGCCGTTTCCTATTTCATCATTATTTCTGTACTTGGCTGGCTAGTACTGAGTAGGTGTTTATAAGAATTCTTTGCTAAGAAAAGAATTACATTTCTATAGTAATGCTAAAGACATTAAGATCTATGTTGATTTTCCTACAATTAATAATATGGTGTATTTTTAAAAACAAACTTCATTCAACAGTGTTTACAATCGAGGAAAATATTTTACAATATCTATATGTTGAAAGCGGCAAAGTGGAACAATTATTAACGTTTCCATCACATTATCATATTGCCTCACAGTTCAAGGGACCATGGTGTAAATCCCCAGTCTCATTTGGGCTGAACTTGCACTGTCTGAAAATGTCTGTCCAGAAACTGCAGTTTCCTCCCACACCCCAAACGTCTGACCACTTTGACAGGTAATTCCAAACTAGTCTTTTGTGAATGTGAGAATGGGTGTGTGTCTGAGTCTGTCCCATGCAGATTGGAATACGGTTTGCCTTTCCAAGGTATCAAACCCTACACTATATATATCCTGGACCTAAGGGTGCCGTGTTTAAGGTCGGTGCTAACCCCCAAATGCTGAGGTCAAAAAAATAAATTGAAAAGATTGCCATTTAGTCCAAAGTCGACACTTTGTGACAAGCTTTTATGACATGATGGTATTAAATACTGAATTACAGTTTATAAAGAGAAATCTGGCATAGCAGTTTATTTATTATGCAGGTGTGCCAGAATAGAATGAAGTGCAAGGAATGTGGTATCCTCTGTAGACCAGTTGTGAAGATATGAAAACTGCATATTTCAAATTATTTTATTCATTTATCTATTTATTTATTTTTTACCTATTTATTGTGTTCCAGAAACATCTCATCAAAATGAGAAATGGTGCCAAAAGTCAGTAATCACTGTACTTATATTTTGGCAAAAAGATCATTGTTCCCTTTCAAAAGCAAGTGGGGACTACAGAAGATCTTAATGAGAACTTAAAAATGTCAGTGTATAAGCTGGATCACTGCAGATTTTTAAAACGCTTCCTGGAATTCTATCCACGTAAAGACAAAAGGATGAACCATGCGGTGCTGCAGTTACATAAAGTTATATTTGTTTTAGCAATCAAAGTTGGCATAGAAAACATTAACTAAATCATGGTTTATGTAAAACACAAGTGTCATTCTTATATTCTTATATTGACATTTGGTAAATTTTATTATTTCCCTACAACATTTGTTATTTCTTCCCTGCTTTTCATAACTATTTTTCTCATATTTTCGATATTGCTGTGAAATGTATTGCTGTGAACCTGCAACTAGTGATACATGGTTTCTTTTAACAAATATTTGGATTCTTTACAAAGGCATATAGTCTTCAAAACATTTTCTGTTGAGTCCACTTGACGTTGGTTGCATATTCTTCCATATCTGTTGTGATATCCTGTTTTTGCAGAACTGAAACAATATTTTTTTAGTCGGCTTCCCTTGCTTCAGTGACTGCTTATAAACTGGTAGTAGAAGTACTGAGAAGTGAGGTGACTGTCAAAGGTGACAGATGGCTAGCAGGTGATCAGTGTGTTAACACCCCTTCTGATCCATCTTCCATCCTTGGTCCCTGGTGGTTGATGAGTTACTTTTTCTTTCCTGTTTGTTGTGGTCTTTTGTTAACTTGGGAATTATTGTGGAGTTCTTTGCTTTGTTGGGTGAGTTGGAAAGCATAGACCCTTTTAAGCTTTTAATATTTTTAGGAACTTTATTTATTATATATAGGAGATGTTCACAGCGCATCACTTTTTCCACATTTTGTTATGTTACAGCCTTATTCCAAAATGGATTAAATTCATTTTTTTCCTCAGAATTCTACACAAAACACCCTATAATGACAACGTGAAAAAAGTCTGGCTGGGCTACTCAAGGACATTCACAGAGTTGTCCTGAAGCCACTCCTTTGATATCTTGGCTGTGTGTTTAGGGTCATTGTCCTGCTGAAAGATGAACCGTTGCCCAAGTCTGAGGTCAAGAGCGCTCTGGAGCAGGTTTTCATCCAGGATGTCTCTGTATATTGCTGCAGTCATCTTTCCCTTTATCCTGACTAGTCTCCCAGTCCCTGCCGCTGAAAAACATCCCCACAGCATGATTCTGCCACCATCATGCTTCACTGTAGGGATGGTATTGGCCTGGTGATGAGCAGTGCTTGGTTCCCTCCAAACGTGACACATGGCATTCACACCAAAGAGTTCAATCCTTGTCTCATCAGACCAGAGAATTGTCTTTCTCATGGTCTGAGAGTCCTTCAGGTGCCTTTTGGAAAACTCCAGGTGGGCTACCATGTGCCTTTTACTAAGGAGTGGCTTCCGTCTGGCCACTCTGTCATACAGGCCTGATTGGTGGATTGCTGCAGAAATGGTTGTCCTTCTGGAAGGTTCTCCTCTCTCCACAGAGGACCTCTGGAGCTCTGACAAGAGTGACCATTGGTTTTTGGTCACCTCCCTGACTAAGGCCCTTCTCCCCCGATCGCTCAGTTTAGATGGCCAGCCAGCTCTAGGAAGAGTCCTGGTGGTTTCGAACTTCTTCCACTTACGGATGATGGAGGCCACTGTGCTCATTGGGACCTTTAAAGCAGCAGAAATTTTTCTGTAACCTTCCCCAGATTTGTGCCTCGAGACAATCCTGTCTCGGAAGTCTACAGCTGCAGAAACATATAAGCTGCAGAAACATCTCAAGGATGATCAGGGGAAACAGGATGCACCTGAGCTCGATTTTGAGCTTCATGGCAAAGGCTGTGAATACTTATGTACATGTGCTTTCTCAATTTTTTTATTTTTAATAAATTTGCAAAAACCTCAAGTAAACTTTTTTCACGTTGTCATTATGGGGTGTTGTGTGTAGAACTGTGAGGAAAAAATGAATTTAATCCATTTTGGAATAAGGCTGTAACATAACAAAATGTGGAAAAAGTGATACGCTGTGAGTACTTTCCGGATGCACTGTATACTGCTTTTCATGTCACCAGCTAGGTTTGGAAGATAACTGCATTATTACTGAAAAATGCAGAATGGAATAGCAGTTATGCTGCACTTGTATCATGAATGCTTTTACAGACATACAATTGGAAGATAACTTGCTGCTGCTGCTGCCTAAAACGCTTCTCCTACTTTTTTACAGATCGGATGACTGCCAGTCCCTGTGACATCACTTCCAGGTTACAGTTTCATGGCCCGGCCCCTTCCAGTCTGCTTTCCTCTTAAGGTACAGCACCTCCATCTTTGCCAGTTGCTGATTTAACTCCAGTCTGAAAAGAACTTACAACCTTTTTGCCTTTTTTCTTTATTTTTTTCACTATCAAATATATGAGATTTGGCTATCCAATATACAGGGTGTGCCTTCATGGTGCCCCAACTCTTTTTAATTGTTCTTTGCATTTTGATAAAATGTGTATAAGCAAAGTAGACCTCTGGTTCTTAAAAAAGTAATCGCATCTAACAACAAAATAAAAGTATATATGATTGATACAGGGATCAGTATACAGTAGTTGAACCGCTCTACTTGAGAATGGACACAAAGACAACTTTCATAACAAGAAAGAGAGGAAGCCTTCTTTCAGACTTATATTATGCACTGCTATGTTAACATAATTAGTCCAAGCAATCCTGGGATTGAAATAGCTTAAGCTTTTAAAGGGAAAAACAATGACCTAGGCAATTACTATATGTGAATACATACTTTTAAAATGCATTTTAATTTAGAAAAGTATGAAGTATTACATGCAAGTATAATAAGTATTAGTTATAAATACTAGCTAGAAAATGTTTGCCTATATTAAGCAAATGTGAGTTTATATTGAGACTACTAAGGATATAGTTGCCTGTTCTATTCAGTTTGCCCTGTTCCAACCTTGGCCTGCACCAGACAAAAAAAAAAAAACAATGCATATTATTAAGAGACTGTGTTGGAGTGTAAAAAATAAGTAATATTTAGCATATACAGTAGGTTGATAAATATTTTGTACGTCTTTATTTGTAAAATTAGCTTTATACTTGTATAATATTGAAAGAGCAAAGAAGCTGGAAAAGTTTATTCTAACCCCAGGGTTTCATTAATAAGAACTGGTTTAAAATGCTTGAGTTGGGGGTTGTGTTTGTCTGAGCTATTTCATTAGTGAATGCTACATCACCGTAGTGCAAAGTTTTAAAGCAGCTGAACTGGGGAAGGACTTGTGCCTGAGCTGTTTCATTGGTGATTCAGGGGCATCAGAGTACAATAAGGGAAGGCTGGGAAAGGCATGAAGTCCCTCTCTCCTTCTGGGATTTTTCATCCTGAAGAGAGGAGAGGAGACCAGATGTGACCTGACCAGAAATGAGCTGATTAGAAAGAATCAAGTGTAACTACAAGTTTATGCACTGCCTGAAATTATACATCCAACACACTATCTGACTGTTTTAGTTTGTAACCAACACTCATTGAACTCTGTTACCTTATATTGTGCGTATATTATCAATAATACATAAATAAATATGTATCTTAACTCCTGCCTGTTCTTTTAATTCTTTCTAATTGCCACAGTTTATAGATGTAAAAGGGAAGGGGGAAGAGGAAGTGCTGAACTTCAGTATCTGACAGATGGGTAATGTATGGAATTTAGGACATTCTGGAAAATGCTACATAATAAAGGGTATTAAAGCGGAAAATAGTGTCACATAAGACTCTGTCACGACAAAACAGAGACTTTATGCTCAGGACCTTTCAAACAAACTTAATTTAAAACCAACTACTGTATGATAGAAGCTTACAAGTTTTTTTTATTTCAAGAGGCATCTACATATTGAATTACATACTTGAAAAAACAGGTAACAAATACTAAGAAGAAAACTTAAATCTTTTTAAAAAGCCAGCTGGATGAGTCTTTTGTGAGAACTTTTGTTTCAGCTTAGAAAACAGGCATGATGAGCAAATTGGTCTTCTCAACATAATTAAATGTTCTTATTCATGTAAAAACGTTTCTTTGTTTCTATGTCATTTGGGTTTATGAACAAAAAGAAATAAAGTTGAAAATTATATTTTAATTCTTTTGTTGGATGTCTTTCATAGCCATAGAAAAGGAGGAAAGAAAAATTCACTTACATAGTGCTTGGTGATTTCCTGATGGATGTCCATGTCTCCAATGCCTAATTTTAGTTCTCCTTTATTTGTAATTACAGCACAGTAAGTGGCTGTACTGTTTTCTCGAAGTCTTGCAATCCCACTGGTGTTCTGAGAATATATTAAAAAACACATTTCTCATCTTTTGTTCTGTACTTAATTTCTTTTACTTTTTCAAAAAGAGTTTACAGTATATTTTTATGAAGCCCATTAATTACTATTGATATCGATTGATTTGGACATTTTCAATAACTGACAATTTATTTTTCTGATAGTACTTATTTTAACATAGGGTTGCCAGATTTCCATAATCACAGGTTGGGACAGCCACTATTTCGAGTCACCAAAAAAAAATGTTAAGGAACTAAAGTCGACAAAAAATAATTATTTTAATTAAATTATTATTATAGATATATAAACATGTATAATCTAAGCATATAAGTATATGTAAATAAGCACATTTATAGAAAAGAACATAAAGTATATAAAAAAGTCAGAGAATAATCACAATAGTACACAACAGCAATATTTCAATGCATACTAAACTAACATAAATACGAATTTACAGTAAACATTTTGTGCGATTTTGTGTATCACCTCACTTATTTCTTTTTCATTTAAAATTTAGGCACGGGTATGTTTGATATAACTTGTAACATATTTTATGTTTCATATAATACAACATGGTACATATAAATAGAATGCAGATATGCAGATATGACCTACGCTATTAGTTAAAAAGTCTTTATCAGCATCACTTCAGTTTCAAAACGAATTACACATGAGCAGCCATGATGAGCACAAGAAATGTACA
Source organism: Erpetoichthys calabaricus (assembly GCF_900747795.2). Taxonomy (NCBI): domain Eukaryota; kingdom Metazoa; phylum Chordata; class Cladistia; order Polypteriformes; family Polypteridae; genus Erpetoichthys; species Erpetoichthys calabaricus. The sequence goes on along the minus strand of NC_041394.2, from coordinate 157,472,033 downwards.
ACGACACAAGCACATGAACACACATGATTCAAACACTTGGACTCAGCTGACAGTTACAAATTTTATTCATAAAAGGTGGTACACCAGACTGTCTACAAAAATTTAGAGAGTTTCTTTAACTAGATATTCAATACACAAATTGGATTAAGATTTTTTTTCATACAATTTTTGTTTAATCAGGATTTTCAGAGGCAAAGAAGGACTTGGGATATGTCTGTTGAACTCAAGACAGTCCCGCTCAAATTGGGACATCTGGCAACCCTGGCTGACAACTTAACAATGTAATGCACAAGTAGCTTGTCTGATTTTCTGACATGGATGAAGTATATACACATTTAGGCAGTAAATGTGTGACTTGTGGCTCTTTAGTGACCAAGATGACATATTATCTTTCATACATTGACTTCTATTGACATTGAATCTATTCACTTCTGAGGTTGAGACTACTGGGCAAAGTTCAAGAAACAGATGACAAAGTTTAAAGGATGGATACAAATATGTGATTCCTTAAGAAGCTGGAGCAAGAACCAGACATGACAGCTAGGTTTATTTCAACAGACACAGAAAACTCGAGGAATAGCAGGATGGTCAGATACTAGCAAAGTAAAAAAGAGACAAAATACTAGCCAAATCCAGCAAGTCAAAACACGTAGGGACCTGAGAAAGTAGGCACTCAATTCGGAAGACAAAATGAAGGCCCGGAGCAGATGCAGGTGCGCTCATTAAACACACAAATTCCATTTTCATGTGTTTCCTTCTGACTGACTCAAAATATAAGATAGATCTGAGGAGAGTTCAAAAGATGCAGAATCCAGACAGGCTGTAAAAGGAAACTGGTGCTCATATGGGCTGGGCAACCACAGGGCCAAAACCGTTAGGGAAAACAGGCTGCGGAGAAGAGTCAGACCCAATGGCCACAGAAATAGGAGGAAAGATAAAAGTGAAACATTAAGGAACAATAATCATCTGCCTATAACCCAAATATTCAGGGAAACATTTTCTTAAGAACGGGCTACAACTAACAGAACCTGTGATCACAATATTAAATGTGTTTTTACATGCTGTTTAACCAGCTAGATTAAGCTTAATACAGAAAACTGCAGATTTCAAACGTTTTTGAAAGTTACAAAAAATCCTAATTTATAAGCTTTTGCACTCCAGCGTATTGTTGATGGTTTACCATAGTACATCCCAAGCGGATCAGTGGTGCTTAATAAGGTAGCTAACATTGAGAATATCAGCAAAATGAGGATAAAAAAACATTATTGGGAGCAGAAACAAGCATTACAAGCTGTCATATTGTTTCATATACTTCTGTAACGTACTTATCTGAAATAAAGTAAAAAAGCAGTTTTCACCATTTCTCCAACAAAATATATATATCACATATATATTAGATATACAGTACTATAGTATATAGTATATACAGTATATATATTATACTGTATATAATATGTATGCACACACACACACACACACACACACAATCAATTAATTGATACTGGCAATTTAAAAATTGCTTAAATGTAAATATGCATGCACTTACAGGTTTTAATTATTTTAAATCATTAGTTGCACTACAGCTTTTTTGCTATTAAAATATGCATTTACTATATACGGGAGCTTTTTTTTCACTGCACCAGCTAGGTATTCATAATTGTTGAGGAGTAATTATAAATATGGATTTTAATTATGGAGTACTTGTTTCTTACCAAAACTTATTCTACATGATACACAAAAATACAGTAATAAACTCAGTCCAACTTTTTTAAAAAGCCATAAATTTATCAACTGTTCATCAAGAGCACACCAGACTAACACGCTTAACAGGTTTACAAGTAAAAGACAAATTTTGCTGTTAAGCTAACAAGCCTTCAAATTCTTCTTTATCTTTTCTTTTTCCAATGAAAAAATGTAAACTGCTGTACTTAACAAAAGCTTTTGGTCCAAACTAAGACAAACAATGTCCCAATTTAATTAAAGTTCAAAATAAAAAGGTTTAATTTTATTAAAGAACTTTTCTTGCTGTTTGTTTAATTGCACAGGATGACTTCCCCGATTCCTTTTCCATGGTTTATTAATCCACTTTGTTTAACATAAAGGCTAATATTCCAATTTTCTCTAGCTGTCTGGTAAAACAAACCTTGACTTGCTGCTCTTTGTTAACATACAGGAAGTTCTCTACAAAAAAAAAAAACTACCGTATTACCTTGTGTAAAGAAGCAATGCAATTAATTTACAGTAAAGTTTAGAAAAAAACAGGGGCTGAAAAGATTGTTTTTTGTGATCTCCCAATTTACTGATCACTGATTGAGTCTTTTGTAGTGCAAATTCATCGATCGATCGGAGCATCCCTACCCAGAGATCTTCTTCTGCTGGCTTTATTACAGTTCTAAAGCACCACTAAGCATCTCTTATAAAATGCTCATTAGCTTTAGGGTTCTTCTTTCTATCTCTTGTCATGGGCCCATTTGGGAAGCTTCATTTGCTTTATTATTTAATTTCAGACTGAACATCCAATAGTTCTCTTTGGCTTCACTTATGAGTTTCCATTGTCTCTGCTATTCCGTAAGATTATGCCTTCATTCTCTTTCTTGATTTGCTAGGCGTGAAGGCCCCACAGAGAATTTATTTTGTCCTTTTACCTTATACCCTGTTAGAAGTTTTATACTGCACCTGTGCTTGTGGTTTACATTTTATTTTTTGCATTCTGTTACTTTGTATATCAGTATTTCTGCTTTGTATACCGTATATTGCAGCTTTATAGTGTACCTGTATTGAAGGTATTTTCTGCAAAAAATTAAATGAAAATGTAATCTCTCTTTTGCAATTTCATTTTCAATGTCTGCACACAAAAATGCTGCAGAAATGAAAATTAAAAATGAAATAACCCCATTGAAATATCATTTTCAACCTGAGCCACAGTAAAGCTGCAAAAATGAAAGGTAAAACACATTTCCACTTTGCATTTTCATTTTCAGGTTCTCAACAAATAGCACGGTCAATGGGCAGGGCTTTGTATCTTGATTTCCCACAATTCTTTGTCCTTCATAGCTGTAGAGCCACTTTGATCAATAGAATACTTTTCACATCGACTGTGTTTAATTCACGGGATTTTGATATTTTCATCCCCATACTGCATGCTTCACAGCGAAACCGTCTCACAAAATCCAAAGACCATGCATAATTGTAGCTCTGAAGTAATTAATTTGCAATTTAATTACAATATTTGACATGACAGAAATTAGACCTTTATTATGTCATAATTTACATTGGTTTACACTGAAGTAGAAAAGGCACACTTTTATTTTTGTATTTTTTAGCATTATATTGCTTAACCCAGCCACCTGCTTCCATCCACAGCACCAGCTCTGTCACAATCTTGTTGCAATCATGGACTCCAGAGCCCTAACGAGAAAATCAGTTGCCACACCCATCCGCAATTTCCCGTTGAACCCTCCGGAGCCTCTCCACCATTTGCACTGGTGCCCATCTGGGACCCAAGCGCTCCATATTATTTATTTAAAAATCTCACATGTGACAGATTTTACTCACTATGTCACACTACCTCTTTAATAATATTACCCAGAGTATTCTGCAGTTGATGCAAACAAGAAGGAGAGAAGAAACCACATACTATAGTGTTGGCGCTTAATTGGAAGCAATGGCAGTGAATGAGCAAAAGTGTCAGGAAGGAAATAAAAGAAAAATATACCTGCTTTCAAATCTTTGGGAGACAAGTCTTAATGAATTCATATTTCCTTCCTGTCTGCCACAGTCTGTAACTATTACTGTTCTGGTATTTAATTCTATTAGTTTCTTTGTTGTTCTCCCAGTGGTTAGCACTGTTGCCTCACAGCTCAAGTCACATTTTTTCCCACAATATTCTGTCCAGCATAATTGGCAGATTTCTTTCTAGCTTCCAGGGACATTTAAAAGACTCCTGCACCATTATAATACATTCAAAACTAGTTCAGTTTATATTTCCCCTTGGACTTCAGTGCATTTACAGAGCTTGCAAAAGTTCCTGAACATTCCTACAATTTCAAGGTGAAGTAAATTCAGCAGGGTTTGGTCACCACCAGCCCTGAGGAGGCACTTGTCATCACTATTACTTTGACCAAATTAATTGCACTTCAGACAGGGCAGAGATAATGGAATCATACATTTCTCCATATGTAATACAATAACTTGACAAGGCTTTCAATAATTGTAAACCTCCAGGTCTTTATTTTGTAAGAGATCTGTAAAATTTTGTTTTCCTTTTCCCATTACTAAGTTATCCTAGCTTAGTTTAGTTTATATTATTTTATGTTATCATGTGCTATACTTGGATTATGAGCCCAGAGAACCTAAAAACTATATAAAAAATAATTTTCTATGTGTAGTTATATATGCAACTCCGCCTTTGGTACCTTAGTTATCTTGCCAGTCCCAAGCTCGGATAAAGTAGGTAGAGTTAAGGTTGGGCTTGTCCCCCATCCTCATAAAAACTAAACTTTCTACAGAAAAAGACATTGATGACACAGTTTTCTATGAGATCACTGAAGCCTCAGCTGAATGCAAACAGCAGAGTGAGCGTACTCATATTATGATGAATCTCAGCCAAAAGAAGCTCAGGCTCCAATGAATGTGCTTGCAACAACCAACAGGGTGTTTACAGCTTGCAGAACAATGAAAGTGGGTTGCTGGAACATATGAATTCCCAATGCACCTAGCAGATGCGCACAAGTCATTTCTGAAATGAAACACTACCATCTCGACATCCTTGGAATCCTTATTACTGCGAGATTTATCACAAGGCATGCCAAAGTACCCATCATCCAGTGCTACAGCCCAACTGAAGATGCCAATGAAGCATCAAAACACGCTATCTACAATACCCTAGAAAATGTGGTAAACAGAATCCCATCCCACAGCACAATATCAAGGTGTTGATCAGTGATCTGAATACTAAGGCCAGTTCTGACAATGTTTGCTGGGATAGGGTGATGGGTCTGCATGGTGTCAGCACTCAAAATGCAATGTAGAGTGATTTGTGCAATTCTGCCAAGTAAACAATTTGGTTATTGGTGGCACTATGTTCCAGTATAAACACTGCCTTTAAAAAAAAAAAAAACTAAATTGAAATAAACATTTCAGGTTCCTCGCTATACATCTATGGCAATCAAGTGGACAACGTTCAAGAGTTCACTTATCTTGGAAGCTTGCTTTCCTACAACAACATTATGGCCGAGGTCAAGATACGCATTGGTAAGGCATCCTGTACCATAAGCAGATTGAGGAAAATTTGGGATAATAAGCAGATCTCCATATATACCAAGATCATCCCAGTTCTTCTACTGTATATGGAGTTAAGACATGGTCCTTCATGAAGGCACAACGCACTAAATTTGATGGCTTTGATTCATGCTGCCTACACTGAATCATACACATACTATGACAAGAAATGACCACTACAGATATAGTCAGGACAAGAGCTGCCCAATTACCCATCTGTCTCAAACTACAGAAAAGATGCCTGTCTTGGTTCAGCCATCTAATACATATGAACAACAGCAAATTACCCAAACAAGCCATGTAGTGAGACCTTCCTGGGAAACGCCAACCAGGCAGGCCAAGGACGACCTGGGTGCAGAACATTAACAAGGACCTTCACCTATTGGATATGAATTGGACAGAAGCACAATCACTGGCACTTGACAAATCTGCTTGGCATCATCAGATTTATGCCTTATGTACCACAGGGCACAAAAAGTCTTAAGAAGAAGAAGAAGAAACTATATATGCATATGGAGCCATTTTAAAGATAAATGCTGTATATGGAATAAGTTAAATTGAAATTAATTGTATTAAGTTTGAAAAATATACCTAGAAATAATATCACACATCATGATACACACACACACCATTCCAGGAGCCCAGATATAGCTGTAGAAACCACAAATAATCCTGCAGTTGTATGCTAGCAGTGAGAAAAGAGGCACTTAATTATACATATAACATTTAAAACAATGAACTTGATGTAACTTAATCTACATTCACTCCATTGAAGATTCTTCCATTTCTGCCTTTTATTTGTTTTTGTAACTGTAACTTTTCTTTTACTATTTTTAAAGCACTTTAAGCTACACTTTTATGTAGAAATGTGCTCTATAAATAAAAATTGATATTTCCTGCAAAAAATACTATTTTAAGACACAAACTGGCAGAAAATTACCTTTCCACTATTCCTTGTGTCTTTGCTGCAAAAAATAGCAACAGGGTTCTCATCACAACCCACTACTCTGGCAATAAAGCTACTGAAGCAGACAAAGCAATAGTTCACAAATGGAAAATTCAGCTTTTATCAGGACTTTCAGAATCATAGATTTTCCATAGTTAGTGAAATGCCAGTTAAGCAATTGGTTGACAGATGTGCAGTGACAATGCTTATCATCTGAACACTGTTCACAAACCGGCATTAGCATACAGTATCAGTAAATTACTCTTAAAGACTGCTCACCACTATACTACAGTTAAAGTAAGGCTGTAAATTAGACTTACAATAGGAAACTCAATACAGCTATGCTCCACTTAATGTCCACAATGTATTCTGTGAAATAGGATGTTATATTATTTGTACATGTGTGAACACCTTATTATATACAGTATTTGCCAAAGCTATATGGGATATCGTACTATACCTATTTTGAATAAATATGGACGCTCCAACCGTCCAGGGACATGTGATACTCGAGACTGGGTACTGCTGACTAAAAGTGATAGTGTACACTGTGGAACGAGCCCCGGACACAGACAGGTAGACATGTTTAAGAACCACCACACGTTTATTTACAACTATATTTACAGGAATAAGTGCACACAAACCCCCAAGACTCCCCCAAAGTCCAGGCCTCTTTCACTCTGCCTTCTTCACTGCCTCCACTCCTATCCACCAAGCTCTGTCCTGCTCCTCACCTGACTCCAGCCATCGAATGGAGGGAGGCAGCCCCCTTTTATAGCCACCTGGATGTGCTCCAGGTGCCTCCTGACAATCTTCCACCGGCACTCCCCAGTGACGCAGAAGTGCCGGCTGCGTACCCGGAAGCACGCCAGGTGTCCCCGATCCTCTTCCCCCCAGCACTTCTGGGTGTGGCAGAAGTGCTGTGGTCCAGGGGCAGGCATCAGGGTGCCCCTGGCGGTGACCACGGGCCACTACAGGGCTGAGCTTCAAAGCTCTCTGCCCATGGTCCCCAAAGCAACCAGGGCGGTCGCCCCCTCGTGGTCTGGAGGAGGCGCAAGCCCTCCTCCGGTCCTCCTGGGCATCCCGGCTGGGTACCACCCCCAGCCACGTGCCACAACACTTAGAAGGTAAACGTTTTATTTTTAAGTAGGGAAGTACACATTAAAGAAAAATTTGAAAGTATAGTATAATACTGGCAATGCAATCACTACAATACAAGAGCCGTGAGATACATGTGTTGTGTGTGGGAAGCTGTTGCGTTTGCTGAGTCCAATTGCGTCCACTATGTCACATTCCCCAATGAAAATTTCTGAACTCTAACCTTATGGGACTATGGACTTATATGTGATTGGACATTGACTGAATGGAAGTTATGGAGCGCATATCTACACATATTATGGTCATTCATTTATTCATTTTCTGAACAACAGTGAATCACAGGGAGGCCAGAAACCTATCCCTATAGCAAGGTAGAAGCCAGATGTGTAAGAGATACCAGTTGTTGGTAGGAGACACTCATACTTTGCCAGTTTGGGTCTGCCAGTTAACCAGAACTACATAGCTGTGGTAAGCTCAGCATTGAAATCTTGCTACAAAAAAAAAAAGAGCAGTGCACCCAAGTACAACCAATTGGACTAAAGACCTTGTCCTAATCTGACAGGCTAAATTAATTAAACTTATTTGGTGTTGAAAATCTGGGTTTGCAATATTCAGAATTATATTAGTGAATTAGTTGTTTGACAATATCACTGGAAATTAAGGAGAAGTGTATTTAAAATCTAACTCAGGAAGTACTTCTTCACGCAAAGGGTTGTGGTTATCAGTAATACTGCCAGAATACAAATATCGTAGGGGTTATACATTGTGGATACCAAAACTGAATGTATGAAAACAGCTAGCATAACAGATGTTTGAGGATACCTTATGGAAACTTAAGTGTAGTATGTGTTTACTCAATCAAAGGAGACATGAGCAAGATACATTTTGGGATCAGTGTAATAAACATTCTGTGGGATCCAGAATGAGATGAGTGTTTCCAATGCTGTGAAACAACATTTCCTTAACTGGAATATGAAAACCAGTTCAGTCTTCAGCCTGTGACAGAGACAAGTGGCCATTAACATGTGTCATACCCTGTGCCTTGGAGATAGATTACAGCACAAAGGTCAATCATGGTAAAATTCCTGTACAACATCTTAAACCATTAGAGTAAAAAACAAACGTCAGAAATATCCTCCTCCTTCTCACATGTAAGTCAGGGACTTTGCGTGATACATCAAATTTAGCACCTTGAAATCTAAGGTCATGGGCCTTTCCCAGAACAGAATCACTTAAACCATTCAAGTTCCAGGTGAGCAGTCAACCTGAGGTGGAGGAGTTCCAGTACTTTGAGGTGTTCTTTGTGGGTGGAGGTAGAGGTGATATTGAGATTGACTAATTAATTGGTGCTGCAGCTGCTGTTTTACAAATGTACCTAACCAAAGTGATGAAGCAGGAGTTAACTCTTTGGACAATGCTTTCAATTTACTGGTCATTCTATAATTCTCTTCTCAACTATGCGTATGAGCTCTATATAGCGTCCAAAGTAATGACTCTAAGAATTGCAAGCAGCCAAAATTAGGTTTCTGCGCAGAGTTACTCAATGACATGTTGAGGAGCAATATATATATTGAATATGGAAGGAACCCAATTTAGAACGGCTGCTTCTCTGGAACAAGGTGAGTTTGCTTGGTCATGTACAGTAGTTAAGATGGCACATGGGAGCCTCCCACTAGAGGTGTACCAAGGCACAGTCCACTGAAAGATTCAGCACAAGCTTAATGGAGTACATCTTGGGAAGACAGGGAGTGTCTAAAGATATGGTGGTCTGATCTGCCTGGCTTATCATGTTGCCACCATGACCCTCAATAGGAAAGCTATAGGAAAAGTCAAAAGTGAAGTGGAGTGAAGCCATGTCATATAACAAATGAACTTCATCCAAAAGAAATAATAATGTTAAAACAGAAAACAGTAAACATAAAGCCATGGTAGTAATGATTTGGCACAGATGTTCCTTTTTAAAAATACATACACAAATGTATATTATTTGTCTATTTACAGTTAAGATTTTGCACTCAAGTTTACTGGATTACTGGTTCTATGCAGTTCCAAATTTGATAAATAGTTTAGAATATAGATGAATAGATGGATAAAACTGAAAATGAATAGAAATTGAATAAATATACTCTTCAAGTTTTTGTATTCTTTATTATAACCTACTGATTCCTTTAATATAGCTTTGTTTTTCTAAATTAATTTGTTCTTACAGGTAGTTACTATACCTTGAACAACTCTTCTTTGTCATTATTCTTTGACCCTTGTTTTCCTAGTGGCTGTGATGCAAGAAAATTGAACAAGTACAGAAATGTATACAGCGGCATGGTATATTTTAATTGACACAAGTTGGTGAAGGTAAAAATCACAATAAATAATCATTAGATACACAAAAAAATAGATGATGCTTTGGGACCTTGAGGAATCATCAGTAATATAAACCCTTAAGAGCTTAAACTTGGTAATTTTTCTTTAAGCTAATCCATTAATATTTTTATCAGTAATGACTCTCTCTGAGTTTCCTAGAGTTAATACACAACTGACCTTGAGGAACCAATTGTTATCTTCACATTATTAAGTAAAGAGTTTAATCTCCACCCTATCGTTGATGTCTTGTCATTGTTGTTAATCAAACACACTACAATTGTGCCATCAGCAAAGTTTGTGTCATTGTTGGTTCCACTCTCATGTTCAGATGCCTGCAAAATTTGCACCCACCATAGTTATGTCTCTTTGTTAGGCAAGCTAATGGATTTCCAGAATCCATAATTTGAGGACTGTTGTTTGAAAATTACTTTTATTTTGAATTTACCACTGGTAGATCTTAATGGCAATCTTAAACAGAAAAATTCAAAAATTGTCTTTGATTCTTATTTGAGATATACCTCAGCTTCATATCTAGAATATTACATTTTTATCATCTTATAACCTTTTTAAAATATCACCATTGCTTACTTAGTAAAAAAAACAGAAGCCTTAGGTTGCATTACGGCAAAACTTACTAGTGTTTTAATCTTAGGTACATGTCATGTAGCATACGCCGCATAATTATGTATTGATGGGTGAACACTTCCTGAACAACACAGTTGTCCAAACAGAAGTGAAAATAAAATCGAGCCCGGTGCATTCTTTAACTGTATTCTCTGCCTTGTAGCGCAGTTGTAGTGTTGCTGCTTTACTTTAAGGAGACTGTGGAAGATTTTGGGTTCGCTTCCCGGTTCCTCCCTGTGTGGATAGTGCTTTGAATACTGAAAACACCGGTATATCAATGTAATGAAGTATTAATATTCTTATGCGTCCAGCGCTCGCTCTCTCTCTCGCGTGCCTATATGTGTGTGTGTGTTGCTCGCTCGCTCTCTCTCGCTTCCTCGCTGCACGTGTTCCTGAAGGCATACCAGTAAGTGAATGAAAAGATGAAACTCTGGAGAGAGCAACATACAACTGTCCGTGACTGAACGCTGGTTTTGGCAGATACATGCATATCGTTTTGAAAGTTTGGCCCTGTGCCTTATTAATTGTCATCGCAAAGGCAAATCTAACAGGAAATTGTCTTCGTGTTAAAGTAAAAGGCAAATTATCCGCGACAAACAAACTGTTTTACACGCTGCATACGCATAATCACACCGCTTTTTTAATGTTTTTTAAGCAGAGGGAAAAAAATGAACATTTGCAAAATCCATAACGCTGCGTACAAGTACAATGCACTTAATTTGTCGGCCACTTTTTGCCAGCCGTCTTTTCAGGTTTGGGCTGCTTTTGCAGTGTTACCGCTTGTGCATATTAAATCTTGAAATCCTTCGAGTAACTAATTAACTAACACCCACCCACTCAGCTTGTGTGAAAAAAATGCGCCCGTTCTTTCATCATTTTGTTGCAGCCTATCAAAGACTTGCTGCCCCCAACTCCTTACCTGAGTCGCTGTCGTCTGTGCATTTCTGAGCCACGTTGTCCTTTCATTGTTCTTTGCGGTTCCGGCTGCTTTTTTATATATAATCCACCAAGTCACCCGACCATGGTAGTAGGAGGGGGGTGGGGTGCGTACACAGGGCAGGGACGTATTCAGAGTGAGCGTATGACCCGCACTCAGTGGGTATTCCTCGTTCATGGGGAACAATTGCAAGCCCTGGTGGCCATTACGAATGGGGTTCAACGGCTTACCCACGCCTGTCGGCGCCGGGTAGACACACGTTGATCCATTCAGTGTAGTGCGCGTGCAGTACCGGACATCACATACCTGTTAATGCTCAATCTCACGTGGCTGAAAGCCACTTGTCCCTCTAAGAAGCTGGACGCCTACCGCTTGGCGATCGCGTAACTATTAAGCAGGAGGGAGTCTCATTCGATTTCGGAATTAACCAGACTAATCACTCCACCAACTAAGTACAGCCATGCAACACCACGCACAGAATTGAGAAAGAGCTATCAATCTGTCAATCCTCTCCGTGTCCAGGCAGGGTGAGGTTTCCCATGTTGAGTCAAATTAAGCAAGATTTGTGTGTGGCGAGTTGTTGCGTTCGAGCACACGAGCAGGCACTGTGAATGTCTTGAGAGCGTGGGTGGACGAGTGCCGGGGAATGATGAGTATCTATATATCTTCTTAGATATAGACAGCGTCTGATAGTTGTGATGGTGTTACACTCCAGTACATTGCGGTGAACGCTGGTAACAGTCAGGCGGGCAGGCGTATTAGATTTGGTGCTCTTAGAGTTGGTGGGCGTGTCTCTCTAGCGGTTCGAGTTCTTGGGCAGTGCTCTGTTGTTTGTATCCCACAGTTGGACGACTTGGTGGATTATATATGGAAATGCAGCTGAAACCGAAAAGAATAATGAAAAGTCAACATGGCTCAGTGGTGCATGTGTACTGTAGCAGAGATGAAAGTGAGTTGTTCCGTCCGGGCACATGAGCAGGCACCGTGAATGCCTTGAGAGCGTGGGTAGACGCGTGCTCGAGTTGGTGGGCGTGAGTTGGCGGGCTGGGCTTTGTGAATTGACTGCTTTCAAAGCGCTGCGTGCTTTCATGGGCGTCTTGCTTGCTCTGGCGGCGGCTTAGTGAATTTTATATATCGATACACAGCCTCTTCTTAGATGGTCCTGCCGCGTCCACCCTCGTTCTCGAAGCATACACACTGCCTGGTCATGGGCGGGGAAATGTCTTCCGTGTTCCTGCAGGACCATTTAAGAAGACACATGTTTGTTGCAGATGCAAATTGCTGTATGTAGAGTGTAAAACAGTTTGCGATAGTGCATGCAGTCGTGCGTCGTAACCGAAAAGTCAACGTGGCTCAGAGGTCCATGTGTATTCTAGCACAGACGAACATAAATGACGGCGTTTTTTCCAAGGCATCGCGTCCGAGTTGGTGGCCATGGCTCTGCGAGTTGTCGTCGTATCCAATGGTCTTAGAGTTGGTGGGCATGGCTCCTTCCTGCATGCGCCATGGGTGTCTTACTTGTCGGCAGCTTAGTGAATCCACGGCCCTTCCTGCGTGCTTTCATGGGTGTCTTCCTTTGCTCTGCTTGCTTTCATGGGTGTCTTGCTTGCTCTGGCAGCGGCTTAGTGAATTATACATATAGATAGTAGTGGATGGCAATGAGGCTTTACTTTATATGGCATCATTTAATGCTCTTCATTTGAAAATCACTTTCATGGTGACCGATTTGTTTGCATTTGACAAGGAAATTGAACTTACCATCAAAAATACTGCATCTAGGTAAATGAACAACTCATACCATTGTCATTGTCAACTGTGTGGTTCAATGCCTAATGAAAACACAGGATAAAATGGGAGCAATTGAGGAGGACAACTGCTAAGATGTAAGCAGGCCTGAATGGAGATCAAGCACATTCCCTTATACAACTGAATTATTCTGTGCTCACGAGCTCTGCTGCTTTGACAAAAAGCAGATAACTTGTGAATCCCTTTGGGCTACACACATTTTGTACTGATTGATGTTATAAGGATCTTCCTTACAAGTTTGGTTGCATGTTAAGCAATGTGATGTCGTATTTTGTTTATCTCAAGAGCCAAAAAGATTGCAGATGTTGATTAAAGCCATTTGAGAAGCTACCTAATTAAATAATGTATGGGGCCCATGATTTCCCTAAACCTGAAACACAACAAAGGTCAGAATTTGGACCTGTCACTGGCCCATTCATTTACTGTACCTCATAAATCCAATGCTAGATTTGCAGGGAGTGAGAACACACTCTGGAAGCACTTGGAATAAAGTAGGATCTAACCCAGAAGAGGATGCTTACACAATTTAGAATTATCCATTGATGCAACATTCTCCTTTTTGGGAAGGAAGGGGGATAACCGGAATAACAGCAAAAAACTAATAATGAAACAGAGAGATTGTAAAAATTTTGCATAGGCCTCAGCAAGAGTTAATTCTAATCTAAATAATACACAACCTATCAGAAGTATACAAGAACATTTGGCCTTGTTTAAATTCAAATTTGCTTATCTACTTCAGGGTCACTGCAATGCTGAACTTAAGGCAGGAACCATCACTGGACAGGTTGCCAGTCCTCATACTCACCCCTGTTTCCTTATACTTGCACCAGTCTACCACCTTATGATTTAATAGTGCACTAAATTGCCCAACGCCATTCCTAAACATACTTTATCTGGTCAAATAAAGTCACTGTATAATAGGTTTTGAAACAGGACATTAATGTAATTCTGTATGTGTTTCTTGATGTTTTCTTAGGAAAAGTATTTTTGGGATTTGACCCCAGGGTAAAGCAATGATCACTTCAATAACACATACTGCAGATCTATTTTTCTTCTATAAATCAGGTAACTGTGACTGGATTATACTGTGAACTATGGCATGGATATTTGTGTCTTAACATTCATGTAACGTGATTCTGGATAGTGGTTTGTCACTACCCTGTGGCTGTTGGACAACCAGCAGGCTGTGACTGTCCTTTGCAGTGGGACAGAAACAGATTCCATGTTAATCTAGAAAGGGTTGTGCCATTGCAATGACAATTTTCGCTATTCAAAAGATGCTTCTACTTGCTGCCAACTTCAAAATTACTGTAAGTTAGTAAGACTGAAGTTGGAAATAAATTTTGGTCACAAAACTTATAGGTGGTCTAATGTTGATTTAAGCCATTTTTTTACATTTTAACTTGCTACTACTTAAAGTACCAATTACAAACACTTACCATATGCTTGCAGTAGTGAAAAACAGATTCAGAGTGCACATCTTCACCCACAGCAGAGATTAAAAGGGGTTGCTCCCCCAAACGGGTCAGACAATCTAAAATTACACAACAATACATTATCATCACAGCCTGAATATTTACATCAGTTTTATGCTTTGTAAAATTCCAATTTAGAGCTTATTAATAAATTCTTTTGCCTTTTGTTTCAAGTTTTTTATTGATTATAGCAGCAGTTTGAACATCTATAGTAGACAATGTTCTTTGAATTGTTGAGTATTTTCTGATTTTATATTGTCTAACTAGGCCTGGGTCTATTCTTCAACACCCCCCTTTTCACTAAAAACAGACTGAGAAAAATCTCATGATTCTGGACATTTTTGTATTATAAGCAAGATGACCAAATTAAGCATTATTTAAATATTTTCAAAAATAGTACTGTAAATAACGAACATGTTCACACTTACCCATGTGGCAGAAAAAAAGTAAATAATATCAATGATAATTAATCTTTTTTTTTTTTTAATTTTCAGTTTTTCTTGGCATCATTTAATGCTGTGCAAGGTGCTTGTGCCTGTACTTTCTTTGTTATTCTCATATATGAAGCACTTCATAAGAGATCAAAGCACCTAAATTGAGTTAATTATTGTAACTGAGTGCTTGTACTTTGCTTGTGGACTAACATAAAAATGTAAATATTAAAACACATTACATAAAGTATACATGTCAGCAGGAAACAAAATAAATTCATACAACTCAAATAAGCACAACAAATGATGTACCGACCAAAATTACTAAAGTATATGATAAATGATAAAAGAAACTGAGCAATCAGTGAACAAGATGTCACTCTGACCTCACTGAAGCTTTCTCAGGTTGGCACAGGTTCTACATATAAAATGGGCTATGACTAATGATTCCAGAAAAAAGTAATGGAAACAGCATGCATTTATAACATTTCAGAATGACCACGAGGAGTGGGGAGGTCAGTTGTAACAGCTTCAATTGTAACTCCTCATATTATAACTGAGTGTAAGCTCTCCAGAAGTCCCCCACCCCTTCAGGAAAGCTGTTAGCTGGAATATCTCTCCTCCACTGCCAATTGGGAATATTCCGGTCACTGTTGTGACAGAATTTTACTGCCCCAAATTGTTTCTGTTAGTCATTGAGAGTCACATATTAGTTATGAATGTATACTATGTGAAGAGTGCTATGTGGTTCCTGGAGGTAATGCAAAGGCAGCAAAAGTGAATACTGATATTTATGGAGCATACCTGCCAGATTTCTACCAACTCCTCCGAATGACTGGGAAATAATTCCAGGATTTGTCTCCCCCATCTGGAAAAGTTGAAGGAATATTTTTTATATAAAAAATTTGTCATTTCCATATAGTATTTTATACATAATTAATCCTCAAGTAGATATTAAATGAGAATAGTCTGGTTTTTCTATCTTTCAACAGTGAAAAGTACTCTTTCATGTGACCACTCTGGAAAAATTGCAGTGTGAAACAATTCCGACATTTTTGTGGAAATCACCAGAAAAGAGCACACCTGTGATTTCACTTTTCTAGTACTGAGCTGGTGGAAGAACTCAAAATTGTGTTGATTCTTGGGATTTGGGTTCTTCCATTAGCTCCATACCAGACCAGTGATGTCACCAGTCATCATTTCATGTTGCAATTTTCCAAAGCTCATTCATGAGAGAGCACTTTTGTTATTAAAAGATAGAAAACTATTACTGTTCCACTTAAAAAAATACCTGCATTATTATACTTTTTCTGTAAAACCCTATGCGCAAATTTAACTACATCATTCTGTTAAGGGTTTAACAGCAGTTAAAGAGACACCCAACCAGAAGATAGAGAGGGCATATATTTTTAACTCTCTCCTAAGGGGAAGTTACATTTTGTGATGGAATATTTAACCATTATAAGATATCTTTATTATTAATCCTAAAATAATTCCTCAGTGGGCATGGAAGTTAAAGAGAGTTAGAGACAGTGATAGAAGCCATGAAAAAGGAGAGCAGGAAACCATTAAGTCACAGCAGAAACTTCCCCTATGAAATACAAGTACGTGGTACTCTACTACATATCATGAGGTTCAAAGCTGCCTGAGAACTACCAAGCCTGCCATTTCAAAGGGAACTTGATTGGAGCAGGCTCTAGGCTGTAAATCTCAAAGAATTTTCCAGTTCTTCATTCACGCAATGATTAATTTTCCAAATCCACATTTTCTAATACAGAATTCTGCAGGGGCAGTTTAAATAAAAATAATAAAAACAATTAAAAACCATAAACAGTATTTCTTATTTATTAGGTTACAAAAACTCTCCAATATGTGGAATAGCCATCAAGAAGCAATTCATCCATCCATCATCCAACCCGCTATATCCTAACACAGGGTCACGGGGGTCTGCCGGAGCCAATCCCAGCCAACACAGGGCGCAAGGCAGGAACAAACCCCGGGCAGGGCTCCAGCCCACTGCAGGGCACATACAAACACAAACCCACAGACCAAGCACACACCAGAGACAATCTAGGATCGCCAATGCACCTAACCTGCATTTGTTTGGACTGTGGGAGGAAACCGGAGCACCCGAAGGAAACCCACGCAGACACGAGGAGAACATGCAAACTCCACACAGGGAGGACCCGGGAAGTGAACCCAGGTCTCCTTACTGCGAGGCAGCAGCGCTACCACTGTGCTACCATGCCGCCCAAGAAGCAATTTCAAACACCAAAGTGCAGTGACATTTGTCAACCTTGAAAGTCTTAGGAATTTTCTTCATTTTCTTGAGGAAACTTTCAATAAGTAATTAGTGTAGAAAACAATTAGCTGATAATAACCACTGATACAGACACACTCATTAGTCATAATTTATAATATAATTCAACATAACCATGGTTTGTTAGTAACACACACAGATGTTGAGTGATAGACAAATGTATTGCATTTCAGATCTGTTCTTTTTGTTTTGTATTGTAGAGAATGATTGATCAGTGCATGTTCTGGCCCTATCACCACTGAGGAATCTGAAGTACTCCCTCAGTAAAACATCAAGAAAATTGTTTGTCAAAGCAAATTTCAAAATAAAATAAATTGAATTATCTGAGCACTTTTAGCTTCATTTTGCCTGCAGCTAAGGAGTACAGCTGAATAAATTTGAATAATAATAATAATAATTATGTTGTAAAAAATTGCACTTGTATAGCACCTTTTCCATGCTTGAGGCATTTTATTCTTCACAAGAGTCCTACATCCATATTATGATTCTCACCCAACTTTGAATATGTGAAGTGGAAGAAAATTGTGAATACAGACACCCCCTCCCCCAACTCACTGGAATGCTCCGATTTAAGCATTAAAACATAGGCAGGAGAAAGTGTCAATCATTATTCTTTATCTAAATATCCGATGAGGCAAAAAACATCATATTAGTGTTTTTTTTCAAACAAAAAAGTGTCCTCTGTGCTACAGTATATTGATACAATCCATTGATTATGTCAATATTCAATGGCCTATATACTGTATATATTATGATCCAGGCTGGGTACAAAAACAGGAAACTTAGTATTATAGAATAAAGGTTATGCCATAAGTATAACATTATTCTCTTAAGGCTTTTTATAAAATAACAAGAAATACTTGTATCATGGGTGGCATGGTGGTAGTGCTGCTGCCTCATAGTTAGGAGACCCGGGTTCACTTCCCAGGTCCTCCCTGCGTGGAGTTTGTATGTTCTCCCTGTGTCTGCGTGGGTTTCCTCCAGGTGCTCCGGTTTCCTCCCACAGTCCAAAGACATGCAGGTTAGGTGCATTGGTGATCCTAACATTGTCCCTAGTGTGTGCGTGTGTGCCCTGTGGTGGGCTGGCACCCTGCCCTGGGATTTGTTCCTGCCCTGTGCTGGCTGGGATTGGCTTCAGCAGACCCCTGTGACCCTGTGTTAGGATATAGTGAGTTGGACAATAAATTGTATCATTGTGAATACTAAAATAACAGCATCAACTTTTAAGCATAAGCTCAGAAGGATATGAGACTCAGACACATGCCAGGTGCACATTGGACCAGGGTTCAAATTCAACTCTTACAGTGGCACAACACGCCATTGAGTTCACCAGTGAGCAAAATTATAACTGGCTGCAGAAAAGCACATTTTGTCTTATTACTTTAGTTTGCCCACACAATTTAAGTCAAAGATTATGTCAGAACTTAGCACCACTAATACACAAGTCCATGGACCTAGATATATATCTTTCCTCAATCAGTATCTACAACGAGTATGCATGGTTTTTCTGTGCTTCTGTGGATCTTCTCAAAGTATACCATTTTCTTATCAAAGAATGCATTTGGAAGTGATTAGGTATCCCAGCCATCTCCAGGGAGTTTCAGGCTTTCTGCCTTAATTCTGCTACAACCTTATAGTGGAGTAAAAGGTTATACATTGGAATAGATAAATTAATTTCAATCCTCAACCAATTACATCAAACTATAAGCAATTAATTTTTCTTTACATCACAGGCAGGCAAAGGGTACTTTGAATTTTATTTGTCTTAAGGCAGCACATTAGTTTAGATACTGCAAAAAAGCATTTATTACTTATATACTGCTATGTTAAAAAACCTTAACAAAGGTTTCTTTTGGTCTTAATAACACTTATTAAAGATCAGTAAATTGGTTATTTCTGCAGTATACAAACTGTTATATTTTTATTTTTTAAGATGAAATAATATTTATTTTGATATACTAATATAATTGTAGAGTGTTTGTGTGCAATCCTCTTAGTCTTCCATGATTAAAAAGCTTTACAAAAGCTGATTTTTGCCTCAATAAGCATGACCTATTTCTAATAATATGACATACACTTCTCAAATTAAACTGTATTATTTGGATAATAGGACCATTTCTGCGGAACATAGCAAATCACCACCCTTTTGTGTTATGAATGGGCAAAGCAGTTCATCTTATATAGCTCAGAATGAAAAACAAACAATTTAGCTCACATAATGAAAGGAACTATTGTGTGTTTTTCATATTTTATGATCATTCTTGAATTATTTTTTATATTGTTATGCATTTCTGTTATGTTTGTGTTTATGTACTGTGACTTAAATTGTGAGTTTAATTGTGTACTTTGTGGGTGGAGCCTGAGAAGGCGGAACCATTCTAACATCACTGCCCCTTCCTCTGCCTTTATCTGGAGGCCAGTGTGAGAGAACCCACAAGTGTGGTTTACCAAACGCCAATTAACAAAAGAAGAAGAAAAAGAACCAGCCAGTGGATCATCGTGAGTTTACAGTATGTTTGGAGAATTTATAAGTATTGTTTTCTTTTGATATTTTCTGGTTCTGGATTTTGCTCCTATTACTGAATTTAGCTTGTGGATTTCATATTGGGACTTGTTTGCCTTGGATTGCCTTTGTAGGTACATCCTTTTTGCTTCTTTTTGTTCTTTTTTAATTCATTTAAACCATTATATCACTTTGAAGTTCCTTTCTCCTTCATTCATTTTTCTCAAAAAAACATGTAAAATGCATTGCTTGCATTTTTTGGCTTGAAAAAAATGACATTTTTAATAAATCTCATCTTTCTACTGTAAAATGTGCAAAACACTAAAAATACAAAGTCAGAAGTGTAAAAAGTATAATAATGATACAAATAACAATGAATAATAATAATAATAATGTGAAAAGAATAATAATAATAAGGATGATGATGCTAATACTATATATACTGTCAAAATATGTCTTTTGTGTGGTATATCTTTGAATGGGAAAACTGCTTAGGTGTATGGTCATTTACCCGACACTGTTCAGCACGGTTCGTCTCAACAATTCTTTCGGTCACATCATCATCAAGAAAAAAATTCATGTAAGTTAGTGTATCTTGGCTGTCAATGTTCACTTTTATTCCTGGCTGCCACACAAAATCAAAACAAGGTGGTGCTGGTTTATTTGAAGCATGGTCAATAGAAAAACAAAACACAAGTGTCACTTTCGATTCATCAGAATCACTTTCGGTTTCACTGTCCATTTCAATTTCACCGCCTAAAAACAGATTCACTTCATCATCACTGCTGATAACAGGCTTCTGAACATCACTGCTTGTATCACTCTCAAGAGTGTGCAACACCTGGGCTGCTGACCTTTTCTTACGAGATGCCATTATGAGGCTAGGAGAATATGTGTCTACAGTAATCCCTCCTCCATCGCGGGGGTTGCGTTCCAGAGCCACCCGCGAAATAAGAAAATCCGCGAAGTAGAAACCATATGTTTATATGGTTATTTTTATATTGTCATGCTTGGGTCACAGATTTGCGCAGAAACACAGGAGGTTGTAGAGAGACAGGAACGTTATTCAAACACTGCAAACAAACATTTGTCTCTTTTTCAAAAGTTTAAACTGTGCTCCATGACAAGACAGAGATGACAGTTCCATCTCACAATTAAAAGAATGCAAACATATCTTCCTCTTCAAAGGAGTGCGTGTCAGGAGCACAGAATGTCACATAGATAGAGAAAACAATCTCTAGCAAACAAATCAATAGGGCTGTTTGGCTTTTAAGTATGCGAAGCACCGCGGCACAAAGCTGTTGAAGGCAGCAGCTCACACCCCCTCCGTCAGGAGCAGGGAGAGAGAGAGAGAGAGATAGAGAGAGACAGAGTTTGTTTTTCAGTCAAAAATCAATACGTGCCCTTCAAGCTTTTAAGTATGCGAAGCACCATGCAGCATGTCGTTTCAGAAAGCAGCTGCACAAAAGATAGCAACGTGAAGATAATCTTTCAGCATTTTTAGACGAGCGTCCGTATCGTCTAGGTGTGCGAACAGCCCCCCTGCTCAATCCCCCTACGTCAGGATCAGAGAAAGTCAGCGCAAGAGAGACAGAGAAAAGTAAGTTGGGTAGCTTCTCAGCCATCTGCCAATAGCGTCCCTTGTATGAAATCAACTGGGCAAACCAACTGAGGAAGCATGTACCAGAAATTAAAAGACCCATTGTCCGCAGAAATCCACGAACCAGCAAAAAATCCGCGATATATATTTAAATATGCTTACATATAAAATCCGCGATGGAGTGAAGCCGCGAAAGGCGAAGCGCGATATAGCGAGGGATCACTGTATACCGTTGCTCGGGTAGTCCACAGGCCTGACACTTACATAAGACACTCCAATACCATTGCCTGAGTAATGCTCAGGACTGACGCTGCTAGCCCTTTTACATCCCGAACAATCCTCAGGTCTAATGCTTACGTGACATACATCTATATAGTTACCCGAGTGACACCCAGGACTAATGCTTTTAACACTGTTTACACAGCCCAAGTGATGCCTGGGTCTAACACTGTCCAACACTAAGCATTTTCAGGCTGATATACTTAAAATCACAAGAAAAAAATAAATATGGCATTTGATAAATTGAGACCTTTTGTAACCAAGAATTTCAAGAGTAAGGAATTTTGTAATAAAAGGAATGGAAGGAAATTCCAAGAGACACAGATCACAGAAACATTGCAGAGCAGCATAAGACTGTCTGTCTATCTCACTCAAAGTACACAGTTTTGAATTATAAATTAATAATGTATCTTTTTAAGGCGTGGGCAGCACAGCCGCCTGCGTACCTCTGATCTTGTGTAACATCCTAACTGTGACAGTAAATTCCCTTAGAACAATAAAATCAGTTGTGTATTGCAAAATATTATTCTCATAATTTATGAAAAGATATGATGTATTTAGACAAAATGTGTCAGGCATTGTGAATTGAGGGGCGGCACGGTGGCGCAGTGGTAGCGCTGCTGCCTCGCAGTTAGGAGACCCGGGTTCGCTTCCCGGGTCTGCCCTGCATGGAGTTTGCATGTTCTCCCCGTGTCTGCGTGGGTTTCCTCCGGGCGCTCCGGTTTCCTCCCACAGTCCAAAGACATGCAGGTTAGGTGGATTGGTGATTCTAAATTGGCCCTAGTGTGTGCTTGGTGTGTGGGTGTGTTTGTGTGTGTCCTGCGGTGGGTTGGCACCCTGCCCGGGATTGGTTCCCTGCCTTGTGCCCTATGTTGGCTGGGATTGGCTCCAGCGGACCCCCGTGACCCTGTGTTCGGATTCAGCGGGTTGGAAAATGGATGGATGGATGGATGGATTGTGAATTGACTAGGGCAGTTCTCCAAAGTTCATTTAATTTAAGATTATCAAATACTGTAAGCGGCAGGCATGGTGGTGCAGTGGTAGCACTGCTGCCTCACAGAATGGAGACCAGCGTTCATGTTCTGGGTTGTCCCTGTGTGGAGTTTACTTGTTCTTCTTGTGTCTGTGCAGGTTGCCTACAAGTGCTTCGGTTTCCTTTCAAAGACATGGAGATTAGGTGAGTTGGTAACAACTAAATTGGCCCTAAAGTGGGTTTAGTGAGTGTGTTGACCCTGCAATGGACTAGCGCCCTGTCCAGGGTTTGCTCCTGCCTTGCACCCTATGCTGGCTGGGACAGGTTCCAGACTCTCCACAACCCTAGTCTGGATTAAGCAGGTTAGACAATGACAATATATATTGTAAGCTATATTTTAGTCAGTGACACAAACATGTACTTACCACTATGTTTTCTTCTTTCATTTTTGCTATGAAGTCTACATTAATCCCACCAATCACTACCTGAGAATTGAGAGATAGATTATTAAAGAAACTGAAATAATCATCTTAAGACAACAGGTGACCTCTGCAAAGCATAAAAGCAAAACCACTCCAACAGCAAAGGTATTACTTCAAACAAGGATGGGATGAAAACATAAACCAGGACTAAAAAGTGTCTGATAATCCCAGTGCATACAGCCTCAGAAAAAGAAAGTCAGGTGATAAATGAAGGTTTAATATGGTACAAGACATCGTCCTCAAACTGCTATATATGCCTACTTAGAAAGGTCCACATTGAACATATGCAAATAAATTGCCGTTGCTATTAGTTTATAGTAAACAGGACTATTATATTTAGGGACAGGTTCATTTAGTTCCTCCTAATCTGGGACCTTCAAAACCAAATTAGTGTGTATAGTGCATCATATATAAGTATAGTCCTTACAAGACACAATCTCAAGTAGGATTCAGTTTTAAACACCTTCAAGAACTGAACATTCATTTCTATTGTCACCCAAATGCATAGCATGTACAGGTAAATTGATTTTTGCAATCTATTAACAGTGGCTACTAAATAAACTAAGGAAAAAATGTTAAAAGATCAACAACATAGACCATTATATTATGTTCAAATCAGACTGAAACAACATCCAATAGGACTGTGTTATTTTCAGGAGCAGCAAAGATGAGCAAAATGTAGTCAAAGTCAAAGTCTGTTAAATATGTACCTGAAACCAATCCCAGAATGAAAATGCTAGGCAAAACTGCTAATCAATACAAAACTAGAGTTCTCAACAAGAAGTCTTTTTCCCCAAATAATGTATTTCTTTTTTAATTTGCTTGAGTACTAATCCTTTGTAAGTCTTTCCTGAGTTTTTACAAAATTAGGACACTTGTTTAATGCAAGCAGCAACGATCTTTGGTATCATGTACCTAGTGTGGACCACCAAGAGGGCGTACCAGCCACCCTACCCGACACAGACAGGCAGACACAAGTTCAAGTCCAGCAAACACTTTTACTTTAAGTGGGGCGGCGCTTTCCCTTCGCTCCCCACTACAGAGTGCAGTACATAAACACAGTCACACTCTTTTTTTCTCTTAGTCTGCCGCCTCTACTCCTCTCCCAGCAAGCTTCATCTTCCTCCTCCCGACTCTGGCTCCTGGAATGGAGTGAGGCGGACAAAGTGCTACAACCCAGGGCTCTGAATGTGTCCAGGGTCCCCCTTGGTGGTGGTCGCGGACCCCAGCAGGGTTGAACTTCTAAGCTCCAAACCAGTGGCCCCGCTGTGAATTGCCCTGAATATGCCATCTCCCCCGCTCCTTCCAGCCGTACAACCACACTTGCCATCATGTAACTAACATCATAGTTGTCAAGAGCTCCATAATGACAGTGCCCTTAGAAACAAACACACAAAGTGGCAGTTTGAAGACAAAACTCCAAATCTTAAAAGTAAAAAAAAAATATCAAATCTTAAAAGTAAAAAAAAAATATATCTTTAACTTGTTTCAGCAGATTGTAATTGTGCCATAAATGTGTAAGGTGTAAAATCCGGTGGAATAATTTTGTGACATAGTATACAAGTACACTGAAAAACATGACATTAATGGATACATTAAATGAGGATATACTGATGACCTAAGAATTGTCCTATGACATTGTATTTTAGAATTCATGAAAACAGCATGAAACTACCCAGCTGAATATTCAAAAAAAGAAAAAACCTTACCAATTTTTCTATTTGGAGCTTACAAAGACATGCAGAGACAAAACAGATCATTAACACAAAACTGAGTAAGTATTCTCCCATCAGGTGGTGTGCTTCAAACAGCTGCCAACTGAGCAATGAGCTATCATTTGGCCTTTTGTGTAGGCAGTGTCCTGGCTGCTAAATCCCACCGTTCATCAGTCCCTTTCAGATTCTCAAGATGTAATGTGGCAAGTAACAATGTATACAATAATCTATTCTTGTGTTATGTTTGAATCGGATGTTCGTGAGTATCCCTGGCATGGAAAGTCTTTATTTGTGATTGGCTGAGAGCAAAAAGAAGTCTTACTTTATGGACAAAAAAAGATAGTAGATACTTTCAATAGAATAGGTAATTTAACAAGATGTCATTATATAGTTCACCAATTGTTTTTTTAAAAGACAAAACTTGTTATGTTCAGCCAGAGTTCCTAGCCTAACTGGTGTTCAGATACCTGTTTAGTCTCTTTTTTGTTCATTTTTATTTCCTTTGTTTATGTTAATATTGTTACTTTTGGTATTTATTTACATTCAATGTTTTTTTTTTATTAGTTTTTTGTATTATGTGATTTCTATGTGTCAATGCTGGTTCTATTTTGTGCCATGTGTTTTGGAGTTGGTTCCCTAGGAGGTGAAGCCACCTGTCCATCTCCATCAAGGGACTGCCCTCAAACCTATGTAGGCTGAGGAAAGTCCTCTGCGGTTCATTGCATGCACTGTTGTAGGTGAGTTGGTGAGATGGTTCGTTATTGATTGTTTATCGCAGATTTGATGTGGAATTTTTGCTCTGTGTTTTTTGAGACTTTCTTTGCCATCTTGATCGCCTATTTCAGGCTACTTCTTCTGGACCTTTTTGTGCTCCATGGAGCTTTGATTGTTACAGAGCATTTTTGGTCAATAAAAATTGACTTTCCTTTGCTCCATGCCAAAGGCAAATGGACCCTTTCACTTGTAAGGCTTTTTGTTCCTGTTTAATGGTAGTTTTGTGCTTAGGAACTTTAAGTTCACGACAAAACCAAAATCTAAGTGGTAGCAACAAACAAACAAAACAAAACTAAGCCATAGAAAACTTTACAATTATCTTAGGACTAACAAAATTAAAATCATTGGAAAGTTTACTTTGTAGAACTATAGATTGCGTTTACTATGATGTCTACAAGATTGCAATGTCTTTCCTGTTGCAAACAAAGTTCATGTCATCTGCCATGATGTTACTGGTCACATGGCACGTGTTATGTTCATGGCAATCATATATCATCATACCATATTGTCACTGTAGTAATGATTAACTTAATAACAAACAGAAATAAAAATTAAAAACACAAAAAAGTAGAATAAGCAAATGAATGACACATTCCTGACACCTTGATTTACTGTATTGTGCTGAGAAATGTGCCCATTGAATCTGAGACACGTCCATTGTTCTTATGCAGGGAGAATGCTAATTACTCTCGGTGAATGATAAATGCATCATGCAAGCACCTAGGCTTTTTAAAATTTTTTTATGTAGTGCATATAGTGCACATTTTAAATAGCTTGAATTCTACTGTCATGCTACATTTGATTTCACTTTTAGATAGCATGAATGTGCTCTATAAATACAAGCTCTATTTTAGGTAGTCGGTTCTCAGATATGATATATGTTTCTGGAAGAATACTCACAGGCAGCATATGGTTTTCAGGGGTTTTGTTCTTCTTTGTATGAAGTGCAGAAGGGAATCCATTTCTCTTCATACGCTTGCTTAGACATACGGCTATCTTGCTACCTACTTTAGCATTGTTTTCAATAAGGGCCATGTCTGGAATAAAAATATGCTTAAAGAAAAATTCAAGAAAAGAAATTCTTGTTTTTGAATAAAATATGATACACTGGGAAGCCTTTCTTTACTGAAGCCTTCAGTTATTTTCTAGTTATAGTTTTATTTCACCATTAGTGTCAGTTTATGTGAAATTGCAGGTGAACTGATTATTATTATTGTTCAATTCTCTGAATCTGACTTTTCTATTTCACAGCTATAGGAAGTTAGAACCTTTTCCTAACTATGCTGGGTATAAGACAGAAAACAGGACTCTAGTCCATCACAGGACATACCATATATATTTATTCCACCCACACAGAATCAATTCATTAATTTTTTCAACAGAATAGATGTTGAGATATGGAAATATAAACTGAAATTGTAGAGAAAACCAACACACATTGGAAGAACATGCAAATAGTACCATATCAGGGATCAACCTTTAAGTCTGTGTAGCTTTGACAGAAGAGTAATGTCCATTACACTAGTGTGCCACCTGTTGGTCCTTCTGGTAAATTAAATAATAAATAATTAAACATCTACACATGAATCTGTTTGAGTCCAATCTTTACTGGAATATACTGTTCATAAACAAGCAACTTCAGGTGTATTAGGAATCCTGTGTATATAGCTAATGTTTCAAACTAATAGTAAAAAGTGTGCTTTGTTAAAGATTTTCCTATAAAGTTTGTTTCGATGCACAACCCAGAACAAACATTGATTTAATTTTGGGCAGCACTGCTTAATTTCTTTGCATGTGTTTGCTTATTTGAAAGTACCCGCAGGACACTTGTCACATCTGGACACAATAGGTGATGATGCAACTACAGCTACAACTGCGGATGTTCAAAGAAAGATGATGTAACTAGAAGACCACTTTCTTACATTTTTGCACTTCTTCAAAATAGAACATTCTGATTACTGGTTGTAAGCTCTTGAAGAAATTTAAAAATACTAATTATGCTATCATTTATTAACTTTCAAAAGATGCATCTTGTTCCTTTTCTTGTACCATTATTTAAATAGAGGAAAATATTTTAGATTTTGTATTTTACATGGGTTACCTTTTTTGCATCTGAAGAACTTGGTTCATTCACATACATTTCTCACACTCATACTGCATCAGAAACATTACAAACGTTCAGACTGGAACTGAAAAGTATACAAAACAGATGGAAGTTATGTGCTCTGATATTGGGCCATTGTGTCGGGTGTTTGGGGAGCTGCAGCACCCCTGAGGGCCATATGTTATATTTCTTCACATTTCCCCTCATGAAATAAGGATGTTTGCTCCTTGTTGTACTTTTTTTTTTTTTTTTTTCATATTTTGTTTATTTTTTGTTAAGAGTACAAGCAAAAAATAACTTTTTTAGCTATATTTTAGCTCCAGGCTATTGTCTTTTGCATTGACCAAACATAATATGAGCACCGCAGTACCAATGCTACTATACTGTACTTTTCACCCCACTGAATTTGCTTTTTGCCTGGCACTGAAGCATTTGTCTGTGGCTTGCATCCACTGGCAGCCAGGCTTTTTAATGAGGTGTTTCTATTATCTTTTTTTAATTGTTGTTCAAGAGAGTCTTCTCTTCAAGGCTCACACAAACAGTCTTGATGGACTGAATGGTCTCCACTCGTTTGCCAAATTTCTTATGCTCTTATGTAAAACCACTCTATTTACTTAACAGATAAGATCTTATTTTGTTGGTTTTATGTGAACATTTTCAGACTTGGTGTTTCTTTGATTTTCTCTTCCACAGAAAAAAAATTCAGACGTGAGCATCAATAGGCTTTGCGACCTAGGAGCCAAGTTACCTGAAGTATTCTATAACATTTCAGTAATTATTTACCACTCTGGTACCGATCTTTCTGATCATAAAATAGGTCATTACGATAGCAATTGATGAGAAAAATTCATAATTAATTGCAGAATTATGGTATTTTAGGGTTCCTCCAGAGTGCCTCTTTCTCTTGCACGATTTGGTTCAAAAACTAATCAGCACATCGTTACCTCATAACAGGCTTAAGTTTCGAGTTTGGTATTTTTCCATCCAGCCGATTTACAGTAGCTCTAGATCATCCTCAAGAAACTGTGACTCACAGCCACACACACAGACAGACACACACCCATAATCGAGATATCAATGTTTTTGGTATCAGGGACCTTAGGGTCATGGTGGAGGAGGGTGCAAAGCAAAAAGGATACTGGTTTCCAGAGACTTGTCTTCCATCACCTCATTGACTCACTGTAGTAATGTATAAAGTGAGATAAGTGAATGCCTTCATATAAATTTAGGCGGACTAAAAAAGGACTGTGTATGTAGTTAGTAGATGCATTTTTTTGTTTAAATTACTCTTAATATAATTTGTCTATGATTATTCCCCACCTTCTTCCCAGTGCCACTGCCCTATGCAAATTGACTGCTTTTATCTAGAATAGGTATGAAAGATCACTGAACCTTAACATAATATATTATAACATTCTCAAACAACCTTAATCCAGTTCACCGTCACTGGGAACACAGAGAAACAATCAAAATCAATTCAGTTCATGGTGATTTTTAGAGAAATTTGAAATGAGTAAAGATACAGTAGGTACCAAATGGTTTTCCTTAGTTAAAGGGATACAAAGGAATTAATGTTTTTATAGGTTAATATGACTGATTTATTAGACTCACCTCTTTGAGAGAAATTTGAAAAATATTTTCAAAAATGTTTGCTGTGCATTAGTTACAAAAGAGTTAGCATAGGACTGTGTCAGTGTACATTTGCAAAGGAAAAAAACATAAAGGTTATTTCCATGTTAAAAGGGAAAGGAGATTAAAGACACAATATTTCAGCTGTATAGTCTTCATTAGATGTGCATCTGAAAAAGAAAAAGCAGCTAACATATATAGGAGGGAAAGGAGGGAACAAAACCAGGGCAGTTGAAAGATGAATGGGTGAGAGTAGATGAGGAAATGAAGAGAGAGATTAAAAAGTTAGTTGGTCATTGAGACCTGAAAAATAATGTGATCCCAGTGTGAGAATGAGCTTAGCTTCTTCTGTTTTTCTTTGAAAAGTGACTTTGAATCCATGTGAAAGAACACAGAGAGATCAGTGTGGTTATGAGTAAGGGATGTGAAGTATTCTACAATAGGCTTTGTAAGGTCTTTGATTTTAATGGATTGCATGTGCTCCCTGAAACAAGTCTGCTAGCCATGCCCCTATTTCACTTATGTACATGGCTGGACACTTCCAACAAGAAATGCAGTAAATAACATTTTTAAATGTTATTGTTAAGAGGCCCATTGTTTAATATTTAATTTACCAGAGTGACCAGATACAAGGGTTATTTATTGGCGACATATTTGCAAGCAGCTCCTGTTCCAGCTCAAAGTGCCTTTTGAGGAATGTGGCTCTCCTCTGTGAAATGAGCTGCAGACAAGAACTTTGTGAAGGTTAGGTGGTCCACAGAACGAGATCAAAGGAGGGTTAGAAAAAAGGCTTCTGTGGAAGGATTTTGTTTAATGATCTGTTACATTTGGTTGCAAACATTGTATCCGTCATTAGAATTTCCTAACATTGCGAATTGTTTTTGTAGTGTCTATGGCACTGTGTTATTAAATTGTGTACTGTATTGTTGCTGAATTTCTCATGTTTCTGCATCTGTGGGATAAGCAACAACACATTTTGTTATAATGTAAGGCACAATAACTTCTTCTTTTGGCTGCTCCCGTTAGGGGTCACCACAGCAGATCATCTTCTTCCATATCTTTCTGTCCTCTGCATCTTGTTCTGTTACACCCATCACCTGCATGTCCTCTCACCACATCCATAAACCTCCTCTTAGGCCTTCCTCTTTTTCTCTTACCTGGCAGCTCTATCCTTAGCATCCTTCTCCCATACTTCTCTGCCACTCCCGACTTCCTCATACAATACCACAGCTCCTCCCGAGGCACCCTGTCATATGCCTTTTCCAGATCCACAAAGACGCAATGCAACTCCTTCTGGCCTTCTCTATACTTCTCCATCAACACCCTCAGAGCAAACATCGCATCTGTGGTGCTATTTCTTGGCATGAAACCATACTGATGCTCACTAACCATCACCTCACTTCTTAAACTAGCTTCCACTACTCTTTCCCATAACTTCATGCTGTGGCTCATCAATTGTATCCCCCTGTAGTTACTACAGTCCTGCACATCCCCCTTATTCTTAAACAGTACATTTCTTCTCCACTCCTCAGGCATCCTCTCACTTTCCAAGATTCAATTAAACAATCTGGTTAAAAACTCCACTGCCATCTCTCCTAAACACCTCCATGCTTCCACAGGTATGTCATCTGGACCAACGGCTTTTCCATTTTTCATTCTCTCCACAGCTGTCCTTACTTCCTCCACGGTAATCCACTGCACTTCCTGATTCACTATCTCCACATCATCCAACCTCTTCTCTCTCTCGTTCTCTTCATTCATAAGCCTTTCAAAGTACTCTTTCCATCTGCTCAACACACTCTCCTCGCTTGTGAGTATGTTTCCATCTTTATCCTTTATTACCCTAACCTGCTGCACATCTTTCCCAGCTCGGTCCCTCTGTCTAGCCAATCGGTACAGGTCCTTTTCTCCCTCTTTAGTGTCCAACCTCTCATACAACTCATCATACGCTTTTTCTTTAGCCTTTGCCACCTCTCTCTTCACCTTGCGCCTTATCTCCTTATACTCTTGTCTACTTTCTGCATCTCTCTGACTATCCCACTTCTTCTTTGCCATTCTCTTCCTCCATATACTCTCCTGTATTTCCTCATTCCATCACCAGGTTTCCTTTTCCTCCTTCCTCTGTCCAGATGTCATGCCAAGCACTCTTCTTGCTGTCACCCTTACTACATCTGCTGTAGTTTCCCAACTGTCTGGTAACTCTTCACTGCCACCCAGTGCCTGTCTCACCTTGTCCCTAAACTCAACCTTGCAGTCTTCCTTTTTCAATTTCCTCCATTTGATCCTTGGCTCTGCCCTCACTCTCGTCCTCTTCTTGATCTCCAACGCCATCCTACAGACCACCATCCTATGCTGCTTAACTACACTTTCCCCTGCCACCACTTTGCAGTCTTCAATCTCCTACAGAATGACTCTTCTGCATAGGATGTAATCTACCTGTGTGTATTTTCCTCCACTCTTGTACATCACCCTATGTTCCTCCCTCTTCTTAAAATACATATTCACCACAGTCATGTCCATCCTTTTGACAAAATCCACTATCCTTTGACCTTCTTCATTCCTCTCCTTGACACCATACCTACCCATCACCTCCTCGATTCCTCTGTTCCCTTCACCAACATGTCCATTGAAATCCGCTCCAATCACCACTTTCTGTCCCTTGGGTACACTGTTCATCACTTCATCCAACTCACTCCAAAAATCTTCTTTCTCATCCACTGCACACCCAACTTGCGGTGCATATGCACTAACAACATTCACCATCACACCTCCAATTTCCAGCTTCATAATCATTACTCTGTCTGATACTCTTTTCACTTCCAAAACACTCTTGACATACTGTTCCTTCAGAATAACCCCTACTCCATTTCTCCTCCTATCCACACCATGATAGAACAATTTAAATCCACCTCCAATCCACCTGGCTTTACTCCCCTTCCATTTAGTCTCTTCCACGCATAATATATCAACTTTCCTTCTCTCCATCATATCAGCTAACTCTCTCCCCTTACCAATCATACTGCCAACATTCAAAGTTCCTACCTTCAGTTCCACTCTCTTTACCTTCCTCCTCTCCTCCTGCCTCCGGACACATCTCCCCCTCTTCTTCTCCTTCTTCTTCTTCGGCCAACAGTAGCCCAATTTCCACCAGCACCCTGTTGGTGGTCGTTGTTAACCCGGGGCTCAACCGATCCGGTATGGAAATTTGCATTGTTGTCTGCATATTGATTTGGCAAAGTTTTACACCGGATCCCCTTCCTAACATAGCCCTCCCTATTTATCTGGGCTTGGGACTGGCACGAGGAAACACA
The DNA here is from genome assembly GCF_900747795.2 of Erpetoichthys calabaricus. Lineage (NCBI taxonomy): Eukaryota > Metazoa > Chordata > Cladistia > Polypteriformes > Polypteridae > Erpetoichthys > Erpetoichthys calabaricus. The sequence continues at coordinate 157,439,385 of NC_041394.2, read as the reverse complement.
TTGGTTTGTGCATCCCTGTGGCTGGGTAATCTGAATTACATTATTTGCAACAATATATACTAGTGGCTAATTTTTAATGCATTCCATGAAGGTTAAGTAATACTGAGTTGAGCACTGTCTCGAGTGTTTTTTATGTGAGTGTAAAGATAAGGGTTGTAACTTATTAATTCCTATGCCTGGCCTCATTTTATGATGAGGTGAAGCACTTGTGTTTTTATATTTTTGTACTGTGGAATAATTTTCATACATACTGCACATTCATAATTTCTCTGAAGCAGTTTGTTCATTACATGGTTGTGTGGTGCCCATGCCTGAACCTAGGGTGGGATGCCATTGTGTCAGAGCTCTCACACAAGTACTGTACAGGTCCAAACTAAGCACAATCAGAGTCATTATTTTTCAGATTTAGTTGCAATCTATTTTACTTTGATTAAGGAAACAACATAAACAGGGACAAAGTACAAACTGCACAGAGACAGAGATTGGTGCAGTATTTAAAATTAGGCCTTGAGACCTGTGAGACATCAGTAGTAATCAACACACTAAAAGACTTTCCATATAAATGTAATCAACTTGTATTAGACAAATTTGTGTTATAAAACTAGATGAACTAATCAAATTAAGAAAATTTTATGCACAAAATTCTGGGTTCAAATCTTTTTCCCAGACACTGTCCATAGGGAGGTTGCACATCCTTCTCTTATCTGCCTGAGTTCTCCTGCCACATCCCCAGTGACATGTGCGATTAATCAGCAGTTACAAAGTGGATGGGTGGGCCCCAAGCAGAGTTGAAAATGCTGAATATTACAAACAAAATTTTAAACCTAAAAGTAGCTCTTTGGCACCACCTAGTGGTTTTTAACCACCCTTTTTTTCCTTTTTTTTACATCTGCTTTCAAGTTTTTCTCTTCCCCAAACATTTATTATCATTGTATTGTTGCAGCTGAAGATTGCATATGTCCAAGTGCCATTTCCTTACAAGAATATACAAAAACTTCTTTTTCACACCCCAGTCATTATATATATATATATATATATATATATATATATATATATATATATATATATATATATATATATATATATATATATATATATACTGTATATATATATATATATATATATGTATGTTTTGTAGTGCTTGTGATGGGTTTCACCCAGGACCTATATCCAGAGGGAATGCCCACACAGAAGGATGGGGGAAGGCGGCTTACTCAGGGTATTGCCTTCCCCGAGCTGCTAGGTAGCAGCCATCCAGGTTATGGTGGCACCACGTATTCTCATAGGGTACACTGCAACTTGTATTTCATTGCCTCAGCCCTGTTGGGTTCCATGGGGACCACCAGGGGGTGCAGAGAGGGGCTAATGAGCCCTACTTATTCAGGCTCCAGCCTTACCTGGAAGTGCTCCCGGGCCACAACTTTGGGACACCGGAACTATTTCTGGGCTTTTGATAAAAGGATCTGTCTGCCTCAACCTGAAGAACTAGAGTCAGGAGGAGGAGGACAAATATTTCTGTGAGGAGGAGGAGGCTGAGTTGCAGAGAGTTAAAGAGTGCTATGTATTGCTTACTGTGATTGTGATTGTGCTGTGGGAAACACTTGTGGAGGAAACAGATTCCCACTAATTAAAGCTTAGTGTGCTTGATACTTGCATCTGAGCCTTTGTGTCCGGTGTTTTGGGGAGCTGCAGTGCTGACTGGTGGTCACATGCTGTATTTCTTAATACAGTTACGTTCATAAATAATTGGACAGAGACAACTTTTTTCTAATTTTGGTCCTGTACATTACCACAATGAATTTTAAATGAAACAATTCAGATGCAGTTGAAGTACAGACTTTCAGCTTTAATTCAGTAGGGTGAACAAAACGATTGCATAAAAATGTGAGGCAACTAAAGCATTTTTTAACACAATCCCTTCATTTCAGGGGCTTAAAAGTAATTAGACAATTGACTCAAAGGCTATTTCATGCGCAGGTGTGGGCAAGTCCGTCGTTATGTCATTATCAATTAAGCAGATAAAAGGCCTGGAGTTGATTTGAGGTGTGGTGCTTGCATGTGGAAGATTTTGCTGTGAACAGACAACATGCGGTCAAAGGAGCTCTCCATGCAGGTGAAAGAAGCCATCGTTAAGCTGCGAAAACAGAAAAAACCCATCCGAGAAATTGCTACAATATTATGAGTGGCAAAATCTAAAGTTTGGTACATCCTGAGAAAGAAAACAAGCACTGGTGAACTCAGCAATGCAAAAAGACCTGGACATCCACGGAAGACAACAGTGGTGGATGATCACAGAATCATTTCCATAGTGAAGAGAAACCCCTTCACAACAGCCAACCAAGTGAACAACACTCTCCAGGGGGTAGGCGTATCGATATCCAAGTCTACCATAAAGAGAAGACTGCATGAAAGTAAATACAGAGGGTGCACTGCAAGGTGGAAGCCACTCATAAGCCTCAAGAATAGAAAGGCTAGATTGGACTTTGCTAAAGAACATCTAAAAAAGCCAGCACAGTTATGGAAAAACATTCTTTGGACAGATGAAACCCACATCATCCTCTACCAGAATGATGGCAAGAAAAAGGTATGGAGAAGGCATGGAACAGCTCATTATCCAAAGAATACCACATCATCTGTAAAACATGGTGGAGGCAGTGTGATGGCTTGGGCGTGCATGGCTGCCAGTGGCACTGGGACACTAGTGTTTATTGATGATGTGACACAGGACAGAATTAGCCGAATGAATTCTGAGGTGTTCAGAGACATACTGTCTGCTCAAATCCAGCTAAATGCAGTTAAATTGGTTGGGCGGCGTTTCATGATACAGATGGTCAATGACCCAAAACATACAGCCAAAGCAACCCAGGAGTTTATTAAAGCAAAGAAGTGGAAAATTCTTGAATGGCCAAGTCAGTCACCTGATCTTAACCCAATTGAGCATGCATTTCACTTGTTGAAGACTAAACTTCAGAGAGAAAGGCCCACAAACAAACAGCAACTGAAAGCTGCTGCAGTAAAGGCCTGGCAGAGCATTATAAAGTTATTTCATTTGTCCAATTACTTTTGAGCCCCTGAAATGAAGGGATTGTGTTAACAAAATCCTTTAGTTGCCTCACATTTTTATGCAATTGTTTTGTTCACCCCACTGAATTAAAGCTGAAAGTCTGCACTTCAACTGCATCTGAGTTGTTTCATTTAAAATTCATTGTGGTAATGTACAGAACCAAAATTAGAAAAAAGTTGTCTCTGTCCAAATATTTATGGACCTAACTGTATTTCCCCTAATGAAATAAGGATGTTTGTTCTTTGTTGTACTATTTATTTGGTAATATTTTATTTATTATTTGTTAGGAATGCAAGCAAAAAATAGCTTCTTTAACTTATATTAGTTCCAGGCTCCTGTCTTTTGCATCAAGGCTCACACAAACAGACTTGATGGACTGAATGGTCTCCACTCATTTACCAAAATTCTTATGTTCTTATGTACAACCACTCTATTTGCTCAACAGATAGAATCTCATTTTGTGGGTTTTACATGAACATTTCAGACTTGGTGTTTCTTTGATTTTGTCTTCCACAGAAAAAAAGGATACTGGCTTCCAGTGACTTGCCTTCCATCAGCTCATTGACTCGCTGTAGTATGAATGGTGTGACCTCCTTTCCAATAACATTTTGAGCCCTATGGAATAAACAAGTTGAGTTTATTGTGTACCATTTCTCTAACCATTGTAGGTCTATATGCAAGCTCTTCTGAGGTTAAAAAAATCAATTAGGAGTGATAAATGAAAGACTTCAGGTTTTGAGGAGGAATCGAAAAAGACCAAATACCCTGATTCAACAAAAAAGATAACAAATGTTACTTGTAATGCTGATCTAAGAAAAAACATAATGTACATCCCATCTAACCTTCTGTTTTATGTGTCTGCTTTATCCAGTTCAACATCACAGGGCAGCAGAGGGCCCAACTAACTACAGAAGAATGACTGCTACATACCTTAATATTAATAACAATAATCAATAGGTATGTGATCAGATTGCAACATTTAACCAAATTGTAGAAAATTAACATGTTGGGTATAAAATATATATCCGTCCAAAAATCAGATGTTGGTTCTGTAACTGTTCCCCTTAAATGAGACATTTGAGTCCAATGACACATTAAAATGTCAGACTATGCCTTCAAGCTTTAAAGAGCAGACATGAGGTCAAATGGGTAATTTCTTAATTGAGGTCAAATGATTTTTCTTCCTGCTGAAATCCATTGGCTGGGTATGTAGCCACAGGTGATCTTTGGGAGGATTAGGAAAGTGAGGGCAGATGGTGTTGCCTCTGACCCCAGGTGAGAAGTATAATGTGGAGCTGGCAAAATGACTGTGCAGGTAGGAAGTAATTATGATGAGAGGGCATGGAGCCATGTGGAAGTAACCATGGAAGATCGACACAGCAGCAGCATTGGAAGATGAGCGTAGAAAGAGATGGCTTTTAGTAACTCTCACTTCTGACAGCAAGGATAGAGACATTGTGCTTTACAGTGTAATAATTCATTGAAATAATCAAAGAAATCAAACAAAATGAAGAGCTATCAACATATTGTCATATAGAACACCCAACCCAGAACGGTATTAATATATAATGAAAGTACAGTATTAAAAATATCTCAGCATCAACATTAAATATTCTACCCCACAAACAGAAGCATAAATGATTATCCATACATTTTCAATTGTTGCTCAATGTGCAAAATGCTAAATAGTGTTGTACATGATCAATCAATGTGATTAATGATGGCTACTCCAAAATGCTGAGATGCACAAGTTCACACACACTGTAAAGTGTGTCACAAAAAACAACATGTGGGTCACTTTAAAGGGCTCTAACCTTCAAGCCCCAAGGCAAACTGAAAAGTTTGGGCTACACATATTCACATGTGAGGAAAGCTAGGCTGAGAATACTACAGGGTCAAAAGGTCTGCCTAAGCAACCCAGAAAGAGGCTTGCAGTGCCAGACACAAAGAAAAGTTCAGAAACTCCGAAAGGAAATGTTTTTTATAGATAAGAAACTGCACTGAGCATATCATGGGAAATTGAAAAAAATACTTTTGTTGATTAGGTTCTCAACAAACTTTTTAACAATACATTAAAAATTTAGACAGGTTTACTACTTATCTAGTTTTTGCACAATAGCTCCATCTCAATTATGGCAAAGCCCAGTCTGCCCTTAAAGTAGAGATGCCACTGCCCTTACTGTAGCTAATACACTTCACCTCTTCCCTGACAACCCCTGCTGCTAAAATAATGAAAGGATCTCTTTGTATCATCTTCTGAATTTTCCAAAATATTTCTTTCCAAATGCCCTTTAGCTTTGCATATATCCTTTTCAACCCTTAAGCTATACATTTAGTGCTGGAGTTAGCTGCCATGTAGCGTTACATGTTTGAGTATCAGACTCAGGCATGCAGGAAGGCTGAATGTATTCAAGTAGTATGACAAATAAAGAAGGGACCAACCGTATGAATTGTACCAGTTGTGGCAGACGACCAGGGACCTTGCCCCACTGGGACTCCTCGAGAAGGGAAGGACTGGGAGAGGGGCCATATCTTCCCTAGTGCGCAAGAGGGCAGCACCCCTGGATAGCATCTGGTTCCCGAGCCATGGACTGCAGCACTTCCGCCACACCAGGAAGTGCTGCCGGAACAGGAATCAGATACGCCCAGAGTGCTTCCGGGTGCAAGGGTAGCACTTCCACCACACCAGAAAGTGCTACCGGAAGATCATCAGGGAGCACCTGGAGCACATCTGGGTGTGCCATAAAAGGAGCCGCCTAACTCCATTCAGAGACAGAGTAGGGTGGTAGTGGACAGAGCATGCAAGAGAGGAGAGGAGTGGAGGCAGCAGAAGGAGAGAATTAAAGGAAAAGGACTGAGCCATGTGAGTTATTGTGGCTGTGTTGTGCAGAACTGAAATGAACATGTGTGTTTTGGACATTGGCTGTCTTGGTGTCTGTCTGTGTCGAGGCTGATCTTCCACACAGTCTATAACATTGAGCATATAACATACACAGCCACACAAATGTACTCAAATTGAGATAATTTAAAATTATTATTTGAACAAATATGGAAGTACGAAGAAAATCCTTGCAGGCATTGGGAGAACATGCAAATACAACTCAGGTAGTGCCCAGGAAGGGATCGTGTCTGGAGGTTCTGAAACTTTGTGTCATCAGTGCTAGCACTGAGCTGCCATGTTGCACCAATGTAATACTCATTGAGTAAACACTGAATGTATATCTCATAAGAGGAGATTACAAAGGCTAATGAGATTTTCAGTCACGAAGCATGCAGCATTTAGTATAAATCAATGAAGGTCATTCTTATGATATCTATTCACTAGGGGGCTCTGCCCCCTGCTCGCTTCGCTCGCCAACCCCTGGTGTTGGGAATGACAAAGAGCGTGATGTATGAATGAGATATAGAATAGTGTGAAGGTGTAGATGATGCAAATAGAAAGCAAACAATAAAGTGTGTGGCACAGTGTAAAGGTTTATTGGAAAATTTCTTTGTACACGCCGTTTAAGTGTAAAAGGTAATTCCAGGTCAGAACTTGTAAGGTCAATGAAGATGGTTATTGTCGTGATCAGAGTCAACTTTGTCAGAGCTTAGAAAGAGTTGTGTCTCTCCAGGAAGTAATGCAATGACTTGGGTATTTATGTTTTCCACATTAATATTTTTTGGACATAATATAGTGCGTTGTGTTAAAAGGGGCATTTGGTCTAATGAGATTGCTGTTCCAAATCTGTCTGTAACTAAGTCGTCGCAGATAAAGGCTTGAGGAATTGTAATAATATCTGGGTGAAGTCTATCTGTATTGGTGAGTGTACCATCTCCCAGTTGTAATAACCAATTGTTATGATCTGGATCTGGACAGCGCATGTTTTGTACTAACTGTATCTTTTGAAAGCAATGCCAATGCACTGAACAATAGCTGAGCGCATGGAATGTGGAACAATAGCTAAGCACTGTCTAAAATCTCCTCCTAATAAAAGTACCTTTCCTCCAAAGGGAATATTATCATTCATAAACGTTTGTAGAAGTTTATGAATGGTGTTGAGTAAGTGAGTGGATGCCATTGTACATTCATCAATAATTAACAGTTTTGCAAGACGGATGTCATGTGCAGTGCCACTGTTAATGTTCATAGTGGATACTGATTTGTAGGATCTAATGCAGTTCATAAAGATTTCACTTTCAGGTACATTGTTAGTTAGAAGCTTCTGTAGATATTCAGGATATGAATGTAAAGGAGGCAGTCCAATTTGACCCTTTTGATAACAACGTGTAAATTCATTACTTGTATTGCCAGTTGTTTCTTCAGGGAAGTTAAGTGAATGACAATGATTGCAAATGACATTCATTAATCCCAATGAATTTTCCTGAATAGTGGACTCATTATTGAACGCGTTGTCAGCTAACTGGCGCAAGCGTTAAGCAGGTGTCTGTCGTTGATGTCTGTGACGTGTATCTTTTGCTTGTGCCGTTTGAGAGTCGCGTCGTTGTATGTCCATTATTTGGGACGTGTTGTTTTGGAGGTGTAATCGATTTGCCTGTGCTGTGTGAGAAGCCCGTTGTAGTTTACGGCGTGCATTGTTTGTATTGAGCCTTGCCCGTTTTTGTATGTCGGTCAGTTGAGCTTTCTCTTTTTGGAGCCTCACGTGCTTGTTTTCCGGCAGTCCAGATGCGCGGTGTAGACGTCTGTGTTTATTTATTTTGTCCCTTCGCTGCCGTTTCTGTATGTCTGAGACGGAAGGTGTTTCGTTTTGAACCCGTGCCTGTTTCGATGCAGTACTGTGAGACGCGCGCTGCATGCGTCCACGTTCAGTGTGTCTGTCCATTTGGGTTCGTTTCTGTAACTGTGTTAGTTGAGCTTTGCGTTTTTGGAGCCGAGACATTTTTTCTTCCAGAGTTTCAGAAGCGCGTTGGAGCCGACGTGTATTGTTTTTTTTCATGCGGGTTCGTGTGTTTGGTCCCGTTACTCGAGTCGTATCATTTTGTACCCGTGATCGTGAATTCATGAATTGTTTGTTCTTCAGCGTTAGAAATATGGATAAGTAATAAGGAGGATCTCACTCACTGTTAATATGGAGCCTTTTCTGCGGTTGAACGGTTAATAGTGCATCAGTGTAATGAGATCCACCTATGCTGCATAGTGTGAATTGTGTTTGGTCCCGTTTATCGAGCCGTATCGTTTTGTACCCATGATTGTGAATTTATGACTTGTTTGTTCTTGAGCGTGATAAATATGGATAAGTAATAAGGAGGATCGCACTCACTGTTAATATGGAGCCTTTTCTGCGGTTGAACGGTTAGTAGTGCCTTATTGTAATGAGATCCACCTATGCTGCATAGTGTGAACGTGTTGAGATGACGTATGTTTAATACGGACGGTTCATTTAGAAATGGGGCTTTGTGTGTCATTTGTTATTTATGTTACTGTGGTCGAGGGTCTGAATCGTCGTTTTTGTGTACGTTTCGTGTGCTATGGCCGTAGTCTGTCCCGTTTCGTGTCCAATGGGCTTTGTGTGGTGCTCGCGGCTTCTTTTTTTTTGTGTGCTAGGGGCTTGTTGAAACGTCCTCTTTGTGTGTCCCGTTTCGTGTGCAACGGCGTCTGACTCCTTTTTACTGTGGTCTGACTCCTTTTTTGTGTGCGCGATGCCTCATTTCTTATTTTACGTTGCATTCCATCCGGTTCCCATTGCTTGCGGGGGGGGGGGGGGAATGGGGGGGGGGAGATTTGTGGGGCGCCTGCGCAGTACGTCTTTTGCGGCCACGGCCCATTGCCGGATGTCCCTGCGTCCATCCGGTTTACCATTCTCGGTTAGTAATGTGGATAGTTTGGGTTTCCATGTTAAATGATGTAAAGGAGTTAGAGAAAGTCCATTGCAAATTGACTGAATGTCCTACAAGATGGCAGTATATGAATTAAGGTTGATGTTACGTCTGTCTGTTAGAACATGTCTTTTAGGCATACAAGAGACTAGTTGGGCTAAATTTCAACCAGACATTTTTAAAGGTTTTTTTTTCCATAGAACACCATGGAGATATTGAATAAGTTATACCAATGCAGTAGAAATAATACTTTTGAACCTTCAGATATCAAGTTTATGATAATTTTGTAAAGTAGGGGTGAATGAGTACTGAGAAAAGCGCTATATAAATGTAATGAATTATTATTATTATTATAGGGTGTCACACACTTGCTCATGGGAGACAGCTAAAGGGCTCAAATGAGGGTAATTCCATGCCAGACCAGGGGGTGGCGGAGTGCACTAATTCTTTTTCCACTGCAGACCAGTTACGGGAAATTCCACCTGGCCCTGATGACATCACTTCTGGTTCCGGTCCCAACGACTTCAAATCTGGCCACAGAGACGTCACTTCTGGTCCTAGCCCCAATGACCTCACTTCCTCTGCCTTGCTTTAAAGCTGCCATTTTTACCTCACCCAAGCAGTTCTGTTTTGGACTCCAATCTGTACACAACTGTACTATTTCTTTATCAACCTTTTTGCAGCCAGGTTCAACTGCCCCAAACCTTTTTGTGGCTCTTTTTTCATTTTTTGACAAGGGGTTGGAGAGCTGTACTCCACTGAGCAATCATTTTATCAAAATAGTGCTTATGTTCGCTCTAATTTATGTAGCGTTGTTCTAAATGTCGATGTGCATTTTACAGCTTAAACACAGCATTCTTTAACTTGCATCCTATTAGCATTTTGTAACACCCACACTAATATTTACTGTTTTGTATTTAGGTTTTTCATTAAATAAAGTGGAGTTACTGTAGTAACTTTGTACATGTGTTGCTACTACTATTACTACTATTACTATTACTACCACTACTGCTATCCAGTTACACATACCTAGCATCTGCCACAGCTTTTTCAATGGCATTCTCTATCTGATACCCTATTGCAGCCTTTTCTTCTGGAATAGGAACAGCAAGTAGCATCCCACTGTTCAGTCCCAGAGATAGAGCAGCTTCTGTAAAAGAGGGAAATCATAAAGAAAGTACAGATTAGATACAGTAGATATCTGCTGGCAATTCTGTCTTTGAAATTATTCACTGCAAAAATCTACTTCTGTATCAATTTACTGGAGGCACATGTACAACCAAGCAAAACTTAATAAGTACATGCAGAAAAATAGTCCTCAGCACTTCTAATATTTTACAATGCCTATAAAAAGTATGCACCCCTTGTAGGTTTTCACATTTAACTGTTATAAAAGAATGAATCACAGTGGATTTCATTTGAATTTTTGATATTGAGCAACAGAAAAGACTCTTCAATAGATCTCTGCAAAGTGGTCTAAATTAATTACAAATATAAAACATAAAATAATTAATCGCATAAGTGTTCACCATTTCAAAAGAACATACCTAAATTATCGTTGGTGCAGCCAGTTGGTTTTAGATGTCACATAATTAATTACTTGGAGGATACCTGTCTGTAGTCACGGGGTTTCAATTGATTGTAGTATTAATGCACTTTATCTGAAAGGTCAGATTTGTAATGATGAAAACAGATGTAACTCTGTGAAGCTTCTGAATTCTTCCTGATTATTTGAAAATGGTGACATCTGGTGGTTTACAGAAATCATTGTAGCCATTGGCTCATAGCAGCCTGCAGCTTGCAAGCCCTTGTTGATCATATACTTTCAATCGGACAAGTGCACTACAAGCCTAAGGATGTTCATTTTCATCACATTGTCATTACAATGGTGTTGTCCTAAAGATATCATTTGTTGGTATTATAAACATTGTAGCACCATGTCAGTGCTAATGGGATTCTTGCTCTTTCCATTGCTTTTATGTAGCTCGCTATCCTTGTAAGGAAGTTTCACTGTTGTGAGCAGTTTAAATTCATATGCAACTTTGCCATGCTTGCCTTTTATTATCAGTTCTCCTGCAGATGGTGCTAAAGCTACACATTTGTACGATGGACTGCTAACTAATAGTAGGGTGGTCAAAAGTATCAAAATATAAATAAGTATCAATTGTAACACTTTTAAAATGTTTTCATACTGATTTTTCCTGGTATCGATTCTACAGCCTACATTAGGAATACTTTTTACTCTGGCCTCATAGGTTGCCAATGGGCTTGGCGAGAGTAGCTGCAGCCCAATTTCACTCCACTAACTGGTGTAAATAAGATTGCAACTTATGCAGCATCAGCATCTTCACAGCACACTTAATTTACAAACTTCAAAGGGCATACCAACTAAAGAGGCAAACACAACCAATTTAGAGATGCATTTGAAGGACTATCATACAAGTCAATACAAAGAATTTCGAGAGAAAGATATCATAGCCTCTTTAGCTTAATGTTTAACCACGTAAGAAAGAGCCAAACAACAACAACAACAACAAAGCATCCTGTTATATGTAACAGAAGCATGTAAATACCAAAATGTCAACAAAATTACAATAATCACAATAAGAAAAGTATGTCTAGTGTCCAGTGCTGTCCTGATGCTGATTTAATATTTGTACTTCATATCATATGTTTTGAAACAGTCACAAATATAAATAGTCACCGTTGAGCAGATGTTGTATGATTTTTTGTAATATTCCAGATATGCTCATAGCTTGTTTTGCAGAACATATAGATCTTAATAATGAATCACACTCATTTGCATGTGATGTATTGTATCAATGACAGCATTCCCTTGTAACTTTCATCAATACTTATGTCACAATAAGGAACATACACCTTTTGTATATTTTTGATGATTGACTGATGCACATTCCATAGTTTGTACAGCTTTGCCACTTGAGGATTGGCTTTATCTTAGCCATCTTTATTAGTGAAATGTAGGTATTTCTGCAACAACCAGTTTGTGGACAACTACCATCTCTGAACTGGTTTACCCACAATGCCCTGCAGTATCAGGAGAATGACAAACACCCAAATGTCATTTGCAGCGACAGATTGCCAGCTGGTGCAACAAGTAAAACATTTATTGTGAATTTTCTGACACTGCTCAGAATAGCAGTTCATTTTTACGATTATTTTCTCCATCAGACAAACATCAACAAATGGTAAACAGACTGGTAAATGGTCAGATAATCATGTGCTGTTCATTCTGTGGTAACACACGTTTGCGCTAGGTCTCTGTCATTCGATTTTTAAACCCTCGCTGTGTGCTGTCATAGTGATTTAGTTTCTTTTATTTTATTTAAAAATTATATTTCATCACATTTACTCTGTAATGTAAGATGCTATAACTTATCTGTGCTTCAGAGTTTATATTTAGTATGTTGGGGCTCATTTTCAACCTAACAAAAGCATACCTCATACACGGGCAAACCTACCACCAGGGCATTCTGTAAGCACTCCCAAAGGCCCCTGACCAGAAGGGGCTGGTTTGATCTTGCACACCCCACCAATATCACCAGGGCAGACTAACTCTCTGGCTCTATGAAATGATCAAGTGTTTACACACCGAAATCAAGAATGGGAATAACCCATGCTGTATGAAATGACCAGGTGTCTGTGTGCTGAAATGAACTGTCAGAAGTGAGATCAACTCTCTGTTTGTGAGTTTTACTCATTAAATCATTCAGATGCCTGTGGGGGTCTTAATTCAGCATTGACCTTGCAAAAAAGCACACTGACATATGCTAGTCTTCCTTGCAAAAAACTGGTAGCTATAAAGCCAACATAGTCTATTTACAGAAAAATGTAATGTGCACTGTTTACATTTATGCATGATCTTTAAGTGGGTTAATGGTCTGTTTGTGTTAAGGTAAGGTTTATTTGTTTAGAAAAGATCACATTAATGCTCCTTTTTACTTGAATGTTTTCATGTTTGTTTTAATGTTTTTATGTATATCATTTACACAAGATAGCACAACTTATTCAATTAACATTTATTGACATTTGTAACATTTCATTGTAATAAAGTACATCAGTAATCTACTCAATATATATAAAAAATATAATATAATATAATATAATATAATATAATATAATATAATATAATATAATATAATATAATATAATATAATATAATATATAAAATCCTAAGCCTAAAAGTGCAACGATTTTGTGATGTTTTTATGTCACTTTTTTGTCACGCTTTAAATCAGGCTTATTTTAAAACATACATATATATGTTTGGTATCATTCTTTTCAGAATTTATCTAACTTTAATGTGATGTTGTTAGATTATCAGATTCTTATTCCATTTTTAAATTATAAACTAAAAAATATCAAGAACTAACGTCCAGCGAGACAAGAGTTTGTGCCAAAAGATTTAACCACGCCCAGGATTGGAAATAAAAGACAAAGAGTAGGACAGCTGCTGTACAGGCTTTTAAATGTTTGAATTGCCGTGGGAGATGCAGATCATGCGGCACTGCAGCAGCAGAAAGCCAGCAGCTGATCGAGCAAAGAGGAGATAAAAAAAAAACAATTTGTTTCCCATTGTATCATTGTGTAAGAGGGGGTTTTGGGGGAGTGACTGCGTCTCCTTGAGGTACGTTGAGACTCCCTCTTCACAACATGAGCTAAAGAGACGCAAAGTGGCTAGTGCGTAGCTCAGGCGTTTGGTGTGCGAAGCGAGCAGGGGGGAACCCCCTAGTAGTATATGTTTTTATCAATGTAAAAAAAGTTGACTGGATTTAAACTTATTTACTTTTTATTGTTTATAGAATTTTACTCTTACCTTTTACAAAAGATTGCATGACTTATTAGCATTTAATAACTGAAATTTCAGTTGCTTAAAACCATCAATATAATGATTTGAATGCATACAAAATTGCAATTTATTTAAATGCATTTTAATTGACTTACATTATATAGTGTATTGAGTAGTATTGTATTGAGGTTTGAAGTTTGAGATTTTGGTATCACGATAACCCTAACTAACAGTTCTCCCCAGGATGATGTAACTTGACAGCGCTGTTACAAAAATCCATTGGCACTCAGAGCCAACAGGGACCAGTAAACTATTCAATACATTATAAGCCACCACTAATCCATAATTATGTGACAACTGTTTCATGTCGGGGAGATTTTGCTGTGGTGCAACATGAAAGATTAATATTTTTCCATCAGTATTTAGGGAATAATTACACTAAGGAAGGGGCGGCACGGTGGCGCAGTGGGTAGCGCTGCTGCCTCGCAGTTGGGAGATCTGGGGACCTGGGTTCGATTCCCGGGTCCTCCCTGCGTGGAGTTTGCATGTTCTCCCCATGTCTGCGTGGGTTTCCTCCGGGGGCTCCGGTTTCCTCCCACAGTCCAAAGACATGCAGGTTAGGTGGCTTGGCACTTCTAAATTGGCCCTAGTGTGTGCTTGGTGTGTGGGTGTGTTTGTGTGTGTCCTGCGGTGGGTTGGCACCCTGCCCAGGATTGTTTCCTGCCTTGTGCCCTGTGTTGGCTGGGATTGGCTCCAGCAGACCCCCGTGACCATGTGTTTGGATTCAGCGGGTTGGAGAATGGATGGATGGATGGATTACACTAAGGAGTTTAGGGATTGTGCCTATGGAACTGAGCACAGATAAGGAGGTTTAGTGAATGTGCCCACAGTAGTCTACACTTTTAATAAAACATTAGAAGTTTCAGTACAGAAGAATAGCTATAGCACAGAATTTACTTTATTGTGAGATAAAAAGTTTCTGGTCTCCATATTTACTTCATTATCTTATAAAATGCAACTGGTAGTCTGACATCCCCATTCATAGCTTATGGAGTAACACAAAGCTTCAAAGTAGTTAGAACGTTCCCCGTGCTTTAGTGACATTTGAAGCTTTGAACATCATCAGTCCTGTGGTATTGAAGATTCGACACACTGCTTCAACACAGTGTGCTTCATTAAAGTGCTACAAGCTTCAAAACCATTGTGTCAAATGCTCCATCCCTACCTATTTGTGATGAGTTAGTATAATAACCTAACCTAAAAAAAAAGTGATTGAAAAGCTCAAGTCAGGGATGGAAATCAGGGGTGTGTCAAACACTGTGCTATATCATCTTTCCTTTTAATTAACACTTAGTAATCATTTAGAAATTGTGGAGACCAATTTTTCTTGTTTTAAAAGCAGACTTTTTTCCTAATGGGCAGCATCACGGCGCAGTGCTAATGCTGCTGCCTTGCAATAAGGAGACCAGGGATGGTTTCCCGGGTCCTCCTTTTGTGGAGTTTGAATGTTCTCCGAATGCCTGCATTGGTTTCATCCGAGTGCTCTGGTTTCCTCTCACAGTCCAAAGACATGCAGGTCAAGTAAATTGGCCCTAGTGGGTGGTTGGGATGAATGTGTGGGTGTTCGCACTGTGAAAGACAGGCACCATGTCCAGGGTTTCTTCCTGCCTTGTGTCTTATGCCAGCTGGGATAGGCTCCAGCAGACCCCCACGACCCTTTTCAGGACTGAGCGAGTTAGAAAATGACTGACTGGATTTTTTCCTATTAGTCCTTGATGGCGGAGTGCAGAGGAGTGGTGACTCTGAGGCTAGGGATCTGTGCAAATCCATTGGGCCCTTAATCTGCAATTGCCTTGTCCTAGGTATGATGTTAATCTGCATCCAGCCCAGCAAGCATGTCCTCCAACTTACAGGGAAAACTTGGGGTTGTTCACAGGATTGGCACTCCAACCTCTGTTAAAAACCTCATACTGTTTCAGAGTGGTGCTGAGGTGTCACCTGCTGCACTTGGGTTCCAATCTAGATGGTTCGTAGTGTGGTGGGTGCAGCAACATGTCATCAGCACGTGCACCCAACCTCTTTCTCTATTCCTTAATGTAAGTCTTCAGCTACTCTGCAGTCTTAGTTATTATAATATGTACTTTTTAATGTATCACACATTTTGAATGGTAGACAGGGCTAGACTGCAGGCAGGCCAGTCTAGCACCCATATCCTCTGATCACAAAGCCAGTCTGTTTAATAACACATGCACAATATGACTTGGCATTGCCTTATAGAAATAAATAGGGATGTCTTGGAAACAACACACTCAACCTACCTGGAAAAGGGTCTCTCTCTGAATTCACAAGATTTCTACCATTATTTTCCCTACAAGGGTTTTTTTGAGAGCTTTTTCTTGTCTTCTTAGGGAGTCAAGGCTGGGGGTCTATCAAAAAAGGGGCCGTTAAAGCCCATTGTGTCAATCCTTTTGAGATTTTGGGCTATACAGAAAATAAATTGTTGTTGTTGTTGGAAAAAGATGTTGTCTGGAAGGCAGCATATGTTCCTCCAAAATATGAATATATTATTCGGTGTTAGTGATGTCTTTACAAATGTGCAAGCTACCCATTCCAAGTGTATTTTGACATCCCCATATCCTGACAGACGTACGGCCATTTTCTTATTTAGACCTTGTGTATTAAGTCATGCACACACAAGAAAAACCTACAAACTCCACATGAAAAACAATTAAACATGGGATTCAAACCTAAAACTTTGGAGCTGTGGCGGTTGTAACTACTGTGCCACTCCTTTGTGTTCTAAGTAAATATTAATTACAATTTGTAAAATCCAGTTATCAGACTGCTTCAAATAACTAGCCCTACAGGAAAAATGACTTGGAAAATTCAGATAAATAACATCTTTGGACATTAAATGAATTGGCTGTTGATCCAGAACATACCAATCATCGCTGCTGCCTCTTCCTCATTGGTTACATTGTAAGGGGAGACAAAGCCACTTCTTGGGACAAAGAATGCTGGAAAATCACAGGACTTTCCAAAGGTGGCAACAGAAACTCCCTGTGTCTCCTACAGTTCAATAAAAATAAAAAAAAGTAGTTGAAAAAGCAATCTTCTTCAAGCCATAATTATGTGAATATTCTGGAAAATATCAAAATCTTGTCAAGAACTTCTTTTCTGGAAGGAAATGTTCAAACAATTTAGTACTTTGATTATATTTAGGATTCTTTATTCTTCACAAAGTCTGTATAGGGAATGTGACTGTAAACAAGTAGGATCCTAATGTCATGAGAGATCTTCCGAATAAGTTATGTATGCTTGTGTTATTAGTTGAAATGTTTGGTTAAGAGAAACACTGCTGTGTCCGCTAATGCTTCTGTGTATTGTATGTTTAAAAAGTACAGAGACAGGCTGTCAGGCACAGGAAGGAGCAGGAACAGAGGGGGCACCGAGCTGACACACAGCAGATAAATGGCATGGTTCAGACTGTACTTCAGAAGAAGAATCCATGCTGACTGCGAGAGAGACCCACCAAGAGCCAGTGTGGGTAAACAGCCCCTAAGGGATAGTATGGCATATTTGTTTACCAGAATATAATCTGTGAACACTAAAATGAGTAAGAGGTCATGGGTGGCTTCTGGAAGAAGAGGTGAAGAATTCATTCAGAATATTAGATGGAAGCAGTTGTTTCCTGCTTTGAACATACAAGTGCTACCATGGGTGCCTAGTTTTTAAACTAGGAGCTAGAGCTCTGGGACACAAAAAAATTGGACCCTCCATAAGGAGATTTGTTGAGGGGATCCCAGGACTTTAAAAGTGAGTTCTTAATTCCTAAATCACTGTTCAGAAGCATCCACTACGATTTAAAGGTCACTACCCTTCAGTAGATGAACTGGAACAAAGACTCAGCTGTCAATGAAGTAGTGTGGCCAGAGGAAGGGGAGGGAGATAAAGTGGAGAAGAGACTGTGAGAAGAGTGGAGGGAATGTGTTCCTTGAGCCACTTGGGAAGTGAGTTATGTGGGAGAATCTCCTCCAAAATGTGACAGAGCAGCAGGATTGGGTAACTGGCAAATCTTAATCACAGTCTAGGAGAGTGTGTTGTGTCATGGGCTCGTTCCTACTTTATGTTAGAGTAGGGTCTGGCTTTACACAAGCTACACAAGCTACACTGCTATGAAAAATTTTTGTTCACTCCTGATTTCCTCTATTTTGCTGTTAAATGTTTTCAGGTCTTCAACCAAAATCTAGATTATTAATATTAGATATATAAAAAATATTCATGTCGTTTATTGATTGAACAATGATTTCCAACATAAATTGACACTATGTCAAAAAGTAAACACTCCTTATATATAATAGCTGGTTCACTTCTTATAATTCAGTATCAGTATTTCACATCACTGTGACTTGTATGTCTGTAGTACTAGGGTGTTATACCATGTAAGCCATTATGAATGCAGTGAGAAGTTAAGCAAAATGACACCTTTTATTGGCTAACTAGAAAGATTACAATATGCAAGCTTCGAGGCAACTCAGATCCCTTCTTCAGTTTACATCTTGCCTAAAGAAGGGTCCTAAGTTGCCTCAAAAGCTTGCATATTGTAATCTTTCTAGTTAGCCAATAATAGGTGTCATTTTTCTTAACTTCTAACTACATCACTGTGAGGAATTTTAATCTATTCTTATTTGCACAAATGCTTTCATTCAGAAACATTGGTAGGTTCCCATGTATAATGGCTTATTTAGGTCCTACCATATTATTTGTATTGGATTTTGGTCCAGGCTTTGTCTAGGCCATTTTTCTTTTTACTTCACTTTTCTGATGTGGACTTATTTTTGTGTTTTGATCATTATCTGGGCGGCACGGTGGCGCAGTGGGTAGCGCTGCTACCTTGCAGTTAGGAGGCCTGGGTTTGATTCCCGGGTCCTCCCTGCGTGGAGTTTGCATGTTCTCCCCGTGTCTGCATGGGTTTCCTCTGGGCGCTCTGCTTTCCTCCCACAGTCCAAAGACATGCAGGTTAGGTGGATTGGCAATTCTAAATTGGCCCTAGTATGTATTTGGTGTGTGGATGTGTTTGTGTGTGTCCTGCAGTGGGTTGGTACCCTGCCCAGGATTGGTTCCTGCCTTGTGCCCTGTGTTGGCTGGGATTGGCTCCAGCAGACCCCCGTGACCCTGTGTTCGGATTCAGCAGTAAAATGGATGGATGGATGATCATTATCTTTCTCCATAACCCAACTACTCTTCTTCTCTAGCTCATGTGCTGATCACTATAGCAAGTTGTCCAGTTCCTGAGACTGCAAAGTATCTCCCACACTAGCACACTGCTACCACAACTACTGACTGCTAGTATGATGTTCTTACTGCTGAGTGCTGTGATACTTTATACCAGGATGAGATCCATGTCACTCAAAAAGGTCCACTTTTGTCTAACTCTTCCAAAAAAAAACAGGTACTATGTGGTAAATGATAGACCAGCATTTATGGTTTGCTTGGTTATTTTGCTACCCTCCAATAAAGCCCATTTTGATGTGTTTCTTTCTGATTGGGAGAGTCATGAATACTGACCTTTCCTAAGGATAGAGAAATTTGCTATTTTTTAGATGTTTTTAGGATGCTTCATGACTTGATGATTTTACACTGCACCTAATAAGTAATTTTAGTAGGCTGGTCATTCATCAGAAAATTTATAGTGTTTCCAAATGTTTTTCTATTTGGAGATTGGTGTTCACTCCCTTACTTGGTTGAGCAAAGTCATAGAGCCTTAGAAGTGGCTTTGTAGTCTTTTTCCTGATAAACAACTTTCTTCCTAATCCTCTCAGGAAATTCCATTGATCATGGTATTATATATTGTTATAACTTTTTGCTAAGAACTTTACTCTGAGTACAAAACAAGTGAGGCTAATATTGAGCAGGTGGATACCTTTGTGGAATAAAAATGAATGGAATAAGTTATAAAATGTGTTGTGTTTCACTCTGGTGACCATCTTCTAATACTTGGTTTTAGCTGAAGACCTGAAAATAGTCAGTATGACAAAAGTACAATAAAAGTACAATAAAAGAGGAAATCAGTAAAACGCAAGTAGTTTCTCTCAGAATTGTTTAACAGAATAGACAAGCAGATTTATAAAATGGCAGGAAGAATGGCTGTATAATAAATTTGACTTAGCATTGTTTGTGACAGTCTTTTTGTCCTTATTGTTACATTCAATTATTAGAATGAAACAAAAATAAATTGTAAACATTTTCTGATTGGAAAAAAATGTAAGAAAAAGAATATGGCTAAAGAATAGATTCAGTAATACAAACCAGATACTCCAAGGTGAGCCCAATATTTAAGATTGATTTCACTCCAGCAGAGACCACAGCTACTGGTGTTCGGCCCAGCTCTGTCAAATCTGCACTGACATCCATTGCTGTGAAAAAATAATACTAGTTATTAAACAGTTAGCAAAATTTGTCAAGTAAATGATATAACAGATAATCAATAAATAGTTGATTATCCTCATGATCAAGAGGGCTTTGTGTGAAATGACCCTCAGATCAGGTTTCAGTTCCAATCCTTGTACCTTGTGCTGTTATGGCTGAATTTATGATTACTATGTTCCCCAACTGCTTTAACCACTAGAAGTTATCAGACAACTAACACCTATTTTGATTTTTAACATTTTTGTTGAGCAGTTGTTAATGGTTACCAAATGCAGTGTCAGTGTGTTGAACATTTTCCTTGAGTCTGCATGTTCTTTTCATTAAGCCTTCCAGTTTTCATCACATATCCCGAAGACATGCTGATTAAATTTTCATGGTGTTCGACTCAGTTGATCGAGATGCCCTATGGGATGTCCTGAGACTTTAGGATAACCACGAAGCTGCTGGATATCATAGCTGGACTGTACACTGGTACTGTGAGTGCTGTTCAGAGTGGAGACAGAACCTCTTGTGTTTCCCCCAGTTGATTCTGGGGTTCATCGGGGGAGTGTTCTTGCTCCTACTCTGTTCAGTGCTTGCCTGGACTGGGTGTTGGGCAGGGTCATGGGGTCCAGTGGCTATGGGACATCTGTTTTGAAGAAAGATTCACTGATCTTGATTTTGCTGACGATGCTGTGATCTTCATGGAGTCAATGGAGGCTCTGATCAGGGCTCTTGAGAGACTGAGTGGAGTCTAAGTGTCTGGACTTCTGAGTGTCCTGGATAAAAAACAAGATCCAAGCCTTTAATGACCTGTCTGCGGAGGGAATGTCGACCTCATCAGGAGCTTTACTTGCCTCGGAAGTGACATTCATATCTCTGGTGTCTTTTCCTATGAGGTCTGTAGACGAATTGGAAGAGCATGGGAGATCATGATGACACTGGAAGGGTGTGTGTGGGCCTCCTGATATCTCTGCAAAAGGACCAGGGTCCAGGTCTTTAGAGTCCTGGTGCTCCCTGTTTTGCAATATGGTTGCGAGGCATGGACGCCATCCAGTGACCTGAGATGAAGACTATACTCCTTTGGTACTGTGTCTCTTTGGAGAACCCTTGGGTATCGCTGGTTTGACTTCGTGACAAACGAGCGGTTGCTCACGGAGTCCTGAACATTACCTGCATTGTGAGGGAGCATCAGTTACAGCACTATGGCCATGAGGCGCAATTCCCCAAAGGTGATCCGGCTTACAGGATCCTCATTCTGAGGACCCAAGTGGTTGGATCAGGCCAAGGGGGCATCCCCATAACACTTGGCTACAGCAGATAGATGGTCATTTCCAGAGTTGTGACTGGACCGGGTGTCTGCCTAGGGGGTTGCCAACTGGGATCCCAAGGTGTTTCATCATGAGGTGGGTACAGCAACACATTGAACCAGTACATGCTCCCCCAATCTTTTTTTATAGCCAACTGAATTAGCAGCAAGAACTTTAACCAAAAAAATAAAATCTGAAGAAATGTCATCAAAATTAGCATCATTACACTGACTGCATGTGTCTTTCAGGATTAATTTTAAAAATTAGTTAATAATCTATAAAGCTATGAACAATCTCCCTACATGAAAGAGTCCGTGTCCCTATACATCCCTAAATGTTATCTAAGATCTACAAGCGACTTATTCAATGTTCCTAGAGTGAAGCATAAAAGAAATGATGAGGCATCCTTTTGGCTTTATGCACCAAAAATCTGGAATATATAACCAATAGATATATGTCAGGCTAGTATAGTCAAATATTTAAAAAGCTGATAAATTTTCAATTTGGCGATTCATAGTTGTAATATATTTACTGTTACTGTAAAATTAATTCTACAGAATAACAAAATACGTTTTACTCTTGTTCTTAGAGGCACATATGTCTTCCCAGAATGCCACAGTTTATAATTCTTAATAGTCAATATTTAAATTCACCAGGTTCTCTGTGACACCCTCCCCCCTATTTGGTACTGTGCAAGCTAAATGATGTTAGAAGGAGATCTTCCTATAGTGTGACCAGCATAAATCATATCATATGTAGACATCAATGACTGTAGAATGCTCAGGTAAGGCTTGGGGCCTCATTTGGACTTGTAACCTCTAGAGGTCCATTTTTCCACTGTTCATACCAGCTGGATTTTTTATTTACTGCTCCGCCCTGGTCATCTGACCATAGCTTACTGTATTCCAAACACTAAGAAAATTCTACATTTTTTCCACTTTATATGGCTCTGAGTACAAATTGTTCTCAAATCTATGATGTTCTCACCTCTAGATTCATAAAAAAATGTTTAGTTTGAGAAGTATATGTCTGAAATAGTCTGGAAACAATGGTGGCCTGGCTGTAAGTTTATCACTTTGGAATTACACTTTACATAAATGTGTGCAATGCTTTATGTTGGTTTACTTTCTAAACTCTATATTCACTGGAACATTAAACTGTTGCAATGTTTAAGTGTACATTCCAAGAAAAAACAAATAAGAGCCTCACTCAAACAAACCATTTCTCACAATGTTGCCTCTACCCAACATGTGAACGAACAGTCCTTTAGTGATAACAACCTCATTCTAAATGTGTTGTTTTATGTTCTCCCAAAAATCTCAAATCGGTAAGTAAAAAAAAGAATTATTTCAAATGATCTTACTCGTCTCTCCTCCTAGATGTACACCACCTATTCCTCCAGTCACGAACACAGGGATTCCTGCTTTATGTGCTGCTATCATTGTTGCTGAGACAGTTGTTCCACCTGACAGGCCCTGTTATAAATTTAAACATATAGTAAGCATGCAGTGTTAGACTGGGTTAATATTTGTTTGCTCCTTCATGTTGCTGTGCTGTTTTACTGTGATTATTAATGAAACAGCATCATATTACCTTTGTGTTGCCTACTTTACATTAAAATGGGTATTAGGTTGATTCTGTTGTGCCTCCAGGTTGTGAGGTAGACAATTTCACAATGAAGAAGGAAAATGTGTTGTCAATATATTTTGATAACAAGAATATCTGATAACTTAGATATTTTCTACTTAGACAATAAAGATTAGAATGTAGAGGTTACCCCTTCTGAAATAAGAACTGTGATACCAGAGCCATGTTGATAAAATGATTATTAAGCCACTGCTTCATTAAAAATACTGTACATTTCTGAGACAGGGTGATAGTAACAACTGTCCAATCGATTATATATGGTGTTTCCACTCTAATTTTTCTCTGTTAAAGAAGAAACTTTACACTGCAAAATTAGAGTTAAGAAATTAGGATGATTTACAAGCAATTATTATTTTGTATGCAGGAGGTCACGCTACCAGCCTTTATGTTGTGCTCATCAAGGGGTCTAGTATGAACATATATTGTGAGGGATGGTCAATATACTTGCCCAGCAGGGATGCCCATGAAGTGAAAGGAAGGGGGAAGGCAGCTTCTGTAGGGCACTACCTCCCTCGAACCGCTAGGTGGCAGCTCCCCTGGGTTGCTGGGGTGCTGCAGGAAGTGTGGAACCCAATCCTTTGGGACACCGGAAGTATTCCCGTGTACTGCATAAAAGAAGTTCCAGGAACCAGACTCAGAAAGAAGGAGGACAAAGCTTGCAGAGAGGAGCAGAGGACGCAGTGACCAGTGGCAGAAAGGGGAAGAAAAGAGAACGAGAGTTGCAGAGTGCTGTATTGTGCTTTATTGCTTTGCTTTGTGACTGTGGTTGTGGTCTGAGAAATGCTTAAAATAAGAGTTTCTCGCGAATAAAACTCTCTTCTGCTTTTATACTTGTGTCCGAGCCTGCTTGTGTTGGGTGTTTGGGGAGCCAGAGCACCCACTTCAGGCCACAATATATATAGTGAGAAACAACACATATGGGTGGGCACCCCAGCCAGAAAGGAGTATGGTTCTTTAAGTAGACAGAAGGCCAGCCATATGCCACCACAAGAAACAGGGCAAAGATCATCCTATCTCACCCAGAAGACAGGCAGTAGATGCCTATGCCACAATGGGTACACTGGCATCCCAAGTGGGTTGGACCCAAGAATAATACTCAGCTGGGAGCCCAGCATAATGGAAGGACTGGGGAAGATGAACATTAAAGAATATCCTCTTCCTCCATACACTGGGTGGCAGTGCCCTTGGATTAGAATTCTCATGCGGGTGCCCCGAGGGCATGTTGGAACCTGTAGTCCTGTGATGTAGCCCTGTTGCGTCCCGTGTGGGCTGCCAGGGGGAGATGAGAGGATTAATAATCCCTACTTTGTGGGAGTTCTGAATGACTCGGAAATGCTTCTGTCGGGCTATGCCCTAGCACCATAAGTACCCCAGGTCCAAGATAAAAGGAACTACCCTGCCACATCCAGGTGAGTCAGAGTTGAGTGGAAGTGGACAAAGCTCGCCTGGAGGTGGAGACGAGGAGAAAAGAGAGTGTGGAAAAGATTTGTGTTTATTGCACTTCTGGAACCTTTTCTGGAAGGTAATGGGAAAATAAACCATCTTTATTAACTGGGCCTTGTGTCTGTGTGGTTGTGT
Organism: Erpetoichthys calabaricus; assembly: GCF_900747795.2. NCBI lineage: Eukaryota > Metazoa > Chordata > Cladistia > Polypteriformes > Polypteridae > Erpetoichthys > Erpetoichthys calabaricus. Next base: position 157,414,751 of record NC_041394.2, on the reverse strand, counting down.
CTGGGATTTGGGGCTCTTTGCTGCCGCCTAGTAGTTCATAATATATATATACAATTTTTGTGACCCAAAAAATCCCAAGGCACACCACAATTCTACCATACACAAAAACATTAAATCTATATACATGCAAAACTGTCTGACAGGGGGTGGTAAAAAAAGTAGCTTGGAGATTACCGTTCACAGACACAGTATTTAGTGAGCACTTTGGATGCAATTCCCAGCTGCTTCATCCCTTTGCCCACTCATACAGGCAGTCCTCTCACTGCCTTACTCCACTGACCCTGGGTGAGAGGCAACTCGCATGCCCATTGTCCCTCAGCTCTGCGAGAGTCACTGGCGAACAAGCATCCAAGCGCAAATGGACCCCTGACATGTCTCCAGGCTGCTAAAGTACTCACTAAGTGCTGTGTCTGCAAAGCGGTGATCACAGAAATGCTTTTATGTCGGCTTCTCCAGGTAGTCCCGTCTTCCTCGGACATGTTTCAACCACGTGTCTCAACCAGCGTGTCTCTCTCAAGTCTGGACCCAGGGGTGCTATACTGTTATTTCCATAGCACACCAGTTGAAAACCACTTATGTAGAGTATAATTATAAAGTCGTTGATGGTGATGAACAATTGAGGATAGGGTTTGTGGATTTTATGTATGTCCATTTAAGAGATGCATATTCTTTCAATTAAATCAGTCTTTAGCAGTGCAAGTCAACAGTCATTTCAATTGTTTTTCATTTTGACTCATATGTGTCTCATATGCTATGCCAATTTGAGAATTAATACATTGGGCTCATTTTCTTATTGCCTTCTTTTAAACTTGCCTTTTGGGAAGGCATTGAAATTGCGGTTGTACTGTACTTGCTCAAATAGTATTTTGTTAAAAGTTTGGGTTTAAGGTCATTATTTAAGTTTAAACTGTGCCATTAATTATTTTTATTTCTTTGTGTTGATTCTACATTAATTTTGTGATTCAGTGTGTATTTACCTCATTAATTACATGTTGTAATGTTAGATGTGATTAATCACCATTAATTACATACATTTATGAGATTAATTAGTTCATTTTTTTATTGATTCATATATATTTATTTATATATTATATATACTGTATTTATATTATTATATATATTTATACACAGGTTGAGAGAAGACCCTGTAGCTTAAGAATCTCCAATGAAAACCATATCCATCTAGGGCAGGGGACCCCAGCTGGGGTGCCTGCACCCCCAGAGAGTGCAAGATGACATTTCAGGAGGTGCAACAAAAAGGAAAGCTGTGTCATGATTCACCAAAATTGAGTGAGGTGCGTTATCTGACTTTATCGTGGTGCAATCGGTGTCTTGCAATACGACATCATTTGTAGGTCATTTATTAGTTAGTGCTTCTGTTCTATGATATAAAAATAATTAAGCGCTCTGCGCACAATTGTCGCAGCAAAAAATGCAAGTTCCCAAAGGTTCCTTGATTTGGATGAAGCATTCACTAAGATGAATAACTTTTTTGTAAGAGATTGGAGTTTGGACCTTGCAATGACCTGTAGAGAAGGGCGAGGTCTAATATTGATTTCTGTGCAAGCCTTGATCATGAAATGTCACTGATTTTGAGGTTTGATCGACATATTTGCAAATGGGGGACAAGGGGGAGTGAATTGGATGCAACACATACTGCTTACATTCAGATCATCTCTCCTGCTGGCGGCCCTGGCAGTAGCATAGCAATATTAACTTTGTGGCACATCTGTTTTTGAACTGCAATGCAAGTGTTATTGGGGAACAAAGTTCATCTACTGTGTTTTAGTGCATGCTGGCACCCGTTGCTTCACAGGGGTCTCCAATCCACCAAACCCCTTGACTGTTGAATGTGTGTCATTTTCTCTCAGCACTTGACACTTCGTGGGATATCCCCCCCCTGGGATAACCCCAGGATTGTCAATCAAGTATCTAAACTACACAGAGGACACATTTACCAGATTAATGAGATTTATAAAGGTAAATTGCTCAATTTAAAAGCTAGAATTCAAAGCTTATTTTTTGGAGTTCAATTTGTTGTCCTGCAATACCGTATGTGATTCACTTCTTTATCTACAAATATATTACTTTTGTAAAGGGTACAAACATAAAGCAAACATTTTCTAGAGGTGCAGGGCATCGAAAAGATTGTGGACCACTGATATAGGGGCAAATGATAGAATTACTGGGGTCTGTCTGAATATTTTTTACTCAAACTTTTAATAGTTTTTAATTTTCTACCTCAGTAGCTGCGTCCACCTTACCCAGACACTTCTGGTTAGTTAAGTTTCTGCACAGGAGAACTGACAATCCTGAATGGGCCCTTTGTTAGTGATGGTTTTGTGTGCCAGTTTGCCCTGCACTACTGTACTGACACCCAGTACAGTCCTGTTTCTAGTCATGTGCCCTTGGTGCCAGGATAGGTTCTGCCACCACTGACTCTGAATTGGATTAAGCAGCTCTAAGAGTGTTTATATTAGGATTTGTTACAACCTGTCTGACAGAGAATTCCACTGGGAGTTTAGGCGCAAGGGCTAACTGGTGAAGTAACAACACATTATACAATTTTGTAAAAGCAGAAATAAGATATACCATTCAAATGCACTGCATAAGCAGTATGCATCCAACTGAACATTCACTATAAAACTTCAGTCAATAAGTATGAGCAAGCAGACATATGATAATATACACTCCATCAATTATTAGGGAATACTGAACTTTATTACATTACCTTAGATAACACACATGGGAGGTCCCGTCGTGAAATTTTGACTGCAGTTTTCAAGCTTGCTAAAAACTCCAATTCTTCTTCTGACAATCCCACATGTATTTTACCATTCAGTACTCCAACGGTGGCTGGAATGGCTCCATTTGCTTTCACGATGTCTTCCACTCTTTTAGCTGTTCTAGAAGGTAATGAAAAAGTAATATTCAAGCTCAAATTTATTTATGTCAATGTGATCGTAAATTTAAACTTTTCTTTTTCTGTTTTAAGGCATCCCTATATGACATTAATAAATCATTCTTTAAGAAATTAAACTCAATTACAACCACATTTATCTGGAATTCGAGACTCATTCAAAAGGCAACTCTACCTAACTTAGCACTATCTAACTTTCAATTTTATTACTGGGCAGCAAAAATATAAGCTATAAAGACCTGGACATTGACACAAATTGATAAATTTTCACAAGCCAAGGGGTGGGGGTTGATTTGTTTTCGATCTTATGTTTGTAAAAATTGATTTATTTGTATGGAATGTTGTGTGATTTTAATAAAATCAATAACATAAAAAATATATATATATATATATATATATATATATATATATATATATATATATATATATATATATATATATATATATATATATACTGTATATACACACAAGCCTGGTCTGCAAAAGAAATAAACTCTTGCTGTACTTATGTATATGCCCCACTTTGTGCCCCAGTACATATAAATTATTGTCACTATACCAATAATCAGATTGTCCATTGTAAAAGGCGCTATATAGCGCCCGACCCGGCACAGACTCACGCAGAGGCACATACTTTAATAAAAGGTACTTTATTTTCTCTTCAGCCGTGGGGCACGCCTTCCCCGTGTCCCACAGGCCCAATACAGTCCCAAAAGCACTTCAAATCCAAATAACTCACACTTCTCTCCACCTCAGCACCACCACTCCTCCTCAGGCTTAGTCCTCTTCCTCCCGACTCTGGCTCTCTGAGTGGTGGTGGCTGGCCCTTTTTATATCCCACCCGGAAGCGGTCCAGGTGCCTTTGGAAAACATCCAGGATTAAAACACTTAGAGAACTGCATATCGATAATGTCTTTTGCATGTTATGACCAATTATGCTTCAAATTTAACTTCCTATCAACTCAATTTTTTTCACTACTTTCAAATCAGAAACTTCACTAAAAGGAGCCTACCCAATTTTCCTCACCTCCCACCCATTTCTATTCCAGGTGAAATCCTGATCAGTCTTGAAGACTCAGACAGCATCTCAATAATATATAAAAACATATTAAAGTGTCTTCCTTTCAAAGGTCCTAGAAACAGAGGGCAAAGGATCTGTCACTTAATATCTCAGAAAAGGAGTGGAAAGCAGCCATTCATAGAATGCACTGTAGCTCCATATGTGCAAAACATTCAATCATTCAACTTAAACTTATTGTGTTTAAAATTGTCCAAAATGTATCCAGGGTGAGATTCAACCTGTGAACGTTGCAATCTAGCTCCAGCCTCCACATGTTTTGGAATGCTCCAAATGAACATCATTTTGGACAAAAATCTTTGAATGGCCATCAGACTGCCTTGGTGTCAGAATCAGCCCAAACCTATTAACAGTTTGTTTGGTATATTCCCAGATGGGCTTAAAATGGAAAAGGACAAATTGATTGTCATTGCCTATACCTAGGGCGGCGCAGTGGCACAGTGGTAGTGCTGCTGCCTCGCAGTTGAGAGACCTGGGGACCTGGGTTCGCTTCCCGGTCCTCCCTGCGTGGAGTTTGCATAATCTCCCCGTGTCTGCGTGGGTTTCCTCCGGGCGCTCCGGTTTCCTCCCACAGTCCAAAGACATGCAGGTTAGGTGGATTGGTGATTCTAAATTGGCCCTAGTGTGTGCTGGGTGCGTTTGTGTGTGTGTCCTGCGGTGGGTTGGCACCCTGTCCGGGATTGGTTCCTGCCTTGTGCCCTGTGTTGGCTGGGATTGGCTCCAGCAGACCCCCGTGACCCTGTGTTCGGATTCAGCGGGTTAGAAAATGGATGAATGGATGCCAATACCTACTAGCACTACTTGTATGTATACTTATCTTGCTCAACCTGAGGATCCCAAACCCACCATTTATAAGTCAGCGGATAACCAATGTCCTATTCTATTTGAAATAGGAAAAAAATCAAATTCTCGCTTAGATGTACTTTAAGGCAGAGAAGCTTTTATCTGTTGTAACTCTGCTTTATACTTTACTGTTTGGAAAATATGAGGGTGAAAGCCACATTTTTAAAGTAAGTTAATATATATCCATTCTATCTTTTTAAAAATATGGCTGGATCTAATTAATAAAATTCTAGAATAAGCATTTATATCGGAGGAACGGCTCTCCTCTCTTTCTCTCAGGTTGGGGTTGAATTCTGTTTTGTTAAGTTCGACTGGATTGTATGTAGTGTTATTTTCTTCATTGTATAAATTAGACTTGAACTTATGGAATGTTATTTTCTTCAAATAAAATTGAAAATAAATAGGTTGAATTTTTCTTATAAAATTATTCTATTAAAAAAGCTGGTATTAATAAAGCCTACTTTTGCCTATTTACATAATCTTCTTCTTCTTTCGACTGCTCCTGTTAGGGGTTGCCACAGTGGATTATCTTCTTCCATATGTTCCTGTCCTCTACATCTTGCTCTGTTACACCCATCACCTGCATGTCCTCCCTCACCACATCCATAAACCTTCTCTTAGGCCTTCCTCTTTTCCAATTCTCTGGCAGCTCTGTCCTTAGCATCCTTCTCCCAATATACCCAGCATCTCTCCTCTGCACATATCCAAACCAACGCAATCTTGCCTCTCTGACTTTGTCTCCCAACCGTCCAACTTGAGCTGACCCTCTAATGTACTCATTTCTAATCCTATCCATCCTCGTCACACCCATGCAAATCTTAGCATCTTTAACTCTGCTACCTCCAGCTCTGTCTCCTGCTTTCTGGTCAGTGCCACCGTCTCCAACCCATATAACATAGCTGGTCTCACTACCGTTCTGTAGACTTTCCCTTTTACTCTTGCCGATACCCGTCTGTCACAAATTACTCCTGACACTCTTTTCCACCCATTCCACCCTGCCTGCATTCTCTTTTTCACCTCTCTTCCACAATCCCCATTACTCTGTATTGTTGATCCCAAGTATTTAAACTCATCCACCTTCGCCAACTCTACTCCCTGCATCCTCAGCATTCCACTGACCTCCCTCTCATTTACACACATGTATTCTGTCTTGTTCCTACTGACCTTCATTCCTTTCCTCTCTAGAGCATATCTCCACCTCTCCAGGGTCTCCTCAACCTGCTCCCTACTATTGCTACAGATCACAATATCATCAGCAAACATCATAGTCCACAGGGACTCCTGTCTAATCTCGTCTGTTAACCTGTCCATCACCATTGCAAATAAGAAAGGGCTCAGAGCAGATCCCTGATGTAATCCCACCTCCAACTTGAATGCATCAGTCACTCCTACCGCAGACCTCACCACTGTCACACTTCCCTCGTACATATCCTGTACAATTCTTACGTACTTCTCTGCCACTCCCAACTTCCTCATACACAGCTCCTCTCGAAGCACCCTGTCATATGCTTTCTCCAGGTCCACAAAGACGCAATGCAACTCCTTCTGGCCTTCTCTAAACTTCTCCATCAACATCCTCAGAGCAAACATTGTATCTGTGGTGCTCTTTCTTGTCATGAAACCATACTGCTGCTCACTAATCATCACCTCACTTCTTAACCTAGCTTCCACTACTCTTTCCCATAACTTCATGATGTGGCTCATCAATTTTATTCTCCTGTAGTTACTGCAGTCCTATTTGCATAATATATGTCTATATTAATAATACATGTTTGGGCTCTATCAGCTTATAGCCAAAGATTTCATTTTTTAGTCCATTACCCAGAAGTACATATTTTAGAAAATTTTCACTTCAAGGAAGTATGCTGAAACTGAAGTTGCAAATGAAAACATTAGACAATAAAAAATGCAATACCATCTACCTATCAGTCTATTACCTGAGCCCTCCTAATTAAGTTTTAGAGTTGCAAACAGTGGATGAGATCAGATTACCACTAGCATAGTCATGCACCCACTTTTAATGGACCCAACTAAAGGCCAAATATACAAACAATCCCATAGCAATGGCAAAAGAACCACACACTTGTGAAGTAACTTCCACAAGAGACCACAGGATGCATAGTTACTATTACTTCTAACATATAGACATGATAGGTAAACTCCCAATAACTCTCACATATTGTACCTGTGCAAGAAAAAGACCTAGTCCACAGCTTCAGAATTAGGATAAAATCGGCACTGCTCCTCCTCCTTGAACTAAGGATCAACCATTGAAAGGAGTCTCTGTTCCAGTTCCCCATTGTATACTAAGCCAAAGATGGTTTTTTTTGGGTTTTCACATGATGTGAGTGAATGAGTGTGGATTGATTTATTTTTTCTTTCTCTTATTTTTCTTTTCTATTGTTCTCATACTATCCCTTTGTTAACCGAGGCCAAAGAGAAAAAAAAACTGTTCTAGATGACTGTAACAACATGTGGTGCAATGGTAGTAAGGAGACTGTGGAAGATTGTGGGTTCACTTCCCGGTTCCTCCCTGTGTGGATAGCGCTTTGAGTACTGAGAAAAGAGCTATATAAATGTAATGAATTATTATTAAATGAAGAAGCCTGAGATGTATGATTCAAATTTTACTAGCAAGTGCAGTGTTAGTAAGAAAAGAATGTATTCTATGCACACTAAATGGTAAGCAGAAAGTCTGTTATTATTTTATTGTCTAGTTTGTTCAAACCAAGGACTCTCTTAAGGGTACCGTATAGACGACTGTTGCAATCTTATGAAAGCAATCCTTCATAAATGTAGAGGCTTCTTCCTGTGCTGAGGAAAATGCCTCTGTCTCCCTTAAAGAGGGCTACACAATTGTTGAAGAGGTCACTGAAGAAATGCAAGGCATCTGTTCTTTGGTAATCTTTTAGCTGTTTGAATATATGAGAGTGAAAGCCACATTTTAAAGTAAGTTAATACAGTATATGTTGTGAAAAGGCGCTATATGGGCACAGACCCAACACAGACTGACATCGTGAGGCACATGTAAAATAAATAAACTTTTTATTTTCTTCACCTGTGGGGCACGCCTTCCCCATGTTCCACAGGCACAACACAGTCCCAAAAGACACACCAAACAGAACACCACCATACATAACACTCTTCCTTTCCTCCACTCCTCTCGGAAGCTTTGTCTTCCTCCTCCCGACTCTGGCTCCTTGATTAGTGGCTGCAGTGACTGATTATAGCCCACCCGGAAGTGCTTCAGGTGGTAATTAGCCTAATTAGGCTGCACTTCCAGTTGTGGCTGCATCACAGCCCAGACGGGATCATTAAATTGTTCAGCTCTCCCTGGTGGTGGCCACGGAGCCCAAAAGGCATGAGCTCTGGTATTCCACAATTGTGGCCCCGATGCCACCAAGGGGGGCTGCCACCAAGTGTTCCGGGGAACGTAATGAGCCTCCTATGGCAGCTTTCCCGGGTTCAGTGGCAAAGGGGCATCCCAGCCGGGCATGGGCCCCGGCCATCCATCACAATGTCCTTTATTTAGTAACGCATTTCCTTGTTTTACAATATATGTTTGCCATGATTACTAGGGAGGAAAATATTGTTTGTAGTATGGCTGCAATTCCCAGTATTACATTCCCATGGAGCATCCACACATTGATACATTCAAATTTCACTTTGACATTATTTTATTGAACCCAAAGTGTTGTTCAAAGATCTTAGGATTGCATCAACAAGAAGGACAAGGTGAAGTCCAAGTTTACCAAGATCTGAACAGTGAAAAGTTCTCTTTCCATACCATACCAAATAAAAGTCATTCTGGTTTTATTTTTGTCCAGCTAAAACTTTTACATTGATAAACAAAAATTATATAAATATCACCATAGTAGGTAAACCAAAGATTCAAGGCTAAGTTCCCACAAACACAACTGAATGCACAATTCCAGGTTAAAGCTCTCCAGTCTAAATTGGCAAAGGAGCCATTTAATAGCTACATTCTAATTATGACATTCTCTCTGATAAGCTAGAATTATAATTTAAACACTCTAGTTATCTACTTTTACTACAAATGTCATGTTTCTAATTAATTATACATTATGTGGGACTGCCCCCCACGAGTTTCTAGAACACATATTGAAAAGAAATGTAAAACCTTTGCTTACATTACATTCTGTGGATATGGCATTCCATGGGTGATAATCGTACTTTCTAAAGCCACAACTGGTTTCTGATTTGCCAATGCCGCAGACACTGATGGCATAATCTTGAAGAAGTTATCTGTAAGTAGACAAAAAATATGGTGTCTTTTTTCAACTGTTAAAATTTAAATTTTAAATAAATCTTAGCATTGTCTACCTCTCCAGAAATCATCATCTTAAAATGGTGGAGAGGACTTTGTGCCCCTGTGACCCTGGCAGCTATGTTGTCTGAAGCAGAAGCTCTTAGTTGAGTCTCCCAAAGCAATTCAAAGCCCCTAATGAAACAAAACCACAAATTTAAACAGAGTACCCCACCTGGTATGTGGTTACTGGGGCCTGGGGAAAATGTGGGACTGCCCTCCTGTGGGCTCACCACCTGCAGTAGAAATAGTGGTCAGATGTAATGTGACCTGGGTGGTGATTGAAGGCCACATAAACTGACACTTTTGGGGGGAATGAGCCAGAGTTGGTGGGTGAGGAGGAAATATAACAAAGAGATATAGTTGGACTCACATCCACCCACTCACTTGGTCTCGGAACCAAACACCTCAAAAGAGGCTGGACTCTCCTTTACTCTGGAGTTGCTTCTTATTGAGCCCCTGCCTGGTTGATGCCATGCTGGAGTTTGTCCTGGAGCACAAGAGGCCTGCCTCTGTGAGGCTGAAGGTCGCAGAGAGAAGGACTCTAACATTCATATGTGCTTATGCACCAAATGTCAGTTTGGCCTTCTTGGAGTGCCTGGAGGGAATCCTAGAAAGCGTTTCAGCTGGGGATTCCATAGTTCTGCTAGAGGTCTTCAATGCCCACATGGGTAATGATTGGAAACACCTGGAGAAGCGTGATTGGGAGGAATCGCCTCCCTGATCTATCTCCGAGCAGTGGTTTGTTATTGGACTTATGTGCTAGGCATGGTTTGTCCATAACAAACACCATGTTCAAATATTAAGGTGGATCATAAGTGTACTTGGTACCAGAGCACATTAGGCGAAAGATTTCTGATCAATTCCATAATCATATCATCAGATTTGTGGCCGAATGTTTTGGACACTTGGGTGAAGAGAGGGACAGAGCTATCAACTGATTACCATCTGGTGATGAGTTGGGTCAGAGGGTGTGGAAGGTGCCTGAACAGACCTGGAAAGCCCAAGTGAGTAGTGACGGTGTACTGGGATCATCTGGGGGAGGTCCCTGTCCAGAAAGAGCTTTTCCCATTTCCCAGGGAAGCCTAGAGATATAGAGTCTGAATGAGCCTTGTTTAACACTAGAATCTCTGAAGCCTACGAAAAAACTTGGAATCCCGGCCCACCTTAAATTCCATCAGCGACTTTTGTTTTGTAAATGTGTCAATTAGCACAAGCAGCCCTATCACATCCCCCCACCACCGCAGAAAGGGTAAAAAGTTGTGAGTTGTGAGATACCTGGAGCTGTAGAGGGTACATAATATGTCATTATTTGGAACACATACATTTCATGTGTGTTCTGTGTCTACATTGATCTTTGTAAATTTAGGATGGCAGGAAATGCAAGAAATGCAAAAAATATTGAACACATAACTAAAAAAGAAATGTTTTTCATATTTTAGAAATAATTGACAAAATGTAGACATGAAGTGTATAATGTGTGAAGACTGAAGTCCAAATATCAAATAAACACTTTCACAAAAGGCACAAATATAACAAAACAAATGCGTTTTTATTCAAGAATATACCAGCCTACTAAGGGCTATTCAGTCCCTGTATAATCAAGAGTGAGAGCTTAGTCCGCATACTTGGAAAAACATCAGCACCGTTTCCAGTGGATGTGGGACACTGCCAGGGCTGTACTTTGCCTCCTATTCTATTTGTGAGTTTCATGGACAGTATATTAAGGCACAGCTTGGAAGGAGAGGGCATCTAGTTCAATTGCCTTAGATTTGCATCACTGGTTTTTGCATATGACATGGTCCTGTTGGCTTCATTGGGCTGTGAACTCCAGCACGCCTTGCAACGGTTTGTGACTGAGTCTGAAATGGCAGAGATGAGGATGAGCAGCTCCAAATCTGGTCCTCAGTAGGAAATAAGAGTACTGTTCTCTACAAGTGGAAGGTGACTTACTGCCTCAAGTGGAGGAGTTTAAGTACCTCGGGGACTTGTTCATAAGTTGGGAAAAAGGATGGTGAAATCGACGGACAGATGGGGGCAGCAAGCACAGTTACGCAGTCGCTATACAGATCTGTAGTGGTAGAAGAATGATATCACAGATACAATATACTGAAATAAGCATTCTCCACTGGGTGGTTGGGCTCTCCCTTAGAGAAGGGATGAGAACTGCAGACATCTGAGAGAGGCTCAGAGTAGAGCTGCTGAACCTCCTCATCGAGAGAAGCCATTTGAGGTGGTTCATACATCTGATATGGATGCCTCCCTGTGGAGGTTTTACCAGCATGACTAGCTGGGAGGAGACCACAGGGAAGACTCTGGGCTCACTGAGAGGATTATATCTCCCAGATGGCCTGGGAATGCCTTGGGATCCTTCAGTATGAGTTGGCAAGTGTGGCTGGGGAAAGGGATATATGGGCTTCAGATGAGTGGTGGAAAATGAATGAATGAATAATATTGTCTACAAACAATTAAAAATCATTTGAGCACACAGACATACAGTACAATAAAGCTGCTCATTGCTTAGTCTTGTGAATTTCCCTTAATTTATTTGTGTGTCTGAGAGTCCAGTTCAGGGTCCATTTCAATGGCATTGCCTTTGAAGTTTAAACACTGCTTGTATATTAATATCATAGATGCAGCCTGTGTTGTTCACATAAACCTATTTAAGAAGCTTTCAAATTATAGTACTGATTAGTAATATGTACCTCCTTACATAGCATTTGATACCAATGATCAATCCATTCATAGGCTGGAAAGTTATATTGTGCTCTAAAACACTGTCCTTGCCTGATTTAGTTCATATTTATTAGACTGATTACATTATGTACAGAAATATGCTTATAGTACTCAGTCATTATACTCAGAAGTCAAATATGGTGTCCTGCAGGGCTCACTACTGAGACTTTAACTGTTTTCACTTCACAAGCTCCCATTGGAAAGTTCACTAGAAAATATAACTTTAACTTTCACACATATGTAGGCAATGCCCAGCTATACCTTTCTTTTTAGATCAAATGACATTTCTCTGATGCTGTAAAACAATAAGTTGTATCAATGAGTTAAGGAGTGAACAGAAGAAAACTATTTGTCTCTGAATAAAGAAAAAACAGAAATGTTACTTATTCGTGGGAATGATGCAGACCACAACAATATTCTGTCACTTTTAAATTCGGTTGGACTAACCATTAGTTTTAATGAGTCAGTGCACAAATTATGTATTCTTTGATACCATTATGTCTTTTAAAGCATACATTTCGAAACAGTCTAAAACATGATTTTTCCATCTTAAAAATGCTGAAAATTAAGATGTTTTCTAAATATGGAGGATACTGTGAAATTAATTCATGTATTCATTTATAGAACTGCTGCCTCACAGATCCAGTGTCTTAGATTTGACTCCTGAGTCAAGCTGCTGATGTGGATTTTGCACATTATCCCCATGTCTGCCTGTGTATTCCTTCCATATCCCAAAATATGTGAGCATGGGTCTGGTGTGGGACTGGCTCCCTCTCTGCAACTGCATCCTGCCCATGACTCTGAATTTGATTAAGTGGGTTTAAGATGTCATCTTACTTATATTTACAGTTCCTCTTTTGCCTTTTACTATCCTTTTTATAAATACTAGCCAACCCGCGGCGCAGCATACGCCGCATAATTATGTATTGATGGGTGAACACTTCCTGAACGACACAGTTGTCCAAATGGGGTGGGTTTGTGGATACCACTGTGAGTGAATGAAAAGATAGACCTCTGGAGAGAGCAACATATAATTGTCCGTGACCGAAAGCAGGATCGTCTGTGATGAAGAAGGCCATGCTGGTAAAAGTTACTTCGTCGGTAGGGATAAGTGTCAGTACTTGTAGATTAAGGTGTAGCGAGTCTTCGTTGTTGACGCTTAATATAGCTTGCATACTGAGATGTTCCGGAGTCACAGTTGAGAAACACTTTTTTAATGTCTTTTAAACACGGGAAAAAATTAACATGTGAAACATCTGTAATGTAATAAGCCACCAAGAAAAGTAAAATTGCAACAATGCTATCTACGACCCGATCTCTGTAAACAGAAGTGAAAACAAAATTGAGCCTGGTGTATTCTTTAACTGCCTTGTGGCGTTGTAGTAGTGCTGCTGCTTTGCAGTAAGGAGACTGTGGAAGATTGTGGTTTTGCTTCCCAGTTCCTCCCTGTGTGGATAGTGCTTTGAATACTGAGAACACCGCTATATCAATGTAATGAAGTATTAACAGGAAATTGTCTTCATGTAATAGTAAAAGGCAAATTATCCGCGACAAACAAACTGTTTTACACACTGCATACCAACCCGCGGCGTAGTATACGTTGCATAATCATGCCGCTTTTTAAATGTTTTTTAAGCAGAGGGAAAAAAATGAACATTTGCAAAATCCGTAACGCTGCTTTCAGTAAGTACAAATCACACGCATTTAATTTGTCGGCCACTTTTTGCCAGCCGTCTTTTCTGGTTTGGGCTGCTTTTGCAGTGTTACCGCTTGTGCATATTAAATCTTGAAATCCTTCGAGTAACTAATTAACTAATTAACACCAACCCACCCACACACACAGCTTGTGTGAAACAAATGCGCCCGTACTTTCATAATTTTGTTGCAGCCTATAGTGGAGTCAGGCACAGAGAAGGTCAGCTGCTGAGAGAGCATCTCGACTGTTGCAGGGCCTGCATCGGTGAAGCAGGTGAGACGCTAATGAAACAGAGGCACAGAGCTTATTGGTTTTTAAAGACTGCTTCCTTCATTGTGTTTAACCTCAGTTTTAAAGGATTGTTTTAAGGATTCCATGGGAGTTTAGACGATGCATTCAGCAATTCACATCCGCGACAAACATGCCTCTTCTTACATGGTCCTGACGCGTCCACCCTCGTTCTCAAAGCATACACACTGCCTGGCCATGTGCCCGCTCGCAAGAGCAACTCACGGAGACCCACCCACCAACTCTAACACCATGGCGTGTAAAACAGTTTGCGATGGTGGTGCGTGCATCATAACCGAAAAAGAATAATGAAAAGTCAATGTGGCTCAGAGGTGCATGTGGACTCCTAGCACAGATGAAAGCGACTTACGGGGTGGTCGGTTAGTTCTTGCGTCCGGGCACATGAGCAGGCAGTGGGAATGTCTAGAGAGCGAGGGTGGACGTGGGCCGGGGAATAAGGAGTGTTGGTGGGCGGGGAAACATTTTCCGTGTTCCTGCAGGACCATCTAAGAAGACGCATGTTTGTCGCGGATGCGAATTGCTGTATGTAGCGTGTAAAACAGTTTGCGATGTTGCACGCGGTCGTGCATCGTAAATGAAAAGTCAACGTGGCTCAGAGCTGCATGTGGACTGTAGCACAGACAAACAGAAATGACGGCGTGTTTTCCGAGGCGTCGCGTCCGAGTTGGTGAGCGTGGCTCTGCGAGTTTTCGTCGTATCCAATGGTCTTAGAGTTGGTGGGCGTGGCTCCTTCCTGCGTGCTTTCATGGGTGTGGGCGTGGCTCCTTCCTGCGTGCTTTCATGGGTGTCTTGCCCGCTCTGGCGGCGGCTTAGAGAATTATATATATAGATATCTTACATATTTCATTGCATATGGTGCCTCACTGTGTGTTTTTTATGTTAATTGCCTATGAACAAGCATTTATTTACAGTTAAGTCCATAAATATTTGGACAGAGACAACTTTTTTCTAATTTTGGTTCTGTACATTACCACAATGAATTTTAAATGAAACAACTCAGATGCAGTTGAAGTGCAGACTTTCAGCTTTAATTCAGTGGGGTGAACAAAACAATTGCATAAAAATGTGAGGCAACTAAAGGATTTTGTTAACACAATCCCTTCATTTCAGGGGCTCAAAAGTAATTGGACAAATGAAATACCTTTTTAATGCTCTGCCAGGCCTTTACTGCAGCAGTCCAAGTAATTGGACAAATTTAATAACTGGAAATAAAATGTTCATTTCTAATACTTGGTTGAAAACCCTTTGCTGGCAATGACAGCCTGAAGTCTTGAACTCATGGACATCACCAGATGCTGGGTTTCCTCCTTTTTAATGCTCTGCCAGGCCTTTACTGCAGCGGCTTTCAGTTGCTGTTTGTTTGTGGGCCTTTCTGTCTGAAGTTTAGTCTTCAACAAGTGAAATGCATGCTCAATTGGGTTAAGATCAGGTGACTGACTTGGCCATTCAAGAATTTTCCACTTCTTTGCTTTAATAAACTCCTGGGTTGCTTTGGCTGTATGTTTTGGGTCATTGTCCATCTGTATCATGAAACGCCACCCAATCAATTTGACTGCATTTAGCTGGATTTGAGCAGACAGTATGTCTCTGAGCACCTCAGAATTAATTCGTCTGCTTCTGTCCTGTGTCACATTATCAATACACACTAGTGTCCCAGTGCCACTGGCAGCCATGCACGCCCAAGCCATCACACTGCCTCCACCGTGTTTTACAGATGATGTGGTATGCTTTGGATAATGAGCTGTTCCACGCCTTCTCCATACTTTTTTCTTGCCATCATTCTGGTAGAGGTTGATCTTGGTTTCATCTGTCCAAAGAATGTTTTTCCATAACTGTGCTGGCTTTTTTAGATGTTCTTTAGCAAAGTCCAATCTAGCCTTTCTATTCTTGAGGCTTATGAGTGGCTTGCACCTTGCTGTGCACCCTCTGTATTTACTTTCATGCAGTCTTCTCTTTATGGTAGACTTGGATATCGATACACCTACCACCTGGAGAGTGTTGTTCAATTGGTTGGCTGTTGTGAAGGGGGTTCTCTTCACCATGGAAATGATTCTGCGATCATCCACCACTGTTGTCTTCCATGGACATCCAGGTCTTTTTGCGTTGCTGAGTTCACCAGTGCTTGCTTTCTTTCTCAGGATGTACCAAACTGTAGATTTTGCTACTCGTAATATTGTAGCAATTTCTTGGATAGGCTTTTTTCTGTTTTCACAGCTTAAGGATGGCTTCTTTCACCTGCATGGATAGCTCCTTTGACTGCATGTTGTCTGTTCACAGCAAAATCTTCCACATGCAAGAACCACACCTCAAATCAACTCCAGACCTTTTATCTGCTTAATTGATAATGACATACCGACGGACTTGCCCACACCTGCCCATGAAATAGCCTTTGATTCAATTGTCCAATTACTTTTGAGCCCCTGAAATGAAGGGATTGTGTTAAAAAAATGCTTTAGTTGCTTCACATTTTTATGCAATCATTTTGTTCACCCCACTGAATTAAAGCTGAAAGTCTGCACTTCAACTTCATCTGAGTTGTTTCATTTAAAATTCATTGTGGTAATGTACAGAACCAAAATTAGAAAAAAGTTGTCTCTGTCCAAATATTTATGGACCTAACTGTATGTCTTAGATTATATGTTCTAAGGTATTTGCTCATATCATAGCAATGATTTCGAAAGTAGTTTTTACTTTTGCTTCCTTGGAATTACACTTATGTTTAGATTCCAGGTTTTGTAGTGAAAATATAACCATCCAGAGGAGAAAATGTATCAATGCCTCATGAATGATACCTGTGAGGTTATTTGATTTCCTTGAAAGTAACCTCTAAAGGCTCCATCCAATTATTTCTTAGCTGACAAAAAGTTGCACTACATTTTCATTCCATCTTAAAGGTGATTGAATAAGATGAGAAATTTACATTAATAAGCAATGGACCATCACATCTTAATAGTCCATTATATTTATTTGCTTGGGCTGTGATGCGAAATAAACTCTGTCCTATTAATAAACATCTTCACAGAAGTGGCAGATTGAATGAGACACCAAGGAAGCACAGAGGCTACATAGACAGAGTAAGCTACAGAAGGAAACAGAGGGCAGAAAAAGAAATTGAAATATCACACAGAGGATTTTTATGTGAATATGAAGAGAACATAAGTAATGAGTGGAAAAACAAAACAAGTTCTGTTTAATGTTTGTTCAGTTTAGTACTAAAATAAATGAAAGAAATAAAAGCATACTCTGAAACTTACTGCTGAAACCAGAATTGTTGAAATAAACTGCAATACTAGAACACCTAAAGTATGTAGAAAGGATAAGCGGCTTAGTCGAATGACTGTATCACAAAATAAAATATTTTTCAAAACATTTCTACTTTCAAAAATATGCATACACTGGCTGAGCAATCAAAACTGATTGCTATTAGAAGCAGTTAATTTTAGACTGTTAATTTATTTTAAATTAACAGTTAATTTTTAAGAAGTTAATTTTAAACTGTTTCATATAATATTCAATTTTTACAATTGGCTTTAAGAAACAAAATTTAAGTGACCTAATATCTTCCATTAACACCACTTTTTAAAGGACCCATCTGAGGTTGACTTATGAAGAGCACACAGTCAGCAGCACAGTTATTTCAACCCACAGTAGTCATGCACGTCAATTGCATCCCTGCAGGCTCTGCTTCATGTCTCCCACCTCCCATACTGAAACTCCTTGGCGACTCTATTCCTTTTTGCATATGCAGCTATTTGTTGACAGGTTATAATAGACTTGCTGCACATTTATGGCTATAATGAAATTAAAAAGATAGAGCTTGGTTGTGTGGCTGCATTTTTTGAACACTGCATCCTGAAAACAGAATGCAAGATAATTCAATTTTTCATGCTGACTCACTAAAATTTGTCATTCAAAAGAATTTATTTGCAAACTTTACAACACATTTCTTCTATTAAAATAAATCTAAATGACATGATATAGTGGATCATAGGAGTATTAGCTATCTCAGTAGTATATGGTGTTGTTAATATACGGTTTACAAAGATTTTCTTTAAATAAATATAAGAAAATTACCCAAGTGCTTTGTAACTAACAACTCTATGTTCCAGATAGTTATGTAGGTGGGTTAGACTTTTATTATCACACAATGTGCTTGTAATCTATTATCCTTCTTATCTTTACTACCTGAACATAAGACTCTGTACCAAAGTGAAACCTAAGACATTAATTTCTTTCTACAAATAAAAATATTTATTAAACTTCATATGTTATGCTGAGAAAAGCCAAGCAAAATGACACCTTTTACTGGCTAACTAAAAAGATGACAATATGCAAGCTTTCGAGGCAACTCAGGCTCCTTCTTCAGGCAAGATGTAACACGGTTCAACACCCTAGTACTATGTTATGCTAGAAAGTCAGTCACAGAGGACAATTGAATGAGATACCTTCAGGAATGATGCAAAGGTACTGTCTTTGCTTAGAAACTGCCAACTGTATAGCCAGACAGTTGTTGTTTTGTATTTGAATACTTATTACCATTGTTAAATCCTTTCTTGTACGGGAATACATCACATTCCACATAGATAACTCGGAAACTATATTTGCCTGTTTATGCCATACTGCGTGTGGCACTTTATTAAACAAAAGGATAGCTAAAAAACTAAAGAAAAAGGAAAGCAGGGGAAAGTAAGAAAAGAAATTCTGCTTACTCTTTGAAAGTGGAAGCTGCTGACAAGATTTGACTAAAGCCGTCATCTTAGGGAGGGCCTTGCAAGGACAGGCAGCCAAGCCAGAGCTTAACAGAGTACTGGACCAGGTCCAACCTTATGTAATGAGGGAGGGAGATATGGGTTTTAAATTTTTAAATATTATTTTAAATGAATCTCTCCTGAGCTATTTGGGGATGAAAATCTCTCCTTATTATGACTGATGGTAAGAAAAGTAACATATGTATACTGTATATTTCTTTTATCGTGACATTTTATCTAGTTTATGTTGTAGTTACACCTTTCTTTATTTGGAAAGGGTGACAGCAAATTACACCCTTCTGGCTAATTTGGGGAGTTGGTAAATACAGAGGTAGACAGCACAGAAGGAGAGGAGGATCCAGTAATGAAGTCATAACAGAGTGAATTGGTGATGCTGGACTGTGATTGGTGTGGGAAAGTTGGATAGGGTCACATAGTAAGAAGAATACAGAAAAAAAGTCTTGAATTCACATATTGGCAGTATTCCATTTTCACTGGGGTATTCTTGCAGTAAAAAGTTGGTTACCAGCACCCCCACTCTGCCATTCAAGGGAAGCCCCCCTCCACCATCTAATGTACATATCTCATCACACTCAAAACTCCACAAGGGAAACCTCTCTCTGACTTAATGTATGTATCTCATCATCACAATTGAAATGCCATGGAAGATCCCATCACATCCCGGTCTATGAAAAAATGTACTTATATCATTGTGCTCAAAACTCCGAGGGGGACCCTCCCCTGCTCAATTAAGGAAATGAGTAAAATTTGCCATGTGTCAGGAGCAGAACCAAGAATATCACAAAACCAGAGAGTACTTGCACTTAAGGTATTTGCTTCCACTGCAGACACTGAAAACATTTGAATAGTTTTTAGTGATGGAGAAAAAAGGAAAGAAGATCTCGGGGTCTTGTTGACGTTTAAGTAAGTATCACCATCTTCTACCAATCTGATTATATTAATGAGGACTGAAGCCAGCAATAGAGGACAGAGATCAGAGAGGAAGGAAATTAATTAGTCATTTGTAAGACTAGAAAGCAAAGTGAGAAGACATTACACCTTAAAACATTTCTTAGTAAAAAATAGCATCAATGTTGCCATATGAAGACAGAGGTGCTACGGTTGTTATAACAGAAGTTTGAATGGTTATATCAACTGAAAAAGTTAAGTCTTACTTGTAATATTAGTCATGTTTTATGCAGAGGGTTTACAAAAAGTTAAATTGATACTGATTGATATTGATGCTGATAACTTCTTACTGATTAAAGAATAGAATGAGAAGTCAGTTAATAAATGTCAGTATCAATGTTCTTTTACTAAAAATGCAGTAATTGTGAATAAATAGAAGTCCTTGATTTTTATATCTTAGAATGAACAAAATGGTTGCTGTTTGGATATTTGTTCACAAAATTCCCCCTAAAATTAATTTTAACTATTAACTAAAATTTGTGTTTTTTTGTGTTTTTACATTTTAATATTACTTTAGGTGCAGTGGGCATTCTCCTTACAATTTTACTCCAACCATATGTCTGTTTTCCTTTTACTTATGTGTAATATGATACATCCATCCATCCATTTTCCAAACACAGGGTCATGGGGGTATGTTGGATCCAATCCCAGACAACACAGGGCACAAGGCAGGAACCAGTCCCGGGCAGGGTGCCAACCCACCGCAGGACACACACAAACACACCCACACACCAAGCACACATTAGGGCCAATTTAAATTCACCAATCCACCTAACCTGCATGTCTTTGGACTGTGGGAGGAAACCGGAGCACCCGGAGGAAACCCATGCAGACACGGGGAGAACATGCAAACTCCACACAGGGAGGACCCGGGAAGCGAACATATGATACATCAATTGTTTATTATTGTTTGATCTGCAGACGGAAAAATGAGGTACCAGGAGGTTCATTATTACCGTGGAAATATCGCCATGATGTCACCAGATTCTTTGGCACAGACTGTTGATGTTTCTGAAGGATGGAAGTCAACCTCAGCAGCATTTTCACCCAAACTGATAAACAAATAAATACATTTAAATTTGTAAGTTCATTTTATATTAATAAGTGTATATTTAACTAATTATAAAAATGGTAACATTCAATGTGCTTCAGCATTAATTTATAATATCCAATGCTTATATACAACATACTAGATACTAAAGTGGTTATGTTACTAATTTTAAAACATTTAATGCTCAACAGTTATTTAAAACAATAAAATTGTTGTAAATCTTCTGGGTTTACCTTATAGCAACAACAATACGCCTGCATAAAGCCTCACTGTGACTGAAACTGCCAAGTCAGAAATTGTCTTTCTGTTTAATTTTATTGTTCTTTATTCTTTCTGGTGTGTGTTCAATCAATCAATCAATCAATCAATCAATCAATCAATCTATCTATCTATCTATCTATCTATCTATCTATCTATCTATCTATCTATCTATTCTGTAGAAAGCCAAATTCCCCCCAGTGACATAAAAAGGCTCTTAATATCTAAAAACACAGTTAATTTTTGTATGTATTTTTTCAAACTCAAACTGCTTTATTATGGATACAACAATTGTATATAACACTCAGGATGACAAAACTAAGGATGTTTAAGGGGAAACCACTTCACGGAAACAAATTGTATCTTAGCCTTCCCAAAAATCTTCTTTTTCTTAACAGTACCAACAAATCTTCACAGAAATATAGTACATAATGCCTGTTTGACAGACTTAATTGAGAGAAATCAGAAGCTATGGTTCCATTATGGAAACAGGAATTGTCAATAAACTTTCAAAAACATTATAATGACCTCAAGATATTTTTGGAAAATATACCCTCACCAACTGCTCATTGACTTAAAAGATGCCTTCACCAGTGAAAACTGAAAGAAAATGTATAGAGTGTTGGAGAAATTGAAATCCACCCAAAACTGATAAGATGAGTCAAAAAAAGTAATTTTCATATAATTAAGCAAAAATGTCAAAAAGCAAAATTATAGTCTAGGCCAATGCCGACCAATACAAAAATACTATAATACGAAAAGGGCAATTCAGTATAGAAGGCAAGATACATTGCAACATATTATAATTATGAATAATATTAGGTCGTAAAATGTAAAATGTACAAGTGTCTACTCTTCCTGACATTAAATCACATGATCAAATACTTCCTGTACCTTCACAAGCCAGTTTCTTTATTGAAACAAATTCTAATCCAAATAACTTTTTGGAAATCACTTAAAACAAAGTATTTAAGGCACAAAATAATGTGTTACACCATGCATAGGGGAGGCTGTAAATTAGTGGTATAACACAACTTAACGAGGAATATGCAAGTTTACTAAACCAAATATCTAAAAACAGTCTACTGTACTTATCTACTTAACTCATAGCACAAAAAAAAACAAATGCGATTTCATCACATCACATAAAGAGTTTTCCAATTAGAGCCCAAAACATAAATAATTCTTTCAAGAAATAATATAATATACTAAATTAATCAGAAACTATTAATAATGAGATCCAAAATAAAATTTTTTAAGACAACTTCCGGAGTCATATATTGACATGATAGATCAATCTTTGACATTACAAATATTTTTAAGTTCATACAAAGCAGAAAGGCTGACTATCCCTGTGAATATTATTAAACAGATTTGCTCTAAATTAGCTATATTACATAAACATTATATTATTATTCCAATGTTCTAATAAACAATAGTACAATGTTTTTGTGGATTTTTCTCCACACACTCTGATTCTCCTGTTATAACTTCTAAACCTGCAAGTTACATTAACTGATGATTCCAGATTGGTCACTGTGTGAGTGACTGTATGTGTGTACGGTCAGTGTGATGGACTGGCATTCTGTCCAAGGCTGTTTCCTGCCTCCTGCCTAGTGTAGCCAGGATATCTTTAAGACCCCAGAAGCCCTGAACTGGATTGAGTGGGTTTGAGAATGTGATGTTATGTTTTACAAGAAAATTCATAAATGTCTTAAGTGTTAAATCTACTGGAATGACAATATAAATATAAATAAGCAAATAAGCTTAGAGTTTTCTTTGTATGATACAAAAGAGTTAAATTTTATTTTACCCCTAAAATCTTACATAATACTATTAATAACAATTTTTTTTTCAAAGTGCTCCCCAGTACTATTGAAGTTAAACAGATCATTTCAAAAGAATCCTCATTACATTCTTTACCCTGAAAGCCAACAGGCTTAAATGACCAAAGTTTTCTAAAAACATTCAACTGTTTGCATTTTATTCTAATAACTAACTGCACAAGGACACTGGCTAACCATGACTAGGTCTGCAATATGAGTAAAATATGCATAGTTTATTTTATTCTCTACATAGAAACATAAACAGTAGTATACATAAATTAAAAAAGAAAGCACATACCTTCTTACTGATCCTACAAATGAACTTTAACCTCATACTTTGTTTGTAGTAGTGAAACATTGAAAAACCTGCAGCATGCTTAAGTGCACGTGCACACACACACACACACACTCACTCACACACACAGGCACATACACACAGACAGCTGAAGGACTGGAAGGAAAAGACTGTAGAAGAAGAACTGTTTGTTTCTCATCTAACTGCCAGTTTACAAAAACAATAAATCAGTCACATGAAGAATCAGTAAACGAAAAGAATGATATCATTTTTGAACATTGCCATGCTTATTGCTGCTGCCTCGCAACCCTGAAGCTCTTTGTTCAGTTCCTGGAAGAGACATTTCCTTACATTAGAAGGTGGGAGCATGTACTGTCTTAGTGAAGTTAAAATTTTCTGTGGCACGTAGATCTCATCTGTGTGTATGTGTGTGTACCCTATAAAAGGCTGCACAGATATGACAGCCAATCCAAATAAAGCAAGCAATGAAACTGGGAAAGTAAGCAGTCAAGAATGTTTAAAAGTAATACAATACTCACAGCAGGCTCCTCTCCTACACAAATTCTTCTTGATAAGTCCCTTACCAAAAACACATTCTTATTCCAACTTTGCAAATTAAGCAATGTATATTAAAAAGTTTGGACAGAGATTTCATTGAGTCTAGTGTATATTAGTGTTTTATAATCATCCTAAAACGGTATGAGAAAAAATATGCTCCATAGTCCCACACATTACACAATAAGCACCATTGGAACAATTCTGCTGTTGTTTAAAGAAGGAATGGGAGACCAAAACAAGTAGAAAAGTGTGACTACAGTGAGCAGTTCCTAATAGTAAGACAGGTATTGGAGAGAGAACAATCATTTAATTAGTCACTGGATTGATTGATTGATTCCACAAAGAGCACAATCACAGAGTAATCTGCAAAACAAGCAACAATACAGTTCAAAGTAACATAAGATAGAAAGGCAGATTACAAGATATTTCAAACAGATGATCAGTTATGGGTAGACTTTAGGTAAGTCCTGCAGATCTTTGACATCTAATCAGACAGCAATACACAATGACTTAAATATACAATGTCAGAAAGTTCACAGAAACAGTAACATTAATGGTTAATAAACACCACACAAATGCAATATGAAAAGGACAAAAGGATCAGTTTTATTAAAATCAACTATTGAAAAAGTTGACTGAAAATGCAAGTAGCTTGAACACTATGACGGAATTCCATAAAGTGCTTTGAGTAGTTAGAACAGATAATTCACTGGATTATTATTATTTTGCAAGGACAAAGAGGTCAAAGGGCATTTGTTAACTAACCTGGTCAACACCAGGAAGACTAAAGAGCTTAGCATCTAAGATGAAAACGCAAAGTAACATCATAAGTCAAAAAAAACAAGTCCTAAAAACCTAAAATTCCTTTTGCAAATGCAGGAGGGCAGCACGTTGGCGGAGTGGTAGCGCTGCTGCCTTGCAATAAGTTTGGGTTCACTCTGGGAGCTCCAGTTTCCTTCGACAGTTCAAAGACATTCAGGTGTGGTAGAAATTTAACATCTTATTAAAGAAAGAAACATCCTCTAACGGGACAAATCAGTAATCAGGCAGGAGAAAAGCTGTTCATTGTATCTTTTAGATTTTTTCGGCAAAATGCCTTAGAGGGATCATTCTTCAAACGCGGTCTGTTACAGAATGATCAGAATAGTCAGAGAAACAAAGGATAGAGGTTCATTTTATAAGCTGTTTAATTTACATACAGTGTCAATGAATGCATACATTTTACTCTGGTTGGTGTGTTGGTTTACACCCAAATGAATTATATAAAATAAAAGTATACTATATGATATTCTGGTTCTTCTTATACCTTTTGAGATGAGCTACCACCCTTGAAATTTCTGTGTATATAACAATTGGCCATTCTGCTTGTTTGCAGGACATCTGCTGATTTCTTAGTCATCTCTTAGTCATCTTTCAGTACATTTTGTTGTTCACTTGACCCCTATCTGGCCTCCTGACATGTATTAACCCTTTATGCTATTTCTTTAAGATGAAAGCTATGGTACCCTAAACTTATTCTTCCACGCAGGTTAGGTGAATTGGGTTTGTTAAATTGGTTTGTGTGTGTGTGTGTGTGTGTGCGCGTGTGCGCGTGTGTGTGTGTGCGTGTGTGTGTGTGTGTGTGTGCATGTGTGTGTGCATGCGTGCGTGTGCGTGTGTGTGTGTGTGTTCCCTGAGTGATGGACTGGCACCTTGTCCAGGGATTGTTTCTGCCTTATGCCCTATGCTTGCTGGGATAATTTCCAACTTCCAAACAACCCTGTCCTGGATAGGTGGGTTACACAAATGGTTGGACAAATGCTCTCCAAAACTCAAAATATGTATTCAGTTAAAAGACAGGCCAAAGTCTCCTGTGAGATCTAAAACTAAAGTAAGCTTTACCCCAATGGCCAATACAAGAGTAAAGACATTTAAGTTTCAAAAAATTCAGGAAGAGAGAAAGAAACCCATAACATCCTGGGGTTACAATGACAAAAACAAATAATAAATGCAAATAACAAATACAGCAAAATATGTATTCCAACAATCAAACCTTCCCCCAAAAAAAGCAATAGTTCATTACATCAAAAAGAGAAGACAAAAGAAACATAATGCTGTATCCAAAATTCAAGAAAGAGATGCAATGAACAGAAACCTAACCTAAGCCATGTGATTTATCTTACAAAGGCCTGGGGGCAGTCCTATAACTGATGTGTCTCACCCCCTTAAACTCACAATCAAGAGGGCAAGGCACATTAAACCAAGACCAAATCCATACATAAACAGTCAATATAAGCCAGAAATATAAAATGAATTTTAAAATATTCACAATCAATTACATAATGCTATTTAAAACACAACAAAAAAGATTAAATACAAAGACAACACACTTGAGCCTGAGCAAAGATCCTGGCTATTCCCTAAATTGAACCACCTCTGGAGGAAAGTGAGATCATAATAACGCCACGATGATGTCAACAACAACAACAACATTTATTTATATAGCATGTTTTCATACAAATGATGTAGCTCAAAGTGTTTTGCAAGATGAAGAAAGAAAAGTTTATAAAAACAAAAATAGGATTAGACAATACTAAGTATTGGGGTTTCCAAGGCCACTAGACCACCCAGCCCCCACTGAAAATAAAAATAAATTAAAATGTTAAACATGACCCCACAGTAGGTGAGATGGCTGTACTGTCTTAAGCCGATGTCACATTACATGATTTCTTAGTCATGTCAGATTTGTCGACTATAGTCATTGATCTTGTCTCCAGCCCATGCCACATTTGTAGATTGCATGCCAACCTTCTAGCACAGTCAATAACGTGTTGCTTGATGGAGCCAACACTGTATGAATGGTTATCAGGCTAACAGAGCTCTATTTTCCATTCTGTTTCGTAAAAACAAGAGATATCAGAAAGATGAGCCTCTTTTCTGTTTGTGAAGTCCAAAACATCCACATTGCTTACTCTTTGTTGCTACATTCAATGCATTGTACTTCTGGATGAGCTTGCCAACTATCATGCACACAGAGGTTGTCCCCACAACTAAAGACAAAATCAAACCTGTTTGATTTTATCAGAGTGAATTGTTGGGTATGTCAAATTCGGTGATCGGCTTCACAGGAGCGCAGTGCCAACTTCTCTGGTAAGAAGGTGCAAAATGAAGGCTATGACTGAAAATCGCTGGAAATATCAAGTAATCTAGCATATCCTTTATTTGTGTTTAAGTGAAGGCATTGTCTTAGCCTCACCTCCTTTTATAAACATTATCCCTGGGGCACACAATTGTCTTTTAAACACAGTGTTTAAATGAGATTTACATTTACTTATTTGGCTGACGCCTTTATCCAAGGCAACGTAACAACATTTTTGACACAATTGGTTGCATTTCTTTTGGTTTTCCAATTGGAGCACAGGCAGGTCATGTGACTTGCTCATGGTCACACAGTGTCAGTAGCAGGACTTGAACACAACCTCAGGGTTTGAACTCCAAAGCCTTAACTACTAAACCACACTGCCTGCTGCTTTCATGTTACAATGCTCATTTGTATCAGGAAGACACTGATAATTTCTTTTCTATTTTTTTGTCATTTGGTATACTTTTACCATTATGATAGAGTTGTCATTGTTGACACCATTATATGAAATTTTTTTGTGCCATTTCATGTGTCTTGTTGCTTTGATGTAATGTGATTTCTAAGTCCATATAACATTGCGGTGGCCATTCTATGTAAAGATGGACATGCAATCACATAAATGAAAGACTCAGCAAGAAAAATTAAAAAAAAAACTTTCTGTACTTTCTGTTTCCAACTTTGAACTTAGCAATCTCTTTTTCCCATGAATTATAATGTCCTAACTTTTATTGTTTGTACCTTTGGCTTCATCTGAGTTCCCTTCTGTAACATCCATAACATCTCTGATGTTCACTTAATACATTTGGTTCATCTGGACTTTATTTTATTTCCTTTTATTTTAGCTCCTTAGTTTTATTGACATTTATTTTTTGTACTTGACATCTAGTGCTCTACTATTTTAACTTTTTGTTTTCTGAGTTTTATTTTAATTTATTCATGACTGATTATATGCCTGTATTATCTCAAAGTTGCAAGTTTGATATTTTTGTATACATAAAAAAGAGGCAAAGAATTTTATTTTTTATGTGTTCAGAAATGTCTTCTTATGGTTTCTTAAAGCCACATACTACCTATAGACCACAAGGTGAAAGAATGGTGTACATAAGATTTAGATCTCTGGAATTTGGTCCAGTTCAGCATTTAGGTTAGCTGTGGCTTTACTGTAGTTCCAAAATCCAGCTGGACCAAAAAATTAAAAATAATTATTTTAGAGCATTCATATACCCCTCAGTGAGAAGAGTTACAGAAAATATATCTGCAGTACAAAACCAACACAAAATCTTAGAACCTTGAAAGCCAGTTTTGCCAAAGTGTTTGAATCAAGGGCTAAAACACAATACAAAGTACAAACGCTCAAACATGAAAACTGAGAGAGAAAAAATCATAGAGAAGCATCCCAAAACAAATAAATCCATCTTTACTACACAAAAAACAAAATAAACATGAAAAAGCCTTGAACTACTTTTGATTGCCTCCATTGCCAGGGCACAGAAGTCCCCTACATTAAGAAATGAAAAAGAAACAAAAAGAGTATTTCACTTTGAAATAAACAAAAACCAGACAAAAATAGATTCCTTATGTTTAGGATTATTTTTTCTACTGAAATGTTTTAATTTTAGAACACTTTAGAAACTGATATATGGAGATGCTTCCCCTGCACAAGTCAAAGTTCTGATAATCAAGAGTCAGCACTGCTGGCTTTTAAACAAATTCTTCCTGTGACTTCACATGCCGACACATGTATACTGTACCAGTGGCAGCCATTAATGTGACAGACAATGTCAGGGAGAATATAAGGAAAAGGAGAAAGGATAAAAATAAATAACACTCATTAAAATTACCCCATCTCCTGACAAATGGGAGTCATTGAGACTGACAGATGTGCTGTTGGACTTTGAGATAGGTAGAAGGCTAGAAAATGTCCATAATCCAACAGGTTCCTATGGATTAAGCATTAACAACAATATTTCTAGAACATTGGAATTTACAGCTTGACACTCTTCATTTTTATGGTAAGTTAAGAACTTGCTGAGTAAAGTAAATTGCTTACTACTATATTAAAAAGAGAAATAAAGAAGTAAAAGTAATACTCTATCAAAGATATTTTTTCAATAATGTAGCAAAAATAATACCACAGATCACAAGTTTGGCCACCTGACTCCAAATTCTTTTTTAGTGCTATTAGTTTAATATTTTATAGCCAGGTTTACACAAGAATACACACAATTTATCGTCTCTACTGCATCCAAAAAAATAAAAATAAACAACAGTTTAAAAGCTACACAAAATTACTAAATATGCACATCCTTCGAAAACAATACTTTGTAAACTTCCAATGGTTTGAAAGTAAGCTTTACCTACACAGTTGCTCAATTTTTTCTATCTCCTTGATTTCATTATACTGTATATAAAAAAAACATGGCACTGGAAAGAAAGGAATTTCTATTGTGTGTGTCTCTAAAGCAGTTATCCTACCTTCCTATCCTTCTAAGGATTAAGTTCTGGAAGTCAACATGTCATTAGCTAACATAGTTTTCAGTTTCTATAACATTGCCCTCATTGCCTGTAACATTGCCCCATGGTTGCATGTTTGATAATCTGCTAGAGTTTCTAAAATGTTCATTTTCCCCACTACTAAACCAGTTCTTTAGTCATTTTACCATTCAGAGAGCATTATTACTACATCAGTTTACTGAACAGACCACATGGCTATAGTATTGGCTGTAATCCAAATATGATAATGTGTTCTATCACCAAATTGGAACAATAGTCATTGTTCTGTGTCAGGTCAATAGCATAGACCTGAAATAGTAACTTTGACAGAATTCAACTTTGAGTGTCCCCCTACACCTGTTTGAAAGAATGACCTTTCAAAATCTGCAAACAATTTTAAAGAAAATCTTGAATCCATAATGCAATGTTAATTAAGTTTCATGCACTGTTGTTCACTTTCTCAATCATTATGTGAGGCTGGTTTGTATTGAAAGCTGACTAGACATCTGGAAGTAGGGCTCTGAAGCAGGAACCAGGCTTACCAAGAAAATAGCAGATATGATGTAAGATGACCCAGAGAACACCTTCTACATTTTTGTTTGTGCAGTAAGTCAATTTGTGATTATCTTGAAAGGTCTTAGCCAGTTTAATTAAAATGTCTTTGTCCAAATGTTCAAAGCATTTCATTGGAATAGACATTTAGCTTAATTCAAACTGCTTGGTATGAGGACTATGGGAGCTGGGATTATGACTGACTGTTTCCACAGCTCAGGTACAATGCCACCATTTAGGGACCAGTTAAAAAACAAATCAAAAACTGGAGGAAGCTGCTTGAAGTAGGAATTCATGAGCTGACTTGTCATACCATATGGTCCCACAGACTTGTTTATTCATTCCATTTCTGTTGACCTCCATCATAGTAATACTTCTAGACAACTGAGAAAATACCTCCCTCATTGGTTTTAATTCTCAAAAAAATCTGTTTCGTTTTTTTGGCTAAGAGCTTGTGGTTCTTGTCTAATGGAAAAGTCACTTTTTAGAACACAGTCCTGTAATAGTTTTCAGACCTTTCCAGGCCTTCATTGAATTGTATTCATTAAATTACCTATTGATTTTTACATGGTACATCATTTTATTTTGTTTAGGTTTGCAGACAAATCCATCTATTTCAATAACTGTGTTTGAATTGGTACTCTTAAACCAAGTTTTAGTCAAACACATTCGGCAGCTTTCAAGGTATCTGTGGTGGTATTGCATGGACCCCCTCAGCACATCCTGTTTATTCCATAAGAACAATGTATTACTCATAATGATCATTGGAAATGGTGCTTTCAAACTTTTTTGTCTAATTAAAGGACAATTGGTTGCTACAAATAGTTGGAAGACAAGGACATAGTCAAAAACATAGAGAGGGTTAGAGCCAGTAAAACAACGATCTGTAACCTAAGCCAAGAATCATGAGACAAAATTGAAATCAGAAGGAGTGCAAAGAGTTTGAAAACTAGAGAAACAAAACACATTTTTTCAAAAAGGCTTGAAGGGTTTTAGAATCTGTGTAATCCCGTCCAATTTTGATTGGCAGTCCAAAATGGTGATATAATAGTCTAAATCATAAATCAAAATCAAAACTATATCAAAAACAAATAATACATTAGGGTACATAATCCAATAACAGAAGCAAACAGCATTCAAACTGAGTTCCTGACACCAATGTTACATAATCATATAAAACAATAAGACTAAATTTAAACTTTATTCAATGATTCCTGCTGATAATTGCCACTGGTGATGTAAAGTCGAAGATGTAAAACTGTACCGGAAATATATGAAGGATATTGAGAAGTTAATTTACACAATTATATATCTAGTAGAATTGACTACTGCAATGCATTATTCACAGGGTGTTCAAATCATACTGTTTACATCTTTCTTGTATATCAAAATGCTACCACAAGAATTATTACTGGAGTTAGAAAAATCGCATTACCACAGTTCTTAAGACTTTACACTGGCTTCCAGCTAATTTTAGGGCTAATTTCAAGATCCTTCTTCCTCACCTACTTATGTGATCATATCAATACACACATAAGGGAGCATGCACTATGATTTCAAGATGCGGGTCTATGAAAGATTCCTAGCATTAATGAAACACAGTGGGAGATCCAAGTTTTTAGTTACAGGGCCTCAAAGCTGTGGAATAATCTTCTTGCTTATGTAAGAGATATCCCACCAGTTTTTGTATGTAAATCCGGCCCAAACATCTACTACCTCCTGGTTAAAAGTGATAAATAGTTGTTCATACTGTTACTCTATTTGTTATACACTTGCATGAAATTAAACAATTACAATCAGTATGAACTGTTACTAATTTGTTTGCATTCTGTTACTTTTAAGAACAAGTAGTTCACTGATTCAGAGGGGAGTCAATTAGGGCTTATTCTTACTGTCAGAGAAAGAGCTTCACGATTTGGAAGAGCCTAGAGTGAGAAGGATTTCTGGATTCTGGTGAAATGGGTGGAAAAGTAGAGTGGACACCCCATCCAATAGGACAACATTCTGGCAGGTTCAGAAGGACAGTGAAGTATTGTTTGTGGTTAGTTTTATTTTTAATATCATCTGTTTTCTGCTTGGTTATCCAGTCTTTGTGTATGTTTTGATGAATGAACACTGAATTTTTACGAATTTGTGATTTTTAATAGTGCTGTTCTGGTTAGGGGGACGTATCAGGTTGCACTTTCCTTATTACACAGGTTACTAACTAGAAACAAGATGCACACTGCTGCTGATTTTATAAACTAATACAGGACTGCAAAAAAAAAAAAGAAAAGAAAATCTCAATTCATAGTCTGGTTACTCTGCCATCATCAGTCCTTATAACTGAGTAAAACTGCAGCTGAATGCAAATTAAATACAGCACTGTACCTGAATTTGATTTGTATTCCTAAAGATTTTAAATAAGTAGGCAACTGGCTTGCAGCTGACATGAATGATTACAAATCAGTTTTTAATTTGGAAAAGAAAGTTCACATTTATGGTAAAACAAAAAAAAAGTTATCAACTGTATTTTACCACAAGTCTGAGATGATGACACTTAGTTATTTAAAGGTGATGTGAGATGTCTGGGTAGCAGTCTTAGTGCTGGGAGCTCGTTTTTTATTTTTATTTTCTTCAGAAAAACAGAACAGTTTGACAGTGAACTGACTTTGCATAGCTTGTGCTGTCAAATATCTTTGCAAGGTTTTATTTTTGTTTCAGCTGTCCTCTTGATTTCTAGAAAAACAAGCCTGGCAGTCACGTCAAGATAAAGACTACTTATGAACTAAACATTTTAAAATGCCGTTGTCTGAATCCAAACATGTTCAGTGCTGGGCAACAATAGAGCAACATTGCATTTTAACTGATATTGGAACACAGGGGCATTCAGGAGGGACCTTCATGGTAAAAGAACACACTCAGACTAATGTCAAGGAGACATGATGTATAAATATGCTCCTTCCTTTCAGGGATCCACTATAAAATCTGTTTGGGTTTGTCAAATATGACTTCAGTTTCTCAATCTGAAGATGAATAATTTGCCAGGTGAAATTGGTGTTGTTTTGTTGATCTTGCTGTTTGCTCTTTGTTTTTAATTTGAATTTATCCATCCATCCATCCATTATCCAACCCGCTATATCCTAACTATAGGGTTACGGTGGTCTGCTGGAACCAATCCCAGCTAACACAGGGCGCAAGGCAGGAAACAAACCCCGGGCAGGGAGCCAGCCCACTGCAGAATTTGTATTTATTTTATTTGAAAAAAAAACATGGCATACAATCAAGTCGAACATATACAACAAGCGACTTCATAGTCAAACTAGAAAAAAAGAGAAGCATAGAAAAAAGAAACATTAGGTAAAAGTAGCAGGAACAAAAAAAAAGAGACAAACCCTAACGAAACAGAACTCATTCCCAAACGAGTGATCAGTTTACTCTAATGGAGAGAAATAATCAGTCAAGTGGACTTAAAAATTGATTAATAACATCCACAAGAGAAATTAAACACATTTTACTAAAAATAATTTGATGACATTTTGTAATGTTCATCTATTAATTTTAAAACACATTGTGGAATGTGCATATTGTAAGCTCCCTCAGGCTGTGCTACAAGAATCCTCAAAATGTGTCCCACCCCCTGACATACCAAGCTCATTAATGAAATAACCAAATTGAATGTTCTTATTCAATAACATTGGGTTTGTGCATTTTTTCTCTAAATTTGTGAAACTAAGCATTTATATTAAGATAATATAATTTAACACCCTGAAGTGAATTAACAGGTTAGAAAAAAAGAATGAATTATTAGAATCAGAATTTAAATGCATTTTACTAAGATCGAGGTAACTGCTGTTCATAAATTTCCCTGAATGGTATTAGCTGAGTCAACAATTGACATTGCTGAAATTCACCATTGATTAATATTGCCATCAACTTTGACTCTGCAGGAGTATTCCTCAGAAAGGAGAATAGGAGACTAACATGCCAGTGTGAAGCTGCAGTGTGCTTTGGTTGGACTGCAAATGAGCTCTGACTTACTACACACTCTGAAGCAAAGCTGGATATACAGGTGCTGGTCATAAAATTAGAATATCATGACAAAGTTGAATTATTTCAGTAATTCCATTCAAAAAGTGAAACTTGTATATTAGATTCATTCATTACACACAGACTGATGTATTTCAAATGTTTATTTCTTTTAATGTTGATGATTATAACTGACAACTAAGTCCCAAATTCAGTATCTCGGAAAATTAGAATATTGTGAAAAGGTTCAATATTGAAGACACCTGGTGCCACACTCTAATCAGCTAATTAACTCAAAACACCTGCAAAAGCCTTTAAATGGTCTCTCAGTCTAGTTCTGTAGGCTACACAATCATGGGGAAGACTGCTGACTTGACAGTTGTCCAAAAGACGACCATTGACACCTTGCACAAGGAGGGCAAGACACAAAAGGTCATTGTTAGAGGCTGGCTGTTCACAGAGCTCTGTGTCCAAGCACATTAATAGAGAGGCGAAGGGAAGGACAAGATGTGGTAGAAAAAAGTGTACAAACAATAGGGATAACCGCACCCTGGAGAGGATTGTGAAACAAAACCCATTCAAAAATGTGGGGGAGATTCACAAAGAGTGGACTGCAGCTGGAGTCAGTGCTTCAAGAACCACCACGCACAGATGTATGCAAGACAAGAGACAGCGTCAGAAGCGTCTCGCCTAGGCTAAAGACAAAAAGGACTGGACTGCTGCTGAGTGGTCCAAAGTTATGTTCTCTGATGAAAGTAAATTTTGCATTTCCTTTGGAAATCAAGGTCCCAGAGTCTGGAGGAAGAGAGGAGAGGCACAGAATCCACGTTGCTTGAGGTCCAGTGTAAAGTTTCCACAGTCAGTGATGGTTTGGGGTGCCAAGTCATCTGCTGGTGTTGGTCCATTGTGTTTTTTGAGGTCCAAGGTCAACGCAGCCATCTACCAGGAAGTTTAGAGCACTTCATACTTCCTGCTGCTGACGAACTTTATGGAGATGCAGATTTCATTTTCCAACAGGACCTGGCACCTGCACACAGTGCCAAAGCTACCAGTACCTGGTTTAAGGACCATGGTATCCCTGTTCTTGATTGGCCAGAAAATTCACCTGACCTTAACCCCATAGAAAATCTATGGGGTATTGTGAAGAGGAAGATGCAATACGCCAGACCCAACAATTCAGAAGAGCTGAAGGCCACTATCAGAGCAACATGGGCTCTCATAACACCTGAGCAGTGCCACAGACTGATCGACTCCATGCCACGCCGCATTGCTGCAGTAATCC
The DNA here is from genome assembly GCF_900747795.2 of Erpetoichthys calabaricus. Classification (NCBI taxonomy): domain Eukaryota; kingdom Metazoa; phylum Chordata; class Cladistia; order Polypteriformes; family Polypteridae; genus Erpetoichthys; species Erpetoichthys calabaricus. Next base: position 157,379,681 of record NC_041394.2, on the reverse strand, counting down.
AGGCCAAAGGAGCCCCAACTAAATATTGAGTGCTGTACGTGCTCATACTTTTCATGTTCATACCTTTCAGTTGGCCAACATTTCTAAAAATCCTTTTTTTGCATTGGTCTTAATTGATATTCTAATTTTCCGATATACTGAATTTGGGACTTTCATTAGTTGTCAGTTATAATCATCAACATTAAAAGAAATAAACATTTGAAATACATCAGTCTGTGTGTAATGAATGAATCTAACATATAAGTTTCACTTTTTGAATGGAATTACTGAAATAAATCAACTTTGTCATGATATTCTAATTTTATGACCAGCACCTGTACAGTATACTGTATGTGCAAACAAAGGAGTAGCACTGCTGTTTATGCAACTGAGTACTGAAACATTACAGCACCTTACATTACACAGTAAATGTGATTAAGTATTATTGTAAAATCGGCTTATCAAAATAAAAGAAAGTAATACACCATCATTGTTTTTAACTCCTAAATACTGAAATATGTTTTCTTAGCTGATACCTACTGCCCTAGATGTACAAGCCTGCCAAATTTCTATTTTTTAACTAAACAAGGAACATTTTTTTTGTTGACGAGCCACTCACTCACTGACTCACTCATCATTATTTACTCACATCAATATCAATATTTAGGGGTAATCACCCCCAATAGAAAAACTAAATACCCTAAAATCTCAAAAATGCTTTCACTACTTTGATTAAAGCTTGGTGACATTGTGAAAAAAAGGAAATTAAACAACCCATATTTTTTTATTTGTTGATCATTGTTTTGATTTATTGATATTTATTAATATTATGCTAACATACATGCTCCGTTGTTTTGCCAGAGGCAGGGAGAAACAAGTATAGGATGAAGTAGAGTCCTTGGGTACACACAGTAGTCCCTATTCTGTCGACTTCTTCCTTATACTCCTTGTGTTGTTGTATGAAATACATGCAGCTTCAAGCTATGGGGTCCTTTGTCCCACTTGGATTGTCATGTTTGCCTTTATACAGTACATATACTTTGAAAAACAGAAAAGGGGAAGTACATGCAATATTGTGTAAAACTGGGGTGTCCCCTTGGAGGTCAGATTGCAAAGTGCTGCTGCACTCTGATTCACAATGCAGAAATAGGGAAGTGCCGGTACTGTGTATAGGCCCTCTTCAAGCCCTGGGTACAATACAAGTCAGGAGCAACAGAATGAACTGGTCAGTTTAAGGGCTTCTGTGGCTCAGTATAGACATCCCTCAAAGATAGAATAAAGGAGGCGGACGTTGTACATAGTTCACAATATTGTTGTTTTTTCATCTTTTCTTTTTGTATAATGCTTAAAACATTCACTTCATTTCCCATTTCTTTTTCTTCTCCATTTATCTTTATCCACCTATTAAACTCATCAATTCATTTATTTTTACTAGCTTTAAGTTTTACTCCGTTGGCCATGCTCTCTTTCTCAGGGGTGGGGGTTGATTTGTTTTCAATCCTATTTTTTGTAAAAAATTATCTATTTGTATGGAATGATTACAATAAAATCATTACTTCATTACATTAACCATAAGCTAACCACGAAATAAACAAAACAGACTAACCTGGTTTATGATTGTAACTTTTCATAAATATATTTGGGCCTCACATGATTTACAGAAGGCGGCACAGTGGCGCAGTGGGTAGCGCTGCTGCCTCGCAGTTGGGAGACCTGGGGACCTGGGTTCGCTTCCCGGGTCCTCCCTGCGTGGAGTTTGCATGTTCTCCCCGTGTCTGTGTGGGTTTCCTCCGGGCGCTCCGGTTTCCTCCCACAGTCCAAAGACATGCCGGTTAGGTGGATTGGCAATTCTAAATTGGCCCTAGTGTGTGCTTGGTGTTTGTGTGTGTGTCCTGCAGTGGGTTGGCACCCTGCCCAGGATTGGTTCCCTGCCTTGTGCCCTGTGTTGGCTGGGATTGGCTCCAGCGGACCCCCGTGACCCTGTGTTCGGATTCAGCGGGTTGGAAGATGGATGGATGATTTACAGATTTTTTTTTTTATATTAGGCATTATACTGGAGAGACACACTCTCATTGACTCCTCAGTCATTTGTAGTCTTTCTCTCTCTTTACTTTTTATACTTATACAGATAAGATTTTTAAAAATTGTAGTAGAATTATCAGAGCTTTTTACTCAATATGAGGATATTCATTATTCATTTACAGTATATCCATAATTTCTCAAGAACCATTTCTTTATGTTTGAATCATTACATATTTCAAATAATTTCTGTTTCTCTGTGAGACTGAGATTACAATGAATTGAAACTGATGGGTTCTCCAATCCATCTTTTTATAAGCACATTTTTTGGTATGCAGATTTGGAAAATAAAACCAAATATTCTTTCCTGTACTTCAAAATTTTCAGAAATCAATAGCATGATCGCTTTATTCTCTGCTGTAACAATGTGGTAAAATAGCAACCTTGACATACCCTACAATGGCAACACTCAAGCTTAACTTCTCTCTCAAATCTTTGATCAGTGGAATGTAAGACATTTTCAGCTTTTCTGTGCATGTTGGAATTATTCTTGTTTAAATGTTCAAAGATATCAAGTAAGTACAATAATTGTGCAACCCAAGTATCATCTGTAAGTAACATGCAGACTTTTTCTTGCTTCTGAAGGGTAAAAAAATAACTTATTCTTCCAACACTTGTCACAGCACTTTGTCTCTTTTAGTTAGCTATCAAACTTCCTTGGGAAGGAGAAGATTTAGATGCTATGCCCCAATTTCTTGGTAAACAGTTTTAATCAGAGAGGTCTACTTTCTATAGAGTGGCCGGCATGGCGGTGCAGTGGTAGAACTGCTGCCTCACAGTAAGGAGATGTGCATTTGCATCCTGGGTTCACCTTCCATGGAGTTTTATTGTCTCTATGTGTGAGTTTCCACCAGGCACTCAAGTTTCCTCCTAATATCCAAAGACATGCAGGATAGGTGAATTGGCAATGCTAAATTGGCTCTAGTGTGTGTTTGTTGTGTGGGGGGGGGGAGAGATAGACTGGTGCCCTGTCCAGGGTTTTTTTCCTGCCTTCTACCCTATTCTAGCTGGGATAGGCTCCAGCTCCCCACAACCCTGGTCTGGATTAGGCAGTTTACAAAATGGCATGACTTTCTGTAGACTTAATCATTTTATGACTGTACCTATTTCATTTTTCAGCTCATTGCTTTGTGATTGAGAAAGCAATATGTCATTATGGTATTACTGTTCTCTTCATTGACAAATACTTTAACTGAACCAACCATTGATGGTGCCCCATTTGTATAAATTCCCACATATGCAGGCAGAGCTGTGTAATGGCACCAACACAAACAGCAGCAGCAGCTCAACCTTGCTGAAAGGTTACTGGAAGTATCTTTGGGGTCCAACTTTCTTGCAAGCCAAGCTTCCTAACTGGAATTAAAACACCTTTATTCTATAGTCAATAGAGCATTTATGATGTGAAATGTTATGTTTTCCAAAGTAGATAGATAGATAGATAGATAGATAGATAGATAGATAGATAGATAGATAGATAGATAGATAGATAGATAGATAGATAGATAGATAGATAGATAGATAGATAGAGTGCATCCGGAAAGTATTCACAGCGCATCACTTTTTTCACATTTTGTTATGTTACAGCCTTATTCCAAAATGGATTAAATTCATTTTTTTCCTCAGAATTCTGCACACAACACCCCATAATAACAACGTGAAAAAAATTTACAATTTTGCAATTACAGCCTCAAGTCTTTTTGAATATGATGCCACAAGCTTGGCACACCTATCCTTGGCCAGTTTCGCCCATTCCTCTTTGCAGCACCTCTCAAGCTCCATCAGGTTGGATGGGAAGCGTCGGTGCACAGCCATTTTAAGATCTCTCCAGAGATGTTCAATCGGATTCAAGTCTGGGGTCTTGCTGGGCCACTCAAAGACATTCACAGAGCTGTCCTGAAGCCGCTGAAAAACATCCCCACAGCATGATGCTGCCACCACCATGCTTCACTGTAGGGATGGTGCCAGGTTTCCTCCAAACGTGATGCCTGGCATTCACACCAGAGTTCAATCTTTGTCTCATCAGACCAGAGAATTTTCTTTCTCATGGTCTGAGAGTTCTTCAGGTGCCTTTTGGCAAACTCCAGGCGGGCTGCCATGTGCCTTTTACTAAGGAGTGGCTTCCGTCTGGCCACTCTACCATACAGGCCTGATTGGTGGATTGCTGCAGAGATGGTTGTCCTTCTGGAAGGTTCTCCTTTCTCCACAGAGGACCTCTGGAGCTCTGACAGAGTGACCATCGGGTTCTTGGTCACCTCCCTGACTAAGGCCCTTCTCCTCCGATCGCTCAGTTTAGGAAGAGTCCTGGTGGTTTCGAACTTCTTCCACTTATGGATGATGGAGGCCACCGTGCTAATTGGGACCTTCAAAGCAGCAGAAATTTTTCTGTAACCTTCCCCCGATTTGTGCCTCGAGACAATCCTGTCTTGGAGGTCTACAGACAATTCCTTTGACTTCATGCTTGGTTTGTGCTCTGACATGAACTGTCAACTGTGGGACCTTATATAGACAGGTGTGTGCCTTTCCAAATCATGTCCAACCAACTGAATTTACCACAGATGGACTCCAATTAAGCTCCAGAAACATCTCAAGGATGATCAGGGGAAACAGGATGCACCGGAGCTCAATTTCGAGCTCCATGGCAAAGGCTGTGAATACTTATGTACATGTGCTTTCTCAATTTTTTTATTTTTAATAAATTTGCAAAAATCTCAAGTAAACTTTTTTCACGTTGTCATTATGAGGTGTTGTGTGTAGAATTCTGAGGAAAAAAATGAATTTAATCCATTTTGGAATAAGGCTGTAACATAACAAAATGTGGAAAAAGTGAAGCGCTGTGAATACTTTCCGGATGCACTGTACTTCATTCATCCCCTTAGGGAAATTCAGGTGTCCAATAGCTCAAACACATCAGTAAAAATTGTTAGAAATTATTAAAAAAAAGCAAGGAGAGCAAAACATAAATCAATAGTAAAAAGTTCAAATGGTCAATTGTTATAGTGTCGGAAGGTCGAGTGGTGACCAGGTCATGAATTATTTGTGTTGGCAACAGAATTATAAAATCTCACAGCAGTAGGAAGTAAAGCCCAAACTAATATCCACACCACTGCTGACACGCAAACTCCAGCCCCCTGCATGCTATAATAACATACATATAATCGCTCTAATCTTACTTTAACTCAAATTGCTCTCACTTTGCTGTCTTCACTTTGCATGTTTCCAAACACATTCTTGGGTACCAGTAGCATTCATATCAACCAAAATACTGGTTCAATTAATAAACATGTGCTTCTCTGGCACCTCTTGACTTGGGTTGAAAACAAAAGCTGTATGGAAGAAGTTAAAGTAAACCATGATTCAGTGTGTATTGTTTTTGATCTAAACCCTCTGAAATTACAAGTACAAGATTACAGATCAAATCATTATATCCAAATCTGATTGAAGCTACCATTTTTACAGGATATGATACAGGCTGAAATTATATTTATACCCAAAATTCCAATTATTCCACGTGTTTATTCACTCAAGCTATCCTGGAATCTGCACCCAAGGTCTTTTTAGAGCATGTCAGGCTGTCCTTATGGGAGTTTGTGTGATTGCCAAAATCAGCAAAAGTCCTCTCTTGCAGGATCTTCAGACCCATCTCAGCTCATCCTATCACAGATGTCTTAAGTTATAGACTCTTTTTCTTTATATAATTATTTAATACAAGACCAATACTTATAACAGCCATCTAGCTCTGCGAAAAGGATTCCTTATTTTCTGTTTTGTGTATTGTATGCACCCCATTTTTTGACCTCCACTACACACCCAACCTACCTGAAAGGCATTATCTCTTTGAAGTGCCCACCCCAAGATGTCTTCCTTTTCCCTGCAAGGTTTTTTGGGTGTTTTTCCTTGTCTTCTTAGAGAGTCAAGGTTGGGGGGCTGTCCATTAAACAGGCCCTGCTAAAGGCCATTGGGGCATTCTTTGAGTGATTTTGGGCTATAAAAAAATTAATTGTTGTATTATTCCTACAAATAACCCATTTCAGTTCAAAATAATACAGTTTTCTGTACTGTACTTGGCTGATTTCTTTATACAAGGCAGCTTACAACATTTACAATACAATTGGTTACATTTCTTCTGGTTTTCCAATTAGAGCACAGGCAGTTAAAATGACTTGCTCGTGGTTACAGAGTGTCAGTAGTAGGATTTGAACCCACAACAGCAGGGAGTGAAGTCCAAAGCCTTAACCACCACACCACACTGCCTCCAATGAACATCAACAAAACCCAAGGTCAGTCACTATGAAAAGCAGGAACTGATCTACAGCAGGAATGTTTTACTCATGGGAAATTTTATATTGCATGTTCAAGAATAAGGAACTCCAGTGAACTATAGTAATAATATTAGCCCCTGGTTACAAAAAATACAAATATTGTATACATTTGATACATCCAATTAACCGACTGTAGTGTTATTGAAGTTTTTCTAGTTTTAGTTTTTTTGTAATTTTCTAATTTTAGTTTTTATTTAGTTGTTCATTCTTTTTTATGTTTTGCTTAGTTTTAGTTTTGTAGCAATTAACTTTTAGTTTTTGTCAAATTTTATTAGTTTTGCATTTTGAAATTTTGTGAATTTCCCCTTGGGATTAATAAAGTATCTATCTATCTTACTCAACAAAAATGTCCACAACAACGTAGTTTTTCAAATGTAAAAATGTTGTTTTATTTATAGCTGTCAAATAGTATATGATTCATGTTATATACTATCTGTCAACTTAATACTTACAATTTTACTGTCTGTGACAGAACTCAAGTTCAACTGATAATGTGGCAGTTCAATGCTTCTGGTATAATCAAAAATGCAAGAATGGAAGAACAGGTGTGCTCTGACATCATTTTTTACTTTAACCTGCAGTAAGATCACCACAAACATATACACTTTTTTATTTTTGATATTTCCTTATGCTGACTATATGTCATCGACACATTTCATAACTCTGAAAGTGTATTTTGTAAGGGAAGTATTACTTTGGTTATTTTTTGAAATGCTGTTGAAGCCACCACTTAAACAGTGGTAATAACAGTAATAGCAAAAATTAGAGATAAATATTTTTCCATATAAACTACAATTCTACAAGCATATTATTTACATTAAATTTAGACACTGAACATCTGTTACAGCAACATCTCAGATCTTTGACTTAATAAGCAACATGCAAAACCCAGGGAACTCCCTTTGAGCCTAAACTGGGAAAACGTAATTAAATAACATATAGGAATAAACAGATTTTGGCAATTGAGAGTGCTTAATGACACTTCTAATATCCAGCTACAATACAAAATCTGCAAGTATACATACTCAGTCCACATACACATGGGAAGAACATGAAAACTTCATACAGACACTGACACAAATATTCAAAATAATATAATAGGAATAAAAGGAAAGGTGACATTAATAAAATAGGACAAAAATGAATATCAAACATTAAACACCAAACAATAAATATTTGAAAGTCAAAGTTCTGCATTAGAAAGCCAGAAGCAAATAACACAATTTGCATATGATTACAGGTAGCAATTGTTGCAAGGTTTAAGGTGTTTCATTTGGTACAGGCATTTGAGTGGGGCAACCGAAAAGTGAGGTATAAGAGTCAAGGTGGGGGCCTGAGGAGGAAAGAAACACAATCAAGAAGGCATTGCTCAGGGGGGCTGGTTGTAAAGCTACATGTTGGTGTTTGGTTCTAAATAAAACTTAAACAATATAAAAGTTACCTGGAGTGTCAAAGTCATTGTTGAGAGGATATTACATTGGTGATGAGGATGGCAATATAAGTAAAAATCAACAAGTTCAATCCAGATACAGATAATTGGATGCAGTATGTACTTGTAGACTATTTGATGTTTTACTTTGAAACTAATGACATTGATTCAGATGAACAAAAGAGAACGGCTTTTCTATGCATGTGCAGAGGAGAGATATGTAGTCATATGAGATTTATGTCAGCCGAAAAGCCCATCAGAGTTTTCTCTTTCTGCACTTTTGCATAAATTAAATAATCACTATTCCCCCAGCATCATAGTTCGGAGGTTCAAATTTCATTCAAAAGTGCACCAACCTGGGCAGACAGTTTCAGAATTTGTAGTTGAGCTACAGAGACTGATGGAATTTTGCGAATTTGGTGCTGTCCTGGATGTCATGATTTGAGACAGACTAGTATGCAGAATAAACAATGAGCGCAATCAAAGGTGGTTACTCTCTGAACCACAATTAACATTAAAATGGGCAGTAGAACTATCAAGATCAATGGATGTGGCATCTAAAGATATGGAAGACCTTCAGTTATGGTCAGGGCCCAAAGATCCAGTACTCAAATTCAAACATCAGGGGAATGACATCAGCGACTGGAGGAAATCATGTTACAGCAGAGTGCAGGTTTACTGATGCAGTGTGTCATTCGTGCCACAAGAGGGGGCATTTACAGTAGCTTGAAACTGTTGCAGAGCTGCATCAGCATTCACAGGAAAACAAAGATTCAGAGACAAAAGGGTGAGTAGAGCCCATTCACTAGAGGAGGAGGAAGAGGAGGTAGAACGTACCTGTTCCCTGTTTGAAGTTCATGGAAATAAACATTAATGGACAGAGAGTGGAGACTGGAATTGATACTGGAGCATGTGTGACATAAATGAATGAAGAAACATACGAAACATGTTTCTCCACGACAGGAACTTCACTCTGAAAACATACAGGGGACAAGGTTAGAGTACTAGGAGCACTCAAACTGTGGGTCTCTTACCAAATCCAGGACAAACAGCTGCCTTTGCTCATCATGCAGGGGACTGGCCCTGACTTGTTGGGCAGAAACTGGCTACCGAACATCAAACTGGATTTGAAAGCATTGTTCAACATTAATATAGTGTCTCCTTCAAAACTTGATTTGTTATTAATGAAAATAATAAAAAGTGTTCAGTGGTGAATTAGGCACACTAGTGGGAGTGATGGCAAAAATTTATGTTGAGTCAAATGGCAAGCTTCTGTATTTTAAAGCCCAGGTCCTCCCATATGCTTTGAGTGAAAAAGTTGAAAGAGAATTGAAGTGATTACAGACTGAAGGCATTATTGAGCCAGTAAAATTCATAGAATGGGCTGCCACAATTATCCCCTTGGTAAAGCAGGATCAGTCTATATGGATATGTGGGAACCACAAAATCATGATAAAACAAGTTTCCAAATTAGACAGTTATTCTATTCCAAAAAACTGAGGATTTACTCAGTGATCAGTGGTGGGGAAAAGTTCTCAAAATTAGATACTGTATGTTTCAAGCCTATCAGCAGCTAAGGTTACATGAAGACTCAAAAATGCACTACAATAAACAGTCATAAGGATTTGTACCAATATGCTAGGCTGGCTTAAGGAGTTTCCTCAGCCCTCGGTATATTTTGGTATACGATGGGCAATTTGCTACAAGGCATCCAAACAAGTGGTGGGGAGAGTGGATGACATTTTGGTCACTGGAAATACCAATGCCAACTATGTTTAGCACCTGAACATGATACTTGATGGATTAGAAGCAGCTGGTCTTCCTCTATGGTGAGATAAATGTACATTCATTTTGCCAGAAGTTACTTACTTGAGTTGCAAAATAGTTTGAAATGGGATCCATCCAGCTTCAGATAAAGTAATGGCCATCAAAGGGGCACCTAAACCCACCAACCAAACACAGCTGTGAGCTTTTTTAAGTATTCTTAATTACCATCATTGATTCTTACTAAACGTTTTGGAACCTTTGCATTTGCTTTTAAGAAATAGAGTAAATTGGAAATGGGGCAAGATAGAATAGCAGGCATATGCGGAAGAGAAGGCTTGTTTACAGTCAGAAAAGTTATGGGTACATTTTGATGATACAAAGCAACTAAGTTATGCTTTTTTTTGTTCTACGTTATAAAATTTCTTGTATTAGGAATTTGTTAGTTTTCACATACCCCTTGGGGTCAGAGCGCAGGGTCAGCCATTGTGCAGTGCCCCAGGAGCAATTACAGGTTAAAGGTCTTGCTCAAGGGCCCAGCAGAGTAGGATCTCTGAATAACTCACCAGTACAAGTACAGCAAATTTGTCAGGATAACCTTTTTTCAAGAGTCTATCACTGGGTACAGCAGGGATGGCAGGCACAAATCACATATCCAGAACTACAGCCTTATGTTAGACATATAGGTGAACTGTGTGTGGAGGATGCGCGTATGTTGTGTCAAGTCAAGTAATTATTCCACCACAGGGAAGAGAGAGAATGTTGGAAGAGCTACATAAAGCTCATCCTGGGATTTCACATATGAGGACTGAAATGCTGGTACACTGGATTATGGTCAAGCCACTGGGTAAACTTCATAAAACAGAGACAATGTGCTGATGGAAAAATTTCCACGCATCCCTAGCTGGGCTTTCAGATGCTGGACTGATAGCCTTTGCAGATCCACTTGCAAACAGCCAGTGACAGCAAGTAACTTTCTACCTGCACACACAGTCTGTCTGGTGCTTCATTAACTTGAATCAAGGATCTGTTCACTGTCATTTGTGGCTATCAGAGGTGAAAAAGAGGAAAATATGCAAAATACACAAGTTGATGTAACTGCTCTCAAGATAAAATTAAAAGAGAAACTAATTAGCAGTTTAAGCCACACAGAGTGTTTCTCTGTTTTAAGATAGATGAGTTTGCAGATTTACTAATGTTTTACAAAGGGAGATTTTAAAATTTCAAAACTTTGTATATGGTGATCTGTTAGAGATATCGCAAGGAAAATGGAACTTTTTTGACAAGTTTCCTTGATGAATACGTGTACCACATTTCAACAAAATTGGTCCATTGGGGGCTGCATTGTTTCATAAAAAAGAGGCAGACAGGCAAGCACACAGACAGACAGACAGACAGACAGACAGACAGACAGACAGACAGACAGACAGACAGACAGACAGACAGACAGACAGACAGACAGACAAGAACTATTGCAGTAGGTGCTTTGTGCATTATATGCAAACACACAAAAAAAGCACGACATTCACACTGCAACTCCATTTCGATTTTTTCACTCATATTTGACACAGACCTGATGTTTTTGGAGAAGTGTGATTTGCAAAAAAAACATGGAATCAGCTTTTTTCAGAAAAGATTTCCAGGTTTGGCCCAAACATTTGTGCATGGATCAAACTACTGTATACCAATCCAGAAGCTTCAATTTGTATTAACAACATTTGTTCAGACTACTTTAAACTAGAACGTGGTACCAGACAAGGATGCCCTTTGTCACCACTGCTATTTGCAATCGCCATTGAACCACTGGCAGTTCACTGTTGAAATGCTTATCATATAAGGGGATTATGAGAGAAGGACTGGAGCAGAAAATTTATCTATATGCAGATGATAAGGTTTTGTATATATCAGACCCACAAAATACTGTGCCTGCAGTCTTAACAGCACTTACAGAATTTCAAAAGATCTCTGGTCTCAGAATTAATTTGAATAAAAGTATGCTCTTTCCAGTGAATTCTCAAGCATACAATATTAGATTGGTCACCTTCCCTTTTATTATTGCAGACCAGTTTAAATACCTAGGGGTAAATATCACAAGTAAACATAAAGCTCTTTATCAACAAAATTTCGCCATCTGTATGGAAAAAATTAAGCAAGACTTGCATAGATGGTCAACCCTTCATCTCACTCTAGCTGGAAGAAGTAACATTGTTAAGATGAATATCCTTCCTAAGTTTCTCTTTTTATTTCAAAACATTCCAATATACATCAATAAATCACTCTTTAAGCAATTAGATTCAACCATAACCTCATTTATTTGGAACTTAAAACATCCATGTATCCAAAGAGCGACTCTACAAAGACCTAACAGAAGGTGGCATGGCTCTACCTAACTTTCAGTTTTATTACTGGGCAGCAAACATACAAACTATAAAAACCTGGACACAAATAGATGAACATACACAGGCTTGGTCCGCAATGGAAATAAAATCTTGCAGTACTTCTTTATATTCCTTGCTTTGTGCCCCAATAAATGAAATTTATCACCAATATACTAATAACCCAATTGTGTTTCACTCACTCAGAATATGGAACCAATGTTGAAACCATTTTAAGATGGATAATCTTTTATCTGTGGCACCTCTGCATGAGAACCACCTATTTCAACCCTCGCAAACATATGCAGTCTTTAATATCTGGAAAACATTTGGGATTAAATTGCTTAGAGATCTTTATATAGACAACATCTTTGCATCCTATGAACAATTACATTCCAAATGTAACTTTTTAGCAACACATTTCTTTCACTATCTTAAATTAGAAACTTTGTTAAACAGAACCTGCCCAGTTTTCCTCACCTCCCACCTTCCTCTATGCTGGAAAAACATTGCTCAGTTTTGAGGACTCAGACAGCATTTGTGCAATATATAAAACCATTTTACAGTCCTTCCCTTTCAAAGATCCAAGAGGACAGTGGGAAAAGGATCTCTCATTCAACATATCAGAAAAGGAGTGGAAGGCAGCAATGCAGAGAATTCATTTGAGCGTCATATGCGCAAAGCATACAATTATTCAACTCAAAATTATATATCGAGCACATCTGTCTCGCTTAAAATTGTCCAAAATGTTTTCAGGGCAAGATCCAACCTGTGAATGCTGTAATCATGTTCCAGCCTCACTGGGTTACATGTTTTGGGCCTGCACCAAATTAACATCATTCTGGACAAAAATATTTAAGTGCCTTTCAGACAGCCTTGGTGTCACAATCCCTCCTAACCCATTAACAGCTGTGTTTGGTGTACTCCCAGATGGGCTTAAAGTTGAGAAGGACAAACAAACTGTGATTCCTTTACTACACTATTGGCACGCAGACTTATTTTGCTAAACTGGAAGAATCCTAACTCTCCTCTTTTAAGTCAGTGGGTAACTGATGTTTTATATTATTTGAAATTGGAAAAAATCAAATTCTCACATAGAGGATTTGTGCAGAACTTCTTCAAAACCTGGCAGGATCTAATCAATAATATTTTAGAATAAGCTCTTAAAGCACTGAGGAAGTAGATTCTCTCCCCATTTCTTTTTCTTCTCCATTTATCTTTATCTGCCTATTAAACTCATCAGTTTATTTATTTTTACTATTTTTAAGTTTTAGTCCGTTGGCTATGCTCTCTTTCTCAGCGGTGGGGGTTCATTTGTGTTCAATCCTATTTTTTGTAAAAAATGAACTATTTGTATGGAATGATTACAATAAAATCAATAAAATTAAAAAAAAAAAAAGATTTCCACTGTTTTGTCTCCAAACCTGTCCCATCAGTCCTTTAATATTTTATTTTCTGTTTCTCTTCTCTGCTATGACAAGCTTACAAATCTGGAGATGTTCTCCACAAAAACAATGTAAAGTAGAGCAGCAACCAGTATCAGTCTGACAAAATAGTTTATTTTCATTCTGTGTATATGTGGGACATTCAGGAAAGACACGTGTATTCATATTAGATTTGGATCAGCTGCAAAATTCATTTGAGTATTCAAAAAATCAGAATACTCGTGCTTCTTTATGCAATAGTTGTTTTATGTTTAACTACATCCATTCATCCATTATCCAACCCACTATATTCTATCTACAGGGTCACGGGGTTCTGCTGGAGCCAATCCCAGGCAACAAAGGGCGCAAGGCAGGAAACAAACCCCGGGCAGAGCGCCAGCCCACCGCAGGGCGTACACACACACACCAAGCACACACTAGGGAAAATTTAGAATCGCCAATCCACCTAACCTGCACGTCTTTGGACTGTGGGAGGACACCGGAGTAAACCCACACAGACATGGGAAGAACATGCAAACTCCACACAGGGAGGACCCAGGAAGCAAACCCGGGTCCCCTAACTGCGAGGCAGCAGCGCTACCCACTGCGCCACCGTGCCGCCCTGTTTAACAACAACATCTGAAAAATGTTAAGCATGTGAAAATGATACATACAGGAATGTTCAACTGAGGTTCTGTTGTAAATGTTTTTTCAGGGAGGGTTGCACACAGATCAGTCAGTGAGGTTAATTTCAATATAGTGCAGATTTGATGTATTACTCTTGTCAAAATGAACCCAGAGCAGAATGTTGTATGTCACAATTAAGAGAGTTGATGAGCTCCCAGGAAGTGCAGTAGATTAGCAATGGGGAAATAAGAGCAGCTATGAAGAGGATGAAGAATGAAAGGTTGTTGGTCCAGATGACATACCTGTAATAGCATGAAGTATATAGAAGGCCAAAATGAGTTGCATTGTGCCTTTGTGAACCTAGAGAAAGCATATGACAGGGTGCCTAGAGAGGAGTTGTGGTATTATATGAGGAAGTCAGGAGTGGCAGAAAGTATGTAAGAGTGGTACAGAATATGTATGAGGGAAGTGTAACAGTGGTGAGGTCTGCGGTAGGAGTAAGAGATGCGTTTAAGGTGGAGGTGGGATTACATCAGGGATCGGCTCTGAGCCCTTTCTTATTTGAAATGGTGATGGACAGGTTGACAGACGAGATTAGACAGGACTATGATGTTTGCTGATGACATTGTGATCTGTAGCGATAGTAGTGAGCAGGTTGAGGAAACCCTGGAGAGGTGGAGATATGCTCTAGAGAAGACAGGAATGATGTTCAATAGGACAGAGACAGAATACATGTGTGTGAATGAGAGGGAGGTCAGAAGAATGATAAGGATGCAAGGAGTAGAGCTAGCAATGGTGGATGAGTTTAAATACTTGGGATCAACAGTACAAAGTAATGGGAAGTGTGGAAGAGAGGTGAAAAAGAGAGTGCCGAGAGGGTGGAGTGGGTGGAAAGGAGTGTCAGGAGTAATTTGTGACAGACGGGTACCAGCAAAAGTGAATGGGAAAGTCTACAAGACAGTAGTGAGACCAGCTATGTTATATAGGTTGGAGACAGTGGCCTGACAAAAAGGCAAGAGACAGAGTTGGAGATGGCAGAGTTAAAGATGTTAAGATTTGCACTGGGTGTGACGAGGATGGAGAGGATTAGAAATGAGGACATTAGAGGGTCAGTTCAAGTTGGATGGTTGGGAGACAAAGTCAGAGAGGCGAGATTGTGTTGGTTTGGACATGTGCAGAGAAGAGATGCTGAGTATATTGGGAAAAGGATGCTAGGGATAGAGCTTCCTGGCAAGAACAAAAGAGGAAGGCCTAAGAGGAGGTTTATGGATGTGGTGAGAGGGGACATGCAGATGATGGGTGTGACAGAGCAAGATGCAGAGGACAGAAAGATATGGAAAAAGATGATCGGCTGTGGCAACCCCTAACAGGAGAAGTTGAAAGAAAAAGAAAGATTAGCTCCCAAGCACAGCCTACTGACATCACAACCCTATTAAAAACTTTGCAATTCTGTTCAATTATAAATAATAAATAAAGATTATTGCATTCCGACCATTTTGGAGTGTTTAACATAGAGAAGTCCATCACAACAGTATGACTGGAACTTGTTTTGTGACGTTACTACATCCATATTGAAACATCAGTACTAATAACTTCATTAAAACTAAACGTATATGTGCAATGTCAGCTCGTTTGATAGCATAGATTGAATGATGTGCATCTGCTTAATCTGTCACTGCAAAGGTACTGCCCTCAAACAGCCAGCACTTCTGCAAAATAAAGCTGAAATTCCTTCTTTGGCAGATAAAGAAAATGTCCTTTTTTCCAGTCTAAATACTGACTGACTTTAAAGCATGGGGGTGGCTATTCAACCCTGCCACATTTTCAATGGTTCTAATTTTCAAACTTTAGCTGTATCTTCCAAAGTAACGTATGGCATGATTTAAGCACCTTTTTCCTTGAATTTAGTAAAATCAACCCACTGACAACAGGACATCTGTGACTGAGGGTCTTGTATGGCCAATGACATCCACAGAATAAGTCACTGACAAGTGATGAGGCTTTGGTATTCACTCTCATGTGTAGAAAAGATAGCTGATGATGGCTGAATTGACCAGTGAAATCTGCAAATTCCAACGCCAGTAGCAAGGGGTATGCAAATGTACACGAATCAAAGCTCTTCTCTAAACCAATATTGTGACTTACATGATGCTTAATAAATATAAATAAAACTGTACTCCGGTATGTACATTATTAAGACTAGAATGGTGAAATTCAAAATTCAAATTACAAAAACCAGTCTCGTTTTTGTTTTCATTTTCTTGTTGTCATTTAGTTCTAGTTTTTAGAATTTTTTCAATTTTATTCATATTTAGTTAAAGAAATTATTTTTTTTTTAATTAATTACAACTTTCGTTTTAGTTTTTGTTAATGGGAATAACACTGACCTACCACACTACTTCTTTGTCTTGTCTTTGCACAATGTCTTGTCTTGTTTGTGTTTTAATTTTAAATTTTAATTTTAATTTTAATTCTATTTTTAACTTATTATTTGCACTTCATGTTGTTACACTGTGGACCCTGAGCTTCGCAATTTCATCTGTCTGTATACTTGTATACGGTTGAGATAACAATAAAGTTCACTTTGACTTTGACTATAACTGAGGCCCAATGTCTTAGGAAATTGCCCAAGCAAAGCTAAGTAACACAGCTGGGGTCTGTTTCAGAAGGATTACTGCAAAATCCGGTTAAAGTAAATTAGGATTCATAGAATTCAGGCTAATCCCATTCCAGAAAACCGGGGTTAGCCAAACTCCTGTTTCTGGAACTGATTAAAACAGAATTATGTGATTCATAAGGCCAAAGATGCAGATAACTCCAGCTCAGCTACTTGGAATCCAATGCTCTGAAAACTAGCTTGCAAAAGTTAAATTTTAACGCGAAGGATTAACGTTTTCCGGCCTCAATAATTAAGGTACAGAGAACCAGTCATAACATCAAACTCTGTAAATGACCTGTGAGAAATGCTGATCCCAGGTTCAATATTTAGAAAGCAGGTAAAAATGACGAAATGTTGAAACTGTCATGTCCCTTTGTGAATGAACAATCGATATAGATGCACAATTCTACATCAAATTCTGCCCAGAAAAAGAAAAAAAAAATCAACTTTGATCAGACAGTCTAGCATGCAAAGATAACGTTTTACATCTGAGGCTTTAATATATCCAAGTAACCATCCAAAACATGACATGTTCAGTGTCAATATATCGTTTGAGCTGAAATCATGGATATTCCTTAGTTTTTTTTCCTAAAGTGCAGTTTTCTTTAGAGCATTACACATGAAGGCAAAGCGATCGCAAAACCGTGCTTAACTCTGAAGCATTGCCCACTCACAACACATACAAAGGCACACACCATCAAAGAAGCAAGTAGAGCAATCGAATTTAAATGACTGAGCAATAATAACTGATAGACTTACTAGTGGAATAAGCCGCCCATCATCATCTGTTCCGCAAAATCCCTCATCTTTTAAACAAATAACTCTGAAGACTCTGCTCTTCAGCGGAATACCTAAACCCAATAGGCTTATGAATGCAGTTTCGATTCGGGGTTCTGTAATGGAATAAGGCAACAATATGAGCAATATGTTGCTCATATATTGCAATATGGCAAATACAATTTTATTGTAAACTATTTAGCTTTTTTTCTTACGAATTAAGTACTCGATACAAATATCAATGTGCCCTCTTTTCCATTTTAAAATATTGTGAGATGCCATACAAATAATTACAGAACAAATGTCGAAGCCAAATATCCGGGGTCTCAGGTTTAAACAGGGTAATGTATCATTCAAAGAGTGGGCAGTGTGAGTCTTCTGTTGCAGATTTGTACATGATAGTAGTTAACCTGGAGCAACATTGTTAATGATTTTAAATCGCAAAACTGGAATACGATGCTTTCTTAAGGGCATAAAATGTTTCAGTTAAAGTAATGTGGTCAGGGGTACGTTTTGCACAATGTGACAATTTACCATACAAACTTTACTAGGATTTCAGTGATTAACTATGAGGGGCCAAACAGGCCAAAAATCATATATTTTTGTACGTAAAGTATTGGTTTACGCATGAGCATTATTGGTTTATGGATGATTACTATCGGTTTGCGTGCATACTTAATTGGTTTGCGTGCAAACAATACTGGTTTCCTTCATATGAACCATATTGGTTCGTGTCCGTTTATTATCGGTTTGTGCGTGAACTATATCCGTTTGTATATGCATAGCACTGGTTTGCATATGAACTATATTGAATTGAACTTTATTACTGGTTCACGTGCGTTTGCTATCGGTTTGTGAGGGAATTGCATTGGTTTGCGTGCGTATGCAATCGGTTTGCGTATCAACTATATTGGTTTGTGTTCGTATACTACTGGTTTGCTTACGTATAGCACTGGTTTTTCATATGCACTATACTGGTTTCACGTGGGTAATATATCGGTTTCGCATATGAACGCTCTTGGTTTTGTGTATGCACTACATTGAGTCCTTGTCAGTCTTCTACCGGTTTTATGTGTGCGTACTATGCCGGCTTTGTGAAAGTAACATGCTGGATTTATGTGTGCACTATATCGGTTTTGCGTATGAAACATACTGGTTTGCAAACGCACACTATCGGAATGTTGTGTATGAACTATATCGGTTCTGCGTGCGAACTATATTGGTTGTTCACGTGATCTTCAGTGGAAATGGGCGGGGCAAGAAACAGGAACTCAGGGGCCGGTAGTGTCATGGAGCGTGTAGAGAAGCTGACAGGAGACAGATCTGGGCTTACTTTAAACAGCGCCGTATTTTTTTCCACACGATAGGTTTGGGAAAGGACTTGGTGGTAATTATTACTATTTAATAGAATCAGCCATTAAGTGTGTAATGAACACAAAGCTGAAGTTAAGTACGTATTTGGTCGTCTTTTTATTCACTTCCAGCTACATGCTCGCTTGCAACCCGCGACTGTACTTTTTCACACAGCTTTTGCAAACTAGTTACTTATTCTAAAGGCAAAATATTCTACATTTACGACTGACGCCTTTATCCAGTATAACATTTAGTTACTACTGGTTACATTTCTGATGCTCAGCCATCCCGCACCGTGCCGCCTAGACAGGTGAAGTGACATGCTCATGGTCACACAGTGACACTATCAGGACTTGAACCGACAAATGTAGGGTTTAGAGGACAAAGCCCTAACCACAATGCCCCACTGCTTGCACATCTGCAACGTGCATATTATTTGACATGATATGATCGTGTCCATTCTTTGAAAAGATAAATGTTCCATATTTAGGACCAGTATATGTGAGTTACATCATATTGGGCCACCTTACCTTTCACAGTTTTGTGACAAGGCATATGCGTTTTTTAAGATGCAGCCGATTTTTGCCCTGCCAGGTACGAGTACCTGCGTATTTCCACTCCAATATCTGATAAATAGGATTTACTGTGCTATCATGGGCACTGTAAAGTGTTAAATCACGTTCAGCCACCTTAATTTTCACAGTTTTGTGACAAGACAGATTCCTTTGTTAAATTAAAGTTGTGTTTAACATTTTTGACCTGTGCAGAACCAAAATGTGGAATATTTATTTTTTCAAATAATTGATCGGTTTGTAATGATTCTGATTAATGTACATGCTGTAGAATATTTTGCCATGCTGTTAGAATAAGAAGCTGGTGTGCAAAAGCTGTATGAATAAGTAGCTGACTGCAAGCATATACTGGATGTAGCTAGGATTGAATAAAAAGCCAGCAGAATGTGCACCTCACGTCAGCCCCGTGAATATTTCAGAATTACGGGAAAATACTGTTAAAAATAATAACCACCAAGCCCTTTCAGAAACAAACAGTGACATGCAAAAGTATTCAATCACTTTAAAAGTCATCCTAATTTTCTGTATGACAAAAGATTTTTCCACGTTTATTTATTCATTTTTTTTAATGTGAACTCTTGTGCTGTACCAATACATTTCTAAATAAACCATTTTCTGTAGATATTTAACTGAAGAAGAAAAACTCCAAAGTTGATGTTTGCATTAAGTATTCAAGCCCAACACATTCATACTTTGTCAAGAACCCTTTTGCTGCCGTAACAGCCTTCGTTCTTTTGTAAGTAGGCCCCAGTTCTGCATACTGCTCAGGAGTGATTCTGCCCCTTTCTTCTTGGCAGGATTTCTAGAGACCCTCTATGTCGGTGAGATGGCATTTTACTTGGCCTCTCCAAAACATTCACCTTTCTGTTTTTGAGCTATCCCAGTGTCACATTGTCCTAATGCTTAAGGTCATTATCATGTTGAAAGATGAATCTTCTCCTGAGCTTTCATAGCAGACTGGAACAAGTTCTCTTGCAAAATTGTGCAGTATATGTGTCCATCCATTGTCCCTTCAACTCTGACAAGATTGTCAGACCCAGCACATGAAAAACATCCCCATAGCATGAGACTGCCACCACCATATTCCACTGTAGGAATGTTGTTTCTTGAGGCCTGGGCAATGTTAGTGTTACACTTCACATACCTCTTACGTCTGTCCAAAAACTTCTATTTTGGTCTCATATGACCATAAAACCTTCTCCCACATTTTAACTGGGTCTTTCTCATGCTTTGTGGCAAACGCCATACATTGTTTTATGTGGACCTTCTTAAGGAATGGCTTCTTTCATGCAAACCCCCCCCCCTTAGAAGCCTGTTTTATAGAGAACTCTTGAAATTGTGGACCCCAGCACCTTTACTCCAGCTAAAGATCGTCACAGACATCTGAGAGTGACAGTTGGATTTCTAGTCGCCTCTCCCACCAGTTGATGTCTCACTCTGATGTTGAGTTTTGAGGGACAGCCTGTTCTAGTCAGTCTGTGTACTTTGATGAACCTTCCACTTTCTGGTGATGAATGCAACAGTGCGCAATGGGACATTCAAACTCTTTTGATATTTTTATAGTCATTCCCAGTCTTGTGCATTTCAATAACTTTGTTTCTCACATCAGTAGAATGCTCCTTTGTTTTCATTTTTGCAGTGACTGTCCACCAAAGATTACGGCCCTTACAAAGGGGGCTGTTTATATCCAGAGAGACAGAAAGGACTCACAAGTAGCACCTCATCATGTTTAATTATGACTGTTAAACGACTGTCACCTTTGTAATTAATTTGTCATTGGTGTAATGATGGAGCTTCCAAAGCACAAAGGTTTAAATACCTATGCAAACATTAACTTTGGAGTTTTTCTTCTTCAGTTAAACGTCTACAGAAAATGGTTTATTTTGTCTTTGGAAATGTTTTGTCACAGCATAAGAAAAATACTGAATGAATAAATGTGTATAAATCTTTTGTCTTGCAGAAAATTATGACTTTCAAGGGGATTGAATACTTTTGTATGCCACTTAATGTTTGTGAAAGGGCTTGGTGATGATTAACGTTTAACATCTGAAATGATCACGGGACTTAAGTTAGGTACACATTCAGGTGGCTTTTTATTCACTCCTAGCTACACATATGCTTGTAGTCAGCTACTTATTCACAAACCAGCTTCTTCTTCAATGTTAAGTGCATGGTAAAATATTATACAGCGTGTACATTAATCTGCAAACTGATACATTATTTGAAAGAATAAATATCCCAGATTTAGCTCTTGAACGGGTTGAAAATGTTACACTCAACTTTAACAAAGGAATCTGTCCTGGACAAGATTATATTATGTCAAATAATATACACATTGCAGATGTGCAAGCATTGGGGCATTGTGGTAAGGGCTTTGCCCTCTAAATCCTACATTTCTCGGTTAAAGTCCTGATAGTGACACTGTGTGACCATGAGCATGTCACTTCACCTGAATAGGCGGCACGGTGCGGGATCGCTGGGCATAAGAAATGTAACCAGTAGTAACTAAATGTTATACTGGATAAAGGCGTCAGTCGTAAATGTAGAATATTTTGCCTTTAGAATAAGTAACTAGCTTGCAAAAGCTGTGTGAAAAAGTACAGTTCGCGGGTTGCAAGCGAGCATGTAGCTGGAAGCGAATAAAAAGACGACCAAATACGTACTTAACTTCAGCTTTGTGTTCATTACACACTCAATGGCAGATTCTATTAAATAGTAATAATTACCACCAAGTCCTTTCCCAAACCTATTGTGTGGAAAAAAATACTGCACTGTTTAAAGTAAGCCCAGATCCGTCTCCTGTCAGCTTCTCTACACGCTCCATGACACTACCGGCCCCTGAGTTCCTGTTTCTTGCCCCGCCCATTTTCACTGAAGATCACGTGAACAACCAATATAGTTCGTACGCAGAACCGATATAGTTCATACACAGAGTTGCAATAGTGTTCGTTCGCAAACCAGTATGTTTCGTACGAGAAGCCGACATGGCACACACATGCAACCAATAGAGTTCAAGCGCAAAACCGATATGTTACCCACATGAAACCAGTATAAGACGTGCATGAAACCAATATAGTGCATACACAAATCCATCGTTAGACCCGCACAGAACGCAAGCCAATATAGTTCATACGCAAACCGATAACATACAACCGAAAACCAATAACAAACGTACTGGAACCACTGATATACACACGCGAATCAATATAGTTCATATGCAAACCAGTGCTATGCATATACAAACGGATATAGTTCACGCACAAACCGATAATATACGGACACGAACCAATATAGTTCATATGAATGAAACCAGTATTATACGCACGCAAACCAATTAAGTATGCACGCAAACCGATAGTAAATATTCATAAACCAATAGTGTTGATACGTAAACCAATAGATTACACACAGAAATATATGATTTATGGCCTGTTTGGCCCCTCATAATATACTGTTTTATGCATTCATTCTGTCAGTTATCTTCCACTGTGCTGATGAAAATGTAATGGCACTGCACGTGCACCTCTTGCTCTGCCGGCGAAAAAGATTTTCTCCCTGTTTCTCAGATTAGTCATCTGTGGCTGATAGGCTGTTCGGTAATCGACTCAAAGGGGCTTGTAAATTTTGCCGTGAATGCGCATTAATCCGGATCAATTTATCAGGGATACGATTGAAACCAGATAACCTGCTGATGCGAAATGGCGCTAAACCACGCTTTCTATGAGATCAAGGATATTCGAATCGCTCTTTCTGGAACAGACCCATGGTCTGTCTATCTATCTATCTATCTATCTATCTATCTATCTATCTATACAAACACATACTACTACTACTACTAATAATAATAATAATGCATCAAGTAATGAATTAATAAAATACTGCATGATACTACATAGCATAATATTACATGCTTTTTACTCACAATAAGCATATTCTTAAAAATACAGTTTTTATTGCACTTTATTGGGTTGTGTGAGTCTTCATAGAACCATTGCTTGATAATGAACTTTTTCATTCCGTGAAGGGCTTTTTACATATAAAATCGGATCTTTGGGCTTTATAACAGTTTGTAATATGTGAAAAAAATATATAAAAAATCTTTAAAGCATAGTGGGCTAACTAGCAGATACAACAGGTCAAGAAAATGTATGTGAATGTATGTAGCAAGAATCTTTTTAAAAATCGGAAACCCAGTTGTATTTCATGAATATGCTATTATCTATTCATGGTCAAAATAAATAAATGATCTTTCTGTAGCCTTCATGTGAATAGTTCTTTAGGGAATAAGAATGGCTCCCTTATGGCATCGCTCTGAGAGCCACCCTGGCACCTTGAGTGCAGTACTTGGATCAGGATTTGAAACCTAAACTCAGAAGCTGTAAATTAATTGCAATGCCACCATGTGTACTGTTAACCTAAAAAATATATTCTTTTGTAAAAAAAAGAAAAACAGGGTTAACTTTATGTAAGAACTGTAAATTCTCAGAGGTGATCCATAGAGTTTGTAGTGCACATTTTTTTCTCCCTTCTTCCTGTGTTCGATATTAAAATTAGACATGCAATTTCCATTATAGAGTAAGGCACTTGAGATTTTTAAGTTACTTTAAGAAAAAAAATCACTTTTAAGAGGTGATGTTTCCATAGGTTTCAGAATAACTGTGAATTTCCCCTTGGGATTAATAAAGTATCTATCTATCTATCTATCTATCTATCTATCTATCTATCTATCTATCTATCTATCTATCTATCTATCTATCTAATGTTCACATTTGACTAGTAATACTTGCTGATCATGTCACGAAAGAGTGGCAACATAATGCATGTTAGTCAGATGAGTAAGAATTTCATTGACAATACACCTCAAAACCCATTCCAACATGAGGGAATGAGTAGACTCCTCACAGTGCCCAGCAGACATTTTGGATGCAGACACACCTACATATTTTGGCAGTGTTTTCTTATCAGGTAAATTTCCTTGATTTATTTTATCTGTTTATTACAGGCTTTTTGAAAAAGGGGGTGATTAATCTCCAGAGCTCAATTTTGACAGTCAAACATAATTTGCATGAGTGCAGGGCTCTGCACATTGCTTTGAATATAACTTGCACACCATCATCACCAACTTTCATTCACACCTACACCCCCACAATTCACCAAGTATAGCATATGATCCATCTTGTCATCCGCTCACAGGATTAGCCAGTCTAATTTTGGCTTCCCTTGTCAAAGAAAGGCACTGTTGTAGCTGTATTGCAAATTTGTGAAGCATATGATGCTTATCTGTTATGGGGATCTTATTACTTAACACAATTCTCACACTTTATCATCATTCAGCTGCTGATAGGACTTGGCCTGGGAAGAGGGTATGGTAATGAGTAAGGAGCAAAACAACATACTTGGTCTGTGCTTCAGAACATTAAGTCTTGGTGAAGCAAAGTATTGCTTACCACAATTCATGTATTATATATATTCATAAATTCATATATTCATGTATTTTAAAAGATGGCCTAGATACAGCAGAGGTTAACCTGTACATAATAATAATAAAAATAATTCATTACATTTATATAGCGCTTTCTCAGTACTCAAAGCGCTATCCACACAGGGAGGAACCAGGAAGCGAACCCACAATCTTCCACAGTCTCCTTACTGCAAAGCAGCAGCACTACCACCGCGCCACCTGTGAGGACATAAATACATCCATGAGTACAATTGCTGACCTCATGAATCCTGTGACTTTTGAACAGCTGTTCTCAGTAACCATCCACACTCCAGACTTCTGCACAATCCTACAGCATCTGGAGAAGACAACAGGTAGAACATCAAGAGCACCTCAGCTAACTGGTGTGTTGACTTTCAGGGGAACTTCTCCTGATGCAGCCTGATTGTGCATTGCAAACTGAAAGATTCTTTAATACAAGCTAATTATAAACTTATCATTTATGCCATGATAGTTTTTTTTTTCTTCGCTCTTGTATGTGGCTATTTTTTACTGCTCTGATTTTAGAGCAGCACTGTAAGTAAAACAACCTTTCTACAGTGTGATTCCCAGCATTGAACTTGGTCAATCTGTGGAGCAAACACTCCATTCTGGACAATAATTGGTTAATGTAAAAAGGTGATGATTAGTATGTCAGAAAAGTTATAAGGTACAATTTGTAAACTTTCAAGTATTATTATGTGGAGTGTTTACAGTATATTATACTGTATAAGAAAACTAATTTTCATATTTTTGAAAAGCTGACTACTCCCACAATCCAGCTAGTGACAGGAATTCAAAGAAAATTGTGTCACTTGAACAAAACTAAACTTAACCTAGCCCTTTTTTAGCATATAAGTATGTTTAATCTTAGCTGTCATTTTATTTTTCATTACTCTTATGAGTACAATTTGCATGTTCATCCTTCTGTTATTTTCTGCAACATGAATCTTGAATCATAAGATCTATAGCCACATTGTCAAATCTGCTTTATCGAGTTTGGGTCTGGTGGGGCCCAGTTCTCATCCTGGCAGTATTAATTGCAGGACAGAGTCCAGTCACTCAGATATGTGATGGAATGTGTTGAGGAATGAAAAACAAAAAGAACACAAAGATTGGGAGAAGATGTCAGCTCCACAGTGACAAAGTCTGAGCAGAAATCCCAGTCTTCAGATCTGTGAGGCAACTCTGTTAAGCATCCAATTTCAACAATAAGATCTGCATAAAATTCTACTTACTTCTTACTTATCTTACTTATCTCCATTTTTAGTATGTTACATATATGTTGATGGAAAAAAAAGCTATTTGGATTTAACATTCACCCTTCATTACTGAAATTACAATAACTAAAGGAAAACAAGAACAAGATCAACAGTAAAACTGTAAACATTTGCAGCAGTCATCTTGCAGTTCTTTAGTAATTTTTGTGACCACCTTTCCCACCCACCACTGCTTAACAGTGGCACAGTGAGCCTCTGAATTTGCTGAGGATCACATCTCTGAATTTTGAGATCCAGGGCATTCCAAAGATGTTCCATAACCCCGGCTTATAGAAAAAGGAAGCCAAGGCCAGCTCCACACCAGTATTCCATTCCTTAGGAAAGAGGGCCTCTAACAGTTGTGGCACGCGGCTGGGGGTGGTGCCCAGCCGGGACGCCCAGGAGGGCAGGAGGAGGGCTCATGCCCCCTCTGGACCACGAGGGGGCGGCTGCCCTGGTTCCTTTGAGGGCCACGGGTGCAGGGCTTGGAAGCCCAACCCTGGAGGGGCCCGTGGTGTCCGCCAGGGGGCGCCCCCATGCCTGAAGGACCCGGAACCCCAACACTTCTGCCACACCAGGAAGTGCTGGGGGAAAGAAGACAGGGAACACCCGGAGGGCTTCCGGGAGTATAGTCGGCACTTCCGCCACACAGGGGAGTGTCTTAGGAGTGTCGGGAATCACCTGGAGCCCATCCGGGTAATTATAAAAGGGGCCGCCTCCCTGCAGAGAAGGACTGGAGTCGGGTGAGGAGCGGACAAGGTCGAGTGCAGGAGAGTGGAGGCGGCTTGAAGGAACAGGCACTGTGTTGGAAGAGGCCTGGACTTTGGGGGAGTTTGGTGTGAGAAGCACTGGGTTGTGCACTTTATTGGATTTTGTTTAGTAAACATGTGGTGGACTGTACAATGGTGTCCGTCTGTCTGTGTCCAGGCAGCTTATCACACAGTTCATCTATCTCTGTCCACCAGCCTGAAGCCTGTCACTTTCTCTCTTCTTGCTCTTGTGAATATTGGGTTTGGCAGCAGTACAGATCTGAAACAATCTCTCATATGGACAAGTACAGTGTGGCAACAAGAATTTATACAAACATCTGACCTGCTAATCTACTGAAAACTTGCATGGTCTTGCAAAAGCCCACTTCCTTATTTCTGGGGAAATTCAATGTGTTATTGAATGCACAGAAAACTGAATGACTGTGGATTTATCTTATTGGGATCAAAGCTTTGAATGAAAGCATTTTCAAAGGTGAGATGATCACGGATTGTTTCACATGAATATCACTGGATCAAAGAGCAACTAATGAGCCTTCGTGTGTCTGGCTAGCAGCAGTGCATCATTGCACAGGTATGGGCAAAAGAAATAGTACTGTACATTAGGTACAACTAGAATTTCTTCATTCCAGAAAAAGTTGTATTTCTTTTTTCAGCATATTTCAGAGTTGACTGAGGCTTCTTTGGGCAAAAAAGAAAAACAAGACATCTCTACTCTGAAGTCCCCATTGTTTGGATATGATTAAGAATGAAAGATTGTTTCTGATGAGGTCTGAATATGTGACACTTGTGATAGTGTTTCCCAAGGACATGTAGTGTCCTTTTAAAGTCATGCCATTTTGATTGTAGGTAAGTGTCAAGACAGTGGTGCCAATCTGACATCACAGAAACAGCTGTAATAAAAGACAATAGTCTGTAGCTGTAATTGGCGCTGCCCTATACTGTATGCAGCTAAAGCCAGGAATGGATTATCCTGTTTCAAAATTTTCTTTGCTGTTTGAACTGCCCTTTTCAGCATTCCCATTAGCTCAGAGGAATTGAGGGTTGGAGGTTATGTAGTCAAAACCATATTACCTTGCAAATGCTTTAAATTCTGTTGAGGTAAACTGTTTGGCATTTTCTGAGCATAACTACTGTATACTGGACTACCAAACGTGAAAACATGCTTTTCAGTTTTCCAATTAGACTCTTACTGGAAATGTCAGATAAATGTACATTTTTCATAAATATTGAAAAATATTCTATGACAACAAGGTACTGTTGACCATTAACTTCACACAAGTCTGTGCCAGTACATTGCCAAGGTCATAAAAGCAATTCAGTCATCATCAATGGCTCCTTGTATTGAGTTGGACTCTCTGCTTGACACGGAGAACATTGATTCACTTCATCTTTTTATTTTCCTGATGATCCCTGGCCACCAAACCCTCTGGAAAAACTAATCATAAACAGTAATAAGGTTTTTTTTTTTTGAGCAAGAAAAAAAAATGTTAATATGTGAAACAAAAGCTTGTTAATACCAACTGTCAACATAAATACAGTAGGAAGGATAGGTCTAGTGTTCACTGTTGTACTAATGCAGATTTACCACACAGCCTTTGTGTGATAGGGTTGGAACAGTCACCAACAAAAAGCCGGTTGCCATACTCGGCACAGTAGAATTTTGTTTCTTTGCATACTTTTATTACAATATTTTTTTCTGTTGCTTGTACATGACAGGGTTGAGTGTCAGTTCCTGATCAGCACAATCAGCATACCCCTTACGTTATTGCAGGTCACCACAGCACAAGGCTTTTTTGACTTCCACATTTCCCCTGATGCAAACATTGACAGTTGCAGCATTGTGAACGGTGTTTAGTGGGTTAATGTCTTTCTTGTCCTTCCACTTGACTGCAATCATTTTACCATGCTGAAGTTTCACATCACCGAATTCTCCAAACGCATCACAGTAGTTTGGGTGTATAGTACAATATTCATCCGTTTCACTTTGAGTCAACAACTGATGACCAATTCACATTTGCATGACTATTGACTCAACTAATGGTTCAGTTTCACTTTGTTCTATAGCTGGCTTTATATTTTTTTTTTTACATGCCATTGTGCATGTCAGCAGAATACAGTAGTGTCTGAATGCCATTTTTGGCTTAATACTGTACATGTGAAACCAAGAGACACTCGGGCTTAACTGTTTTTACATGAATTCAGAGCCTGAGGAACGCTAGCAGTTAACACCAAGGAAGATAAAAAAAAATTTTGTTTTACTTTTGGTGTAAAATTCCAACAATTGCTGCAAGTTTCCTTGTTCATTTTGTTTTGAAGGAATGGACTGACTATGGATGATCCTATAAGATTGCGGAGAGCAAACCAACCTTTATGCATTGAATGTAACCACAAACACTCATAAATACCAAACCATTCATGCCCGTATTTATGAGCATTTCCCTTTTACTGGCAGATCCTCCATTATGAAAACATTCTGACCTTTTAATAGCTCACTAGCGAAAACAGAACAATATAGACTACAGTAAGATTAATAAGGAGGTTGAATAGAATTCATCATTTGAGATGAACAAATTAATCTACTTAATAAATGTTATTCTTTATTATTACACAATATACAAGGAAATATTGCCATGACATATATATTTTAAAAATGACATTGGACTTTCTTCCCAATCATTATTTGTGTTGGTGGTTTAAAAGACCTACTTAATAAGTTTAACCCTTTGCAGTCGTATTTAATTTTCAACGTCACGCTACATTAGTCGTAATTAATTATTGAAAAAACGCCAATAATTACAGCAGTTATTTTTTTCAAGCACGTAGGAATAACACAGGCCACTTTTCTCGACCAGGCGACTGTGCAAATCGGTCAGAAACTTGCAGGGCCACCAGCGGTGGCCTGACGACCTATAGCGCACTTTTTACTAAGGCCAGTTTTCTGGCCTAACGACCGCAAAGGGTTAAGATAAGGAGCACACCATAGTTGACCATAAAAGGTCTTCTAAGTGTATAATTCTTCCTTGTATATCATATAATTTTGAACATTTCTGTGCTACCTAACGTAAATGGTTTACTGACTTTGAATTTATACTTTCTGTAGTTAAAACATACCTGTTTTTAATTACAATTTTCTTTTCCTTCTCACTGAGAAAAACAGCAATGGTAAACCAATTAAAGCAATAAATTAAATGTGATATACTATTGACTCTTGATATTTTAAACTAAAATCCATAGCTTTTAAAGTTTTACCATTTTGTAACAAACAAATCAAATTAATTTAAGTGAAAGTGTTAACTATGAGTGCAGCAAAATCAAATGTGCTAAAAAATCCTCTCATTAAAAAACACAAATATGCTTATTTAAATATTGAATATTATTACTGCTTGCTGTTTTTATTGTATAGTGTGGAAGAAACCCTCCGAGGAAGACAGGAATAGTTCAATCAATTAGACTTTTATTCAGTCACAGATGAGTACCTGGATTCTATGTTGCAAGGCAGAACAGAAAAGTTACATTTTATCTATTGGCTTTTTTATAATTTCTTCTTCATCCCCCTTCCCCTTATCTCTCTATATATAAAAGAAAATCCTGGAATGGAAAGCAAATGCAAGGCTACGATACGTGATAATCTTGAAAGACATTTTAAAGACCCGCGAGACCAAGGAGACTTGCCACGGTGCATCTCGCGGGGACCGTAAACATGAGACTTGGTGCCAAGAGATTGTCCCAGGGCCATAGCAAAAAGGACAGCGGCTACACAGGCTTTACAAAGATCGAAGGGCAGCGCGACAGCAGCTACCCCAACTGAACGCGAGCAGCGTTCTACATCCTGCAAGAAAGAATTAAACCACACCCGGGGCCAGTAATAAAAGACTTTTTGCTTTTACAACGTCACGCGAGACCAGGTAGTGAGCCATCATTTAAAACAAGTCAACAGACCTCTAAGCTAGCATTTGTTGGATTGCTTTTGGCAGGCAAGCATCATGTGTTCCCAGCTCTTAAAACAACGACATGCGACAGGCAGAAGAGGCAGCTAGCAAGCAGCAAAAAGACAGCAAATGATCTAAAGGCATATCCTTAGCGTACGTTCAGCCGCAACACCCTTCACAACACGAGCAGTATTATACGTCTGGGAAGAAAGAGATGTAACCACGCACGTGGCTGAAAATAAAGGACAAGTATTGTTTTTACAAAAGTATTTAAAGTAAAAGTGAAAATAATGCATATGTAACAATTTACAAGAAAATAACAATCTCTTTAAATTGTAGATTGCCTGCCTAAGGTAAAGCCCTGATGAATGGGGATGTGGGAATGAGGGGTTCTTTCATCGGATTAGCGCTATTTCAGATGTGGAATGGCAAAATGGGGGAGGCAGCTTGATGAATGGCGCTATACACATATGGAGAAAGTTAAAGGATATGAAAGTAGAAAAATTCGAAAATATAAAAAAAGAAAGTAAAGATCGCAGTAGCACAAACAAACAAACTGCCTCATTTAACTATGCACCAGTCTAACTTTGGTTTTGCACAATAATTATTACACTATTGCACCTTAACACTTAATTCTACTTTATTCACATAATTTTACTTATTTATTATGTTCTATTATACTGTTATCTTTCAATCTATGACTTTTTGTTAATCTAACTGATATTCTTCTAACTTTGCAGTTTTTGATAAGCGGATCAGGATGCATTTCACTGCGTGTTGTCCTGTATAACTATGCATGTGACAAATAAAGAATCTTGAGAATTTCAAAAATGGAGTTTACCGCACATGCACTTATTGGTTACTTTGTTAGTGTATATACTGTATATTTATCTGTCTGCTTATTTAAAAAGCTAAATTTACCCCAGGAGTCAAAAACGTTCTGTCTACGCCTTGTACAAAAACCTAGACAAAAGCTGGGGTATCACCTTGGTAACCTCATGTACTTTTGGAACTGTGAGAGGAAAATAACAGACTTTACAGACAGGAGTCCAATGCAGAACTCTACTTACTTTTTTACTTTGTAAAAAAAAATTATTAACTGCTGATGATGTAGATAATTTTGTCTGTGCTGAAATTCCAAACAGAGAAGCCTGTCCTGACCTCATTAAAAAGATTCAGCATATTGGGACTCAAAAGATTACAAATATTGTTTTTACAGAAGTTCTGAAACTAATGAAATAGCAACAATTCAAAGAAAAAAAAAATCTTAAAAGTGTGTATCCGGAAAACCAAACACGGGGGTTGGCGAGCGAAGCGAGCAGGGGGCAAAGCCCCCTAGTTTACAAAAAAAAAAAAAATTATTTTATTACGCTAATGGGCGATCTGTTCTTATTTTTTCACTTGTCAGGTAGACCCTAAAGAAGGAAAGGTCAGCTCTCTTGTGTTAAATAGACGTGTTCCTAAAGAAGCTGGAAATTTTCCTAGCTCACCTTACTGCACCCTGTCTTATGACAGACGCCTGTATGAATAACCTGCCGCTATAGCAAAACAGCTTTGTCAGCTATTAACCCTAAGTAGCTTGCAAGCAGTTCATTTTTCTTTCACATTTGTTTAGCTTATAATGGAACACCAGCTGAATGAACCATCTATGACAAGTTGAAATCTAAGTAATAAACGTAGACCTCAGCATTAACATTTGCACTGCACCATCTATTGGAATGTATTTTGTAATGCATGTAGTAATAAAATGCATTACTACAATGGTTGTGTTGCGCCATGTATTGAAATGCCAGAGACATAGCAACTAAATAGACACACCGACAGACACATATATTTTTTACTAAGGTAGATATCAGATTCATTTAAACAATACTAAAACTATCTAACACATCACCATTAAAAATTCCTGTGAACCTTTCTGTGATGTTTTTGTTTCACTCAAGTTTCATGAAGTCTCAATCCACCACATTAAGCTAAGCTTCTCCTTCAGCCTGGTACGGCGAGGTATAGATGCCTCAGTTCCCAAACTCAACTTGCCCTAATCCTCTCTGGTTGAGCCAAAATCAGCTTGACAATTTAAGTGAAGCTTACTCTCTAAGCACTTCATGGAATTACCCACTCATGTGGTCACAAGATTCACAATACCAATCAAAACTGAGTGCTACATGCCTTCTCTGGCATGAAATGTGCATGCGCAGTAAGAAAAAATATGGAGGAAACAACGGTTATCTCAGAAAGCATATTTTGTACAGCAGAAACCAGTCCATCACAGTCATTCAATCATTTACCCACATAAATTAGAAGTCTCTGTGTATGCCACAAAAAACACACGCCACACCATTGAGCCTCCAGTACATGTCTGCACCTCCATTCTAGAAGGATACTGAGAATCAGCTGGAACTGGAATTCAGTTAGCATGCAGCAATTGTGCTCTTTAGCCCACTATAATGGCACTTATATTCTCCCTAACAGTGGGGTCATGAGGTGCCATGACCAGTCTCCATACCAGTAGGTATGACTGCATGAATTAAACATTCTGCTATGCCATTTTCTGCACTAATGTTGTGCTTAAATATTATTTGGCTGAACCATCTCCTACTTCAGCTTATACCAATGCCATTCATCAGTGTCTGCTTCCCATCAGGAGACCGACACTGGCTGGACGTATTTTGGGTGCCACCAGCTTTGCTGCCTAGAAACTTGCCACATTCAAAGTCACACACATTTTTAGTCTTTTATACATCTCCATTTTACATATGAACTGTACACCAATTAGGGCAACTGGTATAAAATTTAAAGAATATTGTCTGTACATATGTCATTGGTGGCTCAATAACGAATTACTTTGGGAGAACAACAGTGTCTAATAAAGTGGCCGGGTTTTCAGTACTTAATATACAGTATATTTCTATGCAGAGTAAGTATCCAGAAGCATTTAACTTTAAGGCTAGGTCTTTGTAAACTGCAGGCTGCTCCCTTATCTCAGGCTTTTACCTGGTCTTCTTTATCATAGATACAATTGCATTTCTTTCTGGAGGGACTGCAAACATTCAAGGAGACTGCAAATCATTGAAAATATAGGTTTATCAGAAGAGAACATAATGGGTATTAAGGATAAGTCACAGAAGTCCTACTTACAGAAGATATTGTGTTATATGTCTCTCTCACAGATGCATACCTTAAGAATTATTGTAAACAAAGGTAAATGTTTCATAACTGTTAGCTTTTAAAACATTTATTTTATTGCTCAGTTTATTTAGCCGGACAACTGGTAACTGAGTATGTAAATTACAAAGGCAAAACCCATGTTCTTATCTGTAACTTCAGACTCTGGAAAATGTTAGATTCTTAATAGCTACACTTACATGCTGTACTAAATAAAAAAAAAAAAGATTACAATGGAACATGACAATTTAATGAACAGCTCAACAGGAAATAGTTTTGATATTGGAATTTACATTCAAAATGTGTTTGCTTACCAAAAAAATTAAACACCTAATTAACATTGGAAGGACTCATGAACTGCAACAAAATGTTGTGCTGTTCATAGAATTGATATAGCTATGACAAAGCACATGACCAGTTTATTTGTTTAGATAATTATGCAAATATTGGGATTTTTGTTTTACTGAATGTCATGTTTTCATTTTGGTTGGCTAGTTATTTTTTTCTTATTAGAAATACAGTATATTTGACACTGGTTATTTCTGTTTTGAATTAATATTCAGCAGTACAAGATAAACAGAATATTCACTAAAGTGACATTACAGCTTTCTTCCATTTCTCTCCCTTTGGAACAGTTTGGGTCCCAGTCAGAATATTAGTGGTTGAGAGCTGGTCGATGTTCTTGTATGCCCAGAAGCACAAGCAGGCTAGCAAACATTCCTTTAACTTTGTTACTCTGGGGTGGAACAGGCATCATCTGTGCAGGAAACAAAACATTTTAATGTTACACAAAACCACCTATCTGAGTAATGTGACATGGAATTGAACATAAAGCAAGAGTATGATATACAGATTAAGAAAGTAATGTTACTCTGTAAAAAAAAAAAAGTATTACTGTTCTTTTTAACAAACAAACATTAACTCAAATCCTTGACATTTCTTTTAAAATCTTAGCTTTAACATGTTTATTACAACTCACGGTTTAAAGAAAACATACATGGCAGCATTTCCTACAATTCTAAACATAATGAAAACAGTTTACTTTTATATCAAACTAGCCAACCCGCGGCGTACCATACGCCACATAATCAGGCCGCTTTTTTAATGATTTTTAAGCACAGGGAGAAACACGCTGCATACCAACCCGCTAATGCTAATGCCCTCTTAAAACTGATGAACAGTCAATCATCATGAAATAACAATGCTTCTGAAAATTTCATAAAAAAAACTGTATACCACAATTGTAATAAAAAGCCCTGATGTTAAATGACCTTAGACATTTAACTCATTTACCATGATAATAAGAAGAGTATGAACTTAATGAAGATAACCATTACTAAATAGTATACATTGTTAAAGGATAAGTTTGGAATTTTTCAAGTTAAAAATTTATTCTTCACAAACATGGCATTTGCAACAATAAACTGTGGTCTTCTCAAGTTATGTGTTTTATATAAATATATATGTATGTATAAATGTTTTACATGTATATGTACATGCATGTGTTTTGTACAGTTTGAATGCTGCTTACACGTGCAAAAGGCAAATAATTTATCAGTTGCTACAGTGGCCAGCAGTGTTATAGTTGTAATGAAAAATTCAAAGCCACATAAAAAACAGATTGTAAGTAACTGAGTTGACAGCCTTTTATCAGTCTTTTTTATTTAAACTTAATCTGTGCAGTAAAGAGGAGTGCATTCCAAAGCAAAATTAAGAAAGTGCTTAATGAAATGGATGGGGGTAGAATGCAGCCGTCCTCACAATATTACTGAACAGAGACACAAAATCATAATGCTGCAACTAAGGTAAAGTTAGCTTGACACTCGCTTTTTAAAGGCTTCATATCCCCAAAATGAAAATAGCAATGTCATTAAAACCAAATATGGAAAAATTCACATTTTACCACAATTTCTTTACAAGTGTTCCTTTTTTTCCAAAAATGACACAATTTTTATAAAAATAGCTCTCAAAACGTGATACAAGCCTGAAATCGGCCCCAAACAGGTTATAAAAATACACATAAAATCCACACCAATGTTTAGAATACTACTTGTGAATTTTGTGACAGCCTTTAAATTGTTTGTGAACATTACTGATTATTTTAAAATATTTTTTTAAATAAGACATAACTTAAGACATAAAACAGACATCATTCCAAAATTAATTTTCTTGAAGGTCAATGTCTAATGTGCATTTTACAACTACCATTAGGCTGCAGAAATCAGGGGTCTTTTATATGTCATTTTAAGGGTCTTCAATTGAATAAAATCTTCAGTTTTAAATGAAAACATGGTAGTGTGGAGTTAGCCTTAAACACTCAAAGGCCTCTCAGTGCCAACCTGCAGCAGCTAGAAACAACACTGCTTTAAAAAATATAAAGCAATTATCAGGTAAACAACAAGCCAAAGTACAAGTGTAAAAAAATGGGACCACTATACTTTAACGTAAAGCAAAAATAAATACATAAATGAATAAATTGAAAAAATATGGCTACATTTGTAAAATTAAAAAAATATAAAATTCTTAAACCACTTAACCCAAATTCTGGGATGTAGATAGCTATCCTGGTTGCATTAGAAACTAAGTTGGGAGATAGTCTATTTAAAAACCTACTCACATACACCCAAACAGGGTCACCCTATAATTGCCAATTAACCTTACATGCATGTCATGGGCTGTGGGAAGAAAGCTGGAGTACCTGGAGAAAAACCAATACATACACAGGTTCAAATACTGTGTCAAGAAGCAAGATTCCCCCTCTCAATGACAGATTAGTAGTGCTAACCACTGTAGCACTATGACACCCTTGATATATTCTAACATGCTTAATAAAATGAACACATGATTTACACAAGGTATTGTTAATGTAAAATTTTGCATAATATACAGATAGGAAAGACAGTGTGGCACAGAGGTACAGTGCTTAGTTCCAGTTCCTCACAACTCCAGGGACCTTGCCTTAATTCTTTACATGACCTGTGTGCCTGATATGGTAAAAATAGGCCCTTCCCCCCCACTGTAAGGGAAAAGCATGGTCAGAAATGGATGGACTTAAGGAAATGAGTGTTTAAAAAATGGAAAGTATGAACTTAGAAAATGCAGTGAATATAATACCTTGCAAGACAGAATAGACTAATCCCTATCCATAAAAGCCATACTTCACAACAAAAATTAATTAGGGTTATGTACCTTGTTGTAAATTATACATCAAACTATACACTTAATGTATGTGGTACTGTTATATTTTGAATATTCTGTCTAATATTGGTCTTCATATAACAATATCAAGAGGCAAGATTCTAGGCTTACTAAAGAACACAAAGCTGACATCATGTCAAAATAGTAGCACTAGACTAGGAGTTAAAAAGAAAATGGAATAATAATTCATTACAGTTATCTTTTCAAGGTTCTCTAAGCACTTCACACAATGAGTGGGGAGCCACTTCATCCACCAGTAATGTGCAGCATCCACCTGGATGATGCGACGGCAACCAATTTGCACCAGTACACTCAGCACACATTAGCTGTTAGGTGGTGAAGGGGTGAGATATAGTTAGCCAATCAGAGACCAGGGGTGGTTAGGGGGCCAGTATGACCAGGCCATAGTGGACAATTTAGCTAGGACATTGGGATACACCCTACTCTTTATGAAGGATGCCCAGGGATCTTTAATGACCACAGAGAAGTCAGGGCCTTGGTTTTATGTCTCATCCGAAAGACAGTGCCATTTTTACAGCACAGTGTCCCCATCACTGCACAGGGGCACTGGGGTCCACATTCAGACCACAGGGTTGGCACCCCCTGATGGCTTCACTAGCACCTCTTCCAGCAACAACCCAAGGTATTTCCTGGTTGGTCTCCCATCCAAGTACTGGCAAGGCCTGAACATGCCTGTTCTGAAGTGCATGTGGTATGGTATATTAATAATTAATTATTATAAATAAAACATACACTACTGAATTGCCACTCACCAGGGGCCTCATGTATAAACGGTGCGTACGCAAAGAAATGTTGCGTAAGAATGTTTCCACGTTCAAATCGCGATGTATAAAACCTACACTTGGCGTAAAGCCACGCACTTTTCCACGGTACCTTATACCCTGTCGTACGCAAGTTCTCCATTAGGTTTTGCAGACTGGCGGCACCCAGCATCAAAGCAGTGCTACTGTTCCTGTGTGGTTACCCTTTCTTAGATCCACATCCATGACGGTGGCTCAAGTGCTCCTTGTAGAATTGCAAGTTACCGTGAGGTAATTGTACTTATGATATAGTTATAATATTGCACATCCTGAGCCACTTTATAAAGCACGTATTTATGTATGATGACGATATCATTTTTAATATCAAATGCAGCAAAATATGTTGATTTTATTATACAGATAAATCTTTAACTACACGGCGCTGCAGCGCTATCGAGCTTGAGCTTCGTTCACGGTTTGTTCCTGCCTCATGCTGTTTTCATGCTATGGCTGGCACGACACTGGAAGGATAGATGGATAGAATAATTAAACATTACGAAGATATTTCAATGTTCCTTAAACGTTTTGAAGAATCGGCGTTCTAAGCTTACAGGTGGCTTAACGTCTATTACAGAGCTGATTGTGTGGCGATTGGGTATTTGGAGAAAGAAAAGTAAGGACAGGAATTGGGGGTTAGTACGTTTGAAAAAGACAGTACTTCTGTAATAAAGCATTTCATTGAAGGTCGCGCATGACGCAGCAAGCATCTTGCTGTAAGACATGAACAATCACTGCGCCACCGTGTTCCCATGTTTAATAACATGCTTTAACTCATATCATCATGAAAATGATATCACGTATGCTTCTCAGTATTTTAATTACTCAGAGAGCTGTAATATTACGAACATAATGGATTCTGTGTCCTGTCGGAGGAAGAGCACGTAGTGATTCAGGCACATAGAGCACATATAAGATCAAATACAAAACAAAGCATTTAACGTGCTTCTTTAGTTACGATAGGATTTGAGAAACTAGTAAATTAAACGATTTTAAGATGAAGTTTATGATGCTCTACTTTAATGACAAAATAAACTACGTGATTAAAGTGGAAATTTTGAGATTAAAGTTGACATTTCGTGCTTTCACACTGTGTGCCTTTTTTTTGTACCCTAATAGGCTTTCATATGACACTCAGATGGTGGGCTACAACTCGCCTTTTCACACCGACTTTGATATGTGACAACTTTTTTATTTCGGGTACTGTGCGACTTTGTGAACTTGAGCTTTCGAGTTTCTCCGACACGCTATGTCACTCGATCAACTTCCTTTTGTTGCTTATATAACTGTTTAAACCAACAAATAGTACACATCTAGATTTTTCTGTGCATAAGCACATTTTGGCTTTTGTGCTTACGTCATGTTATAGTGCGAATTCTACGCACGGCGTTATGCATGAGACCCCAGGCACTTTATTTCTTTATTACTTACTGAATTTGCCTAGTGAAACTGGTCGACATTTTCTCCATTTACTTTCTGTAGGTAGACATAATGCTTGATAATGTTTTAAACTGGACAATAAAAGCGGACGCTGATTAAGATTTTTTTTTCACACTGAGAACTCTAAGTAAAAGAGAATAAATTTGACAACAGTGTACTTGAAAGCAAAATGTTGAGAATCTTACAAGTAAGTTGAGCAAAACTCTTTTCAAAATATTTTAAATAGAGGCATTTGAATTAATTAATAAAGTAATTAAACATGGAACCACTTTTGGTGGATGGCAAGATATTAAAAGCAATAAAAACACACCAACTTTCAAAATTTGCTGGAACATTTTAAAAAAGGAAATAAGTGAAATTTTTTATTCATTCCAAATCTGGAAGTTGTACGCACCTTGTCCAACTTATGACAACAGATTTGTCCATTAGAATCTAAGAAGAATGTAGAAAAAGCATCATATGTCCTGTAGACAAAATAACAAAAAAAAATTCTCAGGTAAATTAAGATTAAATGCATGCAATCTGAGAACATCTGGCTATTTCTTATTAAGGTAGAAACTGAAAATTCTATAAAAAAAAAAAAAAAAACTTTTAAAAAATAAAATAAAATTAGCAAAGCAAATAATATTAAGTCAGTTTTGCATATGATTGTAAATGAGGACATGTACACATATTTTCTTACCACTGGTAATAAATTTCACAATCAAAAGATCCAGGAAAAGCAAACATGAAAGTATAAGCAAACAAAGACATTTTCATTACTTGCTAAGTAGTTAAAATGTGTTCAATGCAGACTTGCCTCCATTGTATTTAATAACACAATAAATATTCAACTTTTCTGGTAGATGTTCAAGTCTGTCTAGAAGATCTGTGAGTTTCATAGGCTGCCATAGGCATTTATCTCTCTATTATATAAAAAAATCCTGGTACGAGACAAGACTTTTTAGCCTGGGACAAGGAGTGACTTTTTCAGAGAGATACTTTCAAGTCCAGCGAGACAAGACTTTTTGCCAAGAGATTTAACCACGCCCATGACCAGAAATAAAAGACAAAAAGTAGATGACAAAGTAGAACGCCGTACAGAAGTTCAAAAACGTTGGCGCAATACACATGCAGAGCAGGTTAGAGATAATGAAAGAACTAAAATTCGAAAGTCACAAAAAAAAAAAATGATACAAAGATTAAAATTAGTGCAAACAAACAGAAATTATTACTTGATGAAATAAGGGAACAGCGAAAACAGATTGAATATATTGTTCGGAGTCTTAATCGTCTAATTCATGTTGTCATCAGGGAAAAGTAGTGTTTTCCCAATGAAGAGGTGTATCCGCAATAATTAAAAGATTTGTTGTTTGGTGAAAGTGACATCCACATACGCGAGTGGCAGAGATGTGAAGTGGCTGGCGCATAGTGCAGGCCGGGGGGTTGGCAAGTGAAGGGAGCAGGGGCCCCCTAGTTAGAATAATATTAAAGTAAATAAAAACTACAAAACTATAAATACAAGGGAATAAAACCAAATACACGTTAAAGCAGTTAAAGAATTTAATAAATAAAACACACACAAAGGAAAATGCACCTAACACAAGTACATGCCTTAAGAAGATTTGGACAAAAAGAAATAAATGGCCTAGTGAAATAAGAAAGGTATTTCTTCAGAGGCATCACACAGTACATTAAATGTGCACTGGGTCATGACATTTGGTAATAATCTGAACCATGTTTTTTCCTGTTCATTATGACATTATGTTATGTTTCTATTGCAGCAATAAATTACTATTTCAAAAAAAAAGAAGGTAGCAAACTAATATATACAGGCTGAAGAGAAAAAAATGACATTTTATACAATTTAAGGTCATATATTAACCAGTGGCTCTCAAGTTCAGGCCTGTGGGCCAACTGAGCCTGCAGATTTTGTGCAAAAAAAAGTTGTTTTTAATAGACTCTTGTCCTCTTTCAGAAGTTCTGGTTATTAAATGCATTATATTCTGATGAGTACAAAAAAGGCTATGACGCAAAAGTAGTTACTGTCTTACAGCATTCAGTGTCATTAGCCCGAGTGTTCTGATTTACATGTTGTTAGCTATCACACTACAGAAAAATGTGACAAATATTCGTAAATGAAAATAGGAATCGAGAATTGACATAAGGAAATTAAGCTTTTAAAGATATGGCAAAAATACAAAAATGTCTAAATTTAATATAAACATAAATCTCACACTACTGCAATTTTTTGAATACAGAATAAGAGTAGGTAATAAAAGTGCAGCTAATTAAACAATGAGACGAATTAACAGTGAAACGAATTACTGATTGTGAAACAGGAGAGAACAAAAACCTGCAGCCACAGCAAGATCACAACACTGAACTGGAGAAACACTACATTAAATTAAGTTTTAACTTTGCATTGTACCATTTTCTTGTAAAAAAAAATTATTACATTTATTATTAGTAAAGCTAGGAATAAACTAAGATAGGACATGTTTCAACTGAAAAAGTAACTCTATTACTTACATGTTCAATGAATGGAATTTATTACTAGTTGCATACCGATTACAATTCTCAAAAGTGTTTTTATACTGGGATTATGGGGATATGTTAAATTCTTCAATCCTGGAAATTAATATCTTGTGTTTTAATAAGGCATGAATTAACCCTGGACAAAACACCAGCCTATTACATAATGTATTTACGTACACAACTACAAACACTCCCAACTCAGAGCCATCAAATGCCCTTATTAATTTGTGGGATACAGGGAGACAACAGAGGGCTTGAAAAATATCTATTCAAGACACAGGTAAAACAGGCAAACTATACAGAGACAGTAATCTAGCTTGGAATTGAACCTATTCTCTGAGAGCCATCAGACAGAAGGACAAAGCATTGAGCTTCCCATGAGTGACTGTGAAATAATGGCAGGAAGATATGCTGTTTGATTGCAAAGTAAAGTGACAGAAGTAACTGACATTCTTCATACTTGAGACACTTCTGTCAGCTTTGTCTCTTTCAGATGTCCTGGCTCACCTGTACAACTCGGTCTTGTCTTTCTTATAGAAGCGCAGAAGAAAAACATGAAATGGCAATCCTCTGATCCTCCAGCGTGCTTGGATAGTCCAGTTTTCCTGGTGCTGTGTCAGCTTTAAAACCTCCATATGCAGATCAGCAAAGTAATTCCATGCTAAGAAACGGCAAAGGGTGAGGCACACCTGATACGTTACACGCCCCCTGTTAATATACAAAACATAAAAATGAGACAGGAAAACCTGAATATTATTTTATCTGTATGAATACACAATGAATTTCTTTTTTTAACGTATAAATAAAAGACATCCATAAAACATGTGACCAGTTTGTTTTTTCAAATTTGCTTAAAAGAAGATATTGGCTTTTGTGCCAGCATTAATGTTAGTCACATTTTAGTTTTGTAATATAAGGTTATTACATTTTTGACTTATTATAGTAAAAAATGTATTTTTTAGTTTTTAGATCAGTTAAATCAAGGGACCATAATGGAGGATATTAAACTGAATGGAATTTCAGACACATGACACATAGTATAAACTGACTAACATAATTGAAGTAATGTAGATAAAATTGTTTTTTTATTCATTAACTAGCAAAATACCCGCGCTTCACAGCGGAGAAGTAGTGTGTTAAAGAGGTTATGTAAACATAGATATACATATACATATATACATATATATACATATCTACATATATACATATATACATACATACATACATACATAGTGCGTTGTAACACGGGCTGTGATTGTTACATGGGAGGGAGACGACAAATCACAGCTTCCCGCTTTCTAATCGGGCCTGTGATTGGTGCTTTGACTGATGCCCAGATCCCACAGTATCTCCCCTTAGGAGAGGCGTTAGGCAAGTGTAATTGAAT
This sequence comes from Erpetoichthys calabaricus, assembly GCF_900747795.2. Lineage (NCBI taxonomy): Eukaryota > Metazoa > Chordata > Cladistia > Polypteriformes > Polypteridae > Erpetoichthys > Erpetoichthys calabaricus. The sequence goes on along the minus strand of NC_041394.2, from coordinate 157,336,362 downwards.
AGCGGTGCTGCAAGTTTAGCTTTACACCTGTTTTTAAGGCTTATTGACTGAAAGGGGCTTTCATGAAAAAAGTTAGGGCTTTGCTACAGGATACACCCTCCACAATTTAAGGAAGTAAAAATAAAGGTATATATTTCTGTTTTATTTAAACCTTTTAAGTTTGTATGCGGGCGGTATGGTGGCGCAGTGAAAAGGTGCCAGTTAGGAGACCTGGGTTCGCTTCCCTGCGTGGAGTTTGAATGTTCTCCCCGTATCTGTCTGGGTTTCCTCCGGGTACTCCGGTTTCCTCCCACAGTCCAAAGACATGCAGGTTAGGTGCATTGGAGATTCTAAATTGTCCCTGGTGTGTGGGTGTGTGCGCCTTGCGGTGCGCTGGCACCTTGCCCGGGGTTTGTTTCCTGCCTTGTGCCCTGTGTTGGCAGGGATTGGCTCCTGTATTTAGGATATAGCGGGTTGGATAATGGATGGATGGACATTTGTATGCATAGCCTCATTTGCCCGTTTTCATTTTTTTTCTTTCTTCAGTAATATTTCAGCAAACCCGGAGCTTGTCAGTTCAAATCCTGGTACTGACACCACTGTGTGACCCTGAGGAAGTCACTTCACCTGCCTGTGCTGCAAAAAACAAAAGTAATGCAACAAATTGTACCTCAGACGTTGCAAGTTGCTGGAATAAAGGCATAAGTCAAATAGATAAATATGTATTATACACATAGGAACTATTCATTTATTTTCAGTTAAGTCATCTGCAGCAAACCTTTATAAATAAGGGTTTCTCCTTTTTAGATAGTGCAAACTGTTTCTTCTTCATTGAGGTTTCCTCTTGGAGAGCTTTTTTCATTTCATTGAAAATTAAAGCAGCAGCTGCCAAAATATGTAGCTTTCTTATTAATTTTTCAACATTGTGTAAAATAACTTTATAAAGTAACATAAAAGGTTTAAATACTGGTTATCCTTTTACACTAAAATATTACTAAAGAGATACAAAAAAAGTCAAATGCATATGTTGTTTTTCTTTAAGGAGATTAAATATTACTGAAGAAAGAAAAAAAAAACTAAAACAGCCAAATGGGGCTATGCATACGAACTTAAAAGGTTTAAATAAAACAGAAATATATACCTTTATTTTACTTCCTTAACTTGTGGAGGGTGTATCCTGTAGCAAAGCCCTAACTTTTTTCGTGAAGGCCCGTTTCAGTCAATAAGTCTTAAAAACAGGTGTAAAGATATTGACAATAAGCTACGCAAACCCACCAAGACATGGAATCGTTTAAATCAAGGCGCGAGTCGAAAAACACCATCCCATACTATTAGTTAACGATTAACACATTTCTATATGTATTGTAAGCATACAATACAACTGATAATATGTTGCGCTTATTTATCTGGTGTACCGACATTTTTGCGCGTTTAACGGCTGAAATCCAACGTGGTTTGTGCCCTTCAGAATGAAAACAGTTTGCATTTACCTTTTTAATAAAAGGCGAGCTTTTAAGCCTGAGAAATCACCCCGTAAATGCACACGTTTAATTGCACATGTGTTAATATGTATGCTTACACACTGTTTCTTCTTCATTGAGGTTTTCTCTAGTATGTAGATCGGGGTAATTACATTCACGGCATTCGTAGTCTGAATCACAATCTGATTGTATGGGTGGTTACCTACCAGGTAACGCTTATGGTTGGCCAGCAAGTCAGCTAACATCAGCCACGGTGCCTTCAGTTGTGAGAAGCAGATTATAGAATGGTTGAAAATAGTTTACTGTCAAATAATGCAAAGAGTACGCGACACGTGTTTCGCCCTAATTCTTGGTTCATCAGGCGTAAGGCAAGTGTAATTGAATAGCGGCGCATCATTGAATAGCAGCACTACAAGTTTTGTTTCTTTTCAATAAAGTCAGGCGTTAGGCAAGTGTCATTGAATAGCGGCGGCGCTGCAAGTTTAGTTTCTTTTCAATAAAGTCAGGCGTTAGGCAAGTGTCATTGAAGAGCGGTGCTGCAAGTTTAGTTTCTTTTCAATAAAGTCAGGTGTTAGGCAAGTGTCATTGAATAGCGGCACTGCAAGTTTAGTTTCTTTTCAATAAAGTCAGGCGTTAGGCAAGTGTCATTGAATAGCGGCGCGTCATTGAAGAGCGGCGCTGCAAGTTTAGTTTCTTTTCAATAAAGTCAGACGTTAGGCAAGTCTCATTGAATAGCGGCGCTGCAAGATTAGTTTCTTTTCAATACAGTCAGGCGTTAGGCAAGTGTCATTGAATAGCGACGGCGCTGCAAGTTTAGTTTCTTTTCAATAAAGTCAGGCGCGCTTTGCAGTGGCGAAGTTCTGCTTTTAAATTTTTATTAAGATGAAAAGAAAACCTTTTTAAACTGAGGGAAAATATACCAATAACAATTTGTTAAGGATCTGTTTTTTTGTGAAGCTGCCTTTACACAGCCTGTCCGCTGTTTTATAAACGAACGCCATATAAGGCCGTCCTTTCTCCTTCACAGTCAGTTCACGTGATTACGTGTGAGGCGTGATGACACGATACGCAACCCCGCCTCCCACGGCCAGCGAGCTGCCGTCCATTACTGTATATGGACAAAAAAGAGGTTCCAGTTATGACCGTTACGCTTTGAATTTTGAAATGAAACCTGCCTAACTTTTGTAAGTAAGCTGTAAGGAATGAGCCTGCCAAATTTCAGCCTTCCACCTAAACGGGAAGTTGGAGAATTAGTGACACCTACACGGGAAGTTGGAGAATTAGTGATGAGTGAGTGAGTGAGTGAGTGAGTGAGTGAGTGAGTGCTTTGCCTTTTATTAGTATAGATGCATAATGAATAATGTGACTTCAGTCTGAATAACCAAAATAAAATATAAAATTTGAATGAGTTGTTTAGATAAGCACTCTAATGTTGCATGCATGATATGTACAAGAATCCAGGTGTTTTGTTGCTCAAGTCTTTAGTCACTGCATTACTGGGATACAGTAGAAGCCAATTTAATATAGATGAACAACAGCATGCACATCCAAAATATTCAATTCTACCTGAGTTCCTGTGACAAAATGATTTTGTACCACACAGTACCTTTAAAAAATACTTCCTATTCCAACAAGGAGGATAATGGAGGCTTCTTTTTTTTTTATATTTTTATTTTATTAATTTTCATTGTAATCATTCCATACAAACAGATCAATTTATAACCCAACAAATTTGAAGACTAATCAAACCCCACCCCTGAGAAGGAGAGCTTAGCTAATGGAGGCTTCTGACAGAATAGCTCCATGCCACACACAGCAGCCTTTTGGCAAGATGTTCACATCTTGTTGTCCAAAATGGGACAGATGCAGTTGTAACATCTACCTGCATCTCCAAACTGTATAATGATGATCAGGCTGAAACATGATCATCTTATTTTAGTTACCACCATATCTGGAATACGTTTCCAGATAAACATAAATCTTTTTAGACTGTAACTAAAGCATGTCTACAAACATATTCATTTACGTAGGTATTTTTGTGACTTTAATGCAACTAAAGCGATTAAGTCTTTGTTATCAGGGCTTAATGCATTGTATTTATTTTGGCTTCTTAAAATTTCAGTTCTTATGTGACCTCTTTGAAATATTATATTATATATATCCATCCATCCATTTTCCAACCCGCTGAATCCGAATATAGGGTCACGGGGGTCTCCTGGAGCCAATCCCAGCCAACACAGGGCACAAGGCAGGAAACAATCCTGGGCAGGGTGCCAACCCACCGCAGGACACACACAAACACACCCATACACCAAGCACACACTAGGGCCAATTTAGAATCGACTATTACTATGATTTATATAATATTTGAAAATGCTTAAATAAGGTACAATATATTTAAACACATGTATTTATTAACAAATTACTTAAACTAAGTGTAAGTAATTTTAAGACTAAATTTGCACTGTAATTTATATAAAAAAAGTAAACAATGGCTTTTACTTCCCTTGCCATTTTGAAAGAGTATCACGATTTTATGACCTTGGTAAATATTTTATTTTATTAACAATAATGACAACATTTATTTCTATAGCTCAATTTCATACACAGGATGCAGCTCAAAGTGCTTCAAAAGATGTCAAAGAAACAGTTACAGGAAAAGATAAACTAATTAAAATTAGAGATTAAGTTAAACACTGTGTGCAAAGTTCATAGTTACAGGCAGGAATTAAAGTACTCTAGATGTATTAGCATTAAGCATACAATAGATCCAAATTAGATGAGTGGAAGGTATTTACAAAAAGGCCAAACTGTATTTCTTGAATGAGTTAGAGAAACTGCTGTAATAGTAAACAAGCAAGTCTCTAGAAAACACTGGGAAGATATGACTGCATTAGACAGCTGTTGTGTTAAACCTTTTTTAATGTTATCACAGAATGCAGTTAATATAGAAAAGGGTACCCATGTGGTCAACAATATAATCACTAATATTCTCTCTTCATTTTTTCACAGTGCCAAGGAACCGCCAACTGAAGGCAGCTGACCCTGCCCATTCCAGTTTACCCTCCATAAATACTACAGCTTCCCGGAAGGAGGCGTCATTTTTGGCAAGAGCTACCCGCCAGATGGAGCTCCTGAACAAACTAATATGTGGCAAGCAAACCAATACCTCTCGTTTTTTTTTCAGGCCAGAATCCCATAAGGCAAAAAAGTCAAAGAGCATTTCTTTTGTTTTAAATTACTGGACATTAAACAGGACAACCACAAATTTTCCTTTTGTAACCTGTCATTCCTGCACCCAGCCACAATTATATACACAATTTAATTATTTTTTGATACACACAGCACTGTGAAAAGTATTTGCCCTCTTCCTGTTTTTGCTTATTCATAACGCTTAATTGCTTTTGATCTCCATACAAATTTATTATAATACAAAAGACAACATGAGTAAACACGATACACTATTTTTTTTTAATTATTATTTGATTTATTGAAGGAAAATGTTCAACACCACCTTACTCCTTAAGTATTGGGATTGCCACTTTTACCTGCAACAGCTGCAATCAACAGAGTCAAAACTGTGATCAGAATCTGACCAAAGGTCTTCTTATTCGATATCACTAGAATTCTGTGACATTGCTAGGAATTCCTTAACCATATGTTTTCTTTTTTGAAGGGATTTAAAGTCTTATTTTGTGTGAACCAAACAATCCTCGTGTTCTCAAAGCTTCACTCTCACAGAAGCTTAGAGCATAACAGTGCACTATTGCTTCGTTCTCGTACACAAAATTTATTTAATACCTTTGTACATAGCTATGACATGTAATATGAATGACCTATCATAGACAACTATACATCAATGAAATGGAACCTCAGCTCTTTAACGGTCATAAGGCTTTCACTATATGAGGCTAAACAGAAGTGAGATCTTTGATAAAAGCAGATTCACTCAACTATGGCATGCTGCTCTACTCAGTATATCCATGTGAAAAACGCACATTTAAGTAATGAAATAGATCAGACAAAATGAAAACTTATGATTTACTAAGAAGAAGACAACCTTTGGTATGTAAAAATACCATTATTGCTTTTGATTGTCTTGGGGGTTTATTTAAAAGTTCAGAAAAAACTTTGAAATATTTCTAAGAGTTACACAATCTTGATAGAAGAATTTAAGATTTTAAAATGCAACACTGTTTTCAAATAAAAGTGAAAGACAGTACAAATAGCATAAAGATGCAGGCTGGCAATTGCAGCATAAGCTAATAGCCATGGGGTCTTACTGTCAGATGTCATAAAGCTATCATTCACTCTTCAATACAATCCAATCTAGTATACAGTACTTGGAATTTCAATAGTCTATCAAAGATTTAAGAAAAGTTGTGCTATGTAACTTTTTTTAGTGTTTTAAGTTAGTCATATAATTACATTAAAGAAATGCATAGACAGGAAATTTTCAGAAGTGTTAATTACACAATTTTTCTGCATGTGATTTGTAGTAATCTTTAAGATGCATTATTGTCAATGCAAGAACATTCTACTCAATTGCTTTTTCACATGGTGTATATTACTGAAACTTCACTTTGCTTTCACAGTAAAAAGTACTCTTATATCCTTTAGGAAAATTGCATTTGTGCGGTTATGTGAGGAACTGCAATATGTGATAGACTGATGAAGTCTGCCTTGAGTCTGTGGCTACTGTTGTTGCTGGAATTTTATTCTTTTTCAATTTTGCAGCAAAAACAATAGGCCTATGGGTCAAATATTGTGGTGTAAATTAAATTATTTATTAACAATTGCTTTTACAATTAATTAAAACAAAATGTAAATACATTTATTTATTATCTAAACATGTTAAGACAAATTAAGATATCTGAGATGAGCATATTATTCTTTCTGAAACTTGTGTTGAAATCCCATGTTTAAAAAAAATATTACAGTTGAAGTTACATGATCTGCGGTGCGTTGGCACCCTGCCCAGGATTGTTTCCTGCCTTGTGCCCTGTGTTGGCTGGGATTGGCTCCAGCGGACCCCCGTGACCCTGTGTTCGGATTCAGCGGGTTAGAAAATGGATGGATGGATGGAAGTTACATGATGGTGAGGGCAAGAAAGTCATTCCCGTCCAAAAAATGTAATTGAGAACTTGATTACCCCATAGATACAGATACATCCTGTCTGGTTATTGTGCACATATAACAGAAGTAGAAAGCAGTAAAAAAACACGACTGCGAGAGGTCAAAAATAACTCAGGAGCACCTTATTTTGCCATCATTCAAGTCAGTTTACATGTCCCATCAATATAGGCAAAAGTGGATTTTGTTTCATTAGAGGTAAAGAAGTAAACTGCAGAAATTAGATAATGTTGTGGATTAAGTGTTTAAAAGTATTTTAAATACTTAGATGAATGCACCAACTTGTACATTTGGGATGATAATGATAATTATGACAGTAAATAATGGTTTATGCAAACTAAAAATATGATTTTCAATTAAAAGTTTCACATACTATTAAAGAGACATACTTATTCATACCAAATGAAAAAATGTTAATGGAGAAAGCTGAAATTTAAACCTTATATCTGATGATATCACAATATAGATATGTAAACTTAATTAGCAAGCTGCAGTTCTAACTTAAAATCTAGCCACATTACTAACATTTTCAAATTAAATGTCATAAGTATTTGTTGAAACTTTACTTTCCCTACAAATAATCTCAAAGAATTTTAATAGATCATATCTTACCTTGTCTTCATGTGTAGAAATCCATTAATGAATTCTACATCTTGAGAATAAATGCTGTAATCATGTGATCTCAAGAAGTAATTCGGGAGCTGTTTTACAAAATTAAAAAGATAGTGGTCACTGGTCACCTTTAGACTGGGGGTTTTATTTATTTTATACATACATACTTACCTCAGTACTTACAAATGCAGACCATATACTAAACTACAAATGATGTTTTAGGTGTTGTACATTAATGATTCTATTTGCTTTAATAATGTTTTGGACAACAGGAATTAAAAAGATGAATGAGTAAAGTAAATGCAGGAAAGAAAGATATCCCATATACACTGATTACATGATGCATGATAAATCAGTAAATTAAATAGACTAGTTACTTTTAAAGGTGTTTTCACTCTTACAGTCCATTTCCTTTGTGCCAGATCAGGAGATGATTAGTTACTTGTTTCAATCTCCAGTTATTTTGGTTGCATATATGGTTTGTTTACCAAATATATAGCTCTTTGAGTAGAATACCAATAATCTGGTAACTACAAGGGTATATGATAGTGATGGACTACTTTGCATGCAAGAGAAAGGACACATTTCACCTAAGCAATTGCACAGAAAATGGCAAGGCACACAGTGACGTCCCTCAATTTAATTTGGACAATGAACGTTATTAGGTAAGTTTAATTTCACTGTATGATTATTGTGTATTTACTCTCCAGTATCCAGTGTTAAAAATGTTTTTGTTAGTGTAATAGTATTATTAATGTTCACTTTGGAATGTTTAATTAACATTTACCACATAGAATCCAAATTAATATGCCTCCAGTGCTCACACTTCATGCGAGAAGAGAGATCACATTAAGAAGTCGTCCACCCATGTACATCACTCTTGTTCAGGTTTAATCATTGGTCTAACAGAATATTTGTTTCTCACCCACTCTGTATATGGTTTGAGCTACCCGTTCAGAAAGGTTATTTATTTTGCATGGTGAACTTTTATCTGACCATGAACAGATAATGAGGCTCTGAGGCTGAATCAGGATTAATCTAACAGAATGCTCATGGTTCAAAGTGTTCTATGCAAATTTCTCCAAAATATACAGTATTTCCTGTAGTTAAATCAGTCCCGTGTCAGATAACATTCAAATCTCAGGCAAACCATGCCAGGGTTAATTTTTACCACATTTACCACATAGAGACCAAATCAAAATAAACCAGACTATGGAGGAAAAATCACTCACACACACACACACACACACACACACACACACACACACACACACACACAGTTTGCACAGATCCAAATTAATATAAATTCATACAGTTATCAAATATCAAACCCACTTAATCCAATTTAAAATTGCAGAGGTCTACCTTCTATGGAAATATTATTTGTGCCAAAATTAAATGCAACCCAATGTGTTAACTACATTGCAATGTAATGCTATGCCTATGCACATGGTGCATTTAATTTTGTCATGGTTTTATCGTATCATAATTAAAAACATATCAACCAATTGATCGATTATTTTTACTATGGCACACAATTTTCACGCCAGCCAACCCTGCATGTAGGCCCTCCAACCTGCAGGAAAAAACTTGGGGGTTGGTGGCAGGATCGGCACTCCAGCCGCCATAAAAAACCTCACATTGGTTCCATTCCATCTGAACTAGCGTGGTGCTGAGGTGTCACCCCTTGCATGGCTGCACTCGAGTCCAAATCAAACCTGAGTTGGTTTTTCGTGCGGTGGGTGCAGCAATGCGCTGTATCAGCGCGTGCACCTAACATCTCTCTCTCTCTCTCTTAAATACAAAAGTGTTTGTTTTAATTCAAGACCATTGCTTGCATGTCATAACTAAAAGCAAAGCAAACGTATTGTATTTCACTTAGCAGCCTCCTCTGAGGGTGTACTGCATGTAGATTGAAAACCACACATTAATCTTGCCAAAACTAAATGCAATCAAATGACTGATCAGTATCAAAAGGTGGGGCAAGGGGACTCAACAGTTGGGGAAAGAGGTGTTCCATTTCTAAGCATTCCTATGTTCAGGCAGCAAGAATAAGTTACATCAATGTGGAGTGATTAACCAAAATGATGAGAGGTATTTTTAGGTTTTGCTGAAAAAGATTACAAGTTGTATAAATAACGTGTTATGTTTGCCTTATAGGGGCAGCACAGGGGCGCAGTGGCAGCGCAGCTGCCTTGCAGTAAGGAGACCAGTGTTCACATCCAAGGTCCTTCCCGCATGCATGTTCTCCCCGTGTCTGCGTGGGTTTCCTCCCACAGTTTAAAGACATGCAGGTTAGGTGAATTACTGATCCTAAACTGGCCCTAGTGTGTGGTTGGTGTGTGTGTTCATTCTGTAATGGACTGGTGCCCTTGTCCTGGGGTTGTTCCTGTCTTGCACAGTTTGCTGGCTAGGATAGGCTCCAGCACACCCACCCGCCCCCCGCACAAACCTGTTCAGGAATTAGTGGGTTAGAAAATGACTGATTGGCTCGCCTTATATCATAGTGTTCCATTCTTCTTCTTCTGATTATCCTGATATATCAAGAGGTTGGGCAATAGCCAGTATGGTTATCCCCATCTACAGATGTTTACAAACCATATTTGGGGAGAATACCGGTGTACGGACACCCCAGTTGATTATGTATATAATTATACGCTGCAGCTCTTTGGAAAATAAGCTCTGGAATACTTTCTAAGGCTGTTTGTGAAGTAAATAGAAATTCATCTCTTGTTGCCATTTCTATTACACTGGCCCTTTTCAGCAACCAGTCAACACGGAATAGAATAAAATCATCATTTACATTGCAGGCTTCCATCTGTTCATATGAGATGGCGGACTTCTGCCTTATTAACTCCAAATTCACCATCTTTAACATTAGGTGTATAGGAGCATAGAACAGGCGAGTTGATGATTAACTATGAGGCTGTGATCGATAAGGGGATTAGCAGCCTCAATGTCTCTAGCGAGCTGGTCAATTCATTAACACAAAGTCATGGCAGACAGTGGTTACCAACATTCCAGCAGGAAATGAATCTTACACCTTTATTTTCTCACTAAGCCGGATCACTAACTTACCACAGTTGGCCTTAGCACCCAAAGAATTTGGGGACATACCTGCAAAAGAAAACTTGACTTTTTTTTTAAGCAAAACAATGAAAATATGCAACGAATGCATGTGGAGCACTTTACACAACAGTAGGGTGAAGAACACAGGTATTGTATCCAACTCCGTCTTCCTGGAAGGGCAAAGCAAAAAAGTCAATAAAACCTTAGAATATGTGATGTTCTGCGGTGGGCTGGCACCCTGCCTGGGGTTTGTTTCCTGCCTTGTGCCTTGTGTTGGCTGGGATTGGCTCCAGCAGACCCCCCATGACCCTGTAGTTAGGATATAGCGGGTTGGATAATGGATGGATGGATATGTGATGTTTCATGATCAGGGCTTGTACAGAAATACTAGAGCACACTCTCCCCTACTGATCAATGCAAGGTCCAAATTCTATTCTCTTAAAAAAAAAAAAAACAAACTTGCACCTCTCATTTTTTTTCTATACTGCACATACCTGCAAAGCCTACAAATGTGCAAGGTTGCCAACACCAAAGTAAAAAAAAGAGGCTACAAATAAAACTGCAAATACTTGAAGATGTGAAAGTTAGACATGCGTTGAGGGTCAACTGTATATGATTTTAAAGTTAAACATGCGTGGAGGGTAGACTGTATATGATTATATACCATTCTGGTATTTTATAATGTCGGTCGTATAAGTCGAATGCTGAAAACTCACGCTATTGGTCCAAGAGATTATGACATGCTAACACCCACCTGAGAGAGTAACCATGGAGCACACTGTTTTTTTTTTTTCCTATGTGGGTGCAGCAATGCGCTGTATTAGTGTGTGCTCCTAACCCCTCTCTCTCTATTGTGCCTACGTGACCACACGGTAATACTCGAACTATTCCGAAGCAATGTTTGCAATGATTTGTGTTTTTTGGATCTCACACTCTCATACACCTTAATCGTAAAAGCATCCCTTATCTACGATGGAGTGTTCAATCAGAAGAAAATATGAAGCTGGTTTTAAATTAAACGTTGTTGAAGTAGCAAAAGAAATTGGTAACTGCGCTGCTGCAACAAAATTTGATGCATCTGAGAAACTGGTGCGAGATTGGAGGAAACAAGAAAAAAAAATGTAACGTAGTGTTTAAGTCTGGGTCTAATTTTATGATCGATTTTTTGGGTTTCAAAACCCGACCTATACGTGAGTATATATGGTAGTTATTTACGCAGTATGCTATTCTGTGAATGTAAAATGTCTATTACTTTACAGAGTTGACAAGTACAAGGTTTATGCAGTTGTTTGAAAACCTACATCCTTGCTTTAAATGGAGGTTTTGAGATGATAAACCTCAATCAACGATTGGAGCATTCTGTAAAAATATGTATATAAGTAAGCTGCTACAAACACTAAAGGTATTGTCAGTCTAATACACAAAGTCTATGTTCAGAGGATTGTGTGGAGTGTGTTTTTTAACACTAGAATTACCAAAGCCTACGAAAAAATTCATAATCCCAGCCCACCTTAAATCTGCATGCACCTCTCTCTCTTTGTCTTTTGTCTTTTAAATCTGTCGATAATCCCAAGCATCAAGCAGCCTGCTATCCCATCCTCCCACCGTCACAGAAATGGCAAAAATCTCTCTCCCAGCTCAAGCCTTGTTTATCATGGAGTCAGGTAGTACCTAGAGCTGTACAGGCTAAAAAATATATTGCTATTTGGAATACACGCATTTCACGTGTGTTCCGTGTCTACAAAGATCTATGTTAAGTGTAGGATGACAGGAAATGCAAGAAATGTTGAACACATACCTAAAAGACAAACTTTTTTCATGTTTTAGTACTAATGACAAAATTTTGACATGAAGTATATAATGTGTGAAGACTCAAGTCCAAATATCAAATAAGCACTTTCACAAAAGGTTCAAATATAATAGAACAAGTGTGCTTTTATTCAAGACTATAAGCAAAGAAAAAGAAATCGGGTTAGTGTGGTTTGTTGTCGTGACTTCTTGGGTAGTACAGCAGTAAGAACTGCTGACTCCTATTCAAAAAGGTTGTGGGTTCGAGCCTTCCCACATCCCAAAATTAACATTTTGAGTAGTGCTTTAATTGCTACTATTTTACAATAAAAACATACATTTGATTTTATACTGTAACAGCCGGTGTAAATGTATGGTACTTGTAAAGGTTAGCGTTTTTTTTTTTTTATTCAGTTTTATTCTCTCAGTCGCTTTCACGCTCACCCCAATCTGACACTGCTGATTTCAAATAAAGACGTGCTATAACAGAGGTGAACTCAGATGAGGACAAGGGTTCTACTTTTCTGGGTGTAATTATTGGACTCATGCAATCCAGAGAAGAAGAGGTGGACAAAGATAACACCCTGAACCAACTTTTTAATAGATTTTGCTTCTTCCACTACCACCTTCTTCTAATGGCCAGTCCCTCCACACCATCCCTGCTGCATCAACAAGTCCTTCCACTTCAACAAGTATTGTCAGTGCTGAGTCCACCTCTAACCATCAATATGGGCTGTCCATAACTGATGACCAAGTGAGTAGACAACTGAAGGTACACATAGGAAAAGTCACAGAAGCAGATGCCGTTGGTTCTCAAGTTCTTAAGGCATGTGCTGACAAACTTTGTGGTATCCTCGGTGACTTGTTCAGTCTGTTGCTAGGGCTCCAGAAAGCGTCATGGCTGTGGAAAACATCCTGTACAGTTCCAGTTCTAAAGAAGGTAGGCGTCTCTTTACCTAATGAGCTCAGTTCTGTGGCCCTCACATCCCACTCCATGAAGGCCGAAGTGAGGTTGGTTGTGTAGTTTATGAGTTCTGTTGTGAAATGCCGAAGTGAGGTTGGTTGTGTAGTTTATGAGTTCTGTTGTGAAATGTTACGTAAACTCACTGCATTTTGCCTATTAAACAAAGACTGGAGTGGAAGATGCAATTATCTATCTGATCCACAGGGCTTATTCCAACGGGACAAAGCTGACAGCACTGTGAGGATTATGTTTTTTTGATTTCCCTCTCTCTTCAATGCTATTCAGCCATGCCTTTTATGGAGTAAACGTGGAGATATGCTGGTGAAACCCGTTGAATAATAGACTATATGTTGGGCAGACTGCAGTTTCAGAGGCTCAAGGACTGTGTCTCTGATGTGAATGTGAGCAACACTGGTGCACCAGAAGGAACAGCCCTGTCTCCTTTTCTCTTCACCCTTTACACCTCAGACTATAAATATAACATCAGGTCTTGTCATTTGGAGAAAATCTCATTGATTTTGCACTAATGGGGTATACAAATATAGGGAAAGAGTCAGAGTATAGAAGTCAGGTGGAGAATTTTGTTTCTTGGTGCAAAGAGAATTCAACTTAACATCAGCAAAATGAAGGAACTGGTTATTGACTCTTACCACACCAAAAGGCCTCTATGTCCGGTCACTATTCAGAGAGTGCATGTGCATTGCAAAAAATGAAATCTAAGCAAATGGAAAAGTATTTATATTAGGACATTACATTTTGTTTTCTTTTGTAAGAATCATTGACTTATAAAAAAAATGTGTATTTATGATCATTTAGCTTACTTTAAGAAATCTTGTCAAGTAAATTTTGCTTACCCCATTGGCATATTTTTTGCTGAATAAAAGCCAAACAACACCCATTTAAAGTTTTTTGTCTAGTTCTTCCATATGCACTTTTGCTGTGTAGAGGTGATGCACAAGTGCTTGGGGGTTCACATCAATGACAGACTGGACTGGTCTCATAACACAGAGCATCTATATAAGAAAGGGCAGAATAGCCTCTTTTTCTTAAGAGACTGTGTTCTTTCAATATGGATAGTGTGATATGTGGCCGGCCGTTCATCCCGGCCAATACCCCCAGACCGCCAGGTGGAGCCCTCCCTGCAGCATGGATGTGCCCCGAATGCCAGCAGGGAATTCTGGACAATGCAGTTTTTATCCCCAACCCTGCTGGATGCCGTGGGGGCCGCTAGGGGACGCTGCAGGGAGGAACAAGGATTATTTGCCCTACGCCCCGGAAGTACATTCAAGTCACATGGACAGGAGGAATGACGTGCTTCCAGGGTGAAGAAGAAAGGATTTTTATCTGACCCGGAAGTGTTTCTAGTCACGTGGACAGAGAGGGTGAAAAACTTCCGGGTCTGTGAAAGACCAGAGCGTTGAGCTGAGCTAGGTGGAAGGGTGGCAACGCGTCTGGGACTGGAGGATTGTGATTGATTATTGATTATAGTTATTGTTTATGAGTACTGTGGAGTGTAGGTGCTTTGTGCACTTTAATATTGTCCAAATAAATAATTATTGGACTTTTACCTGGTGTCTGAAGAGTGGTCAGAGGGTTCAAGGGGTCGAGAGGACCATAAATCTGTCACAATAGTGACATTCTTTACATATTCTACAACTCTTTGATGGCCAGTGCAATTTTTTATGGTGTTGTGTGCTGGGCAGGTAACATCACTTCAGAAGATGTCCACCAAACTGCCAAGCTAATTAAAAAGGTAGGCTCAGTTAACACTAAAATCCCTTAAGCCTACAAAAAACACATAATTCTGGGCCACCTTAAATTCCTTCACACCTCGTTATAAGCTCCTTTGTTTTCCAAATGTGTCAAGCAGCACAGGCAGCAAGCAGCCTGCTATCATATACCCCATCGACTGAGCTAAAGTCGCACAGAAGATTCTCAGAGCTCAAGTCTATTTATCTGGGTGTGAGGTGCCTAGAATTGTGAGGGTAAGTAATATAGAATCATTTGGAATACATACATTTGATGTGTGTTCTGTGTCTACAACAATCTATGTAAATGTAGGATGACAGGAAATGCGAGGCAGGAATTGTTGAACACATAACTAAAACAGAAACGTTTTTCATGTTTTAGTAACAATTGACAAAATGTAGATATGAAGTGTATAATGTGTGAAGACTGAAGTCCAAATATCAAATAAACACTTTCACAAAAGGTACCAAGTACTGTATAACAAAACAAGTGTGATTTTATTCAAGAATATAACCAAAGAATAAGAAATTGGGTTAGGGTACAACTCTGACACCACCATGTGGGTGGTACAGAGGTAAGAACTGCTGACTCACAATCAAGAGATTGCAGGCCATTCCTAGATTTACCATTTTGAGCAGTGAGCTGCTCTTATTGTTACTATTATAGAATAAAAACATACATTTGATTTATTTGAGTCTGTAATAGCCGGTGTAAATTTATGGTACTTTTTTTTATTATTATTCAATATTATTCTCTCAGTCACGTTCACGCTCCCCTGGATCTGACACTGCTAGTTTTCAAATAAAGATGTGCTATAACAGAGGTGAACTCAGATGAGGATGAGAGTTCTACACTCAGATGAGGATGAGAGTTCTAAATCAGAGAAAGAGAACAGAAGCCCTCCCCACAAGAAACGTCCAGTCACATATAAGAACAACGCAGCTGCACCAGACGCAAAGGCGAAAGATGGCACTGTTTGGATGCAGCAAGAGGTTGGGCGTCATCCTGCCAATGTATTTGTCACACCATGTCCTTCAACAAAACAGCAGGGAATACCGTTCTGTTTGTGATTATGTTTTGTGAAGGTCTTTATATAAAAAAAACACTTATATGTTACTTATATAAAAGCCACATCAAATGTTATTTACTTATTTACCTTAATTTATTTACTTATCTTCCTACAGCATAAAGTCACAAGTAGACTACAGTGCTTCCTATGTTTGATCGACACAGGCATGCTGACAAAGTACATGTGCAATGATACTTCAGTATGCAAATGACTTTAGCTGCAGGTGGAAGCTCCCGTCGCACTTTACGCAACTGTTGTTATGGTTCTGCCTTTGTCCTTAGTCTCGGAAAGTCTTTATCCTGTGGGACAACTGGGATCTTTTCCTGAATAAGGAAGGAGTGAGAAGGAGTGACAAACTACCATTACTACACTGAAAATCCAATTACCCTTCATTCTCTCAGAATATGGAACCAACATAAGAAGCACTTTAGGACAGAAAAGCTTTTGACTATTGCAACTCTACATAACAACCACCTTTTTCCACCCTGTCAAACATATACACTATTCAATGTCTGGAAAATGTCCAGGATTAAAACACTCAAAGAGACTTGTACATAGAAAATGTCTTTGCATCCTACGAAAAATTACACTTCAAATGTAACTTCTCATCAACACAATTCCTTCACTACTTACAAGCTAGTAACTTTGCTAAATAGAACCTGCCCAATTTTCCTCACATTCCACCTTGTTCTATTCCAGAAGAATCGCTGATCAGTCTTGAAGACTCACATAGCATCTCTACAATGTATAAAAATATTTTAAAGTCTCTTCCTTTCAAAGACTCCAAAGTGCACTGGGGAAAGGATCTATCACTCAATATTTCAGAAAAGGTGTGGAAGGCAGCCATGCACAGAATACACTCAAGCTCTATATGTGCAAAATATTCAATCATTCAACCTAAAATCTTTCATCATGCACATTTATCTAATTTAAAATTGTCTAAATGTTTTCCAGGGCAAGATTCAACCTGTGAACATTGAAATATAGCTCCAGTCTCACTGGGCCACATGTTCTAGGTGTGAACCAAATAAACATCGTTCTGGACAAAAATCTTTGAATGCCTATCATACAGCCTTGGCGTCACAATCACTCCTAACCCATTAACAGCTGTGTTTGGTGGACTCCCAGATGGCCTTAAAGTGGAGAAGGACAAACAAACTGTAATTTCCTTTACTACACTACTACCACGTAGACTTATCTTGCACAACTGGAAGAATCCCACCCCATCACTCTTAAGTCAATCGGTAACCAATGTTTTATACTACTTGAAATTGGAAAAAAATCAAATTCTCATTTAGAGGACCTGTTCAAAACCTTTTAAAAATATGGCAGGATCTAATCAATAACATTTTAGAATAAGCTTCCATTTCGGGGAAAAGGATACCTTTCTTATCTTTCTCCTTTTATAGAGTAGCTTTGGTTGCTGGCTCCTCTCTCTTTCTCTTGGGTGGGGGCCAAATTTTGCTTTGATTTGTCTTGACTGTATGGAATGTTATCTGTTTCTAATTAAAATCAATATATAAAAAAAAACATAGAACATAGGTGGAGACACCTGCACATAACAGTGTACAAATGCTTCCTATCCAATCTAACAGAGTTTGAGAGGGTCTGCCAGGAAGTATGGGATAAATCTCCAAATAAAGGAGTGGAAAAATTGTGGTGACATACCCAAGAAGACTACAAGCTGTAATTGCTGCCAAAAGGGATTCTGTACTGAATTAAGGTTCTTAATATTTACATGAATGAGAGATTTTTTTTGATTTCTAAAAACATGTTTTCACTTTTTCATTATAGGTTATTGAGTTTGGATTGATGGACAAATTTATCCATTTAAAATTAAATCTAGACAGTATAGTGTGCAGAATAGGAAAGGCTTTCTGAATCCACTGTATATATAATGTATATAGTAATTTCTGCATCTGGTTGCACCCATTTTTCAAATTAATCATTGTGCCAGAATGTGAGTAAGCCTGTCTGCTAAATCCTTAGTACATTATGGCAGTGGCTTTCAAGTACAATCCTGGAGGACCCCTCTGGCTGCCAGGTTTCAATCCTAACCAATTTCGTCTTTTAAGTGGATTCCCATGTTAATTAAGCGAGATGTTGCTTCCCAGTTTGGATGTTTTTGCATCAATCCAGACTTTACAAACTGGTTAGGCTAAACCTTTAGTGCATGAAGCGGGAATTTAGAAGTAACAATTCTTTTTTGTTTTTTATGTATTTTGCTCTCTTTAGGTTTCTGGGTGTTTATGCAATATTATTTACTAATAAGTGCAAAAGTAAGGAATACTAAATGTGTTGCCCTTTACCCAGTCATCGCCACTTGCCCTAGTGTATGCTATGCTCATCAACAACTGAGTAAAACGTCTAAAGCTATGGGGAAAACAATTAAAATATTTCTTAATTCCTTATAAATGTACAGTAAATGTGTGCACTTTTCTGATTGAAAAATGTGAGAAGAAATAAAAAGAACAGCTATTTAAACAATGAGATCAACTAAAGATAAAAATGACTCATAGATTAGGAAAATGGCTGGAACAATAAGAGGGGGCCCAACGACTGAACTTGGGCCCAACGACTGAACTTAAAGGATAAGTATGGTGTTTTTCAAGTTGAACTTATTTCGTTACAGACATGCGTTTGCCATGTGAAATTGTGTTCCAAAGATAATCGCTTTCTAGAAATTTTAAAAAATATCTTGCTTGCACTGGCACTTTACATTGTGGTCTATGGAGCACAGAGGAAAAGCTTATGAAAAACGTCAATTTTTCAAGCCAAGACATTTGTCAAATATTGATCCATGGGTTGATATCATACACACATTGTAAAATAGTTTATACATGTCATTTTTGAACAAACACCAATATTATGAGATTCAGCCATTTTAAAAGAAGACCAGCTGTGTGTAACAGCTCTAAACTTGCAGTCTTCCACAAAAATCTTTCATCTCCCCCGGTTTAGTTTTCTCCTAACATTCGTGCCATATGTTTGGTTTTGTTTTGATTTCCTTCTGTATTTAAGTAAAAATTTGTAAAATAATAAAAAAATATCCTTACCATGAGAAAAACAGTACCAAATATATCTGAAGAAATCTCTTTGACTTGAAATGCAGTCATCCCTCACCTATCGTGGGGGTTACGTTCCAGAGCCCCCCCGCGATAGGTGAAAATCCGCGAAGTAGCGACCTATATTTATTTTATTATTTATACATATTTTAAGGCTTCATAAACCCTTCCCACACTCTTATAAACCTTTCTCACTCTCTTGTTAACCTTTCCCACACTCTTATAAACACTTCCTATGCTCTTAAACACTTTCTACATTCTTAAACACCGCAGACCAACACTGCACACTGCACACAGCTATCAGACGTCGATGTGTCTGCACTCGCTTTGTGAAGGGGGGCAGCTGAACTCACGCTGAGCAGAAATGGACTTTGTGCTGCTTCTGCCAAAATGCCTGCTTGTCGCTCTGCGCGTTCGGAAGGAGGAGGAGGAGTGGGGGTGTGTGAGGGCTGAACGCACGTTCACTCAAACCCCCCTCCCCGGAGGCGCGGTACGCTCCTGCCACTTCGCATTGTCAAGGGGGTGGGGAGCTGAATGAACGCTAAGGAGAAGTGGACTTTGTGCTGGCTTTGTGCTGCTTGTCGCTCTGCGTGTCAATAATTTAAAAGACTGTACAGCACCTATTTTCCTGTCTCACTGTCTTGTCTTGCGTGAAGTTAAAATGTTTTATAATAGTGAGATGTTACTCATATCCTTAGCCCGACATCCACATATCATATGTGTTAACAAAGTGTGTTTTATAAGTTTACATGTGTTTAAAGCATGTGGGATGGGTATTTTAAGGCTTAAACTATAAAAATGTTTATTTATATGATATTTCTATATCACGGATTTTCTCCTGTTGCTGATGGGTCTGGAACATAACTTCCGTGATAGGCGGGCAATCACGTATTTAAAAACCCGCGAAGTCGTGAATCCGCGAAAAGTGAACCGCGAAGTAGCGAGGGATTACTGTACAGTGCATCTGTAAAGTATTCCCAGCGCATCACTTTTTCCACATTTTATGTTACAGCCTTATTCCAAAATGGATTAAATTCATTTTTTTCCTCAGAATTCTACACACAACACCCCATAATGACAACGTGAAAAAAGTTTACTTGAGGTTTTTGCAAATTTATTAAAAATAAAAAAACTGAGAAATCACATGTACATAAGTATTCACAGCCTTTGCTCAATACTTTGTTGATGCACCTTTGGCAGCAATTACAGCCTCAAGTCTTTTTGAATATGATGCCACAAGCTTGGCACACCTATCCTTGGCCAGTTTCGCCCATTCCTCTTTGCAGCACCTCTCAAGCTCCATCAGGTTGGATGGGAAGCTTCGGTGCACAGCTATTTTAAGATCTCTCCAGAGATGTTCAATCATATTCAAGTCTGGGCTCTGGCTGGGCCACTCAAGGACATTCACAGAGTTGTCTTGAAGCCACTCCTTTGATATTTTGGCTGTGTGCTTAGGGTCGTTGTCCTGCTGAAAGATGAACCGTCGCCCCAGTCTGAGGTCAAGAGCGCTCTGGAGCAGGTTTTCATCCAGGATGTCTCTGTACATTGCTGCAGTCATCTTTCCCTTTATCCTGACTAGTCTCCCAGTTCCTGCCGCTGAAAAACATCCCCACAGAATGATGCTGCCACCACCATGCTTCACTGTAGGGATGGTATTGGCCTGGTGATGAGCGGTGCCTGGTTTCCTCCAAACATGATGCCTGGCATTCAAACCAAAGAGTTCAATCTTTGTCTCATCAGACCAGAGAATTTTCTTTCTCATGGTCTGAGAGTCCTTCAGGTGCCTTTTGGCAAACTCCAGGTGGGCTGCCATGTGCCTTTTACTAAGGAGTGGCTTCCATCTGGCCACTCTACCACACAGGCCTGATTGGTGGATTGCTGCAGAGATGGTTGTCCTTCTGGAAGGTTCTCCTCTCTCCACAGAGGACCTCTGGAGCTCTGACAGAGTGACCATTGGGTTCTTGCTCACCTCCCCAACTAAGGCCCTTCTCCCCCTGCTCAGTTTAGATGGCCGGCCAGCTCTAGGAAGAGTCCTGGTGGTTTCGAACTTCTTCCGCTTACGGATGATGGAGGCCACTGTGCTCATTGGGATCTTCAAAGTAGCAGAAATTTTTCTGTAACCTTCCCCAGATTTGTGCCTCGAGACAATCCTGTCTCAGAGGTCTACAGACAATTCCTTTGACTTCATGCTTGGTTTGTGCTCTGACATAAACTGTCAACTGTGGGACCTTATATAGACAGGTGTGTGCCTTTTCAAATCATGTCCAATCAACTGAATTTACCACAGGTGGACTCCAATTAAGCTGCAAAAACATCTCAAGGATGATCAGGGGAAACAGGATGCACCTGAGCTCAATTTTGAGCTTCATGGCAAAGGCTGTGAATACTTATGTACATGTGCATTCTCAATTTTTTTATTTTTAATAAATTTGCAAAAACCTCAAGTAAACTTTTTTCACGTTGTCATTATGGGGTGTTGTGTGTAGAATTCTGAGGAAAAAAATGAATTTAATCCATTTTGGAATAAGGCTGTAACATAACAAAATGTGGAAAAAGTGATGCGCTGTGATCTGGATGCACTGTATACCAAACTTATCCTTTAAGAACAAATTCACTTCACTTGTGCTCTGTTGCTAGCCAGTTAACTAACAAACTATGCACTGTATGTACGATATCTTAGATCTTCACCTGTCTGGCTGTGAATTGGTTTTGCTAAGGTTTGCATAGTGTGAAATGACTGGAAATTCTGTAAGGTAGTTTTGACTGTACACACATAGACTGAAGTACAAGCCTGCATTCATGTGGAACCCAACATAATTCTCTGCAGCACTGGACGTAATGTTAGTTCAGAAGGAAGGAATGAGTGATTGAGGAATAAAATGTGGGACTGAAATAATTTGAATCTTTAATTGCCCCTTTTTAAGGAAAAAAAATAATGTATCAAGTATATGAATAATTGTAGAGCCCTAACAACACTGTTACATTTATCATAACAATCAAATAACAATTTGTCAGTCCTTGCAAAATTTAGACTAAATACAAACAGTACTTTAAAGAACACTTACATGACATTTTCTCTGGAGTCTTTGCAAAATCCCTTTCCAATCTTTAACACTGGCACTTTGGAAGTATAAAAAACTTAAGACAGAGCATACAGTATAACTTGTAAAATCTTCTTTACATTGTCCACGTAAAAGGACAGAGATAATATTGTAAGTGAGCACAGGTAAGTAACCCACTATTCTAAATATAAAGCAGCTACTGTAAACGTATACAGTGGTGTGAAAAACTATTTGCCCCCTTCCTGATTTCTTATTCTTTTGCATGTTTGTCACACAAAATGTTTCTGATCATCAAACACATTTAACCATTAGTCAAATATAACAGAAGTAAACACAAAATGCAGTTTTTAAATGATGGTTTTTATTATTTAGGGAGAAAAAAAATCCAAACCTACATGGCCCTGTGTGAAAAAGTAATTGCCCCCTTGTTAAAAAATAACCTAACTGTGGTGTATCACACCTGAGTTCAATTTCCGTAGCCACCCCCAGGACTGATTACTGCCACACCTGTTTCAATCAAGAAATCACTTAAATAGGAGCTGCCTGACACAGAGAAGTAGACCAAAAGCACCTTAAAAGCTAGACATCATGCCAAGATCCAAAGAAATTCAGGAACAAATGAGAACAAAAGTAATTGAGATCTATCAGTCTGGTAAAGGTTATAAAGCCATTTCTAAAGCTTTGGGACTCCAGCGAACCACAGTGAGAGCCATTATCCACAAATGGCAAAAACATGGAACAGTGGTGAACCTTCCCAGGAGTGGCCGGCCGACCAAAATTACCCCAAGAGTGCAGAGACGACTCATCCGAGAGGTCACAAAAGACCCCAGGACAACGTCTAAAGAACTGCAGGCCTCACTTGCCTCAATTAAGGTCAGTGTTCACGACTCCACCATAAGAAAGAGACTGGGCAAAAACGGCCTGCATGGCAGATTTCCAAGACGCAAACCACTGTTAAGCAAAAAGAACATTAGGGCTCGTCTCAATTTTGCTAAGAAACATCTCAATGATTGCCAAGACTTTTGGGAAAATACCTTGTGGACTGATGAGACAAAAGTTGAACTTTTTGGAAGGCAATGTCCCGTTACATCTGGCATAAAAGGAACACAGCATTTCAGAAAAAGAACATCATACCAACAGTAAAATATGGTGGTGGTAGTGTGATGGTCTGGGGTTGTTTTGCTGCTTCAGGACCTGGAAGGCTTGCTGTGATAGATGGAACCATGAATTCTACTGTCTACCAAAAAATCCTGAAGGAGAATGTCCGGCCATCTGTTCGTCAACTCAAGCTGAAGCGATCTTGGGTGCTGCAACAGGACAATGACCCAAAACACACCAGCAAATCCACCTCTGAATGGCTGAAGAAAAACAAAATGAAGACTTTGGAGTGGCCTAGTCAAAGTCCTGACCTGAATCCAATTGAGATGCTATGGCATGACCTTAAAAAGGCGGTTCATGCTAGAAAACCCTCAAATAAAGCTGAATTACAACAATTTTGCAAAGATGAGTGGGCCAAAATTCCTCCAGAGCGCTGTAAAAGACTCATTGCAAGTTATCGCAAACGCTTGATTGCAGTTATTGCTGCTAAGGGTGGCCCAACCAGTTATTAGGTTCAGGGGGCAATTACTTTTTCACACAGGGCCATGTAGGTTTGGATTTTTTTTTCTCCCTAAATAATAAAAACCACCATTTACAAACTGCATTTTGTGTTTACTTGTGTTATATTTGACTAATGGTTAAATGTGTTTGATGATCAGAAACATTTTGTGTGACAAACATGCAAAAGAATAAGAAATCAGGAAGGGGGCAAATAGTTTTTCACACCACTGTATGTCTATTTGATAATAAAATTCTCAAAACTAGGCAGACAAAAATGGTTTGGTGATGTCACTATGTTATAGAAAGAATTACTTTATTGAGCACTTACATATGAAAAATATGACTTTTACTTTTCTTACCTCTATCCTCAGCTTATCAAACATGACAGCTAGTTGTTCATCCATGTTTTTCTCATTTTTGCTAGTAGAATCAACACAATTTAAGGGTTGGGTACTCTCAAATATTAGCGATTCCCAGTGGGGATGTGCTTGTAAGTGAGAATATAGAAATCCAGGATGGCACAGACCACAGAAATATTCATTGTTAAATAAAGTACAAGTGTCCAAATAATGTTTATTTGTGTCCTTGGAAGGCATCTTCTTAAACAGTCTTACATCCATCCTAATACCATCCATTTTGTAGTCAATGGCAATTGTGGTAAAATTCAAATTTTTAGAAATCAAACACTCATTCTGCTTGGACTTTCCCACTATATTATTCTTAGCCTGCAAGGGCAGAAGTTCGCTATTGTGGGCAAGTCTTGGGTACTGCATTTCCATCAATGTTTTATGAAAGCGACCTTTGGCTTTATCTGGAATGCAACTCAAAGAATGGATACATTCTTCCTTCTTTAATAATCTCTGATGACAATATTGAACCTGTGGCAAATTCATCCATGTCTGCAATGTTTCATTATTATATTTCTGATAAATGTTCTGGCGCCCAAGTTGGCTGGTGGTTTGATATCGCAAGCAAACTGAAGAAGTCAGAAACCAATTCAAGTTTTGAATGAAAGGAATACATCCACAGCAGTCATCCAAAACCTAAAATAAAAAAAATTAAAAAATCAGTGTCATTATTTTTAATAAAATTGTAAAATACTTGGAATTTCCAACCCCTGCATAACTTCAACTTTGTGACTGATGCTTGAACATTATCCTGAAGAATTTGTTGATACTGGGTTGAATTCATCCGACCCTCGACTTTAACTAGGACCCCAGTCTCTGAACTAGCCACAAAGCATGATGGAACCTCCACCAAATTTGACAGTAGGTAGTAGGTGTTTTGGGCGGCGCGGTGGCGCAGTGGGTAGCGCTGCTGCCTCGCAGTTGGGAGATCTGGGGACCTGGGTTCGATTCCCGGGTCCTCCCTGCGTGGAGTTTGCATGTTCTCCCTGTGTCTGCGTGGGTTTCCTCCGGGCGCTCCGGTTTCCTCCCACATTCCAAAGACATGCAGGTTAGGTGGATTGGCGATTCTAAATTGGCCCTAGTGTGTGCTTGGTGTGTTTGTGTGTGTCCTGCGGTGGGTTGGCACCCTGCCCAGGATTGTTTCCTGCCTTGTGCCCTGTGTTGGCTGGGATTGGCTCCAGCAGACCCCCGTGACCCTGTGTTCGGATTCAGCGGGTTGGAAAATGGATGGATGGATAGTAGGTGTTTTTCTTGGAATGTGGTGTTCTTCTTCCGCCATGCAAAGCGCTTTTTGTTCTGACCAAATAACTCAATTCTTGTCTCATCAGTCCAAAGCACTTTGTTCCAAAATGAATCTGGCTTGTCTAAATGAGCATATGCATACAACAAGCGACTCTGTTTGTGGCGTGAGTGCAGTAAGGGCTTCTTTCTCATCATCCTACCATACAGATGTTCTTTCTGCAAATTGCACTGAATTGTAGAACGATGTACAGTGATCCCTCGCTATATCGCGCTTCGCCTTTCGCGGCTTCACTCTATCGCGGATTTTATATGTAAGCATATTTAAATATATATCGCGGATTTTTTGCTGGTTCGCGGATTTCTGAGGACAATGGGTCTTTTAATTTCTGGTACATGCTTCCTCAGTTGGTTTGCCCAGTTGATTTCATACAAGGGACGCTATTGGCAGATGGCTGAGAAGCTACCCAACTTACTTTCTCTCTCTCTCTCTCTTGCGCTGACGTAGGGGGGTGTGAGCAGGGGGGCTGTTCGCACACCTAGATGATAGGGACGCTCGTCTAAAAATGCTTAAAGATTATCTTCACGTTGCTACCTTCTGTGTGCAGCTGCTTCCTGAAGCGACATGCTGCACTGTGCTTCGCATACTTAAAAGCTCAAAGGGCACGTATTGATTTTTGACTTTGTTTTTCTCTGTCTCTCTCTCTCTCCCTGCTCCTGACGGAGGGGGTGTGAGCTGCTGCCTTCAACAGCTTTGTACCGACGGTGCTTCGCATACTTAAAATAGCCCTATTGATTTGTTTGCTTTTCTCTCTCTGACGCGCACTCCGTTGAAGAGGAAGATATGTTTGCATTCTTTTAATTGTGAGACAGAACTGTCATCTCTGTCTTGTCATGGAGCACAGTTTAAACTTTTGAAAAAGAGACAAATGTTTGTTTGCAGTGTTTGAATAACGTTCCTGTCTCTCTACAACCTCCTGTGTTTCTGCGCAAATCTGTGACCCAAGCATGACAATATAAAAATAACCATATAAACATATGGTTTCTACTTCGCGGATTTTCTTATTTCGCGGGTGGCTCTGGAACGCAACCCCCGCGATGGAGGAGGGATTACTGTACAGATACACCATCTGCAGCAAGATGCTCTTGCAGGTCTTTGGAGGCGATCTGTGGGTTGTCTGTAACCATTCTCACAATCCTGCGCATATGCCGCTCCTGTATTTTTCTTGGCCTGCCAGACCTGGATTCAACAGCAACTGTGCCTGTGGCCTTCCATTTCCTGATTACATTCCTTACAGTTGAAACTGACAGTTTAAACTTCTGAAATAGCTTTTTGTAGCCTTCCCCTAAACCATGATACTGAACAATCTTTGTTTTCAGACCTTTTGAGAGTTGCTTTGAGAATCCCATGCTGTCACTCTTCAGAGGAGAGTGAAAAGGAAGCACAACTTGCACTTGACCACCTTAAATACCTTTTCTCATGATTGGACACACCTGTCCAATTTGGTGTTGCAAGTAATCAGTATTGAGCAGTTACATACATTCAAATCAGCAAAATTACAAGGGTACCCAAATTTTTGCACAGCCAGATTTTCACATTTGATTTAATTTCATACATCTAAATACTGCTTCACTAAAAATCTTTGTTCGGAAAACACCCCAGTACCCAGATGTTCCTAGGAAATGAAAGACATACCACTGTTATCTTTTTTGTTGAAAGTAGAGTAAATTATTATGCAGACTGAGAGGGTTTCCCAAACTTTTTCAAATGACTAATATATATATATATATATATATTTCAGTGTTCAAAACTCACAATACTAAACAGTCCTTGTAACAATATAATAACCATTATACATACTTTTTGTCTGTAGTACTAGGGTGTTGTACCGTATTAGCCATTATGGATGTAATAAGAAGTCAAGCAAAATGATGTCTTTTATTGGCTAACTAAAAAGATTACAATATGCAGGCTTTCGAGGCAACCCAGGCCCCTTCTTCAGGCAAGATGTACATCTGGTGGACTGAGAGTAACAATGCTAAAGTAGCTATGGTATTTTGAATAGTTTGGCTATTCTTAAATTTGTAAACAATATGCAATTATTTTTGGTGTATTTGATAAAGCCCAAATCACGGATATGAATCTAAAAAAGAAAGGGAAACAATACAGAAACAGTAGCACTGCTTTGACACTGGATACCGCCTGTTTGCAAAACGGAGCAGAAACATGTGTATGCATGCTATGAGGCTGCCGTGAAAATGTGCATGGCTTTATGCAAAGTTTAGTTTTATAAATATCGAAGTAAGAATGGAAATGGCAGAGCTCAACATTTTTGTGCATACGCAACATTTATACATGAGGCCCCTGATGTGTACCCACAACCAGTTCCTCCACAGACAGAGTATTTTGTGCAAGTTCCGATATATTGTCATCTGTAAGCTATTGATAGAGTTGTGGTTCTAGCTAAACACCTGTATAATTAATTACCTATGCACTATATATTTTGAACCTTTATTTAGCAGATATTTTTTTGTTTGTAAATATTTGTTGCCATGTCATGTTGCCTATAAACAACAATTTGTTTATAACAAAGTAAATACATTATATTGTAAAGGAATATGACTGTGTGCCATTCTTTGTGAAAAACAAACTTCAGTTGAAAATACCCCTCAATTTTTAAAGTATATTTTAGTTATTATTGCAGTGAAATTTTCCAGCATATGTACTATGATATACCAAGCATATACTGCATCTTCTTTGTTTAATATACGGTGCCCTCCATAATGTTTGGGACAAAGACACATTTTTCATTGATTTACCCTTATGCCCCATAGTTTAAAATCACAAATCAAACAATTCAGACATGATTAAATAGCACACTGCAGAGTGTAGTTAAAGGATATCTGCATACATTTTGGTAACAAAATGACCACTTTTTCTACACACATTTCAGGGCACCACAATGTTTAGGACATAGCAAATGTGGGTATATTAAAGCAGTAATATTAAGTATTTTGTTGCGTATTTCTAGCATGCATTGACTAACTGAAGTCTGTGATTCACAGACATCACCCGGTGCTGGTTATGTTCACAGGTGATTCTCTGCCAAGCCTCTAATGCAGCCATCTTCAACTCCCGATTGTTTTGGGAGCTTCTCCTCTTAAGTTTTGTCTTGAGGATATTGAAGGCATGCTCAACTGGACTGAAATTGGGTGACTGGCTTAACCATCAAGAATTTTCCATTTTTACCTTTGAAAAACCCTTGTGTTGCCTTAGCTGTACGTTTGGGATCCTTATCTCGTTGTAGTATGAAGCGCCGTTCAATTATTTGGGAGGCATTTACTGGAACTTGAGCAGATGTTTCTGTACACCTAGGAATTCAATTGTGCAACTAGTTGCATCATCAATGAAAATAAGTGTGCCAGTACCTGTGACAGCCATACATGCCCAAGTCATAACACCCCCAAAACACCATATGTAAGAGAGGAGGTGGAATGCTTTGGATCTTGGGCAGTTTCTTTTCATTGCCACTCTTTGCTCTTGCAATCACTCTGAGAAAGGTTAATCTTTGCCTCATGTGTCCACAAGACCTTTTTCCACAATTCTGAAGGCTCTATTAAGTACTATTTTACAAACTGTAATCTGGCCATCCTGTTTTTGTGGCTAACTAGTGGTTTGTATGTTGCAGTGCAGCCTCTCTTACTTCTGTTTACATTCTTCTGCTGATTGTAGTCTCTGACATATACACATCTGTCTCCTGAAGACTGCTTCTGATCTGTTGGACAGGCATTTAGGGCTGTTTCTTTACCATAGTGAGGATTCTTCCGTCATCAGCAGTGGAGGTGTTCCTTGGCCTACCAGTACCTTTGTAATTACTGAGATCACCAGTGCATTCTTTCTTCTTAATTCCTGAATCCTCCTGTTCTTGTAGAATGTGGCAGCCTTTCCAAGACTTTTGTATTATGCACTGCTCCATGCACCTGTGTGGCAGGTCATTGTGAGTCAGGCATCAAGTGGCTAGTGAAAATGACCAACATTACGTACTACAAACTGTGCTGAAAAATTCACAAACACTTTGTCAGAATATATTGGAAGGATTAGTCATGGTCAAAGATTTGTTTAATATGGACAAGCCACTAATTCAACATGCTGAAATTTCCCACATCCGTTATAGCTGGTAGGGTGAGCAGCTTTTTGGCTCATTGGTACTAGGGTGGTGCATAGCTTGAATACAGGATTAAACTTTTGGGAGTGTGGTTTCAAATGTGTAGCATGCATTCTCCTATTTGCAGGACACCTTTCTCTTCCTTTTTTTACTGGATGTGTGCACACATTCTGTCGTGGCACTGGAAGGAGCAGTAAGCATCACCACATATGCAAAAGAGGAGATGTAAAGCAGCTTGTGACATTTTAACCTCCTTAGTGTTAGACCCAAGCCTCATTCAGGCCGTGCCAACAGTGTTAAGTCCTGAATGTTACGTGGGCAACTGTATAGGTGTGTCTTACTTAAGTGTCAGGTCCGAACGTTACCTGGGTATATACATATCTTCTCCTAGCCTCATAATGTTGTCTCATAAGATACGTTTTTCAGGAGCCGAAGTGCTGCACACTCTTGACAGTGATAGAAGCAGTGATGTTGAGGAGCCTCTCACTCAAGAATCGCTGTTGAGATGAACCGTTATTCTGAACAGTGTCTGGTAAATGACCATACAGCAAAGCAGATATACCACACAAAAGATGTATTTTGACATTATATATACTATTAGCATCATAATTATTATTCGTCATTATTATTATTTGTATCACTAGGGGGCTTCGTTCGCCAACCCCTTTCAACTCCTGCCTGTGCTTCAAACCGTTGTGAAGAGGGGGGCTGGACGCACCCCCAAGGAGACGCGTCTGCTCCTCCAAAACCACGCTTAAACGGTGATACAATGGGATACAAATAATTATTTTAACTTCCCTTTGCTCGATCAGCTTTTGGCTTGCTGCTGCAGTTTTGCCACGTGATCTGCACTTCACTCACATACCAATTCCCTAACCCCCCATGGGCGCAGTTGTGAAGAGTGTGGCTAAATGCACATCTAGGTGACAGGTTGCTCCTCTGAAACCCCTCTTAAACGGTGATACATTGAGAAACAAATAACAGTTGTTTTTTTTTTACCTCCTCTTTGCTCGATCAGTTACTGGCTTGCTGCTGCTTGTGTTCTGCGTGATCGGCATTTCTGGCTGCGCTTTGACCGTTTAAAAGCCGTTACAGCACCTGTCCTTTTGTCCTCGTTTCGCTTTTCTGTTTTATCTCTGAGTATTATTTTCCTTTTGTTTGTGCTAATGTGGTCTTTTCACTCATTTTTTTGAGCCTTTCGAATTTTCCTTATTCCATTATCTCTTACCTGCTCTGCATGTGTATCGCGGGACTTGCTTACAAAGGTTGTAAGTATGACGTGACGTGCCTGTCTCACGGGATGTGAAAGTGTCTCTCTTCCAAAGTGTCTATCTGTTTCTCTTCTAAAGATCCCATCTTGTCGCAGGAAAAAGTTTCATCCCAAGAGTTTTTTATGTAATGGAAAGATTATATTTTTTTTACACTTCTGACTTTGTACTTTGTGTTTTGCACATTTTACAGAAGAAATATTTAATAAAAATTTCATTTTGGAAGCCAAAAAATAAATTTTTTCTCAAAAAAAACATGTAAAAGTGTTGTAGCTAAGAAGGATAATGCAAAATTGTAAAAACAGTGGTCAGATCAAATAATCACAATCAGGGGCCTCATGCATAACGCCGTGTGTAGAATTCGCACTATAACATGACGTAAGCGCAAAAGCGGAAATGTGCTTACGCACAAAAAAATCCAAATGCATAAATCTGTGCGAACGCCAACTTCCACGTTCTTCTGCTCCATAAATCCTGGTCAGCGTGAAAAGTAACTCATGTGCACAAGCCTGCTTTCCCACCCCAACTCCTCTCAGAATTATGCCTCTTTGAATATGCAAATCAATATAAATAGCCCTTAAGCTCAGCCTTCTGTGAAAAGACAATGGCAAAAGCAAGAGAGGAAAATAGAAGAATTTCAGCGAATACCAAGTGAAGGTATAAACAACAAAAAGAAGTTGATTGAGTGACATAGCATGTCGGAGAAACTCGAAAGCTCAAGTTCACAAAGTCGCACAGTGCCCGAAATAAAAAAGAAGTTGTCACATATCAAAGTCGCTGTGAAAAGGTGAGTCGTAGTCCACCGTCTGAGTGTCATAAGAATGCTTATTAGGGTACAGAGAAAAAAAGGCACACAGTGGGGAAAAAAAGCACGAAATGTCAACTTTAATTTCTAAATTTCCACTTTAATCACGTAGTTTATTTTGTCATTAAAGTAGAACATCTTAAAATCGTTTAATTTACTAGTTTCTCAATCCCATCGTAACTAAAGTACTAACGTACTAACCTCCAATTCCTGTCCTTACTTTTCTCTCTCCAAATACCCAATCGCCACACAATCAGCTCTGTAATAGACGTTAAGCCATCTGTAAGCTTAGAACGCAGATTCTTCAAAATTTTTAAGGAACATTGAAATATCTTCGTAGTACGTGTTTAATTATTCTATCCATCTATCCTTCCAGTGTCGATTCAGCACCAGCAAGAATACAGTGCGAGGCAGGAACAATCCGTGAATGGAGCGCCAGCGGCTTGCTAGCTCAGCGGCACCGTGTCATCATATGTTTAATTATTAACAATATAGATTATTTAAATGAAGTTAAAGTTTTATCTGTATAACATATTTTGCTGCATTTAATCTTAAAAATGATATCATCATCATATGTAAATACACACTTTATAAAGTGGCTCAGGTTGTGCAATATTATAATTGTATCGCAAGTTTACAGTGAGGTAATTGTACTTATAAGTACAAACAGTTCTACAAGGAGCACTTGATGGACTGATTGAGTGCGTTTAGAGTTCTTGGGATGAAACTGTTTCTGAACTGCGAGGTCAGTACAGGAAAAGCTCTGAAGCGTTTGTTATATGAGAACAGTTCAATAGACATTTAGAGTTCTTGGGATGAAACTGTTTCTGAACTGCGAGGTCAGTACAGGAAAAGCTCTGAAGCGTTTGTTATATGAGAACAGTTCAATAGACATTTAGAGTTCTTGGGATGAAACTGTTTCTGAACTGCGAGGTCAGTACAGGAAAAGCTCTGAAGCGTTTGTCATATGAGAACAGTTCAATAGACAGCACGGCTGAGGCAGCGTGTGCTTGATGCTGTATACTGATAATTCTCTTTCCAATCAGCTGCTGTACAGCTGTGATTCACACTCAGATATAGTGATATAAATACTCCGAGTGGTGCAGTGAGAGTAATATGGAAAAAGATGATCCGATGTGGCAACACCTAACGGGAGCAGCTGAAAGAAGAAGGTGCAGTAGGAGTAACAACGCTAAAGCAGTTATGGTATTTGGAATAGTTTGACCATTCTGTGGACCATTATATTGTTACAGATTAATTACAATCAGATGCATTAAACTTATAAACAATATGCGGTTAATTTCAGTGTATTTATAAAGCCGTGTCAGGGATGTGGATCAAAAAAAGAAAGGGTAACCACACAGGAACAGTAGCACTGCTTTGACGCTGGGTGCTGCCAGTCTGCAAAACCAAGCGCAGAACTTACGTACGACAGGGTATGAGCTACCGTGGAAATGTGTGTGGCTTTATGCCAAATATAGGTTTTATACATCACGATTTGAACATGGAAACGTTCTTATGCAATTTTTTTGTGTGTACGCACAGTTTATACATGAGGCCCCAGGTAATTGTGTAATAATTGCCACAGGCCTATGATGAGTTTATAAGAAAACAGTACACTCCACATGTCAGTTAACTTCTAGGCAGTAGGAAGTACCACCCCAATTCAAAAAATGTTAGGAGGCTGTGTAAAATGTAAATAAAAACAGAATGCAATGATTTGCAAATCTCATAAACTCAGATTTTATTCACAACAGAACATAGAAAATACATGACACGTTGAAAGTGAGACATTTTACTATTTCATAAAAAATACTAGGGGGCTACTGGTTTGCTGCTGCTGCCGTGTCACGTGATCTGTATTCCGCACAGCACACTTCTGTCATATCACCTATGTCTATATATTTGATCTCTTTTTGCTTTTACCTTTTCATCATTATCACATTGAATTTTGATTCCGTGTTTGGAATTACATTGTGACAATGCAACGTATAACTGCCCGTGAGTGAATATCGTTTCTTTCTCTCTACAAGAAATGTGCCTGACATAACCACGCAGGACTTTTCCAAATCTCTTTGCATAAGCTCTTGTTATCTTGTGGGACGTGAAAGTGTCTCTGAGACAATCACATCTCTTCTCTTTCTAAGATTTTTTTTTTTAAATAGAGAGATTGCTTCATTTTGAATTTAATGGCAGCAACACATCTCAAAAAAGTTGGGATGGGGGCAACAGAAGGCTATAAAAGTAAGTGATACTAAAAAGAAACAGCTGGAGGAATATTTTGCAACTAATTAGGTTAATTGGTAACATGACTGGGTAGAAGAAGAGTGCCTTAAAGAGGCAGAGTCTTTCAGAAGTAAAGATAGGAAGCTGTTCACCAATCTGCAAAAAACTGCATCTACAAATTGTGGAACAATTTCAGAATAATGTTCCTCAATGTAAAATTGCAAAGACTTTGAATATCTCATCATCTACAGTATGTAACATCATCAAAAGATTCAAGAATCTGGAGAAATCTCTGTGCACACAGAACAAGACCAAACATCAATATTGGATGCCCATGATCTTCAGGCCCTCAGGCTGCACTACATTAAAAACAGGCATGGTTCTGTCATGGAGATCACTGTATGGGCTTAGGACCACTTCCAGAAATCACTGTCTGTGAGCACAATTTGCCATCCCATTCATAAATGCAGGTGAAAGCTCTATCACACAAGTCATATGTAAACATGATCCAGAAATGCCACCATCTTCTCTGGGCCAAAGCTCATTTAAAATGGAGTGAGGCAAACTGGAAAAATGTTCTGTGGTCAGACAAATCATATTTTTCAGGGAAGGCCTTGAATATTTCAGCAAGAAAATGCTAATCTGCATACTGCATCTATTACAACAGAAAGGCTTCATAGTACAAGAATCCAGGTGCTGAAGCTGGCCTTGCTGCAGTCCAGACCTTCCACCAATTGAAAACATGAACCAAACAATACAACAAAAGAACACCCAGGACTGTTGAGCAGCTAGAATCCTATATCAGTCAAGAATGGGACAACATTTCGTGTTGCTGCCATCAAATTAAAAATGACCTTATTCTTTTCTTAAAATGGTACAATTTCTCAGTCTAAACATTTTATATGTTTTCTGTGTTCTATTGTGAATAAAACATTGGCTTATGAGATTTGCAAATCATTGCACTACGTTTTTATTTACATTTTACACCGTGTCCCAACTTTTTTGGAATTGAGGTTTGTAGAAGCCAGAAATTCTAAATCACTAAACAAGTTTTAATTATGTATTGTGAAAACATTAAACAGTAAGGTGTTCACCTTAAAATTGCTGGACTACAACTAACTTGGGTTCAGAGATGTTCACTGCTGGTTACTATTAGTGTTTTTTTCAAATATTTGAAATAGGTAGCTCAGTATTTGCAAGACCAAGTGTTAACGTGTTTCTGTTGTTTATTTCTTTAAAGTGGAGACCTGGAAATTTAGCTTGCACAATGATTCATAAGGGATGTAAAAATTCATCATGCCGTGAACAGCCAATGGAACAGGTTCAGGCCTAATTTTAAAAAAGTCCCTGGACATGAAACACCTGAAGGATATATCTGTGTACTGATATTTTTAATAGCATGTAACATGCAATTGGACAGTTTAAAGCATCTTTAACACTTAACAACATTGCTGAAAAAAATCACTTTTGAAAAGTTAAGAATCCAGAGGTTTCACAGGAAGGTTCATGTTTGACTAGTTGTATTTACTGACTATGATACCAGAAAGTAGAGATATGTGGCATTTTGGTCAGATATGCAAGTAAGAATTTCAATGTAATCTGGATACGTTATAATAAACTTGACCTTTAATATTACCAGTATTCATGTCATATCAGTCATTAGTAAGTAAAAAGGAACAGAACTTTCATTACCAATCTCTATTTTGCAACAGTATGAAAACAGATTAAGTTTTGTGAAGAGGATTCTTAAATACCTACCTTTTTCTGTCTCCAACTATAGTTAAAATGTCCCCTTTTCCGTTTGTTGTAGTTTAGAAGTTGCCTACTAAAACCTCTGTTAAACGTATCCCCTTTACCACCAAGCTTTCCTGTCCAGCCTCGGAGGGTCACAACCTGCAGCGCCATTCACTGGAAAACCCGTCAGCGTTGGCACACAGATTCACAATAAAACCTTAGGTAGAAAATCTGATGTTTTCTCAGTCATTTCCCGGCACAGTGGGCTGGTATAGAGTTAACACAGCTCAAATGCCAGTGAAGAACAAATGGTTCTTTTGTGGGTAAATAAAACCTAAAAGAAAGAAAATAAAACAGGACTTAGTTAGAATTGTTTCAATTATTTACATTTTTCTATTAAGATAATCTAAATGTTTATTCAAAATTTTAAAAAAAGCCTCTATAATAAAGAGTAGAAAACATCTGCTATCACTGTTAGGTCTGCAACATGTGTGTACAGTTTCTAAAAATAAAAATTACCTATTGTAATAAAAATCTAAAAATGAAAGGCTTTTAAACAGATTTAGAATGTATTGTTGCTGTAACTGATTGTACAAAAAGAGGCTAAGGATCTGTGCTGGTACCCAGAAGGTTGCCGGTTCGAATCCCCGTCACTGCCAAAAGAGATCCTACTCTGCTGGGCCCTTGAGCAAGACCCTTAACCTGTAATTGCTCCAGGGGCGCTGTACAATGGCTGACCCTGCGCTCTGACCCCAAGGGGTATGCGAAAATTAACAAAATCCTAACACAAGAAATTGTTTAAGGTGAAATAAAGAAAAAAAACAAAACAAAAAAAAAAAGTGCAGACTACTTTCTGGTGCTTAGTCTGTTGACACAATGTGTCCCAGATTTTTTTTAAACACCATTTACCCTAAATTATTATTTATTTCTAAATATGTCATGTCTAGGATTTCCCAGAAACATCCTGATAGTTTTTAATGATCCATTCCAACCATTTTCAAATCTTGCTTATTCTGAGCAGAGTCACTGGGAAGCTGGGGCCTATCCCCAGCAAGCCATTTAGATAAAAGAAACAACTTTTGTATTGCAGTATTTACTTGTAAGGGTTCAAAACTCTTAAATAATATACTGCATGTAGTCTATTAGACATCCATTTTTGTTTTTCTACAAGGAAATTAAAACCTTGCTCTAGTTTGTGTATTACTCTATAAAACTGTACTAAATATTGTGTTTTAAAATAATATAAAGTGTTATTTATACTTTGAATTGAGGAATGTCTTGTTCACTAATATAAATAAAAATAAAGATAGATTTGCCTATATCAAAAATTAAAGATAGCTTAATATTTTTAAGACTTAATATGCAGGAAAACCACTATGCTCAAGTCAAGCCTACTTATGTACCATTTTAAGCACTATTGCCCATTTCCAAGTAAATCAACAAATAGCAAGCAGTAGTTTATGTCAACTCCATGATCATATTATGTGTTAGAGATTGTTACCTGAATATCATTTGAGATTTAGTTCTAATTTAGAAGACATAAATGACTGAAAGCACATTTCCAAGTTTTCGCTGTACTAATCTGTACATTTGACTGACAAAAAAGTGAGTATACATTTTGGATTCATTGGTAACATTATCAGCAATTTCACAAATTTTAATGGAGAGAACAGTCTAAGAACTATCAACATCCTAAACACATAAATATGCTGGCAAAAAAAGAAAATGTAGATTGAATGGAAAAAACTATGACTGATATCTCTAACTTATGGTATGGCCTGTTTATCAGTGGTTGTTAGTTTTTGAAACTAAAGTATGTCACTAGGAGAAGAAACAACATTGCAGTTTGCCTATAAAGA
The DNA here is from genome assembly GCF_900747795.2 of Erpetoichthys calabaricus. Taxonomy (NCBI): domain Eukaryota; kingdom Metazoa; phylum Chordata; class Cladistia; order Polypteriformes; family Polypteridae; genus Erpetoichthys; species Erpetoichthys calabaricus. The sequence goes on along the minus strand of NC_041394.2, from coordinate 157,299,088 downwards.
ACAGAAAGATATGTGATAAAGAAATGAATAATTATAGGTGGAGTAATTTTCCAGCAGCATTAGTACCTGCATATTTTAATGATTTCTGAATTCCTGCATTTGAACTAACACACCACTACTGATCTAATTATAGAAAGGTTATTTTAAATGACAATACCTTTATTTAACCAACTTCTAATGACAAAATAGATGCATATTACAAAAACTCTTAGTAGCTATTGAACTACACGGTTTTATACAAAGTACATCACACTGCCAATAAATTGAAATAAACTTTTTAATAGCATTGTCACACAACTGACAGAATCACCAACACAACAAAGGCCAAAAAAGGGGTAAAAAGTTTTCATATTGTGGAAACACCTGAATAAAATTTATCATTGCAAGTATAAAACTTTAACAAGGGTTACAAGATTAGCTAAAGATTGTGGGAGTGAAGGGACCACCAGAGTAGCAAAATAGACATGAAGGAAATAACAGGACCATATTTGACCAATACAGTAAAAAGCATCCTGAAAAAAGCAATCAATGCCACGGATTTCTTATGCTAGGATGAATGGTGCAGCTGGTAAGGCAATTAGCATGTCAAAGAAAGCCAGACAATGCCCCCAACTCAGTGCAGTGGAAGCAGAAAAGGATAGAGACTGACATCTATTTAGTATTGCGATATTATTTTGATTAGGTTACCTTAGGTCTTTTAAAGTGACTTTCCGTACATCAGGAGTTTAAAATTCCACTCCACACCAAAGCATTTTGATCTTTGAGGCAAAAGCACACATTTACTTGAGAGTAGAAAGGTATCAAACAAAAAGGTTAGATGGAGGGAGCATTAGTGTAGACAAAACTGGAAAACCACCACTACTATTACATAGGGTATATTCACTGTGTATTTTGGTTGGCCCAGTGAGGCTCATAGGTGTTTTTTATTTAATTTATTTTACTTACTGAGTGTATCATTGTGTATTCATGGCTCCTTTGTTTGAGTATTCCATAATTTTGTTGAGCAAAACAACGTGAAATTGTATTAAAATAAATAATCAAGTACAGTTGAGACATTAACCAGACATCAATGCTAATTTTATCACCGGCTTTCTATAAGAAAATTTACAAAAAAAAAAAAAATTGTTCCACCTTCAGTGAGTACTTTGTCTGTTCAAAAAGTGTGTGGAAAATGAATTAAACACTACCATTACAAATTGCATCTTAAAGATAAACTCATTTGTTAGACTATATCTTTAACAGTTTTCTTCTCAGAATTTAGTGAATGTTATCAGAGCCTTTAAAACAGAATCTTCTCCACGCCGGTTACTGTGACATTTGCACGGCTGTATCTATTAATAAACCAACAGCATTGCAACTGCATGGTAGCTAGATATTCACCTGTCAAATATAATCCTAAATATTAAACGCATAATGCTTACGTTTCGGAGGATGGGTCTCAGCGTTTTCATATTTTTTACTGTTTTGCATTTGATTGAATATCCGTACATATTAAGCACTCTTAATGTAAACCTCAGATTAATTTTTTATATACATATTATATATTAATAACTACTGTTAAGTATAAAAATGCAACATTTTAAAATATCTCAATAAAGACGTTTTCCATAAAAATACAGGACCAGTAATGAGATTACTCCGGTGTCACATTGGACTAAACATTAAACTTTATTTTGAATAAACCTCTTAGTTTTTCTGTGGCGTATTTAAAATTAAAAACTTGTTATAAGTAACTCTATTACACAAATGGTTTGAGTGTGTAATATCTTCTTCATCCTGTGCCATTCATATTTGTGACGTCTTATCTGGACAGTAAAAAAAGTAAGGATCCTTTCCTAGGACATACTACCTAATCAACACCAATACCTTTCCAAAGCCACTCGGAAATGTTTCATTGCAACTAGTTGGTTGCTAATCAGTCAAACCTATTAAAACCCATGCAATATAGCCGAACACAAACCTACTGTAGAAAAGACTTGACGATTACTATTCTGTTTCGATAAGTTCAGGAATTTGGATTCAAATGTCTAAAGGCAATATGGCTATAAAATGCCATATATATAGACAAATGTATTACTATTAACTATATCCGACCAACAAGAGGAATATAAATGAAATGAAACTCTACATGACACGAATCGATCATTTACCTGATGTGAAGAAAGTTTCTTCAGTGGAACCTAATTCAGTTTTCTTCTGAATCATAAACTGTATGAAGTGCGAAGAAGGTTACGGCAAAATAATGAAAAGGCTAGTTTTTTATTAAAATGTGAGTTAAACGCTAGTTTTACGTGCTTCTGACACTGATGCCTTGAAAACCGGTATTTCACTTGCTGCTATCCCTTTGCCCTTGTCGCGCTTTCATACTACGCACGCGCTTAGATACAGCTCTGAAATCCCGCCCTAAATATAACAAGATGAGGTCCCCATTGGTTGAACTTTATGTCTGTATACGTGCCCACAGGAAAAGGCCCTGACAGGTCCTGTCTGTATCACGCGACACGCATCGTTGACGTTCACGGAAGTTAAATAAATGAGAGTTGAGTGAAAGATACAGAAAAAGTTGAGACGGTAGGCGTTTTCCTTATGTTTTAAGCAAAAAATTAGAAAAGCATTTAAATGTAGAATTACGTTTTTGCGTTTTCCTTATGTTTTAAGCAAAAATTAGAAAAGCATTTAAATGTAGAATGAAGTTTTTTACGTTTCACTTTGTGATAATTTATCACTTGCATGAAATGCGGGTTAAAATTTGTTAAAATTCATCTGAATTTTGATTCAACCTCTCCTCAAAATTTCAACTTTGTGACTGATGCTTGAACATTATCCTGAAGAATTTTTTTGATATTGGGTTGAATTCATCTGACCCTCGACTTTAACAAGGGCCCCAGTCCCTGAACTAGCCACACAGCCCCACAGCATGATGGAACCTCCACCAAATTTGACAATAGGTAGCAGGTGTTTTTCATGGAATGTGGTGTACTTCTTCCACCGTGCAAAGCACTTTTTGTTCTGACCAAATAACTCAATTTTTGTCTCATCAGTCCAAAGCACTTTGTTCCAAAATGAATCTGGCTTGTCTAAATTAGCATTTTCATACAACAAGAGACTCTGTTTGTGGCGTGAGTGCAGAAAGGGCTTCTTTCTCATCACCCTGCCATACAGATGTTCTTTATGCAAATTGAGCTGAATTGTAGAACCATATACAGATACACCATCTGCAGCAAGATGTTCTTGCAGGTCTTTGGAGGTGATCTGTGGGTTGTCTGTAACCATTCTCACAATCCTGCACATATGCCGCTCCTGTATTTTTCTTGTCCTGCCAAACCTGGGTTTAACAACAACTGTGCCTGTGGCCTTCCATTGCCTGATTACATTCCTTACAGTTGAAACTGACAGTTTGAACCTCTGAGATAGCTTTTTGTAGCCTTCCCCTAAACAATGATACTGAACAATCTTTGTTTTCAGATCTTTTGAGAGTTGCTTTGAGGATCCCATGCTGTCACTCTTCAGAGGAGAGTCAAAGGGAAGCACAACTTGCAACTGCCCACCTTAAATGCCTTTTCTCATGACTGGACACACCTGTCTATGAAGGCAAAACGAGCTAATCCAACCAATTTGGTGTTGCCAGTTATCAGTATTGATCAGTTACATTCATTCAAATCAGCAAAATTACAAGGGTACCCAAATTTTTGCACAGCCAGTTTTTCACATTTGATTTAATTTCATACAACTAAATACTGCTTTACTAAAAATCTTTGTTCGGGAAACACCCCAGTACTCAGATGTTCCTAGGATATGAAAGACATACCACTGTTATCTTTTTTGTTGAAAGTAGAGTAAATTATGCAGGCTGAGAGGGGTTCCCAAACTTTTTCATATGTATACAGTTAGGGAAATAAATGAAAAGTTCAAATTAACTGAAACCGTTACCCGCTTGCCTGGAAGAGGACTTGCTTATTTCTCCTTCATACACAGTGAGCAGGATGATAAGAGAGGTAAAAAGGTAAATCCCCAAAGATCAACATTCAAAGACAAAGTTAGCGTCTTGGGATCACCAAATTTCCACACCTATGAGTGCACAAGAGAGGACCTACTACTGTGGGTGATCTGGAGAAATTTTGTAAAGAGGAATGGTTACAGATTCCCTGCTCTATATTCTCCAACCTTAGATATTATAGGAGAAGACTCACTTCTGTTTTATTGGCAAAGGGACGTTGTACAAAGTATTAAATACAGGTGTGCAATAATCGTGGCACATATTGAGATGTTGAAAATAATTATATAATGATAGGATGTTTTTTTTCTCAGAATAAATTTACTTCAGTTAAAGATTGGAATCTCTCATTTTTTTCACTGTGATAATAAGGCAATTCATCACAATGTAATTTTCTAATAACCCATTTTAGTCATTTTTACCAGGGTTGCCAATAATTGTGGAGGGGACTGTATACTCTCCCTCCCTCTCTCTCTCTCTCATATATATATATAGATAGATAGATAGATAGATAGATAGATACTTTTTTAATCGCAAGGGGAAATTCACATACTCCAGCAGCACCTTACTGATACAAAAAACGATATTAAATTAAAGATTGATAATAATGCAGGTAAAAACAGACAATAACTTTATATAATGTTAACGTTTACCCCCCCGGGTGGAATTGAAGAGTCGCATAGTTTGGGGGAGGAATGATCTTCTCAGTCTGTCAGTGGAGCAGGACAGTGACAGCAGTCTGTCGCTGAAGCTGCTCTTCTTTCTAGAGATGACACTGTTTAGTGGATGCAGTGGATTTTCCATAATTGATAGGAGCCTGCTGAGCGCCCGTTGCACATATATATATGTATATATACAGTGCATCCGGAAAGTATTCACAGCGCATCACTTTTTCCACAATTTGTTATGTTAGTCTTATTCCAAAATGGATTAAATTAATTTTTTTCCTCAGAATTCTACACACAACACCCCATAATGACAACGTGAGGTTATCTACTACTTCACATGTAAAGACCTCAGAAAAATACAAGTTTAGAGCATTCGCTATTTCATGGTATGTATTTTTTAATTCCCTTTTACTATTCCTGACACACTTCACCTCCTTCTTGACTGTTCTTTTACTACTAAAATTCTGAAAGAATCTCTTTGGGTCATCTTTTTCCTTATCTGCTAAGGTATATTCCTCTGTAACTGTCTTTTAGTCTCCCTAATAACTTTCTTAGTGGTTACCCTCATGTTCTCATATGCCCTATGATTCACAGTTATTAGTCTTATATGCCTTATGCAGCTGTTTTTTCCATTGCAGCTTCTTTTTTAACTTGTTACTAACCCATTGTGACTTTTTTTTAATTTCCTACTAATTCCAAGTTTAGGTGTGTGCCTGTCCTGCATTACATGTAAAATGTTTTTTAAACCTGTTCCACTGCTCCTCGACTGTCTCCATACTTAAAAGCATATACCTGTCTATCCTCCTTAGATTTTGCTGCATTTGCTCAAAATTTGCCCTACCAAAGTTAAACATCGTATTCCTCCCCCATCAGAGATTCATCCACTGCAGGTCCAGCCGGAATATCCAAGCTGACAGTTAGAAAATAATAAACTCCATCTGGTCCAGTTCTCGACGTCCTCCATGTAATTTAGGCAGAGTTGCTGACCACAGTGTGTTAGCCAGCCTAGCCCGGTCGGCTAACACCGTGGCTAAATGCGAGAACGCCGTTGTCAACTTCGGTCTTCTGAACATCCGCTTACTTACGAGCAAGGGGCCTCTCATCCACGATCTCTTCACTGATCGTAAGTTTGACTTTTTCTGTCTAACCGAGACATGGTAACAACCTCATGACTTTTCCCAACTTAATGAATCCACTCCCCCGGGGTTTGTTTACATCTCTCAACCCCGTGGCTCTGGCCAGGGAGGAGGTCTGGTGTTAAAATATCGAGAGAAGTGGAAAGTCCTGCCATTGTCTGTTCCTGCCTTCAGTTCTTTTGAATCTCTTGTGTGTCAATTAACTGGACCTATTCCTACTATTATTGCAACTGTTTACCGGCCTCTTAAATCAAATAATGACTTTTCTGAACGACTTTGCTGTTTTTCTTACACACCTATCTACTGTTTCATCAAACATAATACTTCTGGGGGATTTCAGTATACATATGGATAATATCAATGTCCCTATTACTAGAGACTTTACATCCTGCCTTGACAGTTTTGGATTCCAGCAGCATGCTGATGTTCCCACTCATTCCTAAGGACATATCTTGGACTTGATTTGCTGTTCTGGAGTTACCCCGCTTGATTGTACTGCAGATGAACTCCCCATAACTGATCATTTTCTTATTTCATTCAATGTTAAACTTGCACTTTCCAATACTAAGCTTTCCTGTCTAATGTCTTTCCGTACTATTAAGAATATTAACTTAGACTCTCTTTCCTCTAGTATTGATTCCCTTATGGACATTCATAACTTATACACTCCTGAAGAACTGGTCTCATACTGTAACACTAGACTTAATGGTATTCTTAACTCTGTCGCTCCATTAAAAATTAGATCTGTTTCTTTCTCCTTTTCTGCTCCCTGGTTCACGCCTGAACTTCGGCTTTTGAAAGCCAAAGGCCGGCAACTTGAACGTTTGTATAGAAAAACTGGACTCTTTGTTCACAAAGAGATGTACAAAAACCATATACTTTATTACAATGACTGTATTACCCAAACTAAATCTGTTATACTCAAATTATTTCTTTCAATGAAGGCAACACCAAGTCATTGTTTTCACTGCTTAATAATATCACACAACCCCCAGATTCTTTACTTCTCACCTTTACTCAACTGATTTTTGCAATTCCCTTATGTCCTTTTTTTAATGAAAAAATCCAGAAGATTCATCAGTCTCTCGGTAGGGATTTCCTCCAGTACTTCATTTGAATTTCACCCACCAACTCAGTCATTTTCCTCTTTTCAGCTTCCTGCTTTCTCAGAAATCTCAGATCTTGTCTGTAAGTCTAAGCCATCCACCTGTTAACTGGACCCCCTCCTCTGGTCAAAGCCTGCCTCCCCTCTTTGGTCCCTCTTATTTCTGCTATAATCCACTCTTATCTCACTACTGATACTGTTCCTTCATCTTTTAAAACTGCTGCAATAACCCCAATACTGAAAAAAACCTGGTGCCGATCCGACTAATTTCAGTAATGTTTGTCCTATTTCTAATCTACCCTTCATTTCCAAAATTCTTAAAAAAATAGTGGCTATTCAACTTCATTCTCATTTATCTCAAAATAATCTGTATGAACAGTTCCAGTCTGGTTTTCGTCCCCTCCACGGTACAGAAACGGCACTTATAAAAATTACTAATGACCTCCTTATGGCATCTGATTCTGGTTTAATTACTATTCTGATCCACCTTGATCTGAGTGCAGCCTTTGGCACTGTTTGTCACACTACTCTTCTCAATAGATTATCTTCGATTGGCATTACCCACACTGCACTAGATTGGTTCAGATCCTACCTCTCAGGCTACACTCAGTTTGTTCAGCTTAAAACTTTCATATCCCAATCCACCTCTGTTACTTCAGGTGAGCCCCAGGGCTCTGTCCTGGGGCCCCTCCTTTTCATTATTTACCTCTTTTCCCCTTGGTAAAATCTTCCGTAAATATAACATTAGCTTCCAGTATTATACTGATGACACCCAGTTTATTCTTCTATTAGGTTAATTTTACTTTTCTCTATCTGCTCTCCTAACTCTGCTCCTCTTATTCTTTACTTAAAAGCTCTCCACATGCACCATTTGTGTTCCTTCATAATAATGAAACCTTTCACTATCATCTTCTTAAATGTTGTACTTTCCTGACTGCTAAGAACAGTTCAATCTAGAAAAACTTGCTTACTGAATATCACCTGCTAGTTAATTTTCAACTGTCTTGTCTGCTGCTACAGCCGTTTATTCCTGATCGGGATCTTAACGCTGGCCTCCTGCCTACATGCAGTGGAGCCTTTCTCTTTACAGTGATCCCTCGCTATATCGCGCTTCGCCTTTCGCGGCTTCACTCTATCGCGGATTTTATATTTAATCATATTTAAATATATATCGCGGATTTTTTTCTGGTTCGCGGATTTCTGAGGACAATGGGTCTTTTAATTTCTGGTACATGCTTCCTCAGTTGGTTTGCCCAGTTGATTTCATACAAGGGACGCTATTGCCAGATGGCTGAGAAGCTACCCAACTTACTTTTCTTTCTCTCTCTTGCGCTGACTATCTGTGATCCTGACGTAGGGGGTGTGAGCAGGGGGGCTGTTCGCACACCTAGACGATACGGACGCTTGTCTAAAAATGCTGAAAGATTATCTTCACGTTGCTACCTTCTGTGTGCAGCTGCTTCGTGAAGCAACATGCTGCACTGTGCTTCGCATACTGAAAAGCTCAAAGGGCACGTATTGATTTTTGACTTTGTTTTTCTCTGTCTCTCTCTCTCTCTCTCTCTCTCCCTGCTCCTGATGGAGGGGGTGTGAGCTGCCGCCTTCAACAGCTTTGTACCGGCGGTGCTTCGCATACTTAAAAGCCAAACAGCCCTATTGATTTGTTTGCTTTCCTCTCTGTTTCTGACATGCTCTGCTCCTGACGCGCACTCCTTTGAAGAGGAAGATATGTTTGCATTCTTTTAATTGTGAGACAGAACTGTCATCTCTGTCTTGTCATGGAGCACAGTTTAAACTTTTGAAAAAGAGACAAATGTTTGTTTGCAGTGTTTGAATAACGTTCCTGTCTCTCTACAACCTCCTGTGTTTCTGCGCAAATCTGTGACCCAAGCATGACAATATAAAAATAACCATATAAACATATGGTTTCTACTTCGCGGATTTTCTTATTTCGCGGGTGGCTCTGGAACGCAACCCCCGCGATGGAGGAGGGATTACTGTACTGCTTTCCTCTTTACAGTCTCTGCCTTTTTTCCCCACTAAGGAATCGCTGTTTCTGTTACTTATACTGTAACTATTCATTGGTAAAATGCTGGTTATTTACTTACAGAGATGCCACCATCGGCTACTACTTCTTACTACTCTGCCTCGCCAGCGCTAGTTTGAGTACAGTGTAAAAGGGCGCTATATAGGCGGCTAACCCAACACAGACTCACACCGGATGCACTTGTAAAAGCAAAGTACTTTTTATTTTCTTCACCTGTGGGGCATGTCTTCCCCGTGATCCCCACTGGCACAACACAGTCCCACAAGTAAACACACAAACACTCTTCTTCGGCACCACCACTCCTCCTCCAAGCTTCGTCCTCCTCCTCCCGACTCTGGCCATTGAGTGGTGGCTGCTGGCCCATTTTATACTCCACCTTCTAAGTGCTCCAGGTGGTTGACTGCCGAGTTCCAGCTGCACTTCTAGGTGTGGCAAATATACTGCCCATACTGGCTCAGGAGTCCCAGCTGCAGCACCCCCTAGTGACGCCTGCGGGACCCAACAGGGCTGCACCCAAAACTGCACATATAACGAAGGGGTGTCCAGGCTGGGCATGGACCCTGGCCGTCCGCCACAACAGATAACAAGAACACTGGGACACAGTTGGGACAAGGTTCTTTTCATTATAGCCGTCCTTCTTTTTACACCAAACCCACTTTGCTTATTGACAAAAAGTTACATTTTTGTTTCATCAGACCATAGAACACGGTTCCAGTCAAAATTGTAGTAATGTTTTAGAAACTCCTGGCGCTATTGTTTGTGGATAACTGACAGAAAAGGCTTCTTTCTGGTGCACCTTCCAAATAATCTGTTGGCATGGATGGTGGTTCTGGAGACTTGATAACCCCAGGATTTTACTTTTTCTTGCAACTCCCCAACAGTGATCCTTGGAGATATTATTGCCTCTCTTACCATCCTTCTCACTGTACATGGGATTAAAATAAACTTGGGTCGTCTTCCGGGCAAGTTTGTCACAGTTCCAGTTGATGACCACTTTTTTATTATTACCCTAACTGTAGAAATGGGCATTTTCAGGCAAGTAACTATTTTTTATATCCATTCCCTGAGTAATGAAGGGCAACAGACCTCTGCCTCATTTGGATTGAGTGTTCTCTTTTCTTTGCCATTATGATGGTTGGCTAAGGAAATTTGGTTCTGTGTCTCCTCACATTAATCAGGAATTAATCAAGAAGTCATTGATTTCAGCTGAAAAGTTCCTATACACTACAATCAACTTAACATTGTCCAATTTAAATGGGAAACATGCTTCAGCTACATTGTTTCACATTAATTTCCAAGGGTGCCAACGCTTGTGGCACATGTGTTTTTGTTAAAAATATTTATTTCCTGATAAAGGCTTTGTTTTTCTTTGAATTAACTTGTTTCAATTAAAAGTCAAATGTTTCTAATTTTTTCAGTGCACGATGACGGTTCCTCAGCTAACAGTTACTTTTTTCTAACCCTTCTTACTAATTTTTAAAAGGAGTGCCAGTAATAGTGGAGGGCACTGTATGTCCTGATACCGTAGGTCAGGGGTTCTTCAACTTTTCAATCTCAGTACCCAAATAAGAAAATTGACACCTTACTGGGATCCAGGAAGAAAATTAATGGTGTAATAACAGCAGAGCCATAAATAGTTATATAACAATGTGCATATAATAAAAGAAGTTACCCAAACTATTCTATAACCTTTCAGTAATTATTTACCATTCTGATGCTGATCTTTGTGATCATAAAATAGGCCATTATGATAGCAGTTGATGAGAAGAATTAATAATTAATTACTGAATTACAGTATTTGAGGGTTTCTCTAGAGTGCCCCTTAATCATGCATGATTTGGTTCAAAAACTGAAAGGTTTTAGCTCTAGACTGTCCTCAAGAAACTGTGACACATAGCCAGACACACACACACCCATCATCAAGATATTTATGTTTTCGGCAACAGGTGGACCCAGAAACGTTGAGATCCTTTGAAATCCAGAGATCAAAACTTTAGATGAATCTAAAGCTTTTGCACCCCCCATAAACAATATGTTATTTGGGAGGGCGCAGAGCAAAAACAGTTTTTGTTTCCAATCAAGTACATTTCTCACCTTAATATTTCTAAAGTAGAGAGGAAGCAACATATATTGTTTATAAAACAATAATTAGCATTCAAAATGGAATAGATATCTGAGGCACAGTATATCACTGCTGGTGCAACTGCTTAGTGTAAGGTGTAGTAAAGTCTAGAGAAATAAATGTTTCAGGTGCTGCACAGCAATTAGATGGTTTTTGAAAGCACAGTATGAATGGTCACTTAACTTAGTCACTTGACTTGTTGGGCTGGATAAGGAATAAAGTAGTTAAGAAATACTGGTTTATTTATCTTGTCATAAATAACATTGTTTTATTTTAAATGATTTTGTAAATCGTTCAGCATATTCTATTTTTATGTAACAATTCAATAAACAAAAGGTTGAGTTGTGTAGCTAATTTATTCCTAAAAATGACACAGTATTTACATTTTATATCTTGATGAAGAATTTAGCAAATAGTCAAGTCTGAAATGGTCAATGCTGTCGACTGACATCATGCTCAGTGCTGAAGTCCGCTCTACAGCCTGTTTCACCCATTTGATATTTTCTGTTATTCTTACAGTTCTGAATGGTCCAACAAACTTGTTGTTCACACTATTAGCAAATTGAACTTTAATAACTTCCTCTTGTGTTAGGGTCTGCACCGACCCGTTTTAAATTTTAAATGCATACAAGAATCACATAAATTTGTTTATTGCATCAAGGCTTTTTGACTTTGTCAGGAACCTCTATTTCAACAAAATAAAGCAAAAAAAATTTTTTTTACTAAATTATAAAATGCTCTGGTTGAAATAATGACCTTTGTGTTGTTAGGGTCGGTTTCGACCCAGTTATGATAATACGATGATAAAGCAATAATTAGAGCCAAAACTGAAATCCTAAGTGCACTGTCAGCTGACACACTGACAACCAGCTCCTCTTCTAATCATGTGAGCTTTCTCATTTTGCGTGGCTTTCCAGTATACCTGCACAAAAACAAAACAAACAAAGACGGGCATGTCCAGACATGTGAAGTGAATTCACTCATTTGAGTGGCCATTTGACTTGCAGAGTGCACATTTACAATTTGCAGCATGCAAAAATGAGAAGAAGATTTACAGTGAGCCAAGTTCTGGATCATATTTTTGGTGAAAATGAAGGAGAGGACACAGAGCAGCATAGCGATTCAGATGAGCAGGTTTCTGAGGAGGAAGACAATGTGGAGTATCATCCAGAAAACACAGACACATCTGATGAGTCGGATGAGGAGGTCACTGGTGCTGAAGCTGCTCCTGCTGAAAGATTCAAGTCCAAAAATGGTAAGATCTTTTGGAGCTCAGTACCTCATGATGTACATGGCAGGGCAGCTGCTGCAAATGTCATCAAAATGACCCCTGGAATCACAAGGTTTGCTCTGACCAGAGTCAGTGACATCAAAACATGTTTTGAGCTATTTATGCCATTGTCACTAAAAAGAATCATCATTACTATGACGAACCTTGAAGGAAAAAAAGTCCATGGCGACATGTGGAAAGACATTGATGAGGAATACCTGGATGCTTTCATTGGTGTTCTTCTTCTTGCTGGAGTGTACAGATCCTGCAATGAGGCCACTGATAGTCTATGGGACGCATCAACAGGCAGAAATATTTTCCGGGCAACAATGTCACTTCAGACATTTCAAATGATATCAAGAGTCCTCAGATTTGACAACAGAGAGACCAGAGTGAGATCTGACAAGCTTGGTCCCATCAGGGATGTCTGGGAGAGATGGGTGCAGCTCCTTCCGCTGATGTTCAACCCAGGGCCAAAGGTGACAGTGGATGAACGTCTTGTCCCTTTTCAAGGAAAATGCCCCTTCCGGCAATACATACCCAGTAAACCAGGGAAATACGGCATAAAAATCCGGGCAGCCTGTGACGCAAGAACCAGCTATGCCTGGAATCTACAGATTTACACAGGCAAAGCTGCGAGTAGCATCCCTGAGAAAAACCAAGGAAAACATGTGGTCCTCGATATGACCACTGGACTGCAGAGTCACAATATCACTTGTGACAATTTTTTTACCAGCTATGACCTCGGACAATAACTTCTCAAGAGGAAACTTACCATGGTGGGAACAGTGAAGAAAAATAAACCTGAGTTGCCTGCTGAAATCTTGCAGGTGAAGGGCAGGGCTCCACTTTGCTCAAAGTTTGCTTTTACAGACACCACCACTGTTGTCTCATATTGTCCAAAAAGAAACCGGAATGTGATACTCATGTCTACTCTTCACAAAGACGCAGCTGTATCATCAGGAAGTGACAAAAAGCTGACAATTATCCACGACTATAACAAAAACAAAGGAGGAGTGGACAACCTGGACAAGCTGACAGCTTGTTTTACAACATCCTTGATGTGTCTGCATATAATGCATTTGTGTTGTGGAGCCACATCCACCAAGGGTGGAACTCAACCAAAAAAAACAAGCGGAGACTGTTTCTTGAGGAGTTGGGAAATTCCCTTGTCAAGCCACACATTAGGCGAAGGGAACGGGTGCCCCGAGACCCAGACGCTGCAGCCTTTGTCAGACAGCTGCAGAGCTCACCCAGCACTCCATCCTCACCATCAGCAACACAGAGAGAATCTGCATCAGCATCCTTCTCAGCCAGCCCTGCCTCAACACCAACCAAAACAGCCCCAACCCCAGTCAGGCCGCCTGATTCGAAAAGAAAGAGGTGTCAGGTCTGCCCAAGCAGTAAGGACAGAAAGACAAATGTATTGTGTTTCAACTGCAAGAAATATCTCTGCAAAGAACACTCAAAAAGTGTCACTTTTTGCCACATATGCCTCTAAACACACACATACACAAGCATGTTCTTGCACACAGAGGTTTTTACTCTGATTTAGCTTTGTATTAGTTTTGGAACTTGTAATTGATTTCTATTTGTTTGATTTTCTTGATTGGTTTTTGTTTATTTGACCATGCAAATATATATTTTGTGTCATGACCTGTTCTGCTTTTCATTTTTTTCAGTTTATATTAAAGTTCTATTGCTGAAAAAAATATTTTTTTGCCTTTTCTTGATGTAAATATCTATGGGTCGAAATTGACCCATAACACCATAGATGTCACTTTAGTTATTAATATTAAAATGAAAAAATAAATAAAACAAATTTATTTAAGAGATGTGTTCTATACCCCTCAGTATTAGGTAACACAAGAACCTTTTATTTATTAATATGATTCTCTTGAGGTTCATTTTACCATTTTTTAAAATTGAAATCAAGGGGTATACTGACAAAAAAAGGCCCAGAGGCCCACACCAAAAGTATTAAAACCAACATTTTCATGGATAAGGAAGCCTAACAAGGTAACCAAGAGATGAGAAACAAATTGGATGATAGCTTATTGTTTTTAGTGTATTTTATAGCTGATTTAATACATGGGTCAAAACCGACCCGTTAACATAAGAGATGATAACAGAAAGCTAACACAAGAGGAAGGTTAAACCACATTAAAATAGTATGAAGAGAAGGAATTTGTCCTCACTAAAGAACATTAAAATTAATACAAAATTTTCTTTTTATATCTGTTACATATTTAGATTCAATGCATGTTGTAATGGTGGTGAGGTACGATGAGGTACTGACCCATATGTGATCATTGAAACTGCATTTAACATAAAACACTTCCATAGTATTAAATATACCCCACAATACTGTGTCACATCCCACTACACCCCAAAAATAGTCACATTCTTGTGCCTCACACGTTCTTTTTGTTTTGACATAGCACTGCAACCTATTGACAAGTTTGTGGGTGTCATTCCATTCCCTTTTCCCCCATTCTTATAAGCGTTTCCTTTTCAGCCATCTCATTTTAACTGTTCCATGGATTGATGTCATGGAGAATTTTCAATTATATTTTAATACCACAAAAATGAAAGCTCTGTAATGAGTCTAAGACATTGTTTACATGTAGGCTACATCTCAGATCTCATACTACTGGAATAAACATTCCACTAAACAGAGGTCAGTATGTCACTCACCATATAATTTGCTATTGGATGAAGTTGACTAATTTCTCTACATAATGATGTGGCAACCCATCACAATCTTGTCCACAATCCCATAGTTTAAGAAACATTGCTGTAGGTACTCAAGAGGCGAGGTATTAACAGTATTACATTATGATGTAGGACTGTAGGAATTATTTGTGATAGATAGATAGATAGATAGATAGATAGATAGATAGATAGATAGATAGATAGATAGATAGATAGATAGATGGTGTGAGGGAGGAACGATCTCCTCAGTCTCTCAGTGCAGCAGGACAGTGACAGCAGTCTGTCGCTGAAGCTGCTCCTCTGCCTGGAGATGATACTGTTCAATGGATGCAGTGGATTCTCCATGATTGACAGAAGCCTGCTGAGCGCCCGTCGCTCTGCCACAGATGTCAAACTGTCCAGCTCCATTCCTACAATAGAGCCTGCCTTCCTCACCAGTTTGTCCAGGCGTGAGGCAGCCTTCTTCTTTATGCTGCCTCTCCAGCACACCACTGCGTAGAAGAGGGCACTCACCACAACCGTCTGATAGAACATCTGCAGCATCTTATTGCAGATGTTGAAGGACGCCAGCCTTCTAAGGAAGTATAGTTGGCTCTGTTCTCTCTTGCACAGAGCATCAGTATTGGCAGTCCAGTCCAATTTATCATCCAGCTGCACTCCCAGGTATTTATAGGTCTGCACCCTCTGCACACGGTCACTTCTGATGATCACAGGGTCCATGAGGGGCCTGGGCCTCCTAAAATCCACCACCAGCTCCTTGGTTTTGCTGGTGTTCAGGTGTAGGTGGTTTGAGTCGCACCATTTAACAAAGTCCTTGATTAGGTTCCTATACTCCTCCTCCTGCCCACTCCTGATGCAGCCCATGATAACAGTGTCATTAGCGAACTTTTGCATGTGGCAGGACTCTGAGTTGTATTGGAAGTCCTATGTATATAAGCTGAACAGGACCGGAGAAAGTACAGTCCCCTGCGGCGCTCCTGTGTTGCTGACCACAATGTCAGATCTGCAGTTCCCAAAACGCACATACTGAGGTCTGTCTGTAAGATAGTCCACGATCCATGCCACCAGGTCCCATCTCTGTCAGCTTGTACCTAAGGAGCAGAGGTTGGATGGTGCTGAAGGCGCTAGAGAAGTCCAGAAACATAATTCTTACAGCACCCCTGCCTATGTCCAATTGGGAGAGGGATCGGTGTAACATATAGATAATAATAATAATTCATTACATTTATATAGCGCTTTTCTCAGTACTCAAAGCGCTACCCACACAGGGAATAACCGGGAAGCGAACCCACAATCTTCCACAGTCTCCTTACTGCAAAGCAGCAGCACTACCACTGCGCCACCTGTGAGGATGATGGCATCCTCCGCTCCCACCTTCTCCTGGTATGCGAACTGCAGAGGGTCGAGGGCGTGGCAGACCTGTGGCCTCAGGTGGTGAAGCAGCAGCCGCTCCATGGTCTTTATCACATGTGACGTCAGAGCGACAGGCCAGAAGTCGTTCATCTCACTAGGACGTGATACCTTTGGGACTAGGGTGATGCAAGATGTTTTACAAAGCCTCAGGACTCTCCCCTGTTCCAGGCTCAGGTTGAAGATGCGCTGTAGAGGTCTCCCCAGCTCCAGTGCACAGGCCTTCAGCAGTCATGGCGATACTCCATCTGGACCAACTGCTTTGCTGGCCCAAAGTCTCCTCATCTCTCTGCTTTCCTGGGCTGCTGTAATTGTGGGTGGGGGGAAACTCTGTCCTATGCTGGTATCAACAGAAGGATGGGTGGAGGGTGCAGTACTCCGAGGTGAGAGTGGGTTTTGTGCAAGTTTGGAGTGCAGACTCCCAAGAATAATTTTTGTCCCGTTAATGGCGGGTTTATGACTTTGAAGCCAATGGTCTAACAACTAAGAAATGTGTGAAGGCAACAAAATGTTAATAAAATTATTTCCTCATGCAAAGCCTCAGTTTGTACCTTGTGATTGGAGAATTAACATTGCTGACTAATTCATTTCCAATCAGGCTATCATCAATTGGCAAAATCCTCAGTTGCACTTTTAATGGGAGTTGAAATATACAGTACTGTGCAAAAGTTTTAGGCAGGTTTGAAAAAATGCTGTAAACAAAGAATGCTTTCAGAAGTATAAATAATGATTGTTTATTGTTATCAATTTACAAAATGCAAAGTGAGCGAACAAAAGAAAAATCTAAATCAAATCAATATTTGGTGTTACTACCTTTTGCCTTCAAACCAGCATCAATTCTTATAGGTACACTTGCACAAAGTCAGGGATTTTGTAGGATTATAATCAGGTGTATGATCAACCAATATACCAAACAGGTGCTAATGATCATCAATGTCACACGTAGGTTGAAACACAGTCATTAACTGAAACAGAAATAGCTGTGTAGGAGGCTTACAACTGGGTGAGGAACAGCCAAACTCTGCTACCAAGGTGAGGTTGTGGAAGACAGTTGCATGTCATGACAAGATTGAGCACAGCAACAAGACACAAGGTAGTTATACTGCATCAGTAAGGTCTCTCCTAGACAAAGATTTCAAAGCGGACTGGGGTTTCAAGATGTGCTGTTCAAGCTCTTTTGAAGAAGCACAAAGAAACGGGCAATGTTGAGGATCGTAGACGCAGTGGTCGGCCAAGCAAACTTAGTGCAGCAGATGAAAGACACATCAAGCTTATTACCCTTCGAAATCGGAAGATGTCCAACAGTGCCATCAGCTCAGAACTGGCAGAAACCAGTGGGACCCAGGTACACCCATCTACTGTCCAGAGAAGTCTGGCCAGAAGTGGTCTTCATGGAAGAGTTGCAGCCAAAAAGCCATACCTCCGACGTGGAAACAAGGCCAAGCGACTCAAATATGCACGAAAACATAGGAACTGGGGTGCAGAAAAATGTCAGCAGGTGCTCTGGACTGATGAGCCAAAATTTGAAATATTTGGCTGTAGCAGAAGGAAGTTTGTTTGTCGAAGGGCTGGAGAGCGGTACAATAATGAGTGTCTGCAGGCAACAGTGAAGCATGGTGGAGGTTCCATGACCGTTTGGGGCTGCATTTATGCAAATGGAGTTGGAGATTTGGTCAGGATTAATGGTGTTCTCAATGCTGAGAAATACAGGCAGATACTTCTCCATCATGCAATACCATCAGGGAGGTGTATGATTGGCCCCAAATTTATTCTGCAGCAGGACAACGACCCCAAACATACAGCCAAATTCATTAAGAACTATCTTCAGCGTAAAGAACAAGAAGTCCTGGAAGTGATGGTATGGCCCCCACAGAGCCCTGATCTCAACATCATTGAGTGTGTCTGGGATTAAGATCTGTGGTTAGTTCTCCAAGATGTTTGGAACAACCTACCAGCCGAGTTCCTTCAAAAACTGTGTGCAAGTTGTACCTAGAAGAACTGATGCTGTTTTGAAGGCAAAGGGTGGTCACACAAAATATTGATTTGATTTAGATTTCTCTTTTGTTCATTCACTGCATTTTGTTGATTGATGAAAATAAATGATTAACACTTTCATTTTTGAAAGCATTCTTTGTTTACTGCATTTTTTCACACCTGCCTAAAACTTTTGCACACTACTGTACATAGCGTATTATCGTGATATTTCCGTCTACTTACCCTTTACCTGTTTTCTTCAGGGATAAGTGTACTCATCAGGTTCGTTACTGGGTTGGTCTACTGTTGCACCTTAAGATTAATAACACACACACACATACAAAGTATAATATATGGCAAAGAAAAGAATAACACACACACAGTCCGCTTTCCATAGTACTCCAAGAGACTTACTTATCATAAGCCCGAACAACATACAATGTCTTAGATAAATCTCAGACCTAAATATTACTTTTGGTTGGCACTTGAACCAGATTTTTAATGTAAGCCGTGTGCTAGATGATTAGAAATTATTTTTTTAATATAGGGATTAAAATTTGTTAAGGGACAGGTGAAGATCTCCCCTCGGCACCACATCAAATCTGTTTCTTCTTTTCAAATGCTGCACAACTCTACTAAAACCACACTTAACTAGGTATGGTGTTGGAAAGCCAATAACAAAAATTTTGGCTTTCTCCCAAAGCAAAGGGTAGTTACGCTCTGTTTTATCCGGTATCCAAAAGTTGTGCAGATCATTTTTGAATACTGCTTGGGCTGTCGATCTGCTCTGAAGATCTACTAATTGTTCATGCACCTCAACTTCTACATTGTGGGCATGGAAGCCAAAAGGATCCAAAATCCACTCTCTAACATTCATGGTCAACAAGTCACCGAAATGCTACTCCATTTCATTATGCACATTTTTAATGTAATTAATGTATTTATCAAGATCTTCATCTTTTAATAAATCACTGTCAGTCGTGGATAGTGAAGGGAACTGACCAAACTCCCAATGTCCAATATTCTTCCAGAAAATATTAAGATTCCCAATAAAAGCTTTTATAACATCCTTGCAGTTTATTAAATTTAAGTTTTTCCTTTGGAGTTGCTTGTTTAAAACATTCAGTTTTTCAAAAATATCCGACAAGTAATGTATTTCTGATTTAGCAGACGTAATTAATTCTCCCAGGATTTTTCCTTAAAAAAAATGACTCTATACTTGTCCAAAGAGAGACAAGTCTGCAGAGACAATTCCCTTTTGACAGCCAGTGAACTTCGGTGTGGAATAGAAGGCTTTGAAATTTTTCCTCAATTTCTTCACACAGCTGTTGGAAGAGACGGTCTTGAAATACATTGGATTTGTTGACGGTAACTGCCTTAATGACAGCTGATAGGAACTCATGAAGATGGTTCTTGGCTACTAAGTGCTGCTGATGTATGACAAAACCCATTATATTTTCTGACCACTGGAGCAGCACCGTCTGTTGTGCATACAATAATATTCAGAATTTGATTATGTTTCTGCTTTTGATACCCTTCAAGCACCTTAATAATTGACTTTCCCTTGGTGTCTGTTTTAAGCAGGCAGGCAAATAGCATTTTTTCCTTTAATTGGTCTGAATCGGGAAATCTGACGTAGGCCATGAGCAGAGATTCATTATTTGGGAGTGTCGACTTTTCTAACTGCAAGGAGAACTGCTTTGATTTCAGTTTTCCCACCAATTGCTCCTCGACACTGCTCACCATCTTGTCTATCTTTTGGGAAACTGATGAGTCACTTAAAGGAATGCTTCTTGTTATTTCATGTGCATTCAAATTTGTTAACGTTGACAACACGACTGAGATAGAATGCAATATTATTGTGAGGTTTGCCACTTTTAGCTATTAATCTGGAAATTTCATAAGACACATACAGTTACTTATTTATTTTAGAGGCTATGTTGTTAAATACACTTGTAATAGATCTGCTAATACATTTTTTGTGAAGTTTTTTAAAATATTCCAAAGGCTTGTCCTTGAAATCTTTATGCCTTATTTCAAAGTGATTTTTGAGCTTTATTGGCTTCATGCTGTCATTGGAAAGAATTTTTTCACAAATTAAGCACATTGGCAGTTTTTTGTAATATGGAGCCTCAATAAAACAGAAGGATAGATAATCATGGGAGTATTTGCGGCACTTTTTCTTTACTGTAGCCATGGGTACTCTGAAATATTAGTAAAAATAAATACCAGTGGCTTAACTTTAACAAATTTTAGACATAAAAGACTGTTCTTTTTAGTTATTTGTACACTACTCTTTCCCAGCATAGTCCTGTTCAGTCTTTGTATCTTATACTAAAATTCTTACAACTTCATATTCATACGAACTCATTCAAATTCATTCATACAAATGAATAAATCCGATGCAGCAGTAAAAGCAAGAGTAAAAAGCGTTAAAAAAAAGTCACAATGTACTCAAACGTTTATCTCAATTCATGTAGAATGCTTCCCCATCACAGGGTTTTTCTGAGGTATATGTGAGCAGTTTTTAAATTGGTTGACCATTCAAATAAAAACTAAAATGGACGGGACTCTGAATTCATGAATACAACATCACAGATTTATGAATACAACATCACAGAGTTTCAAATAAGTCACATAAAGAATATACTCACTTCTGTTATAGACAAACACCTCTCAAAACATTCAACTATACTTGTACAACACTCATGATGCAACTAATTTCAGCAAAATAAGAGAATAAGCAGACTTCCAACATCTTCTTGGTTGTCAGCAGTGTAAAGATAATGCAAAAGTATCAAAAGACAGAGCTTACAGTTCAAAGGCAGCAAAATTTCTTGATAAAGACTCTTGATTCTTGATCACTACAATCACCAACCATTTGAAAGGAGACTGGAAAAAGATAACTGACTGACAAAGAACTGAAGGAGAGAAGGGATGGAAGAAGATGACATCGCTGGGGTCCATATCGGTTCCAGATCGATGCTCACTGGCTTTCACCACCAAATGAGTGTTCGAGTAAGTGTGTGTTTCAAAATTTAATTTTGAGCACTTACTAGTGCCCAGAAATATTTGACCCGCCAGAACCTCATATGGCCCGTGTTGGCAATGACTGGTCTAACCAATCTTTCACCAATCCTAATAGCTAACCAGAAAATATGAAGTATGTATAAAACAAGGATTCATTCAGTAACCAGGAAGTCTTTAAACAAAAATAATCACAGGTTTTGGATAAGGAGGTATCTCGTGTTATAACCTAAATACTGTCATGCTGATGACGGCAGCAGTGATGAACTCACAGTGGATGCTGGGAGCAGCATCATAGTAACAGGAACACAAATTCCACCACAAAGTGATGATCATACCAAAGCAAAACTGGATAATAATAATGTGAAAAAATATAAAACTTTCAAACAATAATTCAAAAAATGTTATTAATAGTACATTTACATTTTTGAAGTAAAAACCCCAGTAGCATGTGTATGAAAGGACTGCAGAAAGCTGAAAAAAAAATAAAGAAGCCAAAAACAACACAAAATCCCAGGAGTTATACTTAAATAATTTCTAAATGTCAGGTTACAGTTGGCAAAGAATTAAAAACATAATCTTCATCATGACAGCAATAAGTAATGGGTTTAGACAGGTAGAAGCCTCCTGTGTGATATTAAATCGGACTAAATATAACCATATTATTGAAGACACATCTTGCAATAAATAGTGTGGAAAATACTATTCAAGTCAAGATGAAGTGTACTGTAGCATTTAAATATACAGTGCAAATTTTCTGCAATATTTTTCCAGACAAACTCACACCTGTTGGTTGCTAGTTATTTTTAATGTGTAGTCAAAGTAACAAAATCTATTTGATATGACTTTTGAACATATGTGGACTTTTTCAAGTAAGGAGGACAGAAGTTTCAAGGTAACATAGTTATACTTAGTAATCATGTGTTGCATGTTGAACTTCACTGTTCTCTATATGTGTGACAGCAATGACTCTATAAGCCTATATACAGTACAGTGCCCTCCATAATGGTTGGGACAAGACACATTTTTCCTTGATTTACCCCTCTGCTCCACAGTTTAAAACTACAAATCAGGCAATTCAGATGTGCACATTGCAGACTTTAATTTAAGGGTATCTATGCATTTTGGTCACACCATGTAGAAATTACAACACTTTTTACACATGGTTCCCCCATTTCAGGGCACCATAATGTTTGGGACATAGCAATGGTAGGTATATTAAAGCAGTCATAGTTAATACTTTGTTGCATATCTCTTGCATCCAATGACTGCTTGAAGTCTGTAATTCATGGACATCACTAGGGCCTCATGCATAACGCTGTGCATAGAATTCACACTAAAACATGGCGTACGGACAAAAGGGGAAATGTTCGTACTCACAAAAAAATCCAGATGCATAAATCTGTACATTCGCCAACTTCCACGTTCTTCCGCTCCATAAATCCCAGTCAGCGTGAAAAGTAACACACGTGCATGCGCCTGCTGCCACTCCCCAAACTCCTCTCAGAATTTTGCCTCTTTGAATATGCAAATCAATATAAATAGCCCTTAAGCTCAGCGTTCTGTGAAAAGGCAATGGTAAAAGCACAGGGGGAAACAGAAGAATTTCAGCGAATACCAAGTGGAGGCAAGGAAAAGCAGACTATTTGTTGGTATAAACAACAAAAGTTGATCAAGTGACATAGAGTGTCAGAGAAACTCGAAAGCTCAAGTTCACAAAGTCGCACAGTGCCCGAAATAAAAAAGAAGTTGTCAGATATCAAAGTCGCCATGAAAAGGCGAGTCGTAGCCCAACGCTTGTGTCATATGAAAGCTTATTAGGGTACAGAGAAAAGAAAAAAAATAGGGACACAGTGGGAAAAATGCTTGAAATGTCAACATTAATCTCGAAATTTCCACTTTAATCACGTAGTTTATTTTGTCATTTAAGTAGAACATCATAAACTTCATCTTAAAATTGTTTCATTTACTAGTTTCTCAAATCCCATCATAACTAAAGTAGCACATTAAATGCTTTGTTTTGTATGTGTTCTTCTATGTGCTCTATGTGTGTGAATCACTACTTGCTTCTTAAATGGGCTTTCTCTTCCTCCGACAGGACACAGAATCCATTACATTCATGATATTACAGCTCTTTGAAAAATGTAAATACTGAGATGTATACTTGATATCATTTTCATGATGATAGGAATTAAAGCATGTATTAAACATGGGAACATGGTGGCGCAGTGATAGTGACGAGCTTGCGCCTCGTCCAGAGATTGTTCAAGCCTCACGCAAGATGCATGCTGTGCCGTGCAAAGACTTCAATGAAACAACTTATTGCAGCAGTACTGTCTCTTTCAAACGTACTAACCCCCAATTCCTGGCCTTACTTTTCTTTTTCCAAATACCAAATCGCCACACAGTCAGCTCTATAATAGATGTAAAGCCATCTGTAAGCTGAGAACACCAATTCTTCAGAACTTTTAAGGAACATTGAAACATCTTCGTAGTATATGTTTAATTATACTATCCATCTATCCTTCCAGTGTCACGCCATCCCCAGCAAGAATACAGCGCAAGGCAGGAACAATCCCTGAACTAGCTAGCGCTGCGACACTGTGTCCTCACATATTTAATTATTAACAGTATAGATTATTTAAATGTTAACATTTTATCTGTAAAATGTAATAAACGTATTTTGCTGCATTTCATCTTAAAAATGATATCATCATCATATGTAAATACGCGCTTTATAAAGTGGCTCAGGTTGTGCAATATTATAACTATATCACAAGTTTACAGTGAGGTAATTGAACTTATAAGTACAAACAGTTCTACAAGGAGCACTTGATGGACTGATTGAGTGTGTTTATAGTTCTTGGGATGAAACTGTTTCTGAACCGCGAGGTCCATACAGGAAAGGCTCGGAAGCGTTTGTCGTATGAGAGCAGTTCAATAGAATGTGCGCATGGCTGAGGCAGCATGTGCTTGATGCTGTATACCGATAATTCTCTTTCCGACCAGCTGCTGTAGAGCTGTGATTCCACACTCAGATACAGTGGGATAAATACTTTAGAGTAACAACGCTAAAGCAGCTATAGTATGTGGAATAGTTTGGTCATTCCGTGGACCATTATATTGTTACAGGTTAATTACAATCCGATACCTTAAAATAATAAACAATATGCGGTTAATTTCAGTGCATTTGATAAAGCTGCGTCAGGGATGTGGATCTAAAAAAGAAAGGGAAACCACACTGGAACAAAAGCACTGCTTTGATGTTGGGTGCCGCCAGTTTGCAAAACCAAGTGGAGAACTTGAGTACGCCAAGCATTTAGCTTGTGAGAAAATGTGCATGGCTTTACGCCAAGTTTAGGTTTTACACATCACAATGTGAACGTGGAAATGGGCTTACGCATCATTTTTGTGCATACACACCGTTTATACATGAGGCCCCATGTCATGAGTATCTTCATTGGTGATGCTCTGCCAAGTCTCTAATGTAGCCAACTTCATCTCCTGTTTGTTTTGGGGGCTTCCCCCCTAAAGGTTTCCCTTCAACATGTTGACATGCTCAATTGGATTTAAATCAGGTGACTGGCTTGGCCATTCAAGAATTTTACATTTTTTAGCCTTGGAAAAACTCCTGTGTTGTCTTAGCAGTATATATTCTTATTTTAGTATGAAATCCCATCCAGTCTGTTTGGAAGCATTTACTGGAATTTGAGCAGATATTTCTATACACCTAAGAATTTATTGTGCAACTGTCGTCAATAGTTACATCATCAATGAAGACAAGTGTGCCAGTAATTGAGGCATCCATACATGATGAAGCCATAACTCTCCCAAACCACCATGTTTAACAGATGAGGTGGTAAGGTGGTAAGCTTTGGATCTTGGGCAGTTCGTTTTTGTCTTCACTGTTTGCTCTTACTATCACTATGATATAGGTTCATCTTTGTCCACTAGACCTTTTTCCAGAACTCTGCAGGCTCTTTTAAGTATTTTTTCATAAACTGTAATCTGGCCACCCTATTTGTGTGGCTAACTAGTGGTTTAAATCTTGCAGAGTGGTCTTTGCATTTCTGTTCATGAAGTCGTCTGTGGATAGCAGTCTCTGATACATATACATCTGGCTCCTGAAGACTGTTTCACATCTGTGGGACAGGCTTTTGGGGCTTCTTCTTTACCATAGTGAGGATTCTTCTGATATCAGCAGTAGAGGCCTTCTTTACCCTGTCTTCCTTTGCAGTTACAGTATTGAGCATACCAGTGTGCTTTTTCTTCTTAATGATATTCCATGCAGTTGATTTTAGGTAATCCTAAGGTTTTTGGATTCTGTAATGGTTTTATTCATATTTTTAAGCATCATAATGGCTTTGTTGACTTCCATTGGCACTGCTCTTGTCCTCATGTTGAACAATTGCAAGTAAAGACACCTAACGTAGTTTGTAGTTAGAAGCAATCCTAGGTGTTCTATACCTGCATTAATGAAGCAATGAAACACACTTGAGTAATCACAAACACCTGTGATGCCAATTGTCCAAACATTATGGTGCCATAAAATAAAAAGTGTTATTTCTACATGGTGTGACCAAAAAGTATGCAAATACTCTAACATTAAAGTCTGCAATTTGCACTTTAATCGCTGGCAGAGAGGTAAATAATGAAAAAATGTGTTTTTGTCCCAAACATTATGGAAGGAACTGTATACAAAGTATAGCATCCCAGCCAATAAACTCTTAATCAGGCCATACGTTAGGGGACTATATACAACAAGTAATACAACAGGAATGAACAAAGTTACAACCGCATGTACAGCACAGAGACATTCTTGCTCAAATGTCTGGCTATCTTGCACCACTCCTCCACACTCGGCTAATGAATTGAACAGCAAGCATTTCTAGTCAAATGTGGACCTTCCCTTTACTAAAGTGATGTGCTTAAGAAATAATCAGAAAATCTTAAGGATACAGGGCAGTCATTGTAATAACTTTTTGTAACACAGGGACACCAACATTATTCTAGCAGCTAAACATTTAATAACTTAATTTTAGATTCTTGTTAAGTGGATAATGAACAGACATAAGTTCTCTTAAATATCTATATGGTTTATAATGTCATTATCCTTCACTTTAGAGATTTTGTGACTGTTCATTTTTAAAACATTGAGCATGTCAATATAAAATCTGATGATATGTAGGGATACAACTTGATGTCAAGACCAACTTGAATGAAGTATGAGCAGCGTACATATGTGAAATCAGATGTACAGTATTTCTTTACTGTGGCCCTAATCACACTCCAGGGTTGCTACAAGATGCCATTAATTGTGAAAAAAATTAGAGCACATTATTTGTCAGATTTTTTCAAACCTATTTCAAATCTGATATATTTGTGTTTGGCTTAACAGACCATTCATACTTGTGATTTCAATAATACACAAGTAGTATTATAACAATAATTATTTTTAAAAATTGCAAATTGGTTTTAAAATTACAGTAATCATACTCTAAAGGAAAATGCCAGATTTAACTCTTAAGAGCACAAAATAAAAATGTAATATTTCATTTACATCATTTGTAAAGCACATTGAATTATACTCTGTATTGTGCTACATAAATAAATGTTATAATGAACCTTTAGCTCCCAGTTTTCTATTTCATTCATGCATTAACTCGACTATTTTTAGAACTTTCTTTTTCAAACAACATATATACATATGTGTTTCCTTTGCTAGTATGGCCCAACTACCACTCTATTCATTTCCTTTTTTGTATCGAATTAAATAACTGTCATGTTTTATAATTTTCTCATAAATCTCCTGTATACGGGCAGAAAGAAGCCTTTTCACAGCTCAAAAAAAATATTACAGTAATTATTCAATCTAATATTTAGAGAACAGGTAAGAGGGTCCTGCATTTGAAGAAACACTGTTCTCATTAATTTATGAATTTATGTATTATTGTATTTTCGGCAATTAGATATTCAGCTATCTACCAGTCCATTTTCTTTTTTCCAGTTTGTACAACACAAAACTGCAAATGGTATCGAGCACAGGCAGGAACCATTCTTCGATGGAGCACTCATCCATTCTAGGACCTCAGTACAGCAGACACCCTCACTCTTCCAAATAAGAATTTAAAGTCACCAATTAAAACATGCAAGTCTCATTCTGTACTGCTGTTTTTACTGCAGAGTATTCATCTCTTAGCCAAGTTATGACTGATAAAGCAACGTTCACATATTGTATGTACTGTTGTTAACATATAAATGTAAAATGCTCTCAATGGCAAGATGTGTTCCCTTGTTAAGTGCTCGCGTGATTTTGGTGCACGGTGGTGCACATGTGCATGTGAAGAAAAATCTATTGAAAGGAGACTAGACTGCAAGACCGGAGGTTTTCTTAGTAGAGAAGTTTCAGTGTTGTTGTTTTTCCTCCGTCAGTATATTACCCAAGCGTACACTGTTAATAGTTTATTTGCCATTACACGGACATTTAGTCAATGCGTCAACAACTGTATATTCCCTTTATTAAAAGATAACGACTTGGCTCGGGAAGACTGTAGAAATGTATTTACCTTCCTCACTGCATCAACTCAAAACACTTTGGACCAGGCCCAGAACCAACCTCCGAGTGGCCCAGCCTGTGGTCCTGCCAGGTCTTCAGACTGCAACTAAAATGGTCTCAAATGCAACCAAAAATAGGCTTTGGCGATTATCATTTCTACTTAGTTCGCCAGTTGCGAATGAAATCAATGAAACTTTAAACTAATTGTATTGTAACAGGTGCAAAATTACATTTTTTACTGTTAAATGGATGTGTCGTTAACATGCCTCGGTACGGGTTCCCCCTTGCATAACCCTGAAACGTATAAAGGATTGTTTATATCCCGCGCTCGGTGCGAGGGAGTCACGGCAAAAATGACGTCAGACTTGGAGACGTACGCGGGAAAATATTTTTAAGTACACGGCGCTGCTGAGGGGACAGCCGTGAATTTCAGCGTGAGGCTGGTTACGCTTGTGCCGGAATAATGAACAAAGGGCTGAATATGACTCAACCAGTCATCAAGACATTTGAAATTGATCTTCCCATCATATAGGTCATCTGTTATGAATATATCTGTGCCCTGTGGAATTCAGTTGTCCCTTCTGATTTGGCACGGCACACTAAGGTGTGATTGGCACCAATCTCATTGTTTTCCCGCATCTTTGCATGCCGTTTCTCTTTTTATTTAACGCATAACCCATGCAAAATACCGGTCTATCCGACATTAAACATGTAAGAGCAGTCGCCTGCCCTCTCTTTCGTTACGCATAACGATGTGATGAAGTCTGCTTTTTAAGATGTAAGGTGTATTACGGTCATTTCGACGGACTGCTCTGTGATTGGTAGCAGACAGTAAACTTTGTTAAAATGGTATAAAAAATGCCACTTTCTTAGTTGTTACTTAAGTCGTTTTGTTGTGAACACTATATGTTCTGCTTCCAATAAATTCTTCAACGGGAGATCATCAACAAAAAAAACATGGAAAAAAGATTTAGAAAAATAATAATAGTGATAATTATAATTAGTAATTCATTACTTGACACCCAAGAATTATGTACAAAGGGATTTTAAAGACAAATCATTACAATAAATGTACCAATCCACTTTCACGCCATACGTGGTGCCTTGATCTTATACATTTACTCATGTAGTTTTTTTCTGGGGGTCAGGGAAATAATTTCAACAGGAAAAACTTTGTTGTGGAAGTCAAGTTTAACCTCTGTTAATGTGTGATTAAAACCGTGTGAGTGAAATAGTTGAAGTTCTATGAAAAATATCCCTTACCTGTCATGACCATCACTGTAAATCGGGGGAGGATCTCATGTTTCAAAATGGAAACAAATGTTATTGCTGATACTTTGCCCTTTTTTGATTGTATGCACTTTGAGATGTGCCTGGGTCAGATGTGATCAAAATATTTATTTTTTATTTCAAAAGTGGAAAAAAGTATTGCTACAACTCGTTTCGGTTATAACTTTTTGTTTTTATACATTTTGATGTGCATGTGTCGCAATTGATAAACATTACTTGTTTTTAAATACATTCGTGTTGATTTATAATTTGACATTACCTGCTGCTGAAAATGTCTTGCCCAGCTAATTTCATGGTTTGAAATTCTGGCCCAACTGAAATTGCAATTGAATAGCCCTGCTTTAGACCAGTCGCAAGGACATGTATACTGTTGTCTTAACACGTTAAAATAACGGTTGGTTATTTACAGAAGTACAGAAAATCAATTTATCTTATTTTGCATACCCTGTGCTTTATTTTAGCGCTACAGAGGCACCTTGATGATTGTTATGTGGTGCAGTGAACTTCAAAGGGCTGCAATACGACGCATGGTTTGATTAGCTGCCGTTTTATTAGCAGATAACAATTACGATCTGACAAGCATCTTAATGTCAAGCGAATGCAAATACATCGCCAAATGCAAACATTCTTAGCCGTGTGTTGTTTTTGTTACTTTGATCTTTTATTGATCTTTGTCGTAATGTCCAAATAACTTTAACAACGTGTATTCTTAATTGATGTACGTGATGCTGAGCACTATAGTATTTGGTAAATGGACTTATGATATTATTTTAGATACGTACAGTGAACATGAATTGACAAACTGTGTTAAGTTAAATGGTATTTTCTCGTTTTAACTGTCAGGGTTCTAATGTCTGTATGTACAGTGGTGTGAAAAACTATTTGCCCCCTTCCTGATTTCTTATTCTTTTGCATGTTTGTCACACAAAATGTTTCTGATCATCAAACACATTTAACCATTAGTCAAATATAACACAAGTAAACACAAAATGCAGTTTTTAAATGATGGTTTTTATTATTTAGGGAGAAAAAAAATCCAAACCTACATGGCCCTGTGTGAAAAAGTAATTGCCCCCTTGTTAAAAAATAACCTAACTGTGGTGTATCACACCTGAGTTCAATTTCCGTAGCCACCCCCAGGCCTGATTACTGCCACACCTGTTTCAATCAAGAAATCACTTAAATAGGAGCTGCCTGACACAGAGAAGTAGACCAAAAGCACCTCAAAAGCTAGACATCATGCCAAGATCCAAAGAAATTCAGGAAAAAATGAGAACAGAAGTAATTGAGATCTATCAGTCTGGTAAAGGTTATAAAGCCATTTCTAAAGCTTTGGGACTCCAGCGAACCACAGTGAGAGCCATTATCCACAAATGGCAAAAACATGGAACAGTGGTGAACCTTCCCAGGAGTGGCCGGCCGACCAAAATTACCCCAAGAGCGCAGAGACGACTCATCCGAGAGGTCACAAAAGACCCCAGGACAACGTCTAAAGAACTGCAGGCCTCACTTGCCTCAATTAAGGTCAGTGTTCACGACTCCACCATAAGAAAGAGACTGGGCAAAAACGGCCTGCATGGCAGATGTCCAAGACGCAAACCACTGTTAAGCAAAAAGAACATTAGGGCTCGTCTCAATTTTGCTAAGAAACATATCAATGATTGCCAAGACTTTTGGGAAAATACCTTGTGGACTGATGAGACAAAAGTTGAACTTTTTGGAAGGCAAATGTCCCGTTACATCTGGCGTAAAAGGAACACAGCATTTCAGAAAAAGAACATCATACCAACAGTAAAATATGGTGGTGGTAGTGTGATGGTCTGGGGTTGTTTTGCTGCTTCAGGACCTGGAAGGCTTGCTGTGATAGATGGAACCATGAATTCTACTGTCTACCAAAAAATTCTGAAGGAGAATGTCCGGCCATCTGTTCGTCAACTCAAGCTGAAGCGATCTTGGGTGCTGCAACAGGACAATGACCCAAAACACACCAGCAAATCCACCTCTGAATGGCTGAAGAAAAACAAAATGAAGACTTTGGAGTGGCCTAGTCAAAGTCCTGACCTGAATCCAATTGAGATGCTATGGCATGACCTTAAAAAGGCGGTTCATGCTAGAAAACCCTCAAATAAAGCTGAATTACAACAATTTTGCAAAGATGAGTGGGCCAAAATTCCTCCAGAGCGCTGTAAAAGACTCATTGCAAGTTATCGCAAACGCTTGATTGCAGTTATTGCTGCTAAGGGTGGCCCAACCAGTTATTAGGTTCAGGGGGCAATTACTTTTTCACACAGGGCCATGTAGGTTTGGATTTTTTTTTCTCCCTAAATAATAAAAACCACCATTTACAAACTGCATTTTGTGTTTACTTGTGTTATATTTGACTAATGGTTAAATGTGTTTGATGATCAGAAACATTTTGTGTGACAAACATGCAAAAGAATAAGAAATCAGGAAGGGGGCAAATAGTTTTTCACACCACTGTATACTGTGTGTTCAGTGTGTAAAATGCACCCCAGAATCGTTGTTCTGAAAACAACGCAGGCAGTCCGCTCCCGTTGAAGTCCACTCCAGTGTTTAGTTCCGATGTTCCTCCCCCTTGAACAACCGCATCTTCTGTGCAGAACTGGATGGTAACAGGGAGAAAGCATTTGGATCATGATCGCAGCATTCGGAAATGAAAATCCCGAGACGTGCTTCTCCTCGCTGAAAACGGTGATCAGTCCTGAGGCACCCGTCTCGCCTCCGGAAAACGAACCCCTCTTTATTCGGAACACCTCGTTCAGACGAAAGTCGCAGAGTTCCAGTGGTACTGGTAACCCGGAGGAGAGCATCACCAGACCTCTAGTCCCCGGCGCTTGTGCCGCAGCTGCCTACATCATGACATCGGGCGAGTTCCTGCAAGGTTCACCGCTGTACCTACGCAGCTCCAAAAGGAACTTGTTCTACAAGGTGCTGTGCTTTGCAATTCTCGTCTTCCAAGGAGGCGTCCTGGATTTTTACCTGATCGTCTTCACTGATCTGTATTGGTGCTCCTGGATAGCCACTGACCTGGTGGTCATGACGGGCTGGGGGATCTTTTTCTTGAAAAACGCGAGGAGCAAGCGAGAGCGAGCTTGCAACCTACAGCCCCCAAAGAGCGCGCTTCATCACGGCGACTTCACCTTTGCATACCTGGCCTGGCTCATCTATGTGATTGCTTGTACTCCCAAGGTGGTGCTCATTTTAGAAACGTCCATCCTGGATCTCATTGAACTCAAGGTGCCCCTGGGCATCACTGGCTTCAGGATTATAATGATGCTCTCTGTGCCGCTGCTCTACTGCCTGATTAATTCGATAACCGAGGATCAGACTGGGGTGACGCGTTTCCAGTCACAATATTATTATATCGGCACTTGCCTAGACCTTCTGGACAGCTTCACTCTGATCGAGATGCTGCTCATGAGTGAGATCCCAACACTCTACCTCAAGTACACGGTCATTGCCGTCTATTTCTGGGTTCTAAGTCTCCCAGTTCTTTGGCTGTATGAACTGAACTCCTCGCAAATGGGGTGCAGGTGGATCTGGGCAAGGTTTCTTTCGGGCGTCTTAGTTAACGTTCCCCTGTTGGTTGTCAGGTGCTTCCTGGTTTATGTGTATCAGCTTCCGGCATCGGTCTTTATGTTCAAAAACATGTTCTTCTTAGGTTGCAAATGCCTGGAGCTGATGGAGCAGTGCCTCACCCTGAAAGGGGCCAGGAGGTATTCTAGCACCCCGGTGCCTTTCACGCATTGCATCTCCGAAAATGATATGTGTCCTCATGGGTATGTGAATACGCTGGCAGTGACCACTCAGAATTAGGTTGAAGGAATGGTGTTTGGGTGGCAGTGCTTGCTTGGATCCATCTCATGGCCTCCTGCAGTTACGGAACAGTTTTTCTACAGTTCAATCATTCTACAGGTGCTATTTTCCAATATCACCCAATCTTCAATAAAACAGATATGGAGACAGTGAGTGGTAAAGGCATAAGAACGTTGTCATGATGGTAAAGTTTAAACCTGAGTCTATTTGTACCATTAACATATACTTGCTCCCTATTTTTTAACTTAAAAGTATTTATTATTAATTGCACTTTAGCCAGCTTTCAAAATGTTTGCTCAAATGTGAATTGCTATTTCAACAAAATAAGGTAAAACTGAAACTATAGTTATTAGTTTATTTCCAATGTAAATATTAATAAACCGTGTGGCAGTATGCCATGATATACTGGTTATGAACAGAGTTAAAAAAGAATACAGAGTAAAAAAAATCCATAATCCATAAAGGATGTGCACACTTGAGATCAATGGCTTTAATTAATTACTCTTTAAGAATAGGGTCAACCTTTTTTATGGCTCTCATACATTCATCCTATATAGAGATCCTGCAGTTTTTCCTAAACTTTTTTTTTTATTTTAAATTTTTTTTGGCATATTCAGGCATTACTCATTTTAAATAATTCCATAAACCCATGAAAAGGGGTTAAAAAACCAAAGGGTATAAATGATTCAATTTTCAGAATGTGCTGCTTTTTCTTTCTTTTGGTTTTCCAAATATTCTACAATTCACTGGCTTATTCCAATGTGAATGACTTTCATTGTTTCATTATTGGTTCTTTGCATGTAGTTCTGATTTGCATAATTTTTGTTTTGAAATGAAAATGGCATAAATGTGTATCAGCGTAATTTATAGATTCAGACACAGTACACCTTTCAGTACTACTGTATAAATAAAATATTTTACCAGCTTGGAACACCTTTCAGCTTAATAACAATTATGTCTGTGCACAGTTTTCGCATGTTTTGCCAGTTCCAAATCCCTCCAGTAGGCAGTTAACTTCTTTGTATTGTAAATAGCAAATGTACTGTACCTTGTATTTTCCTTGAAAAATATCCCTAGCTGTATTAGTAGTTGTACTTGTTATAGTAAAACAGTGAGAACAGCAGTAACCCTAAATGTTCTTTTTTGGTTGATTGTTTTGGTTACTTATTATAGTGGTATTTTTGAAATATATCTTATTCTTTTGTATTCTTTATATGTTTCACAACGCACTGTAGGGATCTTTATTTGAAGATTCCCATCTAAGCTAAATAACAGTTGGTAGCCATTGCTCCTGAGCCAAGGGTATAAACAACTTTTGAAAACTTTTTATTGGTGAAAACGTTAGCAGTCACTGCCTTTTTTCCTGTGAATTTTTATATCATTTAATGAGCCATAAATCAATGAAATTTAGTTACATATACAACAGAACATTCTTAGGATACTGGAAATAAGGGCTAGAGGGTACAATGACATACTTTTAATGTAACTCTTCCAAGTACAGTAGTTTACAATCGACTGTCAGAATGCCGATTTTCCCTAGGTTTTAATGTGAGCTCAGTCTGTAAAATGTGAACCTTCTGTTAGTGCCCTAGCCAGAAATATTTGTATGCAAAGAATGTTGCGTGATCTACCTGTATTTCAAGTGCAGTTTAAATTGGTTGTTATCTCCTGGAGGTGTGCCTTCAGAAAATAAGTGATTGTTTCTTTCTAAATGTATCTTCTAAACTTAGTTTTCATTTTCCAAATGTGTCAGATTCTCAATCAGAAATATTGAAAAAAAACTCACACCAAGCACAATGAATATACAGTAAAATGGAGTACTAGGGTATTGTACCGTGTTAGCCATTATGAATGTAGAGAAAAGTCAAGCAAAATGACTCCTTTTATTGGCTAACTAAAAAGATTACAATATGCAAGGTTTCGAGGCAACTCGGGCCCCTTCTTCAGGCAAGATGTAATCAAATTTAGATTACATCTTTAGATTTAGATCACATCTTGCCTGAAGAAGGGACCCGAGTTGCCTCGAAACCTTGCATATTGTAATCTTTTTAGTTAGCCAGTAAAAGGTGTCATTTTGCTTGACTTTTCTCTACAGTAAAATGTAGAAATGCAGTAGTGATTTTCAAAGTGAGGGGCTAGATTTTGTTTAGTGATTACAACCTGCATCTTAGGTGTAGGTTTCACAACAGAAAGAGAAATTGTCTGTAGGAGAGGAGATAGCCATTTATACAAACTTTTCCTGTCATTCTGTGATGAAGGGCAATAGATTTACCATTCTGAAAATAGGTGCTGTTTATTGTAAGCAAGGTAAAGCCAGCTAAACATAGTGCATGCATTATAATATGTCTTAGAAAATATTGTACATCAAATAATATGGTACATAAAAGTCTAGATCAGTTTTCATCTAAGATCATAAAAGCACATTTATGTTAAACTAAGTAATATGCAAACGGAAAACAATTTGTGAAGCACAGTGGTGCAGTAAGTAGCATCGTTACCTTATTGAGGCTGAGTTTACTCCTAGCCCAGTTACTTTCTGTGAAGAGTTTGTATTTTTCTAAGTGTTCATGTGATTTTATCCAAAGCCTTGCTGTTGGGTGGCTGACAAATCAAGGGTGTGTGCTTGTTCCTGTGTTGTTCTTTTTAATGAAGGGGTTTTCCCATTTTGGATTATAACTCCTTAAAGATGGGTTCTGACATTTTCCACCATGGATATGATTAGAGGTCAAACTGGATAGTCAAATGGGTGAATAAAATAAATGTAATTGTTGCCTTGGTTATTCGTTTTTAAAATGTACTTGGTACAGATGACAGGAAGAATTTCTACTCATACTTCTGTAGACACTCCTCTCCGACTCCTCTCCATCTATCAGTCAAACTTTATTTTATATATAGTAGAAGCCTTTACAGTGAGCACCATGGAATGGTGCTTTACTTCACACTGTATAAAACAAACTAAAACAATTCAAGGTAATATTTTAGTCTAAAAGAATATCCCATTTTCTACATGAGTTAGTTCAGTGGAGTTCTCTCAGGGTGAGATTGTCCAGGAGATGCTGTGAGTACATTGGACATGTTTTCAATTCTGCATTGATTTTAAATTTTTGGGGGGCTTCTGTGTTAATAAACAAATCAGAAACCAGTGAAGTGCTATAAAATGTGGAGAGTTACTCATTTGGTTAAGGTGTGACAGGGCATGAAAGTGGCATCAGGGTGACATGGAGCAAGTGAAAGGTCCAGTATGGGGGAAAGATTGAGAAAACTGCACTGGCAAATGGAGAGTACTTTTACATTCCAATGTATGCAAATGGGCATCATCAGGGGCTGGTATACTAAGTTATGCCTTAGAAGTGATTTCTCCAAAGGTATTAATGAAAGTGAGACCTCACCATGGTGGTGGCAAGTATATCTCCTCCAAGCCTACAGCTAGCAGCAGAGAAATTCAGTGTTGAATAGATGCAAAGACTCCAGGGGTCAAATGAGGAGATTCTAAGCTGGTAGCCTTAAGTACCATCAGTTTGACCCTGTAAATGATTTTGCATCTTGGCATGAAAGTATTTCTTAGATAGGATTCAAAGGTTTGTCCCAGGTAGTTTGTTATTTTGGTGTATACTCAGGAGGACCAAGTGAGAAGAAGGTTTGCTGTGCACATGGAAGGCAGAGAAAAAAAGTAGATGACATGTGGGAAGGAAGTCTGCTTTTGTAGTCCTTTGGGAGTTGAGAAATTGGCAAAGTTACCCCATCAATCTTTCATCATCATCCTGCACTGGAAGTCCCAGTAGAGTAACTAGTTTAACTCTGGTTTCCTATTTTCTTTGATGTTTTATGCATTCTCTGTTACTATATAATCCATGTGTGTTTTTAGTCTGTCCTATTTATATTATACTTGTGGTCCTTGTTGGCATCACCCCAGGTGTGGTGAGACACAAGGTGGTACTAGCCTATTTCATTATGAAAGTGTATCTATTTGTAATTTTAATGTTATAGTTAATGGTATTCCCACCCAGTGAGAAGTGTGCTATTTTAAAAAACTCCATTGCAATGGGTGATGTACTAAATGTATATTGATTTGAATATTAAACTATTTTATGTCATAGATATATATTCATGTTAATTGAACTGTTGTAAATTATATGGTAAAAATCTGTCCTGATGTAAATCATAGTAGTTATTCTTTTAAAAATGAAAATCAGATATCAGAGGAAGCTTTACCTTTTAAACATTTTTATAGCCTTAGCACAATGATATGCACTTTTTTAAAAAAACAAAACAATCACCATAAACCCTCAGGACACACAGCATACAGCTTTTTCCAAATTCTTTTTTGGAGGTTAATTTAGCATAGTTTAACTACCCTTACAATATAATGTTTCATGCAAGTGCAGAGAAATGCAAATCAATGTAATGTATATGTGTAAATTTTGCACAAATATTTAATTATTGTAAGACACAGCTAATCATTAAAAGACGAGGACAACTGAAGCACCCAATTGTGTGCTGCATGTAGTGCCTACAGAAAATATCTACCTGCCTTCAGCTTTCAAGTTTCATTTTTGCAGGAATTTTTTACCTTCACCTATTATGCAACAAAAACTATATAATTTTACTTAAGAATTTATCCATGTGTTTAGAAAGCTAGTCAGTTCCTGTTGGATATACCAGTATAAACCTTGCATATCTGAATTGGAAATTCATGTAGGTTTACTTAAGTTTGCAGATTTTCAGTGAGACTCAATTCCGGGTTTTGGCTGGACCACTAATAGCCTTTCATCTCCTTTTTCTGAAGCCACTCCACTACTGCTTTGATTATATATTAGAATATAAATCTTCACTTTGGAATAACATTTTTAGCTCACTGAAACAGACTCTTCTGAAGGATTTAATTCTCCCCTCATTGATCATTCTATTCTAATATGTCTCACAGTCAATGGCACTAAAAAGCATACCAATAATATAAGTGTGCCATAACAATACTTCAATACAGGTATGGTGTTACACAGATGAAGAACTATGTTCACACTGTAGTTGGCCTAACACTTTGTATTGCAACATAAATAATTATTTTCAATTCATTAGGTCAGGCAATTTTTTGCCACATAATTTCAGTGTCAGCAATGTGCCAGACACACTGTTTAAGAATGTAGCATTAATTTTTTAGACTGTGTCACCAGTTTTACATCTGAGGAGTGCCGTATAGACTTGTATGGTTCTAATTTAGATCTTGATTGGAAAAGGAAGGTAGACAATACGGCTTCTTCAATAAGATATGCATTTCACAAATCCTGTTTAGAATAAGCAAAATGATGTGATGGATTTTGACTTTTCCCACTAGAAGTTTTGAATGTACATTTCCAGATTTATACCTTCTTACATGCCTCTCATGAAAGGGGTTCTGCTTTGATAAGCATAATCCAGAATTGAATCATTTAAAAGAGTATTGCTTCTGAAACCATGTCAGCAAACTGAAGTTATCACAAGCAGATTCTGATGAAGACGATTTACATAAATTATGTTGAAATGCCATATCCAAATTGGTAAATACCTTTGAAAAACCTCCATCCATCACTTTATTTTGCAACATGTTTAAGCAGTACAGAGTCATAGCGCTAGTAACACATTAACATTTTTGATGTTAGATTAAATGTATAAAACTTTGATATTATGAAGTAATGGGGACAAATAAAGTTCAATCTAATATAATGTTTATATAAATGACAGGAATATCAATTGATAATATTCTGTTTAATTAATTGCAAAACAGGAAAACAAAAAATCTTGAGGGGCAAATATTTTCTGAAGGCACTGTAAATGCTTCTGTATTAAACTCATAGGCATGATACACCATATTGTAAATGTGCAATGATATTTTACAGAATCATATGTTATAAAATATTTTAATGCACTTGAATTAGCATATTGTTTAAATGTCTATTAATATCAGTTAAAATATAATGTACAGCACTCTGTTGATATATTTGGCTTACAAATTGAAATATAAAAATTTCTAAAAGCAACATTTATTAAACTTAGAAGAATATATCATGTTAGTCACTGCAAAGCCAGTTATTTGTGGTGGCTTTGATTAGTTTATGGTTCTTGTAAGGATTGTGCCTTGAAAATGCCACAAATAGACAACATCAGAAAACATTTCTGTTGCCTATTCCTGCTTTCATGACCAAGACTCAATTTTTAAATACCTGTTTATCTATTTGAGTACATGGTAAGGTCTGTTTAAAATTCCTGCTAAGGTAGAATTAGGGAACAACATTTCCCATTAGGTAGAAATAAATGCAGTCCAAATTTAATTTAAATAAAGCCAGAAACCGTATTAAACGTCTGCTGCAGTTTCTCATTTTAATTTGTTTTAGAAAGAAAAAAAATTCTTTTATCGATGTTTAATACTGGTTGTATACTACACATTGCAATGTAAAAGGAACCACATTTATTTAACCAAGCACTTCTTCATTTTTAAATTCAGGAAGGGTTAGCCAAGACCAAGGACGAAATGGGAATAAGTTATTTGAAATAGCCTTAGATTTTTTCATCTGCAAGAATATGGTCAGATAAGCATACCTGGATAGTAAAAGGCAAATATTATTTCTAAGCAAAGAGCACAAAATCATTTTAAAAGGTGCCAATAAGAAAGTAATGAATGAAAAGTACATGGAATGTTTATTGTGATAAAATTGGACATGCAAGCAACTCAGTCCTGTATCATGCATACATGTTTATATTAAACTAAATTATTTTCCCAAGAATATTTGAAACCTTATGTCTGTGTTTAATAGTAAAGCAAAGGAAGAGTTCTGTTTTCCAGGAAACTCGATCTACAAACATGAACACTTTGCCAGTTAGGAAAGGGGTAGTCTTAGAAGTGATTGCATGTTTTTCTTGTTATAAGGCATGTAACATCTAAGCCCTACATGTGGATGAGGCCACTTTGTGCAGGATGTCTTTGCTGTAACTTCATAAGCAAATCTGCCTTTGTCAAAAACTAGTTATGCAGTTCTTGGCCTGGGTTTTTCCTGCATGGATTTTACACATTCTCAGCTGGGCGTGCGAGAATTTTGTTTCTCTACTCATTTTTCTTCCAATTCCCAGAGATTATTAATTAGGTTTGACGATATTGTAAATGATTTGGAGGAAGCAAAAATTGTGCAACACATATCAAATATAGATTTATCAGTAGATAGGCAACTTGGATTTAAAAGGCAAAAATTATGCTTAATTAATTCTATGACAAAACAACTAAATCATGTTATCAGGGAGGTATGTATGATATTTGTTTTTTTAATTTTTAAAAAGTACCATAAAGTATTGATGGTTACAAATTTATCTAAAACATAGTAAACAATGAGTTATACTTTGAGGACAAATTTCTACAGGGATTGGTTACATGACCACTGCTCTTTTTAATTCAATTAAATGTTTGAGATAAAAAAGATAAAGATAAATGTAAAAAGATAGTTAATCTTGTTATGTGCTCAGATGTCGGAAAGCAAGATTGAAAGGCTCATATACTTAGGCTCACTGCTGATGGACCTGAACAGAATTCAGACTTGGGCAGATATGTGTCGGGTGAAGTTTAATGTAACAGTTGTAAAGTTTTACCCATAGAAGTTAAAAATAATATAGTTATAGACTGTGTCCACCTTATGAAAATGAGTTGGGAATTTCAGTGGATTCATCAGTGGGTACAGATGATTCAAGAAGATGGGATACTGGGTTACACAGCATGTTGTTTTGAGTACACATTGTGGAAAGTTTTGCTTTGGCTGTGCATGAAGGTTTTATTTGGAATAGCATCGTTTCATAGTACATAACAAAAATGACTGTGGTGGAGTCCACAGAATGCCTGCTAGGGTTTTTTTCAGGACTGCAGCAGTGAGAAAACATTCGAGGAGTTAAATCTTTTCTAATTACGTAAATGAAGATTAAGAAGTGGAATGATATTACGTGTTTAAAATTAAGGGTGGATGAGTCTGTAACTTTAAAATTAGGTCTTCAATAAAGCACATGGGGCACAGATGAAAGCTGAGTAAATTTTGCACAAATATTAAAAAGTATTTCTTTCTGTGGAGAAGAATACTTATGTGAAATTAGTTACCAAATAATGTACAGTAGTAGGTAACAGTACTTTGATCTTGTCTTGAAATATTTTGAAAGAATTTAGGTGAGTAGGCATTGCCGAGCTACACTGACCCGAAGGGCACGTTCGCATCATATATTTATGTTTTTATTTTTGTTGAAAACTCTATTGATCTTATATGAGTGGGTGTATATGATGGACTGACATTAAATCTAGAACTGATTCCTGTTTTGTACCCATTATAGCTTAATTTAGGCTTCTTCTACAGTATATGCAACTCTACAAATTAGCTAGCAGGTTTAAAACTTGGATGAATGGGTAATAGTAATTAGGTGTTACAGTGTAATAATCTTAGAAAGTGAACAGTGGAAAATACAATAAAAACTAGCATGACATTCTCAAACATGCTAAATCCAATTTAGATATATAGTGGGGGCGGCACGGTGGCGCAGTGGGTAGCGCTGCTGCCTCGCAGTTGGGAGACCTGGGGACCCGGGTTCGCTTCCCGGGTCCTCCCTGTGTGGAGTTTGCATGTTCTCCCCGTGTCTGCGTGGGTTTCCTCCGGGCGCTCCGGTTTCCTCCCACAGTCCAAAGACATGCAGGTTAGGTGGATTGGCGATTCTAAATTGGCCCTAGTGTGTGCTTGGTGTGTGGGTGTGTTTGTGTGTGTGTCCTGCGGTGGGTTGGCACCCTGCCTGGGATTGGTTCCCTGCCTTGTGCCCTGTGTTGGCTGGGATTGGCTCCAGCAGACCCCCGCGACCCTGTGTTCGGATTCAGCGGGTTGGAAAATGGATGGATGGATGGATATATAGTGATCAGAGCCTATCCTGGAAGCACTGGATGCAAGACAGGAACCGACAGTGGGAAAGGTGCAAGTCCATTGCAGGGTCTACTCACACACATATCCACACCCACCAAAGGCTGTTTTGGAATAACTATTTATCTTAGGGGATGTGAGAGGAAAACCAGAGTAGCTGGTGGAAAAGGTACACAGTTACTGATAAAAAGCATAAAACCCCTAAGAAATACCATTAGGTGCAGGAATTGAGCCAGGGGCCCCTGGATCTGAGAGGCAGCAATGCTAATCCTCTGTCCATTGCTCTACCCTACAAGGTGGTGTTTTTTATTTTTTACAGTTAAAAAATGCAATCTCTGTAATCTCAAAAAATAAACTTACTTACCTTCTTTCTTGCAATTTGGTCAAATCTAATTTTTTTCCTTTTACATGTTTACCTGTTTATAATTAATAATTTAATTATGGCAATATGTTTTTCATTAAACACTGTCAATTAAAAATATTATTTTTGTTTTATTGCAAGTCTACAAAAATAGTCAATCATAACTATTTGTAATTTTAATTGCATTATTTAAATTAATTATATTTGTTCAAGAGAGGTGCTGAGGTGGTGTTTAGCACTTCTGCTGCTCAGCTCCAGGGGTCTGGGTTTGAATCTTAACTTGGTCACTGAATTTGCATGTTCTCCTGTTGTGTCTGTTTTTTTTTAACTAGAGATAAACACTTTTCCTCTTACATCCCAAACTCATAAATGTTAGGTGAAATGGTGAGTCTAAATTGACTCAGTTTAGGAAGGTGAGTGCCTTTTGTCTAGTGCCCCATCCAGGATGGGTTCCAGTCTCAAACTCTTTGCTATCACGATAAGCTGTGGCCCCCTGCTACTTTGTAATAGAAAAAACTGGGTCAAAAACAAGTGAATGAATTATGTAAATTAATTAAATATGCTGTAATTGCCATTTCTTTTAATAGCCAGTTCTATACTTTTTAAAATTGCATGTCACCTAGTTTTAATCTAACAGGTCAGCGAGTCTTCTTGCTAATTTAATATAACAAAACAGTATCATCACTCCAAAAGCTCCAAAGGGAATTTGAAAAATGTGCCACATCAAAACTGAACTTTTCATTAATTTAGTCAGATTTTGATGTAGTGGCTTTCAGTTATAATGCTGGGTTACTTTTGAGAGGGGAGAGAACTATGCTTTAAAATGAACAAAATCATATTTAATTAGCACTCTCATATCCAAAAAACATCAAAGTACATCACGGATAATGCTTCCTTTCTTGACGTTAAATGTGATGTTCCCTGATATGTTTATCCATATTTTAGTATACCATTCGTGATGGGGGCAGTGCCTATGTATATGCATCTCAATGTAAATAGAAGACTGTAAAACGATCATTATGGAAAGGCAGAGTGCTGTGGTCTTTATTTAAAAAAATGATAAAATTTCTGAATAGTTTTTTATTTGGTTCTCATTTTTTAAGTGCTACATTATATTAC
Organism: Erpetoichthys calabaricus; assembly: GCF_900747795.2. Taxonomy (NCBI): domain Eukaryota; kingdom Metazoa; phylum Chordata; class Cladistia; order Polypteriformes; family Polypteridae; genus Erpetoichthys; species Erpetoichthys calabaricus. The sequence continues at coordinate 157,255,551 of NC_041394.2, read as the reverse complement.
TCATGTGCCTGTTTTAAAATTTGTTGTATTTTCCCTCTAAATGTTGTTTTACAATCAAAATTTCTATTTGTCAGATGTTTGTATAGTGGTTTAATTCCAAATTCAGATTGCCTGCTGAGATGACTGACTATTTTACAATAAAGTATGGAAAGTTAAATCTTCTGGTCGACTGGCTTTGATCCATTTGCCTTTCACTAATGAAGTTCTTTAACAAAGCTTTTACAGCTGTGAAAACAAGGATGAACTGCAAATGAGAAAGTGTTATCAACATAACTGACACTCATGAGATCTATCACTGTTAAAATTCCTTAGGGAAAATTAAAGTACTTGTTTTAATTTTAAACCATATGCAATTATAACTAGAAGCTTTCAAGCACCTTTAACTATGAGCATTCTGCTTGAGAAAGCAACTATAGTTGATATCATTACAGTGTAAATGCATCTATTCCTCATATACTGCTATGTAAGAAGACCTTAACAAAGGCTTCTTTTGGTCTTAGTAACACATACAAAACATCAGCAAAGTGGTTATTCCTGTTAGTGCAATGTGGAATATTAATTTGATATGCTGAAAAATTACTTCTGAATATTAAGGATTCACATGTCTTCTAATGATGGCAATATGAAGAGAAATGTGTCCAGCCCACCAGCTCTAACCATTCCAAAATGAAGTTATTTTACTAGGTTGCATTGTACAGATGAATAACCTACAACGTATTTATTGATGCTTTGTAAGTGTAATTAAAGGCAAAAGAAGCCTTTGTTAAGGTCATCTTACAAAAGAGTATTTGAGTAATAGATGTATTTTTATAGTACCTAAAATGTTACCAGAATTTGTTATATTTCCAGCTTTAAAAATACTTCTGCTGTGAACAAAACTCACTTAGTCATTCATTTTTGTTTTTTTAATTTCTTAGTCCAATAGAGGGTCACAAGCAGTAAGAACCTTTTCCAGTAGCATAAGAGGCATGGCAAGAATTATCACTATCATTTATAAATTACTGAAAAAAGATTTTAATAAAGTAAACATATATAATAGTAACATAAAGAAGGAGACTGGTTATGTAACTTAACTTCTATTAGGAAATAGGTATAACATTTTCTGTTTTTTTTTTTGTTTTGTTTTTTTTTAATTTAAGTTGTCTGCTACATTTATTTCTCAGGTCTTTTAAAAATGTCCTTTAATAAAGTAATGTCATTACAGGAAGCCACCATTCCTTTTAGACATTTTTAGAAAGAAAATGAATGAACGTGGGCGGCACGGTGGCGCAGTGGGTAGCGCTGCTGCCTCGCAGTTGGGAGATCTGGGGACCTGGGTTCGATTCCCGGGTCCTCCCTGCGTGGAGTTTGCATGTTCTCCCCGTGTCTGCGTGGGTTTCCTCCGGGCGCTCCGGTTTCCTCCCACAGTCCAAAGACATGCAGGTTAGGTGGATTGGCGATTCTAAATTGGCCCTAGTGTGTGCTTGGTGTGTGGGTGTGTTTGTGTGTGTCCTGCGGTGGGTTGGCACCCTGCCCAGGATTGGTTCCTGCCTTGTGCCCTGTGTTGGCTGGGATTGGCTCCAGCAGACCCCCGTGACCCTGTGTTCGGATTCAGCGGGTTGGAAAATGGATGGATGGATGGATGAATGAACGTATCAGCACCACAGAAATGGAGGCTTGACATTCAGTGCTCTGTGTTAACCCTCTGGTTGAACATCATACCAATTAAAATGAATAATAGAAACTTTACCACTATGCCAGGAGTTGATCTCAGAAACTCAATTAAATTTTACCTTGGATGACTCTGTACACAATACTGTTCTTCAGATTCTTGTCAAATGAATATTACAAGTTTACAATGAAATTAAATGTAGTTGAAATCTTTCAACAAGAAATATTATTAAAGCATTACTTTGCAATAAATGTTTTTCATTGTCTTGGAATGCCACTAAAGACTAGTTCTAAAAATTGAAACTTGAAATTTGCATAAAGAAAACATATTGTAAATAATGCAACCTCCTTGACATTGGGTTCAGATCATATGGGTACGCCAGCTCTCCTCCCATATGTCAAAGATGTTTGTGCTAAATTGATTGGCCATGCTACCTGCTAATTGTAATTTAGAGTGAGCATGCATGTAAGTTTGTGCCACGAAGAACTGTTGTTGGTTTCTGCTTTGCATGCGATGCTGCGGAAATAAAATATGCCAATATTAGAATTGATAGGTTCGACTGAATTATGAATGAGAGCCACTCAGTAACTCAGAATATTAACCTAAAACTTACAGATACAAAAATGATTTAGTTCTGAAATAAAATTACTGATGAGAAAGAATACCACAAATAAACAGTAAAATAAAACCTAGGGCTTTTTGTTTATCTACACAAATATTTAACCCTATGTACCTGACTTACCTCAAAGCACCACAAGCACTCAAAGCTTGCTTACCTCAAAGCACCACAAGCACTCCTAAATTCACCTCATGTCTCTCTCTAGGTCTCTATGTGCTCTGGCCTGTCTTTTTCTTAACAGGTTAGCCCTTACTTCCATTCTCTTCCTGAAGCTGAATCTGGAACCCTGACAACTTTAAGCTCCATGCTGAGATTACCTCTGGGCAAATCACACTTCTTATGATAAGGGTGGCTCTATTTTTGCAACAGGGATCCCCAAACTAGAACTCCCTCTACCAACCACTGGTGTCACTGTACTCCAGTGCCTTCAGCATCCTTGGCAAGGCTAAGGACTTCTCCAGTCCCCAGGATTTTAAGCTGGTTTCTGCTAGCCTAGAGATGTTGTGGCATCTCCTAAATCCTCCAGACCTCCCTCTCTAGAATAAGTGTCAAGTATCCCTAGTATCTGCCAATTAGCCTGTGCTCCAGCAATCATTACCATTTCCTTCCAGGTCTCTCTTCTTTGTTTTCCTTTGGGTGTCCCTGCCTTTAGTCTATTGCTTACACATGGTATAAGGGGTATACCTCCACCTGAAGGCGTGCTTCATGCTACACTGGTGTGACATTTTCAACTTGTTTGCAATTGAGAATTGTCAATCAGTTTCTCTGGTGACATTTATGTCAGAGATAGCGGGGCATATAGTTATTTAAGAACTCAAGTCACATCACATTAATCACTTCTGTTTATAAGGTCTTAGTGGAAATAAATGCCAGTTTAGGCTTGTAAATTACTGATTCATTCCAGAAAAAAGAAACTTTTTACTATCTACTAAGAAATGTTAATTAATTAATTTTTCCAACCTGCAAAATGCATGTCTTCTAACATGTTTTCTTTATAGTTCATTCTTATCTATTGATTTTTTTAAAATAAAATTTAATGTTTTGTTTTTGTTTTTTGCTGAAAATAGCATCATCATAAATATTTGGAAGAAGTTAATTTAATTTTAATCATTAGTCACTTTAAAAGTCTGAACTGACAACTTATTCAGTTTGCAATTTCAATATTAAATCACCATTGGCCTGGTTGCGGAATCAAATGTTACTTATGAAGGGGAAAGGGTGAAATTAATGTTCCACACCACTTTTTAACATTCTGCTTTGAGATGAGAAAGCATTGACATTAATCAGCATAATTGATCCCTTGACAGATTAAAGGTTCTGTGCGGCAATTGGATAGAACCATCTATTTTCAGATGACAGCGGAAATTAAAGACAACGACAAAAATCAATACTGTACTACTTTCCCAGATTAAAATGGTCTGCGAAAGCAGGTCAGACAGTACATAGTGGAGAAATAGTTAGCAAAATATAAATGCTATATATGAAGAACTTTTGGCATTGAGTTGCAAAATAGTGCTTAATTCTTCATGATTCTCACAACATCAACTAATACATTTAAATGAACTTTTGATTTGTATGCACTTTAAATATATACAAATATAAATATATGCATTTCTATCTATCTGTCTGTCTATCTGTCTGTCTGTCTATCTATCTATCTATCTATCTATCTATCTATCTATCTATCTATCTATCTATCTATCTATCTATCATGTGTGTATGTATATATCCATTCTGAGGAGCAACTGAACTGTATTTCCTATCAAGAGAGTTTTTCACACAAGACAAAATAAGTTGTATCTTTCATGGTGAACACCATCCTCTGACTGCTACAGTATATTGGTTCAAAACAGTCATAAAGTATTGATTTAGAATCATCAGATTATTACCAAACGTTGATTAAATATGTAGTATTGCTAAAACAAACTCATATAAATGTCAACAAAAAAATGCAATAAACATGTCAAAATTACATGTTAAAACATTCCCACACTCATCTTGTTCAAGCTTCTTAGGCAGGCATTATCTCATCTCATTTGTGAAATCTTGTCATGTTCTTTACATTTCATTTCTTGTGGTTACCAGGGCTTTTTTGTTATTATCAAATAATATTCTGTACATGAACATGGCTGTTTGTAAACAAATAAAGTGCAGACATTTACCATAAATGTGTTTTTAAATTATCTTGATACCCCACTCTTAGGGATGCTCAGCCCCATTTACTTAACAGTTGCATGCAGTACATTGTAAGATCTGCTGCTTCACAGCTCAAGTGACTCAAGTTTTGTTTTAGCCTGAACACTGGTTTTGTGAAGCTTGCAAGTTTTTGAAGGTTTATACCTACATCTGAAAGATGTGCATGTTGGATTACCTGTAGACTCTATAATTTGTGAGTGTAGGTAAGTTTATTGAAGTGCACTGTAATTGACTGCTCTCCCATCTATGATTTGTTCCTGTCCTTTGTGCAGTACTGCTTAGGCAAGCTTCAGCTCCCTGTGGTCCTGTAAGGAAACTTCAAAAACAGATGCATATAATAAATGCATACTACTAAATGTTCACTTAAACTCCTACCTTGAATAAGAATTTGAAAACGAGGTCAGAAGTATCAAAATGACATTTTATCCCAAAGTACACAAGAAAAAGAAAAACAGTGAGAAGAGTGAGCACCAAATGACAACAATTAGAAAAATCTGCAACTCCACAAACTAACCAAGCTGATTTGTTTACCACTGCCTGCCAGGTGAGATATTTTCCCAAATGTCGCACCTTTCTATTATCACATTAGTGCTCTCTTACAGTGCACATGGCATTCTATGCTGTACTGGCTTCTGTTCCTTCTTATTAGTGAGGCTGTCATTTTATTCTCCTACTAAACTCAGACTTATATTACTACTGATTTCCACTTTATCATTCCACAACTTACAACATATATATTTTGAAATCAGAAATAATGAACAAGAAAGACATTTACTTTTATCAGATTATGTAAGTCATGTCTAGTGTGGTAACTGTTAGTTAAAGTAAGCTAGTACTTCTAGTACTTCCAGTACCATCTACTCAAGCAGCCATCATACTGATTCAAATAAGGCTGTATTTGTTTCTAAAATGTGTCTTGAGGAGTTCTCATGATAAATTCATGTGTCTTTATCATTGTACAAGTGTAGGCGTTGTGTTAATTTATTACTTGAGCAATGCAGAGGCCCTCTTTCTAAAAATCCCCACCTCCTACCATAACTAAATTTTGTTTTCCATGTTTGACCTTTTAAGAATGTGTAAAAGAAAGAACTGTAAATGATAATCTTGTAGATTAATATTAAAAGGGTGTACTTTATCTGTTTTAATAGAAAATATTTAATGGATCAAATACAATTCAAATTAAGGGTGAACAGAACATATTTAAATAGGTCCTTACCCCTTTTAGTCTTTTTTCTCCTTATGTCTAAAATGACATAAAATGTGTCAATATAAAAAATGCCTCTCTGAAGGCAATTTTTGGATTAAAAGAAACTGAATTAATGTATCATGTACTGGAAATAACAGAACAACCACATGATGACCGTTATGAGCAACCAGTGGATATAATATTCATACATTCCTTGTAGACACAAATTCACGCCCCATTTTACACTACCAGGTTCAAACAGAGACTCCAGGTGTATGGCTGCATGCTGGCTTTTTTGTCTAGAGAGTGGACCTTATATCATAGAAAGTCATTACAAGAGGGAAAAATTCTGGCACAATGATGATGCCCTCCTAACCAGAGTGTTCACTGGAACAGATAATACCAAAAGATTTTTCCTTGTGTAATATTATATATCAGCGATGCCAATGGAACTGTTTGGAATCTGAATATGAATTTTTATTTTTGAGTTTCTGCCAAATGCATTTGCATTTGTAGGCACTGCTTTGAATACAGTTGCGGTGATGATTCATTATTAGCACTATCGCTGATGTGGCAGCAAAACAATGTAACACCCTATGATGTGTATATATATATATATATATATATATATATATATATATATATATATATATATATATATATACAGTTAGGTCCATAAATATTTGGACAGAGACAACTTTTTTCTAATTTTGGTTCTGTACATTACCACAATGAATTTTAAATGAAACAACTCAGATGCAGTTGAAGCGCAGACTTTCAGCTTTAATTCAGTGGGGTGAACAAAACGATTGCATAAAAATGTGAGGCAACTAAAGCATTTTTTTAACACAATCCCTTCATTTCAGGGGCTCATGAGGCTGGGCAATGTCATGCACCAGGAGGAACCCAAGACCCACTGCACCAGCATAAGGTCTGACAATGGGTCCAAGGATTTCAACCCAATACCTAATGGCAGTCAAGGTACCATTGTCTAGCCTGTAGAGGTCTGTGCGTCCCTCCATGGATATGCCTCCCCAGACCATCACTGACCCACCACCAAACCGGTCATGCTGAACAATGTTACAGGCAGCATAACGTTTTCCATGGCTTCTCCAGACCCTTTCATGTCTGTCACATCTGCTCAGGGTGAACCTGTTCTCAGGAGAAGTTGGACTACCTGTGCAACCTCTTTAGGGTCCAGGTATCGCCTCGTGCTACCAGTAGTGACACTGACCGTAGCCAAATGCAAAACTACTGAAAAAACAGTCAGAACAGATCAGGAGGGAAAATGTCATTGGCCTCCACCTGTTAAGCTGTTCCTGTTTTGGGGGTTGTCTCATTGTTGCCCCTCTAGTGCACCTGTTGTTAATTTCATTAACACCAAAGCAGCTGAAACTGATTAACAACCTCCTCTGCTACTTAACTGACCAGATCAATATCACAGAAGTTTCATGGACTTGATGCTATACTCTGATTAAAAAGTGTTCCTTTAATTTTTTTGAGCAGTTTATATTCATCAAGATGCTGCAAACATTCCTCAGGGATTTTGATCCATATTGACATGATTGCATCACACAGTTGCTGCAGATTTGTCTGCTACACATCCATGATGCAAATCTCCCATTCCACCACATTCCAAATGTGCTATATTGGACTGAAATCTGGTAACTTTGGAGGCCATTACAGTGAATTCATTGTCATGTTCAAGAAGCCAGTTTTGAGATGATCTGAGCTTTTTTCCATGGTGTGTTAATTTGCTGGAAGTAGCCATCAGAAGATGGATACACTGCAGTCATAAAGAGATGGACATGGTATGCAACAATAATCAGGTAGGATTTGACATTTAAACAATGTTCAATTTGTACTAAGTGGCCCAAAGAGTGCCAAGAAAATATCGTCCCCACCATTACACCATCATCACCACCAGCCTGGACCATCGATACAAGACATGATGATTCCATGCTTTCATGTCGTTGATGCCAAATGCTGACCCAACCATCCAAATGTTGCAGCAGAAACAAGATTCATCAGACAAGGCATCATTTCTCCAATCTTCAGTTGTCCAATTTGGTGAGCCCGTGCAAATTGTAGCCACTGTTGTCTGTTCTTAGCTGACAGGAGTGGCACCTGGTGTGGTCTCCTGCTGTTGTAGATAGATAGATAGATAGATAGATACTTTATTAATCCCGATGGGAAATTCACAGCCCATCTGTTTCATTGTTTGACATTTTTTGCATTGAGAGATGCTCTTCTGCATACCTCAGTTGTAACAAATGCTTAATTGAGTTACTGTTGCTTTCTATCAGCTCAAAAAACTCTGTTCATTCTCTTCTGACCTCTGGAGTGACAACTACCACTCACTGGGTATTTCATTGGGTATTTTCTCTTTTTCTGACCATTCTCTGTAAAACCTAGAGATGGTTGTGTGTGAAAATCCCAGTAGATCAGCAGTTTCTGAAATACTCAGACCAGCTGGCCTGGCATAAACAACCATGCAGTGTTCAAAGTCACTTAAATCACCTTTCTGCCCAATGATGCTCAGTCTGAAATTCGGCAGGTCATCACAATGTCTACATGCCTACATGCATTGAGATGCTACCATGTGATTTGCTGACATTATGTTAACAAGCAGTTGAACAGGTGTATTTAATAAAGTAAGAATCTTTTGGAGATTTGGTGATTTGTGCATTAAGTGTATTACATCAGTCACTTTGTATGAGATCCGGTTCTGAGTGAAGATCATAAAATGAAGCACCAGGAGGAAAGAATTCAGTGAGCACTTGTCAAATATTGTGTGGTGGCAGTAAACAGAGAGCTAGATAGGCCCAGATAGGGTCCCAGTTCTTATTCTGCATCTGCAGCTTTATGCCACACTCCCATGCCATTAGATATTCATAGCTTTGAGTTATGATGTTTCTTTCACTTTACAACTTTGGTGCATTCATGTGAATTCCTGGTGGTCTTGGTGAATTATTTGAAGAAACAAGAGGATGTTGTTGATTTGTTACTTCGACTACACAAAAAAGCATTGGAAGATAAACTGTATCATTTCCTGAAAAGAACTAAAGACTAAAAGTATTAAATTTGTATCATTTCAATCCAAATAACATTCAATCAAATAAATGACATTCCTGGCTGACTAGGTTATATTTTTTTATTTTTTTACAATTCCCTAGAATGAAAGCTCAGTGTTATTTAACAACTCTTCGAATTCAGGTATCTTTGTTTTCTTTGAATTGACCACCTTATAGCTCCAGGTTTGTAGGGCATTCACGTGGAATTTACGACTCGAAAACTCCTATCTTCCATTTGTTCCACAGCACATGAACATGGCATTAAAACTATAAAGGACACACGCATACACACACACACGCACACACACACTCATCAATGTAATATTCACAAACGGGGTGAAGGAATGGCTACCCAAATTGTGCTGCTGACTATGCCATTTGCTTTTGCCTACAGTGTTTAATAGGCTAAAGGAGTCAGTACAAATGGGAGAACCTGCATGGTGGGAATAAAGTATCCTTGGTTGGTAAGTGTATATCAGCCTCTATATGTCCCAGAGACACCCATGTGTGGTTTGTGCAAAGTTAATAAGTTCCTATGTGAGGTACTGAGAAGACACTGGCAGTGTAGGCATCACTTATAATCAGTGCTCAAGTGGGTTTGAGTCCTAGTGTGTGCGTATTTGTGTAAAATAGTTGCAGGGCACTTAGTGTTTTGAGATTGCTGCTTCTGTTGGCCACAGGGTTTGGCACGTTGAAGAAAAATATCTTGCAATAGAGAACAGTATAGATGAGGTCAGACATTGTTGGTTGGTAAGTGGCATTAACCACCAAGTCTTTATTTGTCTCAGGAATACCCGTTAAGTTGTTCACATCACTAGTGAGCTCCTTTGTGGAACACTGAGAGTGACAGGCAGTGTAGGCATCACTCATAAACAGTACTTAAATGGTTATGGTCTGTGTGTATGTGTGGGTGACTGTGCATCAGTTTAGGGTACAAGAGTAAACCAACCCATAACAAATTTGGAAAATAATATCAGATTAGGACAGTAGACTCAGAAATGTCTAAATCCATATTGAAGTTAGCCATCTTCCATTGGACTGCCAGGTCAATGTAGGTTCAAGCTGTGAAATGGAAACCAGTTTCGCAGTTGGTAGACAAGACAGGTAAGCTGAGCCAATCATGCCAAGAATGGAAATGAGTTGGAAGGATTAAAAGTAGAAAACGGAAACCAGGTGTAAAGAAGACAACTTCTGTCATAATAGGGTTATTTTGTAATTATTATTGGTAATAAAGAAGAACAGCATAGAGAAGAAAATAGGAGTGACAGAAAGTGACAATGAGGTAGTTAGTGCATGAATGTTTAAAGTCAGTGTTTGAAAAACATAACAGTTGGCGTGAAAAATGCAAGATGTGAGTGTGCAGAATAGCCACTTCCAAAGTACAAAGCAGACAAAAACAAGTGACGGGTGTCTTACCTGAGGTATAATAAGAGTTCAGGTGAAGAGTAAGAGTGCAAAAGGAAATGAAAGAAGGGGGCTATAAGGAATGAAAAAGCAAATGGGGTTTCTTTCCATTTTTCTCCACTGCACCGTATTCTGTGTGAATTTTCTGTTTCATCTAATTGCCAGGATTTGTCTGCTGTTTGCACACTATGGTGGATGGCCAGGACCCTTGAGGGACACCTCCACGCTGCACGAAGTGCGGCTGGAAGTGTAGCAACGAGCACCTGGAGCACTTCCGGGTGGGTTATATAAGGGGACAACAGAGACTACTCTGTGAGCCAGAGTCGGGAGGAGGGAGACAAAGCTTGCCGGAGAGGAGTGGAGTTAGAAAGAATAAGAAAGAAAGAGAAAGTAAAGTATTGTGATTGTGTTTAGTGCTTGGACTGTGTTGTGGGCTCGTAGGGACGGGGAAGATATTCCATAAGAGCAAAGAAAAATAAAAAGCCTGTGTTTTTATAAGTGTGCCTCCCGTGTCTGTCTGTGTTGGGTTAAGCGCTGGTTTAGATAGATAGATAGATAGATAGATAGATAGATAGATAGATAGATAGATAGATAGATAGATAGATAGATAGATAGATAGATAGATAGATAGATAGATAGATAGATAGATACTTTATTAATCCCAAGGGGAAATTCACATGCTCCAGCAGCAGCATACTGATACAAAAAACAATATTAAATTAAAGAGTAATAAAAATGCAGCTAAAAACAGATAATAACTTTGAATAATGTTAACATAAACATACCCTATATTGAGTGGCCCGGTGCGTGCAAATTGTTTTTGTGTGTGAGCAACAACTTCTAAAGACCAACAATTTTTGAGTGCCAGTATTAGCAATGCATTTCTGTATATAGCACAAAAACAACTTATGATTATTTACTGAATTGCATATTTAATGTTACATATCAAAAAATTAACTGATAAAACTTTATAAAAAGCTTAATCTACTCAAAATTTCACAGAATATTTTTTAAAAAATCTCTTCTGACCTCTTCTGTGTTGCATAAATTATAAAATCATGCTTGGCCTCTCAACCATTTCTAGATTTTGCTTTCATTTAATTTATTAGACTAAATCCTCTTTCACAATCAGAACTCAAGGCCTGGAATGAGCCACAAATGTCCCAGAGTGTTCCTGTCATTTAGTAAATGTAACCATATCTGAAAATGTCTTTAGGGTTCCAGTTTCTAATTTTTCCTTAATCAGTATCTTGAACCTGATTTTGTGATTTAAATGCAAACACATCTTTCTCTAAAGCTTTAACAAGTTCTTTAAAGTTTGTCCCCTTAACAGATGACCTGCAGAAAAGTGTGTTAATAATTCTTAGTAAAGTCTCAATGCCACTCATCAGGCAGAATGTCTTTCCAAGCATCATCTCTGCACAGGTCCTCACGATATATACCACGTAATGCTGCTCTGATAAGTGTGCACTGGACTGCCACAAAAGAACAGCCATACCTTTTTGTTCACCTTGCATGACTGATGTGCTGTCAGAGGTAAACACTGATATCTGGTTTAAGTTTAATGTGTTTTTCATATAAAACTGTTGAATAGCCCCAGGAGTAGACAAAAACTGTCACATGTTGTTAATATTACTATTCCAGAGAACAGAATGGTTACTGTGAGAGCAAACACAGTTTTATGAATGGATTTGCTTGCATTCCTAAATTTAATACTTAAAATTAACATTTTTAAAACTGTCATATCAGTTGATTCATTGAATATCTAAGTGAAGTAGGCCGATTTTCTAATTTCATTTTAAACGTCAGTTTTGATTGTTAAATTTATGCACTCAATGAACCCAAAGGTATAATTCTTACTTTGCCAACTATCTGGTATTTTCACGTATTTGGCAACATGATGATGAATATCCTGGACCTGGAATTTATTTTCACAGCCAATTTGTGACAACTGCCATCTCAGGTGTTTGCGATTACATCAGGTGTGTTTCATTGGTGCAGCCATAAGATACCTAGACTTGCTTCTACCCTTTGGAGTCTGTAGTTGCCATAGTTCAACATGCGTACAAGAGTTGTGCCAATAAAACTCAAAGAAGACATTATGTGGCTGAAAAACAAGAATAAAATCTTCAAAGATATTAATAGTTCATTAGGATTTCCTAAATCAACTGTCTGGAATGGCATCATGAAAAAACAATGCACTGGTGAAGTCAGTAGTCACAAGGGGACTGGTAGGCCAAGGAAGATTCCCACTGCTGATGACAAAAGAATCCTCACTATGATGAAGAAAAGACCCAAACGCTTGTCCCACAGATCAGAAACTGACTTCAGGAGGCAGATGTTTATATATCGGATACTACTATCAGCAGAATACTTCATGAACAGTAATACAAAGGCCACACTGCAAGATGCAGACCAATAGTTAGCCACACAAACAGATTACAGTTTGTGAAAAAGTACTTAGAAGAGCTTGCAGAATTATGAAAAAAGGTCTTGTGAACAGACAAAGCAGAGATGAACCTGCATCAGATTGGGCAAGAGCAAAGTGTGGAGACAAAAAGGAACTGCCCAAGATCCACAGCATACCAGGTACTGGCACACTTATCTTCATTGGTAATGTAATTGCTGGCGGCAGTTGCACAATGAATTCTGAGGTGTATAAAAACATCTTAACTGCTCACATTCCAGTTAATGTCTCCAAACTCATTGGACAGTGCTTCATGCTTCAACAAGATAATGATCCCAAACATAACTGCTAAGATGTTTTTCAAAGTTAAAAATGGAAAATTCTTGAAAGGCCAAGCCTGTCAGGTCAGCTGGTTTAAATCCAATTAAGCAGGTATTTCATATGTTGAAGAGAAAACTTAAGGGAACAAACCCCCAAAACAAACAGGAGCTGAAGATGTCTGCATTAGAGGCATGGCAGAGCAGCACCAGGGGCCTCATATATAAATGGTGCGTACACACAAAAATGTTGCTTAAGAATGTTTCCACGTTCAAATCGCGATGTATAAAACCTAAACTTGGCATAAAGCCACGCACATTTCCACAGTAGCTCATACCCTGGCGTACACAAGTTCTCCGTTCTGTTTTGCAGACTGGCAGCACCCAGCATCAAAGTAGTGCTACTGTTCCTGTGTGGTTACCCTTTCTTTTTTAGATCCACATCTGTGATGCGGCTTTATAAATACACTCAAATTAACCGCATATTGTTTATTAAGGAGCCCGGGAAATGTTTACTTCCACCGCACCCGGGAAAATGGAGGATGATCCTTCCAGGGACGCCCGGAGTGCTTCCGGGTGCTCTCCTGACACTTACGCCACACCAGGAAGTGTCGTCAGGCAGAGCATCTGGAGCCCATCGGGGTCATTATAAAAGGGGCCTACAATCAGAGAGCTAGAGTCAGGAGTGGGAGCAGGACGAGGCTCCCGTGGAGAGAGAAAAGGCGGCCCACGAACAGTGAGAGAGAAGCCCGGAGGAGAGGTGATTGGTGCTAGGAGCACAGTGTGCTGTGCGGGACTGTTGTGCAGAAAGACAAATAAACGTGTGACTTTTGATAAAGATGTGGTCTCAGTGTGGTGGTGTCCGGGCATGTCTCACAATTGTTAATAATTAAACATGTGATTACACGGTGTCGCTGCTCTAGCAAGGATCTGGCGCTCTGTTCACGGATTTTTCCTGCCTCGCACTGTATTCTTGCTGAGACTGCCGCGATGCTGAATGTATAAAATAATTAAACACGTATTACAAAGATATTTCAATGTTACTTAAAAGTTTTGAAGAATTGGCGTTCTAAGCTTACAGATGGCTTAACGTCTATTACAGAGCTGATTGTGTGGCAATTAGGTATTTGGAGAAAGAAAAGGAAGGACAGGAATTGGCTTTAGTATGTTTGAAAGAGACAGTACTGCTACAATAAATTATTTCATCGAAGGTCGCACATGGTGCAGCAAGCATCTTGCGTAAGACATGAACAATCACTGCACCACCATGTTCCCATGTTTAATAACATGCTTTAACTCCTATCATCATGAAAATGATATCACGTATACATCTCAGTATTTTAATTATTCAGAGAGCTGTAATATTACGAATGTAATGGATTCTATGTCCTGTCGGAGGAAGAGAAAGCCCAGAAGCACGTAGTGATTCACACACATAGAGCACATAGAAGATCAAATACAAAACAAAGCATTTCACGTGCTACTTTAGTTACAATAGGATTTGAGAAACTAGTAAATTAAACGATTTTAAGATGAAGTTTATGATATTCTGCTTTAATGACAAAATAAACTACGTGATTAAAGTGGAAATTTCGAGATTAAAGTTGACATTTCGTGCTTTTTTCCCACTGTGTGCCTTTTTTTTTCTTTGTACCCATATAAGCTTTCATATGACACTCAGACGGTGGGCTACGACTTGCCTTTTCACTGAGACTTTGATATGTGACAATTTCTTTTTTATTTCGGATACTGTGCGACTTTGTGAATTTGAGCTTACGAGTTTCTCCGACACGCTATGTCACTCGATCAGCTTCCTTTTATTGATTATTTTGTAGCGGGGCTACATAGTTAGTGTTGTCAAATGTCAGTTCTGAGTGCGTCTTGTTTCCATTGTCCCGTTTGCTGTTTATGTGTGTATCAGTAAATGCCGTCCCCGTAAAGGGGGGCGGATGATGGAAGAAGACCACAGCCTCTAACCTGGAAAACACCTGTTCGCAATTAATCAATTACAGCCGTCACAAGGACTATTTAAGTAATTAGAAAGGAGAGGGGAAGAGAAGAGAAGATCTTCTCTCAACTACTTGCTGTTTTTCCACATCGCGCCTTTGCACCAGTTTGTTTTTCATTTTGCCGGACTGCTTTCATCCTTCATCTGCTGAGACCCCGGGGTCGATTCGCCATCCACCACACGGCGAGGAATCACGGTGAGGTTGTTCCATTTGCCAGGAAAATCAAACGACTCATTTACCACTAATTCAGTCATCTGTATTCAGGACAGTTTTTATAACCGGACTCAAGTTCACAATCATTCAGTTTATCATTCATTTTTGTTATTTGTGTTGTGTGTTATATGTTACAGGGGCAAGGGAGGGTTTTGTTGTATTTATATATGGTGTTGTCTCTTTGTTGATGTGGTGTAGGGATATTTATATTTATATATGTTTCTATTTTTGCATTTGTCTTGTGGTTTCATCTAATACATTTAATCAGTTTATTTTTACATCATCTGCTTTTTGCTTACTTGTATTTACACCGTCGATTGTGGGGGGAAAGTGTAATTTGTTAGAGGTACAGCTTGATAGTGAGATTCATCTCAGTAAATTATCCAGGCCACAGGTCTTGGAGGTGTAGTTGCCGGCTGGGTACGGGATCGGCCGTTACATAAGTGGTGCCCTCTCTGAGGAATCTTAATAAATACTATCGCAGTCTGCTTTTAAACATTTCCCCAATTAACATGTCTTTAGTGCGTGCCGAGCAGGACGACACCATTGCTTCGCCGCGGTGTAAGGAAGGAGTAGCCAGGGCGTGGCACGTCATGGTCAGAGCGTGTTCAGCGGTGCAGGAGGTGGTGGATTCATAGCAGTCGCTGTACCTCGAAGATCATCATGGACCTGAAGAGGAATGCCTGGAGGATGTCTCGCCTCCGTGGGAAGATCTGGCGCAACAACTAACCTGGCTGGATGAGAAAGTCCGCGAGGTTGCTGAAAGTGCGCTCGGGCGTGAAGATGCCTTGCGGGCGCACATCAGCAGCTCCCAGGAGGAAATAAAAGAATACCTCAATGAGCAAGTTCAACTCCTGGGGCGGGAAATCGTGTTGTGCCTCCAGAGGCGAGAGCAACGCTGGCAAGAAACTCTTCAGGGGGAAGTCCGAAGGAGTCTCCAGAAGTTACGTCAGTCACCCTGTCATTCAACGCCGTACGGGTCTCGTGGGGGGGGGGAATACATCAATCGGCCCTCTGTTCCTGGGGTGCGCCTTTCCTTTCCCAAGTTGGGGGCTCCATATAACATCGATGATGTCCTCAACTTTGTGGAGGACGGGGAGGCGTATCTGGCTGTTAACCCTTTAACCCCAGAAGAGCTTATGGGGGTGATAGGGGCATCCCTCTCGGGGCTGGTGCGGAGCTGGTGGCTGACGGCCAAGAAGAACATTAAAGACTGGGGATCCTTTCGTCGATCTTTCCTTGCGGCTTTTCTTCCGGAAGATTATGAATCCGAACTGGAGGACAAGCTGCAATCCATGGTGCAACTGCCTTCGCAATCCACCCGGGACTTCGCCTATGAATATCGGGTTTTGTGTTTGAAGTGGCGGCCGGCTATGTCTGAAGAAGAGGTGGTCCGCCGCATCCTTAATGCCTGTAACCCACGGTTAGCTGGGGGTCTCGGGGGTGGTGGGGTCGGTGGAAGACCTGGTAAAGGTGGGTTCGCAAGTGGAACGGGACTGGGGAAACTCAAAAATGTATTGGAATAAAGTACAAGCCAGTACACGAGAAACCCAGCCCCTAAAACCCCAGCGAGCCAAACCTTGCCGGTCAGAAGCCGATCTCACCATCATGCAAGCGAGTACGTCCCTCCTGATCGTCCCAGTGAAGCTGCGGGGGTGGCAAGTGGATGCGGTGGTGGATACAGGGAGCCATCACACCTTAATCCTCTCAAGCATGTGGAAGAAGATTAGCCGACCGACAGACAACTTAACATCTGCCCCGTCTGTCCGATTTGTATTGGCAGATGGGAGTGAACACAGGGCCCTGGGCAAAGTCCCCTTGAGGTACAGTGTACTCTCCACCACCTGGGAAATGGATACATATGTCCTGGATGACTGGCACCTGTCCATCCCGTTACTCCTTGGGCTGGACTCTTTAACCACCATGAGGATGACCATCCATCTCAGTCCCAGGGGGTATACGGTGCCGGGGGAAGGGGTATTCGAATTCATTCATAAATCCAAAGAAGATCTGGGCTCGGAATTCATTGGCTTTTACACAGCAGTGAGGAGTGACGCAAGCACCTCGGCGGCAGCCCCTGTGGAGGAACAGCCCGAAGAGGTAAGGCCGGTGCTGAAGAAGTGGGCCGAGGTGTGGACTGAGAAATTAGGAGTCGCCCGTGGAGTTACCCACGTGATCCACACCTCGGACAAAATTCCAGTAAGGCACCGAGCATACCGCGTTTCTCCACTGAAGAAGGGCATAATTAAAGAGGACCTTGTTCGAATGCTGGCCAGGGGAATAATCGAACCATCTTCCTCCTCCTGGGCGTCCCCTGTGGTCCTCGTGAAGAATACAGATGACACCTATCGTTTCTGTGTGGACTACAGGGGGGTTAACGGAAAGACGAGCCTGGACGCATATCCCATGCCCCTGGTTCATGAGATTCTGGAGTCACTGCATGGGGCTGCAGTTTTCAGCACACTAGACCTCCGCAGTGGCTATTGGCAGGTGCCAGTGGACGAGGGGAGTAAGAGGAAGACGGCAGTCATCACCCCTGAAGGCTTGTTCCAGTTCAAAGTCATGCCTTTTGGGCTTAAAAATGCTGGAGCTACCTTCCAGCGGCTCATGGAACAAGTCCTGAGGGGGCTGATAGGCAAGATCTGCTTTGTTTATATCGACGACATCATTGTTTACTCCCTTTCTATTAAACAACATCTCCAGGACTTGGACACCATCTTCCAACGATTTCATCAAGTGCACCTTACGCTGAACACAAAGAAATGTACCTTCATTCAACCCCACATCCGCTTCCTCTGGCACATTCTTTCATCTGAGGGGGTCGCTGTAGACCCCGAGAAGACCTTAGCCATCCGAGACTACCCCACGCCCATGGATTTGAAATCTTTACAACGTTTCCTTGGGTTAGTGGGGTGGTATCACAAGTTAATCCCCAGGATGGCAGATATAGCGGCTCCCTTGAACTACTTAAGAAAAAAAGATGTCCCGTGGGAGTGGACAACGGAGTGCCAGGACGCGGTCGAGCAACTAAAAAGCCATCTTCAAAAGCCACCCGTTCTGGCCCAGCCAGATCCGCAGCTCACTTTCCAGGTACAAACAGATGCCAGCAACCTGGGGCTTGGCGCCGTGCTCACTCAGAAAATCCACCAGGCTGAACATGTCATCGCTTACACCTCTCGAGCATTGCACGGCGCTGAGCTGAATTATTCGACGGCTGAAAAAGAGTGTTTGGCTGTCGTGTGGGCTGTGGAAAAATGGAGACACTATCTGGAGGGGGTTGAATTTGAAGTGTACACCGACCATCACGCTCTGACCTCTGAATCACCCGAAGACCTCCTCCCGTCTAACCAGGTGGGTACTACGCCTCCAGAATTTTTACTTTCAAGGTGACCTATCGGAAGGGCTGTGGCAATATCGTGCCTGATGCTGTGTCCAGGGTATCAGAGCCACCGGGGATGGTGTGTTTGGCAGAGGCAAAGAAGATGGTCCTCCCTCTGCCAAGAAGCCTTGAAGACCTGGCCCAAGCACAAGCCAACAGTCCATTCTGCCAGAACATCGGGGAGGGACTGGAGCAGCAGCGTACTGACCGGGTACACTTCGTGGACCTTCAGTGTGTTCTGCATAGGACCACTCCATCCTCCCTTGGGGGTCTGCAACACCAACTAGTGGTCCTGGAAGAGCTCCTCCCCGACTTTCTGAGTTACTATCATGACAGTCCTTTAGGTGGTCACCTTGGAAGGACAAAAACTTTATTGAAGTTTCTGGGGGTTGCGTGGTGGCCGTCTGTCCGGAAAGACATTTGCCACCACGTGAAGTGCGTAACCTGCCAGCAGCTCAAAAACCCACCTGGTAAACCGGCAGGATTTTTACAATCAACAATCGCTGATGGACCGGGGGAGACTTTGGGAGTCAACCTGATGGGGCCATTTCCTGTTACCAGCTCGAGGAAAACCGTCCTGATGGTGGTGATCGAATATTTTTCGAAGTGGGTGGAGCTGTTTGCATTAACAGACGCAAAAACCAAGAAGATATGCTCCACCCTGAAGAACGAAATCTTCACCCGCTGGGGGGTGCCGAAGAACATCGTCTCAGACCGGGGTCCGCAGTTCACAAGCTCTGTATTAGATGAACTTTATACAGCCTGGGGAGTGAAGAAAAACCTGACAACAGCTTACCATCCCCAGGCCAACATGACAGAGCGAGTGAACCGGACCCTGAAGAACATGATCGCCTCCTATGTGGGTGAACACCATCAGGATTGGGATAAATGGCTCCCCGAGCTCCGGTTTGCCCTGAACACCGCTGTGCATAAAGCCACAGGTGAGACGCCTGCTTTGGTTGCGCTGGGCAGACAGCTAACGGGCCCGCTTGACCGACTCCTTCCCAGAGCCCCTACTCCAGAAACCACCAGCTACAATAACTTATTTAAACTAGAAGAATTACAGCGGAGAATCCAACAGAGGTTGGTGAGTTCGACATCCAGACATGCCAAGTTGTACAATGCCCGGCATAAGGAAGCGCACTTTCAGCCAGGTGATTTGGTCTGGATTAGAGCTCACCATCTCTCGGATGCCAGCAAAAGGTTCTCCGCCAAGCTAGCACCTAAATGGTTAGGTCCAGCCAAAATCATATCTCAAACGGGTCCAGTCAATTTCCAGATCCAAAGGGGTATCGGCACTGACTCCAAGCTAGACACAATCCATGTGGCCAATCTCAAGCCGTACTTCGTACTCCCTTGTCCATGGTTTGGGGGGGGAGGGGGGGGAATGTAGCGGGGCTACATAGTTAGTGTTGTCAAATGTCAGTTTTGAGTGCATCTTGTTTCCATTGTCCCGTTTGCTGTTTATGTGTGTGTATCAGGAAATGCCATCCCCATAAAGGGGGACGGATGATGGAAGAAGACCACAGCCTCTAACCTGGAAAACACCTGTTCGCAATTAATCAATTACAGCTGTCACAAGGACTATTTAAGTAATCAGAAAGGAGAGAGGAAGAGAAGAGAGGAGAAGAGAGACCATTCGTTTTTCAACCATGCATCAACTACTTGCTGTTTTTCCACATCGCGCCTTTGCACCAGTTTGTTTTTCATTTTGCCGGACTGCTTTCATCCTTCATCTGCTGAGACCCCGGGGTCGATTCGCCATCCACCTTACGCCGAGGAATCACGGTGAGGTTGTTCCATTTGCCGGGAAAATCAAATGACTCATTTACCACTAGTTCAGTCATCTGTATTCAGGACAGTTTTTATAACCGGACTCAAGTTCACAATCATTCAGTTTATCATTCATTTTTGTTATTCGTGTTGTGTGTTATATGTTACAGGGGCAAGGGAGGGTTTTGTTGTATTTATATATGGTGTTGTCTCTTTGTTGATGTGGTGGAGGGATATTTATATTTATATGTTTCTATTTTTGCATTTGTCTTGTAGTTTCATCTAATACATTTAATCAGTTTATTTTTACATCATCTGCTTTTTGCGTACTTGTATTTACACCGTCGATTGTGGGGGGGAAAGTGTAATTTGTTAGAGGTACGGCTTGATAGTGAGATTCATCTCAGTAAATTATCCAGGCCACAGTTCTTGGAGGTGTAGTTGCCGGCTGGGTACGGGGTCGGCCGTTACTATTTGTTGGTTTAAACAGTGAAATTGTACCCCCGTGCATTTGCCATTGTCTTTTCACAGAAGGCTGAGCTTAAGGGCTATTTATATTGATTTGCATATTCAAAGAGACGTAATTCTGGGAGGAGACGGGGTGGGACAGCAGGCGCGTGCACGTGCGTTACTTTTCACGCTGACCGGGATTTATTTAGCAGAAGAACGTGGAAGTTGGCATATGCACAGATTTATGCATCTGGATTTTTTTGTGCGTAAGCACATATACGCTTTTGTCCGTTGCCATGTTATAGTGTGGATTCTTTGCACGCCGTTATACATGAGGCCCCAGGAGTGACACTGGAAGCAGTGGTGGCCAAGCCATTCCAGTGAGTCCCCAGAAGCAAGTTTCATTGTTGGCACCAGGCCAACAGCCAAGAAGATGAGATGGACAGAAAGTGCTTTGTCACTTTCCATTTTGCAGACCTGCTCATAGAGCATAACAAATACAAAAAAAGGACTGAAGACCAAGACCTAAAGAAGAACTGAAAAGACCTTTTGAGGTTTAAGTGAGAAGAACTCTGAGTTATACAAAAATGGAACTAGTCATAATATTAATAGATTTAGAGAGTATGTTAGGGACCTAGGATGTTCAAGCACAGGGTATTGAAGTCAGTTACCAATTGAAGAGGTTGTAACTGTGAATCTGCTAGAATACCAAAATATAAACTCAAAAATATTTGCCCTTAAAAGTGTAGATTCTGGGTGTTAATTATTTACATGGGGTAATTAAAACAATTATTAAGAAATACTGTAGATCCACACTGAGTAAACTGGAGGAATTTTCAAATAAAACTGGTACAGTAACAAGTCAGATGTGCTTCGATAGTTGGATATAGTCTAAGCGTTTCTAGGGTTGTCATCTGTGGTACAAGCACTTCTGAACTGAAGTGTAGAATTGTAGAACAGCAGGTATGCATATTATGAGCAAACAACCATAGAGATGGGCTACAGGGAGAATGACAAGGATTACGTTCCAATGATGTCTCTCCTGTTGAACAGGAAGACACTTGCTGCCCATGGTGGTGATGCCAGTACTGTATATACTGGTAAAGACTGATGGCAGTCTGTGTTACACTACAAGTGTAAAAAACAGGAAAGGCAATCTAGTTGGCCCCAAATGTATGAAAAAGGACAACAGGAGCTGGTTTGTGAACAGTTTATGCAGGGCACACAGGCTGTCACGTGAGCGGAGGTGATTGGCATTGGCCCCTGTGGGATGTTAATGTCCAAAGTTTTGAAGTTAATGGTACAGCTGCATGTGCTTTAATGAATAGTTCAGGACAACAGTCTGATTAGATAGACCCTGGCTAATTTAGTGAAAGGTGTCAACTTGTCTCATTTTGAACCACCAGACAGAAGATAAAAAAAGAAGATAAAATAGAAGTAGGACCAAATGGATGAAAGTCATCAGTCATCTGAAATAGGAGTATGTCCAAGTTCTTCGGATTGTCTTTAAAATAAAGATATTGATATGTTTGGAAAACTAATCACCTACAACCAGTGATGTAGTAAACCAGTTGTGATCGCAGGAAAGAGCTATGACTGCAGCTTGAGGTTGCATTTGTGAAACTGTTAGAATGATTAAAACTGTGATCATAATAGACATTATTCAAAAAATTATCAGAAGTGGAAGGTAATGTAGAGTAATATTTAATATTTTGATAATTGTACATTGTCATTAGTAAATAAATTGATGACATCTTTCTAGAAGTAAGCCCTTTTGATTTCCTCCTCCAGAGTTTTAGGAATTATTGATATGAAGAGAAACTGGACTGGTGAGGGTTGGAGGCATTCATCGATCTGCTTTAACTGGTTTTCCAATGGTACTTTTCTGTATAGACCTGGCACAGGAATTCTCTTAACTATTTGAGAACTCCTTCTGCCTCCAGGAAGAGAGTGTGGAGGGTGAGAGACAGGCTTTTAGATTTATGAGCCAGGCTACTAAGGAAGAAAATTGTATAAAATCAGATTATGAGCTGGATAAAAAGAGAGAGCAGACCAGATGATGACATGATGAGAGCTGACCAGAGAGAATCGAATGTAACCACAAGATTTTGCATTGCCTGAAACTAAACATCTAGCATTGAAAGGTTATATGGTTTGCAAATCCACATGCTATTTGCTTTTGTGTATGGCACTAGTTATAATATTTGAAGATTAAATCTTACTACCTAGAATACATAAATAAATGTTTAACTTTTTCTCCTGCCTGTTTTGGTACCCTAATTACCCAGGGTTACAAAGGTAAAACAAAGAGGGAACAGAATGGTAAGAATATGGGATTTTGGACATTCTTTTAAGGTCCACACCCTAGGCCCCCCTAGGACCCTACCACAAAACAACATCAACTCAGACTAAAGTTTCTCAAATGTAGATGTAGCTAAAATATTCCCCTGACCTTGCCTTCCAAATTTTTTGCACCTGCAAAGCACAGTGAAGACTGGGTGAATACAGAAAAGGTTGTAGTGTAAAGTGACTTTTCTAATTTAATAATACCTGTATTTATTTTGGTAGAATGCGATTCAGGTCTAACATGGTGCAACAAAAACAGCTGATTTAGGACTAAAAAGGAGTCTTCCAATAATGCATCTCTTTAAATGATCTGAAATTCAAGTAAATACCTAATAGAATGGCTCAGAAAGAAGAAATATGAGGTAAAGAATTGCCAAGTTAAAGTCTAAATCCAAATCCTTTTGAAATGTTTGGGGGGTGGGGGGGGAGTTAAATAGGATAATATATAGCATCGTGCCAAACTGAAGTCATTTTATATGGATCATGAGATATAGATATCTCTTGGTTGATGTAAGCAGCTAATGTACATGAAGTTATTTTTGCAAAAAGTATGATCAACACCAGCACTCTTCTTTTCCACACCAGAAAATCACATTTATGTGTTTTTTGTTAAATATAAACAATGGTCAATCTTTTGATGCTGTTTTATATATTAGATCAAAGGCACCTTTCCCATTGTGGCTACCACACCATACCAAAGAGTGATGTAGCTAATCAGTATGCTTTCCACAGTGTATTTGTAGAAGTTAATGAGGTTCCAGAGGGATGAATCGACTGTTGTTAGCCTCTTGAAAACGTCACAGTGCTACAGAATCTTCTAATGAGAAAGGAGAAGATGAGGAGCCATAAAAAGTCTTCAGTAACATGCACCCCAAGCCCAAATCAGCTTCTTTTTTTTTTTGCTGAATTGAGGGAAATTGATGCTACTGTGCCATTTAGTAGGGAGTATCCCCTCACTGTCTACTGCACCGTGATTGTTGGCATTCTGTCCCAAATCAGATCACAGTTTCTATTTTTTCAGTTTGGTTTTGACCTTGCTCCACGCATCTGTGCCATCCCAGATAAAGACGATGCATCACAGACGTTGAGCTGCAAACAGACTTCAGTGTTCATCCATGTTTCTAAAGTATGCAGACAGAGCCATACTCTTGTGATTTCAACACCATAAAGACATTGCCTGATCACTGTAATCCGTTAATTGTGATGTATATTCTTGTATGTTAGAATGTGTCTCCTTAAGTGGCACCCACTTTGAGAAAATTTCCATCAATTGATTAAAAACATACATGGAACATGTGGCCCATGATGTCATCATTTATGACTGGAGTCATTTTAGCAGCTTTCTGTATGAAAGGAGCAGGAACAATATAAATATTGCCTGACTGCCTTGATCGGTTAGGGGGACTTGGACATGTACCAATCTGCAGTTGATCTTCAATGTTCCCCCCTTTTGTTGCAGCATACTCAGACCCAAATAATCCAATTCAAAGTTACAGGAATTAAACTGTTGAGGCAGGACAGGACACAAGGCGAGTGACATCTCCTCAGTCTTACAGGATTAATTTTTAACTGCCAATCTTTAGGACAGTGACAGGCCAACCCGTGCAGACATGAAGAGAATGTGTAAATTCCACAGAGACCCAGGAACATGGAGGCAGCAGTGCTAACCAGTGTGCCACCCTGGTCAGAACACAGGCTAATGAAATTTAGGAAGAAATAATGCAACAATAATGCTGTCCTTATTTGCTAAACTCTCCAAAAAGAAACTTAAGTGCCTCCTTCATATTAACAAATGGAAGAATGTAGACAGTAGCAATTATATTACAGTAAAATTCTCTAGGCAGGTGAAAGGCCTAGCATTTTATCATTAAAAAGTCCAAATAAAGTGAGCGGCAGCTTCCCACACTTACTACGTTTGCATACTCTGTGTTGTTCAGAGCAGTTTAGAGCCCCGCATCTGCTCTTACTGGAATGGAAAGCAGAAATGTGGAGCAGGATCTGGGATTATCTCATCAAGTCTGGTGTCCTTAGATGTAACAGTCAGTGCTCCAACGTGCAAATAAGGTGCACCTGAATAAACGTTTATCTTAGCAGAGTTTGTTCTTTTTTCAAACTAGTTGCACTTTTAAGAGGCATCCTTTGTGCTTGTCCTAAAAACTATCAGAAGATGGAGCATGTTGATCAATGCATTTTATATACTGCTGAAAAAGATTAAAGGAACACTTTTTAATCAGAGTATACCATCAAGTCAATGAAATTTCTGTGATATTGATCTGGAAAGTTAAGTAGCAGAGGAGATTATTAATCAGTTTCATCTGCTTTGGTGTTAATGAAATTAACAACAGGTGCACTAGTGGGGCAACAATGAGACAATCCCCAAACCATGAAGGGTTTAACAGTTGGAGGCCAGTGACATTTTTCCCTCCTCATCTTTTCTGACTGTTTTTTCACTAGTTTTGCATTTGGCTATGGTCAGTGTCACTACTGGTAGCATGAGGCGATACCTGGACCCTACAGAGGTTGCACAGGTAGTCCAGCTTCTCCAGGATGGCACATCAATATGTGCCATTGCCAGAAGGTTTGCTGTGTCTCCCAGCACAGTCTCAAGGGCATGGAGGAGCTTCCAGGAGACAGGCAGTTACTCTAGGAGAGCTGGACAGGTCCGTAGAAGGTCCTTAACCCATCAGCAGGACCGGTATCTGCTCCTTTGGGCAAGGAGGAACAGGATGTGCACTGCCAGAGCCCTACAAAATGACCTCCAGCAGACCACTGGTGTGAATGTCTCTGACCAAACAATCAGAAACAAACTTCATGAGGGTGGCTTGAAGGGCCCGACGTCCTTTAGTGGGCCCTGTGCTCACTGCCTGGTACCGTGGAGTTCTATTGCCGTTTCCCATAAAATACTGGAATTGGCAGGTCCACCACTGCCGCCCTGTGCTTTTCACAGATGAAAGCAGTATCCCCCTGAGCATATGTGACAGACATGAAAGGGTCTGGAGAAGCCATGGAGAATGTTATGCTGCCTTTAACATCGTTCAGCATGACCAGTTTGGTGGTGGGTCAGTGATGGTCTGGGGAGGCATATCCATGGAGGGACGTACAGACCTCTACAGGCTAGACAACGGCACCTTGACTGCCATTAGGTATCGGGATGTAATCCTTGGACCCATTGTCAGACCCTTGGACCCATCGTCAGACCCTATGCTGGTGCAGTGGCTCCTGGGTTCCTCCTTGTGCACGACAATGCCCGGTCTCATGTGGCAAGAGTTCCTGTAGGATGAAGGATGAAGGAATTGATACCAAACCCAGCCACAGGGGATTCACAAACCAGTGTGTTTCTTCGTTCTGGTCCCAAGCCCAGATAAATAGGGAGGGTTTTGTCAGGAAGGGCATCTGGTGTAAAATTTTGCCAAATCAATATGCAGACAACAATACAAATTTCCATACCAGATGGGTCGAGCCCCAGGTTAACAATGACCGCCACCAGTACTGTTAGCCAACAGGGTGCTGGTGGAAATTGGGCTACTGTTGGCTGAAGAAAAAGAAGAAGAAGAGGGGGGAGACGTGTCCGGAGGCAGGAGGAGAGAAGGAAGGTAAAGGGAGTGGAACTGAGGGTACGAACTTTGAATGCTGACAGTATGACTGGTAAGGGGAGAAAGTTAGCAGATATGATGGAGAGAAGGAAGGTTGATATATTGTGCATGCAAGAGACTAAATGGAAAGGGAGTAAGGCCAGGTAGATCGGAGGTGGATTCAAATTGTTCTATCATGGTGTGGATAGGAGGAGAAATGGGGTAGGGGTTATTCTGATGGAACAGTAGGTAAAGAGTGTTTTGGAGGTGAAAAGAGTGTCAGACAGAGTAATGATTACGAAGCTGGAAATTGGAGGTGTAATGGTGAATGTTCTTAATGCATATGCCCTGCAAGTTGGGTGTGCAATGGATGAGAAAGAAGGTTTTTGGAGTGAGTTGGATGAAGTGATGAACAGTGTACCCAAGGGACAGAAAGTGGTGATTGGAGCGGATTTCAATGGACATGTTAGTGAAGGGAACAGAGGAGATGAGGAGGTGATGGGGAGATATGGTGTCAAGGAGAGGAGTGAAGAAGGTCAGAGGATAGTGGATTTTGCCAAAAGGATGGACATGGCTGTGGTGAATACGTATTTTAAGAAGAGGGAGGAACATAGGGTTACATACAAGAGTGGAGGAAGATGCACACAGTTAGATTACATACTATGCAGAAGAGTCAATCTGAAGGAGATTGAAGACTGCAATGTGGCGGCAGGGGAAAGTGTAGTTAAGCAGCATAGGATGGTGGTCTGTAGGATGACATTGAACATCAAGAAGAGGAAGAGAGTGAGGGCAGAGCCAAGGATCAAATGGTGGAAGTTGAAAAAGAAAGACTGCAAGGTTGAGTTTAGGGAGAAGGTGAGACAGGCACTGGGTGGTAGTGAAGAATTACCAGACAGTTGGGAAACTACAGCAGATGTAGTAAGGGTGACAGCAAGAAGGGTGCTTGGCGTGACATCTGGACAGAGGAAGGAGGAAAAGGATACCTGGTGGTGAAATGGGGAAGTACAGGAGAGTATACAGAGGAAGAGGATGGCAAAGAAGAAGTGGGATAGTCAGAGAGATGCAGAAAGTAGACAAGAGTACAAGGAGATAAGGCACAAGGTGAAGAGAGAGGTGGCAAAGGCTAAAGAAAAGGCGTATGATGAGTTGTATGAAAGGTCGGACACTAAGGAGGGAGAAAAGGACCTGTACCGATTGGCTAGACAAAGGTATTGAGCTGGGAAAGATGTGCAGCAGGTTAGGGTAATAAAGGATAAAGATGGAAACATACTCACAATCGAGGAGAGTGTGTTGAGCAGATGGAAAGACTACTTTGAGAGGCTGATGAATGAAGAGAACGAGAGAGAGAAGAGGTTGGATGATGTGGAGATAGTGAATCAGGAAGTGCAACGGATTAGCAAGGAGGAAGTAAGGACAGCTATGAAGAGGACGAGAATGGAAAAGCCGTTGGTCCAGATGACATACCTGTGGAAGCATGGAGGTGTTTAGGAGAAATGGCAGTGGAGTTTTTAACCAGATTGTTTAATGGAATCTTGGAACGTGAGAGGATGCCTGAGGAGTGGAGAAGAAGTGTACTGGTGCCGATATTTAAGAATAAGGGGGATGTGCAGGACTGTAGTAACTACAGGGGGTTAAAATTGATGAGCAACAGCATGAAGTTATGGAAAAGAGTAGTGGAAGCTAGGTTAAGAAGGGAGGTGATGATTAGTGAGCAGCAGTATAGTTATATGCCACGAAAGAGCACCACAGATGCAATGTTTGCTCTCAGGGTATTGATGGAGAAGTATAGATAAGGTCAGAAGGAGTTGCATTTTGTCTTTGTGGACCTGGAAAAAGCATATGACAGTGTGCCTCAAGAGGAGGTGTGGTATTGTATGAGGAAGTTGGGAGTGGCAGAGAAATATGTAAGAGTTGTCCAGGATATGTACGAGGGAAGTGTGACAGTGGTGAGGTCTGCGGTAGGAGTGACGGATGCATTCAAGGTGGAGGTGGGATTATGTCAGGGATCAGCTCTGAGCCCTTTCTTATTTGCAATGGGGATGGACAGGTTGACAGAAGAGATCAGACAGGAGTCCCCGTGGACTATGGTGTTTGCTGATGACATTATGATCTGTAGCAATAGTAGGGAGCAGGTTGAGGAGACCCTGGAGAGGTGGAGATATTCTCTAGAGAGGAGAGGAATGAAGGTCAGTAGGAACAAGACAGGATACATGTGTGTAAATGAGAGGGAGGTCAGTGGAATGGTGAGGATGCAAGAAGTACAGTTGGCGAAGGTGGATGAGTTTAAATACTTGGGATCAACACTACAGAGTAATGGGGATTGTGGAAGAGAGGTGAAAAAGAGAGTGCAGGCAGGGTGGAATGGGTGGAGAAGATTGCCAGGAGTGATTGGTGACAGACGGGTATCAGCAAGAGTGAAAAGGAAGGTGTACAGGACAGTAGTGAGACCAGCTATGTTATATGGGTTGGAGAGCTGGAGGTAGAAGAGTTAAAGATGCTAAGATTTGCATTGGGTGTGACTAGGATGGATAGGATTAGAAATGAGTACATTATTGGGTCAGCTCAAGTTGGACAATTGGGAGACAAAGTCAGAGAGACGGGATTGCGTTGGTTTGGACATGTGCACAGGAGAGATGCTGAGTATATTGGGAGAAGGATGCTAAGGATAGAGCTGCCAGGCAAGAAAAAAAGAGGAAGGCCTAAGAGAAGGTTTATGGATGTGGTGAGGGAGGACATGCAGGTGGTGGGTGTATAACAGAACAAGATGCAGAGGACAGAAAGATATGGAAGAAGATGATCTGCTGTGGCGACCCCTAATGGGAGTAGCCGAAAGAAGAAGACTGGCTGCCACGCTCGCCTGACCTCAATCCAATAGAACACCTCTGGGACATTATGTTTCAGTCCATCCGCTGCCGCCAGGTTGCACCTCAGACTTTCCAGGAGCTCAGTGATGCCTTGGTCCAGATCTGGGAGATCCCCCAGGACACCATCCGTCATCTCATTAGGAGCATGCATACAAACACGTGGGGGCCGTAAACTACTGAGTACGATTTGGAGTTGCTGCAATAAAATTTTGGCAAAATGGACTAGCCTGCCACATCATTTTTTCACTTTGATTTTGAGGTTAAATATTTGCCATTTAAACAAATGATTTCACATTTTGCACCTCAAAAACCCATTTGAGAAGAAGAGAGCATTTCAACATTTGGCATACTGTAAATGTATAATAAATGATGGTACATTAAACACGTCCACCATTTTACTAACAGAACCCCATACAAGAACACGTGCAGCATTTGTTGTTATGACTGCCTGTTCTGTAATTTATAACGGTCTCTAAATCAACTGGTGTTAGTGTGAATGCTGTGTAGGTGGTCATAGTTCATATGTGTTATTGTACATGTTATTACTTCTTTGGCCATGAGGTGTATTGACATCATATGCAGTAATTAACCCTTCACTTCTTCCTTTCAGTTTATAATGTTCACTTTAAGGTGTTTGCAAGTGCTTACATTTAGCATAATTAAGGATATGTCTTAACTTTCTGCAATACCAAGTGATATATTTTGTTTAAACGATCCACCATTCCACCCTAATAATGCTGATAGCCTTTGGGATAGAGTTACCTGTTACACCATGATAAATTACAGTAATGTATTTGTGGTTATTGCTCTTGAAAGTGTAACATGCTATGAAAGATTATGGCTTTATAATAATTCAGATGCACATAGGAGTGGGGTGGCCAACACAGAACCAGCCTGATGCTGTACACATGAAAGTGTGCTGCTGACACTTTGAAGCTGTCCTACCCATGGTGCAGGGGATGACTCCCTTCAAGGCTCGCTCCCCATGCTGGTCTTTGTAAGTCAAAGGCAGCCAAGACACCGCAGAGTGAACTCCAGAGCGGAGGCACGGCCATACCTTATGCGCTTTGGAAAATAAAGCATTTTTGAGAAAAAGGCGTCTTAGATTTTGTTGGCTTGTGTCAGGTATCTGAAGGCAAAATGTTTATTTTATTTGTATTATTTTTGCTTTTCTTTGTTTAAGTCACCTTCTGAACTTTATTTCGCAATTTCCGGTTATGTGTCAACATGTTATGATATACTGTAGGTCATTATGATTTTTTTTCTGTCACAGTTGTGTGATTTTGCTTTTTACATATTGCTGTTGACATTTTGTGGCATCATTCACAAGGCTGCAGCCATACTGTTTCTGATAATGGCTCTGGTAGCTAATAACTTGACAGAACGTTGTGTTGTCTGCCTTTAAAATCATTGCAAGCTTACAGCACACGTGCATAAATAAAAATCTACCACAAAGAATCTTATGATTAATTGCAGTGCAGGAAAGGCAGTTTACCTGCTTTTCTAACTATTCTTTCTTATAGCCCCCACACTCCTTCTCCCTAATCACTAAAATCGAGTCTGTCTTTTGGACTGTGTGCTTTTTTTTCCCCAACTCTGGTCATTCTTATGACATCAAGTGTCACCAACTGGAAGCTATCTTGCTGTGACATGCAGGCAGTGTAGTGTGGTGGCTAAGGCTTTGGACTTCAGACCCTGGGAGTCTACTGACACTGTCGCCATGAGCAGGTCACTTCACCTGCTCATATGTTAAAAGTTGACTTGGAAAAAGGTGTCAGTCAAATAATAAGTAATAATAACAAAGGGGGTCTGGTTCCATGGTACTGGCAGCCATCTTATATAACAAAGGTGTCCTGCTCCGATCCTGTAAGGCTGCAGTGGTTGTGGATTTTCCTTCTTGCCACTTTCTTAATCAGTGACCAATTTCTACTGTTAATTGATTACTTTTCCCTTCAGTTTAATTGTTGTGTTTTTAAGACTCTGTCCTCCGAATTGCTTTTTTATTCCTTAAATGGCAGCCAAACAAAAATGAAATATGAAGTGAGCCAGCAAATGACCATCTATTTCAGAGCCTTCAGACTCCTAGCTAGTTTCTTAAATAGAAGCCAGTTCTTCGTGTTAATTAAACCCGTCATTTAATTCAGTGGCATGTTGCTGCTCTCATTCTGCCTCAACAGACATTTTCAGAGACTATTGATTTTCTTTTTTCTAGGAACACTGTCACAGTGTTTTGTGGACTTGAGCAGATCAGCGTTACTGAGACCTCCACCTTTCTTTATTTTCAGAGATTGTATGATGGTTAGCTGGTTATGTGTTGGTGCATTTTGTCTGTCATTATTGTTTGGCTGATAATTAAGGAAAAACGAAATAATTTGGGAATCTGAGTCTTAATATTAATTGACTTGCTATTTAATGCAAAAATTAATTAGAGGCAAAAAAGCTGTGCACAAATTAAGAAAAGGGTGAAAATGAAAATCTGCAGCCACTGTAGATCCTCCAGGACCAGAGCTGGACACCCATTATATAAAAAAGCATGTTGCATCCTCAACAATTTTGCTCACTTTTGTGAAAAGTAGAAAAATATCACATTTTTAACAATTTCATTCCTCCATCTTGCAGGGAAAACATAGGGATGTGGTGGCATTATTGGCTTTCCAACCACTTTAAAAAAACTTCACACACCTCCAAAACAACAAGAGTGGACTCCTTTCTGCTCTCCATGCTGGAGTAGCTGTGCTGCAGCTGCCCATAGGAAGACTACTCGCATTATGAAGGCAATGGGAGGAAATGGGAGTCAAAACCGCCAGTAAGCCAATGGGGTCAGGCCTGTTGGGGATTGGAACTGATGTGGTGCTGAGGCATTGTCCGCTGCACGGTAGCACTTGGGTCCACATTTAAGATGACCCAACCAGGTAACCGCATGGAGCATCTTGTCTCTACTGCATGATGATCATTTTCCTCTGCTGTTGGAGGAGTTTTGTAAACTCCGCTTTTTTTATTGGCAGCACTGTCTGAGGTGCGCAGACCTGGGACTGGCCAGATCTCTGTAGGTGGGCACACCTTTTATTGGTGTGGTTGCTCTGATGGCTATCATAGTCAGGGAGTAGCTGTTGCTGTGACAGATTGGCTCCTTCCAATGGTGTCCTTTGCCACTGTTTTCAATGAGTGTATTATGAGGCACAGATTAATACACTCTCTGGGTGCCATGTCTGTTGCCTCAGAGTATGTTCCAACTGTGGTGAGTGATGTCTCAGTGAGGGAGACATTTTATTCGCAAATTCGGTGGTTGATGTGTGCCTGCGAGGTGACACTCCTCTGATCATGGGTGATTTCAATGCGACCACTGGCACTTACAGGGCTGACAATGAGGATTGTCTCTTCCCCATGGGTCTGGCAACCGAGGTGAAAGTTGCTCCATGTTCCTTGACTTTGCAAAAGGTCAGGAGCTGCAGATCATTGGATCCTGCTTCCAGCGCCCTGAGCCGCATCGTTGGACTTGCTACTCCAGTACCAGTGGTGCAGTGAGGGAGATCGATCACATCCTCATGGGCAGACACTGGAGGCTCGTACAAAACTGCAGGAACTACAGACATTCCCAGTTTGTGAATTCTGACCACAGACTTGTTGTTGCTACTTTGAAGATCCAGCTTAGGTCCAGTAGGCTACCACCTACTCGGAAAATGTTGCTGCACCTCCAAGATCAGGCTGTTTTTAATGAATTTGCACGTAGTTTGTGTGAGGAACTTACATACTTGGGTTTGACTGCTGATCCTAATGTGATGTGGGAGACCTTCCATGACAAGACCCTGAAGGTCGCTGAGGGTTGTGTAGGTGTTACCAGTGTGCCCAGAAGGAGGAGTTTCATCTCGCTGGGCACCTTGGATATCATCAAGAGGAATTGCAGCACACAGCTTGATGGCAACTCCGGTCTGTACCGGGAACTGAGAAGGATGGCTGCTAGGGCTCTAAAGGCAGATAAGGAGGCATTTGTTAGCAGAATCTGTGAGCAGGTGACACACCATCTATGGTCTAGTGACTCATATCCAAACCTTTTTCTTGGAGAGTCGCAGTCAGGGCAGGTTGACAGAACAGTCCTTACAGATGACCCTGCAATTGAAGATGTGAGTTCCAAAATCTGCTAATTACACCTTTTGGTAAAATTTACTGAACACGTGATTGTGACTTTTCATGCAGTTGGTCATGCACCGAAAATATGTTTGAGCTTCAAAACCTGCTAATTGCAACAGTGTAGTGCTACAGTTTTAGGGATTTAGTTTCAAAATCTGCTTACGGACCCAGATTTTCCTATTTATCTACAAAATGTATCTTTTACTTAGCTGATTTTGGAACTGAGCTCTTCAATTGTGACCTGCTGGGCTGGCTACTTTGAGCAGTTGTTTACAGTTGATCTTCCGGCAAGGACGTTGGACATCTCTGGATTCACGGTTCTTAAGGCTGATCCTCCAATTAGCTGTGAACCACCCAGTCTCACTGAGATTGCACAGGTGGTGAATCAGTTGAGGGGAGGAAGGGCTGCAGGGATCTGTGGTATCCGGGGTGAACTTCTCCAGGCTGGTGGTAAGGCTGTCCCCCTTGCACTGCAAGCAATCCTTGCTTCCATTTGGTAGGTGAGCATCATCCCAACTGAATGGAAAATGGGACATGTCATCCCTATCTGGAAAGGGAAGGGTGATCGCCTGGATTGCGGCAACTACAGGGGGATAACACTGCTGTCGGTGCCGGGTAAGGTCCTTGCTAGGGTCTTCCTTAATAGGCTCTGTGATTACTTGCTCACTTACCAGCGACCAGAGCAGTCTGGTTTTACGCCTAAGAAGTCTACCATTGACCACATCCTGGCACTGAGGATTCTCATGGAGCACAAATGCGAATGTCGGCCGAGTTTCTTTGCAGCCTTTCTTGATTTTCATAAAGCGATCAAGCTGCCCTGTGGGACATCCTGAGACTTTGCAGGGTCCCCCAAAGTTGCTGGATATCATAGCCAGCCTGTACACTGGTACTGTGAGTGTTGGGCAGAGTGGAGGCAGAACCTCTGCGTTTTTACCAGTTGATTCTGGGGTTCATCAGGAGTGTGTTCTTGCTCCTACTCTGTTCAGTGCTTGTATGGACTGGGTGTTGGGCAAGGTTGTGGGGTCCAGCGGCTGTGGGGCATCTGTTGGTGAAGATTCACGGATCTTGACTTTGCTGACGATGCTGTGATCTTCATGGAGTCAATGGAGGCTCTGATCGGGGTGCTTGAGAGACAGAGCGAGGAGTCTGAGTGTCTGGGCTTGCGAGTGTCCTGGATAAAAACCAAGATCCAGGCCTTTAATGACCTCTTGGGCACAGCCATCAGCAGTGTGTCTGTTTGCAAAGAGTGTTGACCTTGTTGAGAGGTTTACTTACCTTGGCAGTGACATTCCTTACCTTGGCAGTGGTGACTCTTCCTATGAAGTCAGTAGAGAAACTGGGAGAGCATGGGGAGGTCATGAGGTTGTTGGAAAGGGGTTTGTGGCACTCCTGATATCTTTGCAAAAGGATGAAGGTCCAAGTCTTTAGAGTCCTGGTCCTCCCTGTTTTGCTATATGGTGGCAAGACAGTGACACTATCCAGTGACCTAAGACAAAGATTGGACTCCTTCTGTACTGTGTCTCTTCAGGGAATCCTTGGGTACTGCTGGTTTGACTTTGTGTTGGATGAGCAGTTGCTAAAGGAGTTCTGAATGAGGCACATTACCTGCATTGTGAGGGAGCGTCAGTTATGGCACTATGGCCATGTGGCGCGATTCCCAGAGGGTAATCTGGCTCACAGGATCCTCATTGTTGGGGACCTAAGTGACTGGACCAGGCCAAGGGGATGCACATATAATACCTGGGTGCGGCAGATAGATGGTCATTTCCAGGGGGTGGGACTGGACTGCCTCAGGGTTGCCAACCAGGAACCGACCTGTCTTGCCATGTGGTGGTTGTGGCAACACGCTGTATCAGTACGTGCTCCCTGTCCTGACCTGTAGTTTGTTTTTTTCTTGTAATGATCCCTGTGACGTTTAGACCTGTTTGGGCCATACGCTCTTAACTCACTACAAAAGAAAAGTACTGTTTGTTTATGATTGCTAGCATTTTGTAAATGGTTTCTAACAACAATTTAAATAAATTAAGGTTTAGTGCTTTTTCTTAACCTACTGATGCTAAGCCTCTGTAAATATACCCAATCCCCCAGAGTTCAGTGGGTTCCAATGGCACCAATGACCATGGCTAATGTCCTTTCAGTGGAACGATACCCAGCCAGTCTTATGGAGTCATACTGTCTATTCCAGGAGCTTCTGCTTAAATCTGGTTGTATGTTGTTCCCAAATAAATCAGTTATTTTACTGTACAGACATCTAATGTTGTCTAATATTTCCAAACAGACACACAAAGGTGGACAACCTACAAAAAAAAAATACAAGAAAGTAATTCATACCTGGACTGTTAATGCCAAATTAACTTCTTGAAACAAACAACTATTAAGGCATTGGAAGTCGGAACATCAACAGAGGAACATGAGCCAACAGTCCATTGACATAGCAGGCACACGAACAAGTGAGACTTTGGCTCTTCATCTGTACTCAGATGGCATGGTTTGCAGAAAACTTCCAAAAGCAGGATGAATCCATGAATTAGAACCAGACAACACTGACTTGATCCCCTTTGTGAGCAGCAGGATGTGTCATTCAAACCATTATTACCAAAATAACTCCAATAAATGACACAGTCATGATAAACACCCCCTTTTCCTTCTCTAATAAATATTCCAGGAAATTCTAAGTTACATAAAAGCTGGTGTGTCTGACCTTCAGCACTATCTTGTTTTTAGATTTTTTGTGGATGTTTACATTTGAAAAGGGCCTTATGTTACACTTTAAAAAATGATCTGTATGTAGCCACCTACTCTAAGCAATAAGGTGTTATACAGTAGTACAGGCAGATATACTGTGTGTATCATTTTGATTATACATCATAGTGACATTGGCTACAGTACTGCTCACTGCACATCTAACAAGGACAGTCTTTATTCCCAAAACGTCTGGTCCCCCTCTTTATGACAGTCTACAAATAAGTGGTACTCTTGGGAATCAATCAACACCCGGAACCATTTAGCCAATATAAGAAGTATACAATTAGACTGATGATATTCTACATAACAGAAGATTGTAATTTAATTGACAAACCTCAGCTTGCCCCTACATTTGCAAAAGGCAGCACACAGTATCTGTGGTTACAATAAAAGTCATGTGTTTTGATTTATTTAATCAACTGTGTTGTATGGTGTTATGTGTGTTATGTCGTTACCGTTATGGTGTATTGACTGCCAGTAGAATGAAGGCTTTGTCTCCGCCACCTTGCAGAATCTGCCATTCTTAAATGATGACCGTGACCTGTTTCTGGCCACCAGCCTGACCTTTAAATAGTCCTGACCCTTCACTCTTACTCCTTATCTTCTGGTGGAAGATGTTCTACAATACTTTCTATCCACTGATTCAACACTCACTTTATATTCAAAAACCTTCCAACACATTGGGTTTTTCCACTTGAGACCCAAACCCTTTATCTTTTTTTTTTTATTATTTACAAATCACATACTCCCAAGTATCTTCTTGATTGTACAAGCACTTTTTCTTATACCATATATGTAGCAAATGTGCTTAGGCTGTAGTTATTAAACGACACATCTCTATAGCTTTAGTCTTTAAGTTAATATACTGAATCAGTGAACCATACAAAGGAAAAATACATTTTGATAAGTAATTTCACCAAGAAAATGTAAAATTACTTATTATTCAACACACAGTTGTCTTTCTATTTTAAATGTTTAATGAACTATAAACTCTTTGGCAAGGAATCATCCCACTTAACCTTATAAGAAAGAAAAAAAAAGTGTCAGTGAGAAAAGCTTCTTACAAACGTTCCTAAAAATAACCACCAAGTGAAAATGTACCCACCGCCTTCCAGTGGCACAAGAGCGCCATTAATGAGGTTCTACTGCCACCTCCTGGAATTACTAGAAGTGCATCATTGTGTTTACTACTTCAGTATAAACATTTGGAAGGTCCCATTTTACTATAATTACAAAATGAAGACACTCTGTTGTATTTCCTATAATTCGGCAAAACGTGTTACAAGTTCCTGTGTAGACTTTATATTACCCGTGGCAGGCATCCTTTTATTTAAAAAGAGAAAAGGAATACACCTGAGCAGTGAGTTGAGAGGCATAGGAATTGGGGAATGGTTAGCACAGGTCTGGGTCAACAAATTAAATGTGTCAACACAGAATCATCCAGGATCAACAGAGAAGTTTGTGACCCTGATAGCATCCTAAGGTGAGAGGGTGACACTGTCAAGGGCAATGCGTAAAGAGAGGGGTCTGTTGGTGAAGAAGAAGTGGAAGTACACAATAGCGAAACTAGAGAAGTCTCACTTCAAAAATGTGTTAATTCATCTGTGTCCTGAAGCTGGAGACACAGTCGTAGATGGGCGCAAAAATAAAAAGTTGAAAGAAGTAAACAAGAAATATATACAGTGATCCCTCGCTATATCGCGCTTCGCCTTTCGCGGCTTCACTCCATCGCGGATTTTATATGTAAGCATATTTAAATATATATCGCGGATTTTTCGCTGCTTCGCGGGTTTCTGCGGACAATGCGTCTTTTAATTTCTGGTACATGCTTCCTCAGTTGGTTTGCCCAGTTGATTTCATACAAGGGACGCTATTGGCAGATGGCTGAGAAGCTACCCAACTTACTTTCTCTCTCTCTCTCTCTCTTGCGCTGACGTAGGGGGCTGTTCGCACACCTAGACGATAGGGACGTTGCTACCTTCTGTGTGCAGCTGCTTCCTGAAGGACATGCTGCACGGTGCTTCGCATTCTTAAAAGCTCGAAGGGCACGTATTGATTTTTGCTTGAAAAACAAACTCTGTCTCTCTCTCTCTTTGTCTGCTCCTGACGGAGGGGGTGTGAGCTGCCGCCTTCAACAGCTTTGTGCCGCGGTGCTTCGCATACTTAAAAGGCAAACAGCCCTATTGATTTGTTTGCTTGTGTCTCTCTCTATCTCTGTGACATTCTGTGCTCCTGACACACACTCCTTTGAAGAGGAAGATATGTTAGCATTCTTTTAATTGTGAGACGGAACTGTGATCTCTGTCTTTTCATGGAGCACAGTTTAAACTTTTGAAAAAGAGACAAATGTTTGTTTGCAGTGTTTGAATAACGTTCCTGTCTCTCTACAACCTCCTGTGTTTCTGCGCAAATCTGTGACCCAAGCATGACAATATAAAAATAACCATATAAACATATGGTTTCTACTTCGCGGATTTTATTTTGCGGGTGGCTCTGGAACGCAACCCCCGCGATGGATTAGGGATTACTGTACAGGTATATGAATGCTGAAGAATCAAATTTATTGTCAATACATTTTATTGTTCTTCACAGAGTAAAGGCTCGTGACACACATATTTACAGGTATAATGTATACCATACAACTTGATAAGATATGATATGATGACCATGTAAAGTCAACAAGTAGTACAATTGAGATAAAACCGCTGATGACAAGGGAGCGGGAAACAAAAACCACAGTCCAGTCAGCAGCTCTCCTGCAGCAAAGAAGAGCCTGGAGGTCCACAGTTGGGTCTAACGAACAAAGAATGTACTGACAGACAAAGGGCAACAAAGTTGAGAAGAACTGCCAAGGAGAGGACAGAACCCAATATAAAGAATTCAGTCAAGTACACAAGTCAGAATTCCAAGATTACAGAAAGAACAGATAAGCAAAGTTAATTGGTATAACTTTATTTTATAAAATTTCATATGAAATGCACTTAGTTGTTTAGTTTTAACCAACAGTTCCATTGTACAAACACATCTGCTGACTCACAAATTCCATTTCTGGTTAGCATTTTGAAGGCACTTTCAGAGACTATACAAGGAATGAACGACTGACACATTTTCTTCTTGCAAATGTCTGCCATATATGTGATGCGAAAGTTCAGATTCCAGCCATTTTAAAATTGCAATTCAAAATTTACAGTATGTTTTTCATTTCACAGTCCAAACAGTCATAAAGTGCTTTACAAAATAGTAAAAAATCTCTAGGCCAGAATAAAATGATGAGACTATTTGCACTGAGAAATTCTTAAAGGTAAGCGGTGTGCATTTTATTTCAAGCACATCAGTAATGAACAAAGGTTTATATTTTTATATTTCAGTGTGTGGTTTTCAGAGGAATCCTGAGGTACTTAATGAAATGTGCATTTGAGAAACCTAGCTGATAATATTCTAATACATCAATTTCAGAAAAAAGTTAAAAATATTTTTAAAAAAAATAACTTCAAATTTTGAAAATAATTTAGTCAAAACAGTTCTAATGCAGCATTAAACATCAAAATTAAAATAAACGATAAAAAAAAAATCTTAATTTCATTAACAAAATGTACACCAGATGACACAAAATCCAGCAGGGAAAACCAAAGCAAATTACAAAAAAGCAGAAATGGGGTTAACATAAAACAGTTTCTAGGTTTGTTTTTTGTTTTGTGATCAACTATTTATTGTAATAAAAATAACAAAGAGAATAATGCAGTCCAGACCAAACGACTCCCACCTTCACAGCGTCTCCCCCAAACATGACATAATAAAAGAACAGTTGAAGA
This sequence comes from Erpetoichthys calabaricus, assembly GCF_900747795.2. Taxonomy (NCBI): domain Eukaryota; kingdom Metazoa; phylum Chordata; class Cladistia; order Polypteriformes; family Polypteridae; genus Erpetoichthys; species Erpetoichthys calabaricus. The sequence continues at coordinate 157,215,406 of NC_041394.2, read as the reverse complement.
TCCATCTAATGGCACTCAAGGAAGTTCAAACGAATTTTTTGATAATTGGGGTGTCTACTAAAACTACTGAAGTCCATGAGCCAAAGACAACTGGAGGGAAGAGGTTTATATGCTGCCATACACACCAGTACGCAGAAGGTGGACACATGTCCTTCAGCAGATGAGAAGAAATAAGACAGGGAATGAAGTGGAAGAGCAGAAAGGAGCACAGAAAAACTGAAATCATACATCAAAGTAAAAAGGCAACAAAAGAAGAATAAAATGCGACTAAAGGGACAGGTGCCCACAATTATTAATCAGCCAACCAGCTACACTGATCTCCAAATTAATGATGACAACCAACTTATATTTGCTATATAAATTTGAATACTACATTGAATTATTTTGGCGGGTTTACTCATTTCATTTTTGCCCATCATTACCATTTGTTTAGAGGGGTTGTGCAGTGCCCAACTTGTCCTAAATGTTTAAATGACTCTGCTTGTAACACCAATTTCCAACTAATGCCTTCAGCTGAAAACATGCTAAAAATTGGATAAACTTGGATACCAAAGCAACTTTCTCCTCACTTTTAAAAAATGCATTTTTAATGCAAAGATCCAGCAATGCTTCTGCAATAATATGAGGTGATTTTTTGTTTTTCACAAACTCAAAAAAAGCTTCACACCATGCAACAAACAGCGCATGTTCATTTCCCACGTTTCATAGCTTGTCAAGCAAAACTGTTATAATTGGAAACAACATGAAGGGGGCATTTGCCATCAAATGAAATATCTAGCATTGCTTTATAAAATAATATATTAAACCTATTAATATGTGGCAAGCTTTCACTCTGCTGCAGTACTAGGGTGCTGTACCGTGTTAGCCATTATGAATGTAGAGAAAAGCCAAGCAAAATGACACCTTTTATTGGCTAACTAGAAAGATTACAATATGCAAGCTTTCGAGGCAACTCAGGCCCCTTCTTCAGGCAAGATGTAATACAGAAACTCTTTTGCAGTAAATGGAATAATCAATGCTGCTCTGCTTCAAGCTGTTACAAATTAATAGGCTACGTAATTATTGCTCACACTTAACATGTTTTAGAGGACATGGTAGAGGCAGCATTAACACACGCCAGATATAAACATTAAATCATTCCATGCACACATACTGTACATTCCCAAAAAGAAGAGTCAATCTAGTTATGTTGAATAAATTAATGGAATTACTCAGCTCTGCTGCTCTTCTGGTTATTGACCTACAAAGGCAGTTGAAGAGACAAACAAGCATTGACTGGAAAGCCTGAAAGAAGAAATTTAATCCAGAATGTCACAAGTGTACATTCCCATATACTGACGCCAAACAAGTACTGAAATGAACATACAATGTCAGATTGGATAACATGTTAATATTATTTCACACATTTTTTGGTAGTAAACCTAAAATAAACATATTTTCAGGAACATAATTTTTTCTCATGTCTACTTTCCTAAAACAGAAATCAGACAAAAATACACTTGCAGAATTCAATTGACCAAAAACTCCAAGCCAAACCAATTTGGGGTGGTCTCTAAGGCCAGTTGATACTTCACGCGACGCAATGCATGCTCCAGCGGATGCTTCTGCTACGCAAGCATTGTACTGTTTAATACTTGTGCGCGTGTACTTTACGTAAATCTGGAAGATTCCACCAGGTGGCAATGCGAGATATCATCACGGTGAGAAAACGTTCGGCTTCGCGGTTTTGTGAATTGGCCTGAAACATCCATTAAATTCCGAGGACACCTTTCCACAACATCTCTGAAAAGGATGTTTAATGATTAAATCCATCAATCCAGGGATGCACCCATTCCAGCTAGCATTGGGCACGAGGCAGAAACAATCCCTGAACGGGGCATTAGCTCATCGCAAGGTGAATACAAGCACACACACACACACACGTGTCATTTTAGTGTCACCAAATCTGCATATCTTTGGAAGGAAACCAGAGCACACTGTGGAAACCCAGCAGGAAAACATGTAAACTCCAGGCAGGGAACACCAGGGACGTGACTCCCTGCGAGACAGCAGTGCCGTCGATCCGCCACCTTGTCACCCCAATGTGTGTAACGAAACGAAATTAACGATTTATCTGGAAAATGTAACATACACACTTTAATGCATTTCATCATGAAAGTGATATCAAGTATAAATCTAAGGATTATAAATGTGCAGAGAGTTGGAATATCATACATTTAATGTGTTCTGTGTGGCGATTGCTGCTGTCAGGACTGGAGGAAGCCCCAGAAAAAAAAGACGGCACAAAAGATGGTACGTGAGACTTTTAAATTGTATTGTGTCATCACGATCGGGAATATGCGACTCTTGAATATAAAAGAACCATGAATGCATCTGTATGTCGGCATTTTGCTTCACTACATTGAACCATTCATCAAACATCAAAGCGCGCACATCAATCCCGTAGGATCCTCAAAGCGGCTTTCTGTCACATGTAGATAGTAAACAGAGACTCTGATGTCACATTCCAACTTTTATCACACTACGCCCCCCGACTTTTTGCTGGTACTGCAACTCGCACATGCGTTGTGTTAATTTCTGAGGGCCTGCTCAGAGGACGCATCAAATGAACGCTGGGAACACGTGGTGGCCATGATGCATGCGCGTATGCATTCTGAGCGTGAAGTATAAACGAGCCCTAAAGAGTAGCTGGGAGCACATATAAGCCTCATAGTCCAGCAGAACATACGAAATACCCACCAGGAAATGAGGGGAGCCAAATGTGAAGTCAGTATGTAGTGATGACCAAGATGATGATGATGGAAGAAGGAGAGAGAGAATACACAAGAAAGTCCAATGAAAGAATTCCATATCCGGTAAGGGTAACAATCAGCCAAAAATCTATTATTTAAAAGAAAAGAGCTAAATCTCCAGTGAGAAACATGGGGAGAGTAGCAAGGCTGGATGTAGTTACAAAAGAAAGCACTTGATATCTTAGAGAGGGCAAGGAAAATAATATATTTAAAACTAAAGAGCCAGACAGAGACATAACACGAGTATAGTTACACTACAAGCACATTTGATTTAACAATTTAACACCCCACCAAAACGAGTTGCAAGGGAAAAACATGCAAGATGCTATCTGTATGTGAGTAGCACTAAATGCAACACACACCAGCATAGTCATCTAGAGAGCCTAAGTCAACCCTCACTTGCTCAGATAACCTGACATGTCAATTTTTCTACCAGCAACACTGATTTGTCACCTTATAAGTAAAAGAGTGACAGATCCTTACTTGACATACACACTTATCATGAGCAAGTGCTGCCAGATTCGACTTCATCGTCTGGATGCTGTGCAAGTAGCAGCCTTTTTAGAGAAGCTCCATATTTATTTATTTATTTATTTATTTAAAGAGCTTCTGGAAAAAGCCAAATTTCCCCCTGCAGACAAATGAAGCTCTATGTATCTGGTTTCTTTTATTACCGGAACTAAACCACAGGTGTTGTTTCAGTGTTACATTTAGTATACAAAGTAGCACGTGTTCATGCCAATTGCATACTTCTCCATTGCAAATGTTCACTCATGAATGTCTAAGCAGTTATTGTGTCTCAGTCTTGAAAGGAGTCTCAGGAAGCAATCACAGCGCTGCCCACTCATCAACATTCCCCCCAGCTGACTTGAAGCAGGCAGACCACACAGAGCCGTAGGAGTCCAAGAAACTTCACTACTCGCTGCCTTTTTTATGGTGACTACAAGGAAATCACAACACAACTGTCATGGGTAATTGTGGAGTGGTTTTCCAATTTCACATCGGCACTTTCTGTGAGCACTTTCATCCATGACGGATTTCCATGTCCTATCACAAGTCATATCACCTTGTACTAAAAATAAAACATATCCTTATATACAGTAGAAGACAAAATGTTAAATGAAATGGTGCTGTCCATTTACTGGCAACCAGCATCCATCATTATTCCGAATTTCTAGTTCATCTACCACTGCTTAGCTGCTGCATACAAACATCAATTATTGAAGAAGTTTCCAAAAATAATTGGAATTATGAAATGAAGATTTGTTGAATAGATAATACAAAAAGCAGTAAAAAAAAAAGTATAAAAGAATGAAAAAAGGTTAATTTATTGTACTATAAAATATATATTCATACATTTTTACATTGGTAGTTTATTTATAAGAGGACTCAAACCCCCTTAAACATAAAGATACTCATTCTGTGTAAGCACAAGCTTTAAGTCACATGTCCCATCAGGTTTAGAGTAGGTGAAACACTTCCAAGTAATTTTTACCTTCATGAACACTCATGTCCTGAATAGGCTGCAACTCCACCACTATGTAAAATTGTTTAATGGTAAGGATAACAAAAGGAAATTCTATTGCAGAGGGACTAAGCAAACAGAAGCAAAAACAAACTTAGCATGTTTATGTAAAGAAACCGTGGAGTAAAGGAATGCAATGAAGCAGCAGAATGGAGGGCCTATTTACCAGCAGACTTACTGGTACATTTATGTCAGTGCTGATAAACAGCTTCTACCCTTGGAACATAAAAGTCGACTGGCAAAAATCCAAGAAGAAGTGCAATGTGGAGTGTGTGATTATGCAAATAAGATAGCAGTTTACAGTTCCCAACTGTAGTATCAAATAACAAAGATGGCACAAGTTACATTAATTTACAGTGTTGTTCTTAAGAGAATGATCACTCCAGATTTCTTTGATTAACCAGAAGAGGAAGATGTGACCCAATAACATTTATCTTTACAACAATGAAGATCAGCTGCCAAAATCAGAATCAGGGAACACATGGCGGCTAGACATTTCTGAATAGTAACTGACCTAAATGAGACAATACCACTTTAAGGAGCTCACTCATAGTTACTCCTAATATCTTACTACTACGGCCCATTCCCTAACCTTTTTCCTACATAATCCACAACCTAATAAATATTGCATACCCCTCAACCCCCATTTATAAAAACTATATACATAATAAAACAGTAAAGAAAACCATGAGAATTACTGGCCCCATCCCTACCCATTCCCTGTCCTCTGTATACAAAACATTTAAGTATAGGGAATTGTGGGAAATTGAAGCCCATGGTGGTTAAACTGAAACAGCATCCCAATAAACCAGAGGAAACAGTCAGGAAAAAGCACACTAACAAGAGAGAAGACTATTAAGACAGGTACTGTATTAGCCATGAACCCTCTAATCTGTATTACTCAACACACATCTCCATCATTCTGATTGAGAATCAGAATATATCTACAATATCTACAACTGTATGCATAACTGTTGCCAAAGTAAAGGACATAAAGTTCATCTGAGGTGGATATAACAGAAAAAAGCCGAGGGCAATACATACAATGAGATCAAATATATAAAGTGCCAAAGAATGAGAATGAGATAATAGGCTGGTGAATAATGCAAATTATCCAGGATGGAAATCAGTGCAGCAAAGAGCCAGTGGGGATAAACTTATCTGCTGCTGCAAGAACCTATTCCGGAGAGTCGTGTGTGAAGTGAACCAAATCAAGATGTGGTTTTAGCTTTTCAGAGGTAGAGCAGGAACAGTTAAAGACCATGAGCTCAGGCTTTCTTAAATGTGGGATCCATTACTTTCCTGTGTTGATCTGTAAAAGGACTAATTATCAGGGGAAAAAAAAAAAACTGTCGCCCCCATATGCAGACTTTTTTCAGGATAATATGTTAGTTCGTGAACCCTAAAAATGTAATGATGAGGGAATCGGACTCTATTGAGTCAAAATACACCCTGTGTGCTCACATTGTCTCCAAAACAAAATTCAAGAGATGTAGGAACCATATTGGCAACACACTGTCTTCTCGAGGAGTATGTTTAATTTTAAGGACGCTGAGTTATTGCTGCAGAATATTTACATCAGAATTATGACAAGCAAAATAGAACTTCAGAGAATTATTATTGCCCATTCTTCTTTGATACAGACAATATCAGTTCCATGTTCGTTTAAATTAACTTGCATGGTTGTATTCAAGGTGTTGGTGTGATGGTGTGATGGACAGCAGGTTCCTTATATTGCCGAGTTAGAGCTGTCACTATCAGCAACATTCATAGTGGAAGATTAAATCTTCTTTAGCAAGTTAAAGGCAGCTAAATGTGTTTAGCATCATCGAAAGGACACCACCTTTGCTGCAATGCAGGCAAACGTTCTGTGATCACTCCCAGAAATAAGTTTGAGAATTAACAGCCAAAGAGCAAGCAGTGGTAGATGTAGCATGTGGAAGCTTTACATCATCATCACCATTAAGCGCCACACAATTCTATCTCTGCATTTGTTTTCATGATTAGTGGAATGAATTTACCTTCTTTTAATAAATCAGATTTGAGACACATGGTATTTAGTAAAAGTATCAGAGTCTCAGGCTTTCCATGTAGCAGTCTTGCTGCAATTTTATAAGTTCACTTATAGCATCAGCATCATCTAGATCAGTTTGGTAGGTAGAGTTAGGCAGTAATGACATATACCCTTGGTCTGTCTCACTGGACTGCCTCTTACCATTATTCAGCTCTGTGCTGCACATATTGAAGTTTTCTTGCTCTGCAAAAGAAAAAGGAAATTGTGCATTCTGCATGTTTTGGAGAACCTGAAGCTGCTTCCAGGATTCAGATGATAAACTTGATTCATTACTGCCCATTTTAGTTTTTTCATGAGGCAGCTCTAGGGCAGTTTTTTCATACATAGCAACTGGAGATTTCCAAAATGAAGTTTCAGTTCTAAAACAGCTCAAGTTGCCTTCCTGCTGTGAGGAAATATGAAGCTCAACTCTGTCACAACTGGTCTCTTCTCTGTCTCGTGTGTTTAGCTCAGACATAAACATTTCACAATCTTCAACTGCAATACTAGGCAGAACAACTTGGGATAAAAGATTTTCCTTCACCTCTGAAACAATAGGTTGTTGGACACAGACCTTACCAGGAACGTTACAGGTCATAATGTTAATGATGGATCCCATGACAGGGTCTTCTGAAATGTTGTCATCTAATGATGTATATGTCATTTCTTTTTCTGTCTTCACACACTCATTATGAAACCAGTCAGGGTTCTGTGTCTGATATTCCAAGAAGTCTTCAATTGCATTTCTCAATTCTCTCCCACAAGGTTTTTTAAAGTATTCATCTGCAGAAATACCTTGTACATGATGAATCCTTCCTGGTTGATGTTTCTCCTTGTCTACGATCCGGAAGTAGATCTCTTCAAAATGTTTCATAAGTTTGTATTTCACACTGATGTTAAAAGGGTCAGGAATATCCTGCTCACTGCTGACACCATCAAAATATGCAATTATATATTTTCCAAACTGTGCCGGGAGCTTGAAATCAGGAAGGATTAGATTTAAAGCAGGAGTAAACATGTCTCCCATCTCAGAACAGATATCCTCCTTAAGAATAACACGCTGTGATGTCTCTTGGGTCAACATTGCTTGCCATTTCATTTGTACACCCTTTGAGCAGAGGATAAGTATTTTGTTGGAGGAATTCTCAAATTCTTGCTTCTGCCAAGCCAGCCAGTTCATGTGTCCCATTTCTCCAACTTGTTGTGTATTTAGGAGATCTAGGACAACATCTATACCACATTCTGCTTTCAAGAATGCAGTAAATTTAAGTACAATCTCCTTGTACATTGGGTGGTCAAGAGAGTACAATATGAACACTTTTCGATGGGTGTCTTGTTCAGTAAAGCAATCATTTCCATTATCTGTAAGTAAAAAAAAAATTCAAAATTCAAGCTATTTGCAATTAATTCTAACTCAAAGACCTTGGAATTAGGCACATTAAAACTATCTTTCAATATATTATCATTCATTAGCATGCTGAATTGAAGGAAATTATTCTAATTTTACTTTCAATATCAAATATTAAAATAACTAAGTAAATACATTTTTGAAAAGTCATACAAGAAACTCATGTTTATTAGCTTTCTTTTATTGGGTGTTAGGGTTTTAGATATTTCAGAAAAGTCTAACACTTCATCCGCTAACAACAAATGTGGTATGATTGCCTTAAAGACTTTTATTTAAACAAAGTACCCCTTTAAAGCTGTCACAGGAGGCTGGGGGACACACCCAGCCGGGACTCTTGGAAGGACCGGGAAGGTGGCATATACATCCTCCGGGCCATGAGGGGGCAACCGCCCTGGTTCTGGAGAGGACCACGGGAAAGGAGCAAGAAGGCTCAAACCCATTGGGGCCCATGGCCACTGCCAGTTGGGCACCCCAAGCCTCAGAGAGCCCGGGAAACATTCACTTCCACCACACCCGGGAAGATGGAGGAAGAGCTTTCCAGGGATGCCCGGAGTGCTTCAGGTGCAAGAGCAGCACTTCCGCCACACCAGGAAGTGTTGCCAGAAGAACATCATCGAGCACCTGGAGCACGTCTGTGTGAACAAAAAAAAGGGCCGCCTACCTACAGTCTGGGAGCTAGAGTCGGGAGTGGGAGCAGGACGGAGCTCTAGTGGAGAGAGGAAAAGGCGGCCCACAGATAGTGTGAGAAAGGCCCATATTAGGGGTGATTGGTGCTGGGAGCACTGTGTGCTGTGTGGGACTGTGTTAAATAAACATGTTCTTTTTATAAAGATATGGTCTCAGTCTGGTGGTGTCCGGGCGTACCTCACAAAGCTTGGTGGTGTAATGTCAATAAATAAACAAAATGCTGCACACCTTTTGATGTTCATAACTATCAATTTTGACACCTATGAAGTACCTTTATTTGAGTGCTAGAATTAATGTCCGGATTGGGATTTAGTCTAGATGTGTGGATGATGAAAGTCAAAAAGAGCAGGGTGTGTGTGAATACGCACAGGCAAACGAGGTTAGCAAAATCTGAAGACATGGGGAAGACATGGAAAAGCAAAAAGAAATTCATTAGCTCAAAGGAACATTTTCACAAAAAAGGAAAATGGACAAATAAGAACCAGGAAAACATAAACCCAGGGAATTAAACTTAAAATATACTCAAGAATGAACCCAAATATGTAAAAAAAGTGTATATACATATTGTAATAAAATTAAATAAAAACCAAAAAGCTAGCAGGTTATTGACATGTTGCTGCAAGTACTGTATGTTGTGGAGCAACTTCTGCACGCTACAAAAACAGGCAGGCCTAAGGAGAGGCAACAATTCAAAAGTGAACAGTGGTCCAGAATCAGAACTGGCTGAATGTAAGGGTCAAATATTGATCCACCCTTCCATAAAATAATCCTGTTTCTGCTGTTTAGGGTTACAACTTGCATCCATCCATCCATTATCCAACCCGCTATATCCTAACACAACTTGCATATTTGGCTAAATACAAATTAGTATTTAATAGTAATAAGTTATATATTATTTCAGTACCTCTGTTTTTAATATCTCATTTAGTAATTAAAGTAGATTGAGCTGCAGATATTATCAGAATTTTATCAAATTGAAACTAATATCACATATACTTAACACTGTCAGTCTTAATATTTTCAAGGAATATTTTATAAAGTATCCACTTACCTTCATCCGTCTGAATTTTAACACCTGAAAAAATTGTGTATAAAATTATTATGTTTTCTCAGACTTGTGGTTAAGATGATACATACACTATAGTATAAAAATATCCTTGGCAAAAAATGAATATTAGAAAATGTATGCCCTCCATAAAGCTAACTAATTTCAAAAATAAAAAATAGGGTTCATTATTATGCCTGAGCTCCTTCCTATACTGCATTTAGGAGCTGGCATAATCCGCTATTAAACAGTAAGCCTTGTTAGTTTTCATAAGATGGAATGAGATGCTTAGTACAATACCTATTTAGAACATAAAAAAATATTTTAAGTTCTGGTCCCCACAAAGCTGATCTAGTAGCTAATTCAATGTCATTTATTTAAAAAATTCAAGTAAAATTTTAAAGAGCACTAAACCTTTTCTCCAAGCACAGAAATGCAATTTAGACTAACAACTGGAATACACCAAGAAATTAAAACTATATATACACTTACCTAACCCCTTGTTTCGCTTCTTTTTAATACATATTATTGCTAGGACAATGAAGAGGAGCAGTCCAAGCACAGGGATGACCCAGTAATGTGAGTTGTTATTATGAACTGTAATGACAATGACACCAGTTACTACATTCTTATAAAAATGGTAGACAATTTTCTGATATTTTTCATAGGGAAAACAATTAAAAATGCAACAGACCTGTTGTTTACATCCATGCTACAAAGACAGCAGTGAATAACATGAAGGAACAATCACACAGTTAAAGTATTGTTTAGATCAGTCTCTTTGTACGGGGCAGTCAGGTTTAAAAATAGTTTGGTAATACCAATCTGCAAATGTACCTATGTCAGATGTTGGTATGGAGCAATATACTATGTTTTGTTGCAAAAGAGCTTCACACTCATCAGAAACCATCAGTAGGTACTGAGTGTTTGAAAACAATGTTGTCATTAATTGCCATTTAGATGAAGAGCAATGGCTAACAGCATTTTGCGAATTTTCTGAAGCAGACATAATTTTCGTGTGAAAGTAAACCCTGTATTTGTGTACTATGATGTCTAACAAATTTACTGCGTACTGTACTGGACTCTGGATACAGTGCATTTTATGTGCATTACTTTACCCTGCTGTAAACAAAATCTCAATAAAGCCCACAGTTTGTAACATATATTTCACTGATGGCAAACACATAACTTCAGAATTCAGAATTTGATATTTAAATTTTCAAAATAAAGGACTTCATTCCATTCATAGCATCAAAATGCCCAAGCTATATTCAACTAATTTCATTAAGGCAATGAAATACTACCCTATAAGGAACACAGAACTGAAAAAATGAAGATTTCCCCTGCCTTATTAGAAAAACATAATATAAGTTATAAATGACCTATGCCGATGGAGCTGAAGGGCCAACTAAAGCCCTACATACATCATCAAGAAAATTTGGAAGACAAAGGGAAAAGTTTCTTTGGGTGAAAAAAATTATTGTATTGTTGGGGCTGTTCCATTTCCAGCAAAAATGAGAGCTGTAGGAGGAGGATCATAGATGCCCATCTTCTAATACATGATCACGTACAGTAAGTGGTGGCTTTTCAGAGGATGGGTATTTCGTAAATTGTGTTATGACTGAATATAATGATTCTGTGTAATTAAAAAATATGTTATAATGCTTTTATTTTATGGTCCTTGAGGGTCTGACTTTTACATGAACCCATGTGCCTGTGAACTAACACCATATGTTAGTTTGAGGTGGCAGAAGTAACACAAGTGGATGCTTCAGGATTATTAACACACACCCACACTCTTTCCTATTATCAGCTGCTAGTTAATCAATCATGAAAATCTTTGTGATGGCAGAGGAAAACACATGAATACACAGGGAGAATGTCAAACTCCACACAGATGGTGCTCAGACTCAGGATGTGAACCGTAGAATATCAATGTCAATGTCAACTTTATTTATATAGCACATTTATATAAAACAACATCGGAATGCTGTGGCCAAAGTGCTTTACAATAATAGAATTAAAGAAAAACATACAATTAACATGAATGACATAAATAGAAATAAAATAAATGAACATAAATAATAAATAGAAGTAATGTTACATAATCACAATGAGGAAAACATCAGTATTACTGAAGGTCACGGAATACAAGTGATTAGAAATGAGTCTTTAATCTTGTTTTAAACAGTTCAATTGTAGACGACTCCTTTATGTGATGATGTAAGGAGTTCCACAGGCGAGGAGCAGCAGCTGCAAAAGCCCTGTCCCGCTTAGTTTTACACTTGGCACGAGGGACAACAAGAGACAACTGACCAGAAGATCTAAGCACTCTGGATGGCTGGTGTAAAACACACAATTCGGATAAATAGGCAGGTGCAAGCCCATGTAAAGATTTAAAAACTAGCAACAAGATTTTAAAATCAATTCGAAAACTGACAGGCAGCCAGTGTAAAGAAGCTAATACTGGAGAAACAGAGTCATACTTTCCTGCCCTAACCAGAAAGCGAGCGGCAGCATTTTGTACCAACTGTAAACTGTGTATCAGGGATTTGCTAATCCCAGAATACAGCGAGTTGCAGTAATCAAGGCGAGAAAAGATAAAAGCATGAGTAGCTTTCTCAAGATCCCTAGAAGATAAAAAAGGCTTGATCTTACCTAATAGATGAAGCTGGAAAAAGCAACTCTTGTCTACAGAATTAACTTGTTTCTCAAAAGAGAGGTTACTGTCAAAGTTAACAGCAAGATTGCGGACTTGAGGTTTGCAAAAGACAGAGAAAGAGCCGAGAAGTTCAAGACCAATTTGGGCTTTAGCTGATGGACCCACTATAAGCACCTCCGTTTTATTTTGATTCAGATCAAGAAAATTATTAGCCATCCAGGATCTTGTATACTGTATGTAATGGTAAACTAAATTTTATAATTGAACAACTGTCTGCAAAGCACTGCTTCTACAGTGAACAAAATAGGATCATAACATTCATGCTTGCAGTTGCCTGCTGAAAACTGTCTTTTCTGGCTTATTTTTTAAAAGTCACCTTTCTGACTTTAACACAGTAACAATGAAGAAGCAAGACACTTTAAAATAGTTGTGTTACCTATTAATACACCAACACCTGCAAAATATGAAAAAGAAAAAAGAAAACATTAATTCTATTAAAGTGGGGTCATTTTTATTTCCTTAATGCATATTGAACACAGCTAAGCAGGCATTAATAAACAGATTTACTATTACACCAGATAATGGGAATTCAAGCTTCACTTTGCAGGTAATTACTAAAAAGTAAAATTAAACTGTAGTTATCTTTAAGTTTTAACAAAGTATTAAATGATTACTCATATATAGGAGTACCAATTTGAGAATGAGCAAAAAATAAACATCAACAGTGGCATGATTTAATATGACTATGGGATTTTTGTTAAGATTGTGAAGTATTCCAGCTGCAGGTTCACTGACCTTTTCTTATCATCAGTGCAGGATTTACGTATAAGCTACACAAGCTATAGCTTAGGGCCCCCGCCTTCTTGGTGGCCCCCAAAACAAATTGTCCGAGTGAGCAATTGCCATATATACTTAAATATACTACAGCATTATTTGTCCCAATCAGGCCCGGCCTTAGGCATAGGCGAAGTAGGCGACCGCCTAGGGCCCCGGCGTCCGGGGGGCCCCGGATCGACTCCTTGGTCTAATTTTAATGCATTTCACAGAGCTTCCAGGGGGGCTCCGCCCCCTTCAGGGGGCCCCTGGACCCCCCTTTCACCTAGGGCCCCATAATACCTAAGACCGGGCCTGCTTATCATCTCCTGTCAGATGATCATAAAACTAAAACAGAATTCTGTCAGATTGTACAGGCTCCATATGCTAGTGTTAAGAACTATATTTTTGAAAAAGGTACAACTATGTTGATAATGAATAGATTTCAAACACAGATTATGAATACTGTTTAACATAAGAAATCCTGTATCCATCAAACAATTAGAAAAAAAAACAAACTTGGAACTGGTGGTGAAACTAGTACGTCTCCACCAACCAGAAACCAAGGCCAACATATTGCCCATTAAGAAAACTGAATGGTTTAAGCTTCTCTATCAGATTGATAGAACCACCAGTGGCATTGTCCTTAAGCACTTGTTTTGCTGCTGACTTCATTTAACGGCTATTAATAGATGACTAGTGTTGAACCCTTAAGCTTTTTTTTTTTTTTTAGGAACTATTTTCTGGGTACACCAGAGAGCTTATAAGAGAATGGAATATTTATTCACACTCTTTCTGTTTCACTCTTTATAACTGAAGAACACAAACCAAAACAAGAAAGGCATCACTTCCACCCCACCCCTTCTGGACCAAATAAATAAATTCATCATGTCTCCTCCGGACATCACTAAACAGCTGCTAGACAGCAGACAGAGCAGACTGTGCTACTGAGTGCTTGGTTTCCTTTTCCTTGCCAAATGGTGAGTCTGCAGCACTACAACAACCTTGTTTTGTCGTTTTACTTCTAATTTATACCAACCTTGCTTTGTCTATTTACTGCCAGCACAATCTGGCAATTAAACAGGGTTTACCTGATAGAGTACCATCTCTTTATTATCTATTGTGTCCTTTCATTTTAAATTACTTACATTATAGTAAATGGAACGGACACTGAACTTTCTGCATACCCTATGCTACTGGCATTTGCTTACTCCACAGTTCTTCCCAATTCTGATTTACCCAAAACTCTTTGTTTCCCCATACTTATAAATAAAATCTTAATCAGTTCCATTATCTAACAGTTCTTTTACACTGCATGATTCTTATTCTTTATCTTTCTGAGTAAAGATACCCTAAGCTAAATATGTTAGAAAATGTCAACTGAAAGATAGCAGACAATCACAAAAGAAAATATGTGAAGAATAGTAACTAATGAACAGTTATATACTCTCCATAGTCCAGATCTCAATTATAAATAGTGTCATGTGAAAGAAACAAAGTGTGGAAATGTGGATACACACACACACACACACACACACACACACACACGCACGCACGCACACACACGTACAGTACATACACATATACAGAGAGAGAGAGAGTGTACTTTAAATCACATTGTACTGTATATAGTTTATTTTATTCATTTTATTCCAGTGCAGGAATGGTTTCATAATGTTACAGCTTATTCTACCTGATGTGCATTCATGAAATAGTGTTATGATGCTCAAATATTGTATTTAGAAAACTATTTGAAAAAATGAAACTTACACTTATTAAATATTTTAGCATGACGTACACAGTCATTTTTACATCTGAAAAAAAAGGGTTGAATCTGAAAAAGACAAAAGTCTCATTATGAATTTCACTTTTTACAATTCAAAATGAAGTTACACAATAATGTGCTTTTCCTTGTACAATTAATTCTTATTGAATAATTATACAAACACGCTACTACAAATACAGTATGTTGCTTTAGAAATGTAGACAAGTTATAATGAAGTTCCCAAATTCAAATAAGGAATAAAGTCAGACTAGAAACCTGCACAAAAAATGTATTTAGGATCAGAAGAAAACTGTAATCTGCACCCTTTCAAAAATAAAATCTATTCAGTTATTTTTAAATGAATATAAAGTATATCCAATAAATCTATTATATATTATTTTTTACTACAATTAGCAAAAATCTACAGATGCAAATTAATTTTAGTACATATAGAAATACTATACAAATAATTACTGAAGATATCTAGGCACTATAGAACTGAAGTCATTTTTGCTTACTGTTCAGACAGTATTACTTATTTCTTAGGTATTCATTTATGTAAGGTTATTTTCTAGTATACATTAGGTATTGTGCTGCATAACTTTATAAGCACCGCCCAAAGCCTGCATTTTCTTTCATGCTGCAATAAATTATAAAAAATATAGAATATTTTAGAATGGTATTTTTAACAACGTTCCTAGGTTTGATTCCTTTTAATATAACTAATGAAAAATGGTTTACGTTAAACTATCATAAACGACTGGCTGCTTTGACTGAAATTTGGTGACGTTATAGAAAAAAAGTAGGCAACCCGTGTATTTTTATTTGTTGATAATAATACTGTACTAAGTACAGTATGCTAACATGCTGCACAGCGTTGACAGAAGCCTGAAGACAATGAGTGGCTTTGGCCTGTTTGAAGCATGCCATTGTATGCAAATGAAGGTCTCCAACAGAACCTATGAACGGTGTAGACAAACAGCACCACTTATCAATAATGTGGACTGACATGTAAAGAAGGGGAGGTGTCTTAGATAAGAAAAAGACAAGTCATTTACATGTGCCTTGCAGATGGAGCTGAGAAGTGGGTGAAGGGGTGGACGTTCCTGCTAAAAAACTGTTTTTTCCAAACACAACTGTTTTAAGTTGTATATTTGTTGTGATCAATTAAAATGGAATTCCTTTGGATTGATAACATACCAACTCCTCACTGTGTGATATAAAAGGTAAAGGTGGATGGAAATTGTTTATTTGTCTATCATTGCATGAATGTGCTATGGATGTATTAGGTTAATACATTTGGCATCAGATTGTCTAATTTGAAGTGGGACAGAGGGAGTAGCACCATGTTTTCTTTAAAAACACAAATGGTGACAACTGCAATGATGTTGTAATATATATGAATGATATGCAGAATTCCTTAACCTTCACTACCATTTGCTGCATCAGAAATGTTTTAAAGTTTATTTGAAGTTTGCATTTAGCACTTTTTAGCTTTCCTATTATTTACCTTTATTTGGAAAACTATTGCACCTAAGAAACTTACCTCCACGGAATAGTTGCAACAACTTCTCTTCCAACCAGATGTTGAAATTTTCACACTGGCCATTTTCAAATTTTCCTGCAGCATTATTATAAATAAAAACATTAAAGAAGCATTTTTAAGATGAAATACCACTGCTTAAAGTATCACTTTAATCATCTGAGGGTATCATTACAACTATCTTAAGTATGACTCTTACAATTACAGTATAAATCAATCGATAATTAACATGTTACATTTCTCCGTTTATTTTATAAATCTGGTCAAGTTTGAACACCTTTCTGAAACAAGAAAATAACTGCTAATATCTGCTCTATAAATCTAAAAATTCTACTGAATGATGGTAAAACTCTGACTATGTTTATTTATTTATTCAGTAGCTATTACTGCTATGGAATAAATAAATTCTTTCTCTCCAAATGTTTAAATAGGAGGATGTTGTATAGACCAAGCATAGGTAATTCCACGCTAGGTCAGGTGGTGGCAGGGTGCACTAAACCTTCTCCTGTTATCTCTGCAGACCAGCCGTGGGAAAACCTGTCTGATTCAGAGCAGAGGACGTCACTTCTGGCACCCAGAAGAATATCACTTCCGGCACACAATCTGGCAGAGGAACATCACTTCCGGTTCCCTTACGTCACTTCCTGTCTGGCCGCCATCTTTGCAAACCCTCGGCAGTTCTTTTTTGGATTCCGTACTAAGAACATCTCTATACTATTTAAAAGCCTTTTGCAGCCAGGAATAATATACGGGTGGCTGCCCAAACCTTTTTAAGTGTGTCGATTCTATTTATTTTACAATACGTTTGATACAACAACTTTTTAAAATAAGAATTAGGGTAATTACTTTGTTGTGCATAATATCTATTCTTTTTTCTGTGTCCACACTGTAGCCACACTAAGTTTTTAACAAAGAAAGCACTGTGTAGATTTTCATTTGATGTTTCCACTTTGTACTAAAAGACTAATAACAAATTTAAATTAAAAAGTATTGTGAACAACATGGTGAGGCTGGAGAAATGTAGACCCAGAAGAAGAAATGGTGTTTTTAATAGCTGTACAGCAACAATGTCTGCAGTGGGCTGGCGCCATGCCCGGGGGTTTGTTTCCTGCCTTGCGCCCTATGTTGGCTGGGACTGGCTCCAGCAGACCCCCGTGACCCTGTAGTTAGGATATGGCGGGTTGGTTAATGAATGGATGGACAGCAACAATGTATCTTCATGTTTGTGTCAAACATCTAAAATCTCGGGAATACTTTGGTGCATTGGTTAGTATGGCTGCTTAACAACTCCAGAATACATAGTTCTCATCCCAGCACACTCATTGGACATGGCATGTTCTCCCAGCTTCTTTTGGACTTTTCAATGGGTGCTCCAATTATCCCACCATACTTTAAAAATATTCATGCCGAATTAAACAGAAAATGTAATATATATGCACAATATGTAAACAAGTAAACTATTCATATTCTGAAAATAAAGCAACTGTTGAACAGAAAAGACAGGAAAATGTTACACTTACAGAGAATGTAATGTTAGTGATTTCTTCTTTTTTCTCAGAACACTGACTTCCATCATAAAAGCTCTTCACAAAAACCACATACTTTTGCGCATCATGGTCCAACTTAAAATAAACAGAAGCCTCTTTTTCATTTGTCTCAAGTGAAATATTTGGTTCCCATAAGTTTCCTAGAAATGTTAAATCACATAAATGTCAAGCTTTAACAGAAGTATGACTGAATTAGTGTTAGTTTCCTAAAAATTAGTAGCCACTTCAATTATAAGATATCTAATACATAAAACTCAGTATCTGTGTGTGTGTATATATGGTATGCAAATTCACTATGTTGGACAGATCTCTGCCAAAATTTGCACACCTCTCTCATTTAATCAGTTGAAGACTATAGACTGTCCCAGCACAAAATTTGCACCTTGGGGTACCTTTGGTTTTTTTCAATCATTTTAACTAATGTTGAATGACAGTGACAGTTGGTGGCTCAGAGCAAGTAAAATACCAAAACAAACTGAAGCCAGACTAGCAAACAAATGGACCAGAGCTTAAAACTACTTATCCAGACAATGCTGGGTGCTTCTTCTAGTAATAGAGAGCAAAATATTAATATACTCTGAATATCAATTAAGTCAGTTACAAAGTCTACCTTCTTTTATAAGCAAATACACAGCACACTTATTGCACTATCTCTGTATACTGTATATTTGCATACTGGATTTTTTATTTAATAATGGATTAATTTTGGACTTTCATGATGCTATTGTTGTTTTTTTTTATATGACTGTGGTCTTTGCTACACATTGTAGTGTTTTACAGAAACATGTGACACGGTACAGACAAGGCCAAAGCCCTCACCTAAAACAGAGTGTCTTACTCTCTACAAGTGAGCAGGAAGCAGCTGCCCCAAGTGAAGAAATGTACATACAGTGACTGACAGACAGACAGACAGACAGACAGACAGACAGACAGACAGACAGACAGACAGACAGACAGACAGACAGACAGACAGACAGACAGACAGACAGACAGACAGACAGATAGATAGATAGATAGATAGATAGATAGATAGATAGATAGATAGATAGATAGATAGATAGATAGATAGATAGATAGATAGATAGATAGATAGATAGATAGATAGATAGATAGATAGATAGATAGATAGATACTTTATTAATCCCCAAGGGGAAATTCACAAATGCCTTGCTCATGCATGAGAAAAAAGGAACCTGTGACACTGACCAGCTGATCAGCTCAGCAGCAGCATAATGTTGGACAGTGATGGTGAAATGGGAATAAAGTACTCTGACAAAGTTTTCAATTTACTGGTCAACTCAGGGAATCACAGTCAGTTATAGTCGCAAGTTTTGGACAATGACTCAAAGAATGAGGTCTTGGAAAAGGGTGGTAGTAATGAAGCTTTTGCAGTGTTGCTGAGTGACAGGGTGAGGAGTTCAACAGCCCAACAAGAACTTGGAGTAGAACTCCTGCTCCTCTGTATCAAATTTAGCCAGTTGAAGTGGTTGGCATGGGAATAACTCAGAAGGAGACCTTGCTGCTAACGGCCACAACTCACTCTGTTGCTATGGTGACTCTCATCAGATAAAGCAGATCAAAATGAAACAACATTACAGACATTTTCAGGTCTCTTAAAGAAAGGCATATGACAATGAAAATTTATTTCATAATTTGGTGATTTGCTATTTTTTTAATATTGAGCTGTGGTAGTGTGTCCAGGGTCCATGGCAGATTAGTGCAGGTAATAGTACAGCTCAGATCCCATGAGTGTGGGTTTGTGGGAGAAAACCCAAACAACCGTGGAGCACTATAGGGTAAAGTGGCTGATTGTTGGTTCATGGGTAACAGCATGATTAGCTCAGCTCTCCCTTGTTGGTGCTCCAAAGGTCGTTAATGAGACCCCTGAAGCCATGCAGCCATAAAAAGTCTGAGAAGGAGAGAGAGAGAAAACAACAGAGGAACTCTGAGACAGACAGAAAGAAAAAGTGAATTGGGCAATGGGGCCAGTGCTGTGAGATGGAAGCATTGCAGTCAGGGACCTCACAGCAGATCTACAATGGGCAGTGAAGGATGACGGTCAGGATCTTTAGCCAAAAGAAAGTTGACAGCAACTGCACATCTCTCAGCCCTGCTGAGAACACCCATTGGAATGAGCAGGGGATACTAATGACAGAGAGAGAGAGCACTGGTGTACAGCACGAGGGCTGATAAAATTAAGGTTATAACCAAATTGTATGTATCATGGACTTAATTGATTACTCAGTTTTAAGACATTTCACTGCATCTTGGATTTTATGGATAATTTATTGAAGAGTGTTGTACCTGCAGTTTTAGCACTGGTTGAATAAAATAGCACTATGCACTATGATGTATCAATCTTGTTCTTGTATGCACTGATTTCAATAGTCCATCATAGTTCAGGACTACCAAAGGACCCGGGTTCAAGAAGGAGATGCCAGCTGCAGGTAACCCAGGCACCACACGAGTTCTATGTCTTGTAACTCTTCAAATTGTACACCACAGCTAAATTGGACTGTGTACAGGCATAAATACATTGTAGACCTACAGCATTTGATTTTCTCTGTAATTAAAATATGAGCTTAGCAAATGTATATTTGAAAGTTCCTTATTCCTTCACCCTATCTCCTCTGTATTTGTGCTTTCATATACAGTACTCTGCATCACTTTTATTTCATGAATATAAAGGAAGAGAGGGTAATCCTAGTTGAAAATACATATTAAAAGCAACAGAATGTCCTGGAACTTCAATGTTCAAGTTTATATGCAGAAATTTGATTAACTCCTTTTCACTCAGGGATTCCATAAAACATGCCATTTGAACAATATATTTGCATACAATTATACACAGCAGTTTCCCTAAGGATGTGAATTTCATTACCTCTCCATTACCCTCCTGAAACGGGTGACAATTCTCCTTTATTGTGAATTTATTTACACACATACATACATTTTAAACATGAAATCTAATTGCAACCTGTGTCTTCCACATGAAATGTCAATGAAGGAAACAAAAATACTGTCTTTCACTAGTCACTGAAGCAAAGGTCTGATTAAAATTACATGCAATTTGAAACTTCACTGTTTCAGCTGTCTGCGGTGGAGATGATATAAATTATTTGACCAGTTTGACTGATGTCATGAAAGTGCTTTTTTTTTCACTGAAAAACTACGTTTTGAAACGCCGCATCCAATTGTAGACACACCACATGACATATGCTGTGTTTTTTAATTTGGAAATACAGGCACCAAATTTGAGTTTAAGGAAAGAAAAACAAACTGGAGAAAAACAAATGAGTATTGGCCACCCAAACCAAGCTGTTCTGAATGAATAATAACACAAAAAAGACATGGAATTTCTTTAATTAAAACATATTCTTAAAAAAGAAGGACAAACAGTTATTTTTAACAAATGAGTTTTAAAAAATGACTTTTGGAATCCATATGAAGGTTTCCAGTAATTTTGGGTGATATGTGCCAGTGATGACCACCAGAGAATAGGATAGTAAGGTTATACATTATTAAAAAAAACAGTAAGCAACATTTAACCCAAAACTACGAGAGGCTTTGACCTTCTTGTCATAACTAACTGAAAGTGTATTTTACCTAATATGTGTTTATTTACCATTAACAAAGATTGTAAAGTAAAACATTGAAACATACCACTTAACTGGCATGGCTTTGTTCTATTTATTCTAGGATCACTGCAACCTGAATATGAAAGAGATCAAAGATATAAAATGTACAAATCTGTAATCCTTTATATTGTAGCACTGCTATGCTAAGCACATAATAAATGATTATCACTTATTGTCATTTGACGTTATTCAGATATGGTCAATATATACAATTATCTTTATATTTTCTTAACCCACTTATTTTTGTTCAGAGTCTTCAGTAATACTAGTTCATCATAACACTATCTAATACAAAAATGTGAAATGTTATCAATTTTGCTTTTAAAGAACTCTGTTCATATTATACATTTACTCCACAACCCCCTTGATTACACAAATGTATTGTTTGTCTGGACTGTTGTTAAATCTTAGTAGTTTTTGTTAAAATCAGGTTCTGTGCTACAGACAGCAACTAAAAACTTAACACACAGCATTCTAAAAAGTAACATATACTTTAGGAAGGAGTTTGCACTATATAGCACCAGTAGTACAAATATCTAACATTTAACAGCTTCACTGTGCAACCTAAACAGGAAGAAACATTCATCAAAGCGACAGTCCCACTAAAGTACAATATCCATTACAAACTACTGAAATTAGCTTTAAGTGGTCTGCCTGCTAGATAAATTACGCAAAATTATTCTTTTTATCAAAAAACTGTTCAGATTGTAGTGTTTAAAATATTGACTTCAAATTACATTTATGTGCCATTTATTGTAGTATTAATAGTCTGTTCTTTGTAGGCTGCATGTTTAACGGTTAAAGATAAATAAGTGAATGGCAGATGTAGAAGCAGATAGGGACAATAAATTGAGACAGAGACCAAAACTGGCAGTTTTGTTTGATTTCAGCAGTTTTGATTCAAGCAGCATGTCTCCATCTACAAATTTCAGATCACTCGGGACCTCCTTGATAGTCCCTGTTACTGCTCAGAAAAATTGCCTAAGACTTCTAATTATACATAGTTAATACTGAATTACTTTATAACATTAAGTACTGAAGACGATACAAATGGACTGGAAGGTCTTTTAAGACAATTTTAAACATTAAAGATTTACAAATTAAGTATATTTCAATTTTACCTCTTTAATGAGTTTAGTTTTTTCTTTAACTTTTCTTTTAATGTTTGCAAAGCATTTCAGCAACACTTATGTAAAACAATATGCTGTATAAGTTAATTCTATACTAACTGAAGGGGTAATAATGCCAATCCCAGAATTATACAGTTGTTTTCTTTTAAACTTAGGTATAAATACATATGCATACATTTCAGTGTTAATTTTGACAATACATTTTGATTTAGCTTTACTCTTAGTCTGCTGACTAAATTGCATTTTAGTTTTAGTCACATTTTAGTCATTTAATTATTCTTAAGTTTAGTCTAGTTTTATTCGACAAAAGGTAAATTAATGTTAGTTGAGAAAAAGTAAATTGGTTTTAGTCAACTAAAAGTAAAAGTAAATTAGTCAAACAGTCAAAATCAGGTGGATATCTTATTTCACATATGAATATGTACAGATGCACATCCTGTACCTCCAAACTATTATATTAACAAGCACACTAATGAACCAAACCAACCACATGTAGTGATTACTGAACTTAAAATGAAGAGTAGGTGTAGAAAGGATTTCCTCCAAAAGATCTTGATCAGATACTGTCAACTCTGGTCTGTCATCACAGTTTTCTGGCCCTCAAAATGCCTTAGTTATGCTGCTATATTACCAAAAAATGTATATGACAAGTGCTTTTACTACATTCTTCACATTTTATGGGTTATGGTCATAAACATTAGTTTGCCCTCAAAAACCAAATGAATAACACAAACTTAGTGTTTGCATATTTGTATTTAGCAGTGAATCAGTGCTGTTTTCACGTACTGTACGTGTGCATATCGTATTAATTGGGAGATGCGCTTCAAGCTCTTCAAAACATTTTCTGTTAGTATTAACAAATGGAGCATTTCATTTCATCAATGATTGTGACAAGCTAAACAGCCACTTCGTTTGAAACCTGCCTCGATTTTTAATTGCTATGAATGTTTTCATCACGGCCACTGTGTCCGTATGTGTAAGTGGATGCATGCAAAATGGTTTCACCCCCAACCCTGAACTGTATCCACCAGTTACAAAATGAATGGATGCTCAGACAGCGGAAGTGTGTGAGACACTGTATTAGAAGTGATTAATCCCCCTGTCATTTCATCTGTAACAAATGTATTACAGTACAAGCTAATGTCACACACGTGTGTTTAGGAGTCAACTAAAGGGCTTGAGTACATGTAATTCCACGTCGGACCAGGGGGTGGCGAAGTGCACTAATTCTCTCTCTCTCGATCTCTTGCAGACCGTTCTAGGGAAATCCTGCTCGGCTCTGGGGCAGCCAACAACGTCACTTCCAGTTCTGGTCCTGATGACATTACTTCCCTTACTGGCCTTTAAACCCGCCATCTTGTTGATACTAAAGCAGTTCTGTTTTGGACTCAGTCATATGAGCATGTCTGTCATATTGAATCAGTTTTGCAGCCGGGAAAAATTATACTTCTGGCTGCCCCAAACCTTCGCAATGTCTTATGGTCATTCCTGTTACACTAAACAGTTACAACTCACATCTGAGGCTGAGCGCATCTGAGGGAATCCGTCTCTTAAGTAACTCATAAAGGGATAAAACTGGGAATAACAAAGGCCTATGTGAGTCTGTGTGTTGGCTTTTCTTTCATTAATAAGCATATTTTGCCCAATCACACGCTGAAATTCTCCAACACACAGCACTGCCAGACATGACTTCTGCTATTTTTCTTTTCGACGTGTTGATGCGATTCTGTATCATCACCACTGTTCAGACTTTTTCATATGTAGATTTTACTCACATTTTTCTCACATTATTATTGTGTCATCCGAAGTTATTCATATATTTCTGGTCACTCAAGAATGCACTACCGACCTTGCTATGGATGTGACATCCCTACTAGCAGCACACCTAAAATAAACCGACACACTTGATGCGTTAGTATTAGCAACGTCAATAAGGGCCAGAGGTAACGGTATTGGCGTCGGGCATGTCGCCACCTAACATACATACCTAGACATAAATCTCAGGATTGGACCCCTCTTTAGGTTTGTGGTGCTCTTTACTGTTAGCTTCATTCTACATGGTTTACACTGGGTTTTATTTCCATCAGCGCTGTAATTAAAGTTGGTCCATATGTCTGACCGTTATTTTTACCTGAGAATCACGTTGGCTGACATAGTGGAGCAGAGTGGATCAGGATTCTAGCTGTCGTGATTATTTCCTGATGGTGCCCAAACTGGTTTTAGCCAATTACAAACATGCACACAAGTTTTTAAAATTAAACCGCTGCATTCAAGCTTGTTATTTGTTGGTGGACCATGTCATGTATAACAGAAATGTGCAAAAAGCTTCACATCGCTCATTGTCCAGTGGTCTGTTTGTAAACATTTTCGTTTTGTTTTGTTTTCATCAACAATAACTTTAAAAGCGTCCATCTTAGTTTTCGTCATTAACGACATAGTTCTATTTAGTTTTTGTTCTATTTTCATCACAGAAAAAATGTCGTTGAAAAGAAATTTTTGTCTTCGTTCTTATCATCAAAATTAACACTGATACATTTTTGTGTAAACTGTTATATCAAAGTTAATCTAAAGAATGGTTAAAGCTATGAAAATTCTTAGAAACTACATTTCTCCTTTTATTGGTGCGTGCAGGTGGCTTTTTCACAGGCCAGCTATGATAAAATTATATTTCATACCCGCAAAAACAACAAATAAGTACCTTCTGCATTTCAAACTCCTCAGCATCTACTGTTGCATTTCTGAAGCCTGGTTAAGTTATTAATGTCATAGAAAACAGCCCAATCCCACTGCCTGTTTCCATATGCAATGAATTAAACTGTAGATGCTCAATAATAGGTGCATCAAAATGCAGACTAAATTTGGTCCATATTTGGACTAGTTTCCTGCGTTGGCAGTATTCACATTTCAGTGGTTGATTTTAAAGCAAGCTGAAATTCTAGTGCAAACTGGGTGTAATATGACTAATTTACTTCTTACCTGGAATTTCAACACTTTTAGATATGGAATTAATTGAATCACTGTTAAGTTGTGGAAGATGGTATACTGAGACCAAGTACTTCTGTCCAGGTCCTGCGATGAACCTATTGAATGAAAATGACCACTTGTAGGTCGTAGTTTGGAGAAAAGAAAGAAAGAGGGACAGGGAGTGAGAGACAGAGAAAATATAAGTGTTACTGTTGCCGAAACATTACATATTACAATGTGTAGAACTATTTCTTTCTTTAAAGCTATACAATAAGTTGATGCCTCAAGCAAACATAGTTAAAAGTGAGCTGACTTAATTGTTGTTGGGAACTATAAAGCTTCTGGCTTAATGGGTAATTATTATTACAGCATCAACTACAGTTGACACAGCCTCAAATGATATGTTACCTACACTTTGGAATGATCTGCAAGTAACAATGCAATGCTGCATCAGTCTCAGTATTTAATTTATGATGTACAATTCATGCTACAGCTGCTGGTATTTCTGTACATAATAGATTTCAGTTTAATATATTTTTATTAGTTTGGGAACCTGGTTATTTAATCATAAGATGGTTCCACTGCATCCCTGTGCTCTGTCAATAAGACAAACATACACAGTAAGAAAAAGAAAAAAACAGAATTTACAAAGAATTTTCTTTTATTCATTGTCACACACGTGTGACTAGGAGGACATTGTATGGACTAATTCCATGCCAGGCCAGGTGGTGGCGGTGTGCACTTAACCGTCTCCTGTTCTCTCTACAGACCAGCCGCGGGAAAACCTGTCCGATTCAGAGCAGATGACGTCACTTCCGGTTCCAGCGCCCAGAAGAATATCACTTCCGGTACCCAATCTGACATCCAAAGAACATCACTTCCAGTTCCCTTACGTCACTTCCTGTCTGAGCCCTTAAAGCCGCCATCTTTGCAAACCCTCAACAGTCCTGTTTTGGACTCCGTACTGAGAACATCACTGTACTATTTAAAAAACCTTTTGCAGCCAGGAATAATATATGGGTGGCTGCCCCAAACCTTTTTAAGTGTGCGAATCTATTCATTTTACAGTGGCGTAGTCAGCAGGATTATGACCTCCTGGAGAGAACAGAAGTCAGACCAAAACAAAGACTCGACACACTATACACAATGCAACAAAAGGCAAAAATCGCCGAGTGGGGGTCAGTTGGGGTGTGTCAGGGAAAGCTTGAGGATGCTTCGACCCATCATCCTGTTAAAGGTCCGGGGAAGAGTAGAACTGGGACCCACAGAATAGAGCCTGGTGTGTCTGGGAACACACTGGGGACTTATTATGGTCTCCCGAGTATGGGGACTGCCCCTAAATATCCCACAAAAGGCAAGCTTTTTGATGAAGGTGGGAGAAACCCAGGCTGGCAGGTGAAAAACCTAATGGCTTGGACATATAAACCTGCTAAAGCAGCTAAAAAACAGGCAATGGCTTTATGGGCTAAGGTGGTTAGTTGGCTAAAACCACATAAACAATCGAGCCATCAAATAGCGGAGCAGGTGGCCTGCACTTTGTTGCTCCATACCCTGCCCAAAAAAATCGCTCAGCCGGCCTGGGGCTATACTGATATTGTCTCGCTAGCCGTGGCAATAGAACACCTCAGGGCAGAAACCGACTTGGGAGTATCAGAACGGGACTCGTGTGAACCCAGGCGTACTTGCGTCCCTAACATAGAGTCTCGTAGCTACAATGAGAAGCGTATTCTAGGGGAACCTGGGACGCGTCGGCCGGCTCTGCGAATCGATGAAGGGGTCTGCAGAGTGATATGGGGGGAGGCACGGTGTGTGCTCACTAACCCTCTGGCCTTTTCACATACGGGGGAAGTGCTAGTTAATGGAATTAAGGTTATAACTTTATTTGATTCCGGCAGTAACATTTCTATTGTTGCTCGCCATCTGGTGTTACCGCGACAGTGGCTAAAGATTAAAATCTGCATTACCTGTATTCATGGGGATGTCTGGTATTATAGATCTGCTAACTGTTATATATTTCAGGACGGTGTATTAAAAAAGTTGCCGGTGGCAGTGATGAATAATCCTCCCTTCCCTGTGATATTAGGCAGAGATTGGGTAGATATTAAAAGCGGTAACACAGACGCTTCTTCCCCAAGATCGCTAGGTTTAGTCACAGACGCAGAATCAGCACCCTCAACTTCTTCCACGCCGTGTATACAGCCAGCTGGGGAGCAGAGTTCGGCCTCTGGTGATGATGGGGAAACACCCGGAACATCTCAGCCAGATACGTTATCAACAAGCGCCGAGTCGACTCGGATGAAATCCCACCCCTTGAGGTCAAATCCGATCCCCTCACATGCTTGCAGTTTCAATTCAGGCAGACCCTGGCTTCATTTAAAAGGGAGCAGTGGAATGACGACTCCCTTAAGTTTGCAAAGAATGCAGTCGTTCTGATAGATGGCCAACACACAGTACATCCGATGCCACAAGGTCCTCACTTTGTGTTAAATAGATAGATAGATAGATAGATAGATAGATAGATAGATAGATAGATAGATAGATAGATAGATAGATAGATAGATAGATAGATAGATAGATAGATAGATAGATAGATAGATAGATAGATAGATAGATAGATAGATAGATAGATAGATAGATAGATAGATAGATAGATAGATAGATAGATAGATAGATAGATAGATAGATAGATAGATAGATAGATAGATAGATAGATAGATAGATAGATAGATAGATAGATAGATAGATAGATAGATAGATAGATAGATAGATAGATAGATAGATAGATAGATAGATAGATAGATAGATAGATAGATAGATAGATAATAACCTGTTGTACCGGGTGGCAGAACATGAGGGAGAGATAAGGTCACTGCTGTTAGTGCCACGGACTTACCGGCGACAAGTCTGTGAACTAGCACATACCCATCTCCTGGGAGCCCGTTTGGGACCCAAAAAAACACTTGAGCAGATTAAGCTCCGATTCTTTTGGCCCAGGATTAATGAGGAGGTTTGCTGCTTTTGTACATCCTGTCCGGAGTGTCAATTGAGGCAGATTCCTAGGAGGGACCGTGCTCCTCTTGTTCCATTACCCTTAATAGATGTCCCTTTAGAGCGTATTGGGGTCGACCTGGTAGGACCCCTAGAATCCTTAGCCAGAGGTCCTGGTAGATTATGCTACCTGGTTTCCGGAAGCTGTTCCGCTGCGCTCAGCTACTTCAAAAGCTATCGCATGGGAATTAGTAGGGGTCTTTGCGAGAGACAGCACCCCTAAAGAAATCCTGATGGATCAAGGGACGCCTTTTACCTCGCAGATGTTCAGGGAGACTGCCAAGCTACTTCAAATAAAACATTTAAAAACCTCGGTATATCATCCTCAAACCAACGGTCTTGTAGAGAGGTTCATTCAAACTCTCAAACAAATGTTAGGTAAGGTAGTCAACGAGGACGGAAGGAACTGTCATCAGCTCCTCCACCTCGTCCTTTTTGCATATCGGGAAGTCCCACAAGCCTCCATGGGGTTCTCACCTTTTGAATTACTATATGGACGACAACCCCGGGGCATATTAGACATTGTTAAAAGAAGGCTGGGAGGAAAAGGCCATCCCGTCAACAAATATATTGGAATATATTGCGCAATTACGTGATAGATTTGAAAATTAGACCTATATTGAAAACGCACATTTGAAATTAAGGAGAGGAAGGGACTTGTTCATTATTTGGTGAAACAACCGAATCGTCATCCCAGCGAGTGGATTTATCATGTCAATTTGCTGAAACCGTGGAAGGACAGGAATTTCAAGCCCTCCTCCGGACAGCCCTGCTCTCTCTTTGCTCATAAATTACACCTTAATTTCGGAGATAATCTGACTCGTCAACAACAACAGGAGCTCAAAGTAGTTATCCTGTCTGTTCTTGAGGTATTAAGTGAAAATCCAGGGCATGACATTGTGACGAAACCTGGGGTTATAGTCCGAGAACACCCGTACAGAATTCTCGAGGCAAAAAAGGCTGAAGTGGAGCTGGAGATCAGACGAATGCTGGACCTTGGTGTGATTGAGGAAAGTTATATTCCCTGGTCCAGTCCTATTGTCATGGTCAGTAAGCCTGATGGAAGTTGGAGGTTCTGCAATGACTTCCGTCGGATTAATCAAGTCTCCCAGTTCAATGCCTATCCGATGCCGCGAGTGGACGACCTCCTCAAACGGTTGGGTAACTCCAAATTCTAAACTACATTAGATATGACTAAGGGGTACTGGCAGGTTTCCTTAACGGAGTCCGCTAAGGAAAAGACAGCGTTTAGCACCCCTAGCGGGCATTGGCAGTATCGTGTTCTCTCATTTGGATTGCATGGGGCGCCTGCGACATTCCAACATCGGGTGGACAAAGTGCTCCGTCCTCATAATTCATATAGTGCTGCCTACTTGGATGACATTGTCATCTATTCCAGCACCTGGGAAGAACACTTACAGCAGGTTCGAGCTGTATTGCAGTCACTAGCAAAAGCTGGTCTTCGTATTAATCCGAAGAAATGCTACTTTGGGTTAGTCGAAGCCAAATATTTAGGCTATCTAATGGGCTGGGGTATGGTGAGACCACAGTGTTCTAAAATAGACGCTATTTTGAATTGGCCCTGTCCGATAAACAAGCTGCAGGCTCAGGCCTATCTCGGCTTAGTGGGTTACTATCGCCGGTTTGTACCCCGGTTTTCTGAGAGAGCAACGCCCTTGACAAACCTCACAAAGAAGGGGAGACCTAATCACATGGTATGGGATGAGACATCTGAGGCTGCATTCAGTGACCTGAAAATGGCCCTTACGTCAGCTCCTATATTGAAAGCGCCTGACTTTTCTATGCCTTTCATCCTCCAGATGGAGTCTTCGGTCACATGTCTTGGAGCCATACTGAGCCAAAGTTTCGATGGAGTTGAACACCCCATTATGTATCTGAGCCGGAAACTGCTGGATTGTGAAACCAGGTATGTGGCAATAGAGCGGGAAGCTTTGGCTATTATATGGATGATTACTCAGCTGAGATATTACCTCTTGGGGTGTGAATTCACTCTTGTGACAGACCATGTGCCATTACAGTGTATGGCCTTGCATGGGGAGTCGAATCCATGCGTCACAAGGTGGTTTTTAGATCTACAGTCTTATAAGTATTCAGATGTTTACCAC
Source organism: Erpetoichthys calabaricus (assembly GCF_900747795.2). Classification (NCBI taxonomy): domain Eukaryota; kingdom Metazoa; phylum Chordata; class Cladistia; order Polypteriformes; family Polypteridae; genus Erpetoichthys; species Erpetoichthys calabaricus. Next base: position 157,184,660 of record NC_041394.2, on the reverse strand, counting down.
TGTGGTGTACTGCAAGCCAATACCGATGCCTTTTCTTGATGCCACGACTTCTCGGACAGGTGCGCCCGACCCGATGGGTCTGGGCTGGGGGGTTGGGGGATGTGGGGGATGGGATGTCACACACGTGCGACTAGGAGGATGTTGTATGGACCAAGCAAAAGTAATTCCACGCCAAGCCATGGGGTGATGGGGAGTACTAAACCTTCTCCTGTTATCTCTACAGACCAGCCGCAGGAAAACCAGTCTGATTCAGAACAGATGACGCCACTTCTGGTTCCGGCTCTCAGAAGAATATCACTTCCGGCACCCAATCTGACATCCAAAGAACATCACTTCCGGTTCTCTTACGTCACTTCCAGTCTGATCCCTTAAAGCCGCCATCTTTGCAAACCTTCAACAGTTCTGTTTTGGACTCCGTACTGAGAACATCTCTGTACTATTTAAAAAACCTTTTGCAGCCAGGAATAATATACGGGTGGCTGCCCCAAACTTTTTTAAGTGTGTCGAGTCTATTCATTTTACATCATTTATTTATTTATTAATTTAAATCTAGTCAAATCACAGTTCTTGTTTGAGCTACTTTGTACTGTAGTTCTGATTTCACCTTCCATTTATAGTACAAAAGACAAGCAGGATCATTGAGGGTTTTATGATGCTTTTTAGAACAAGATCTGCACATAGCCATTTCACAAATGTTCTGATCAATACAATTGACTCTGTTTATCCTTTAATCGTGTACTACATTGTAGTGTTAGCTTGGGCACACACAACACATATCAGACTAAAAGACAAAACATTTCATAAAACAGATACATGAACATTTTTAGGAAATACAACAGTTATTATTTAAATGTTTCAACTAAACTGATAAATTCAGAAAAATTGTGTAGGTTTTGATGGAATTTTTAAACTATATTCAGGCCTCATACTGTACAAAGATTTCAAATTATTAATTTTTACAAGTATTAGTAGAAAGTGGCTTATTTGGAAATATTCTTTATAAGAATTAACTAAATTGAATTAACCTGATTAGGCAGAACTACTGTTTTTGTCTTTCTAAAGTCTACGACAATTTTTTTTTGTCTTCAGGGATGAAAGAGTATAGTAAAAACTGGTGATATGTCAAAAGAAACTTTATAAATTGAGAATGCTATTGAAATATTGTTAAACTATTACAATAAGGAAACAAACTATATATATAAATTACACTGTGAAGTATTAAATATGCCCATAAAAATCGATAAACACCATCCTAACCAGGTTCTAAACTTACTCCAGATGTTCAAGGGTGTTGCTTTAAATGACTAACAAGGCAATGCCAGCACAACTTGCTATTTGCCAAGTGCTGAAGGCAGCATGAGCGTTTGACAGCTACAAGTTTTTGGAACAGAAGCCTGTGACAACTTGCTGGGACTTTTGGAAAGGCAACTTAGAGAGCTAGACAGCTTTTCAGTGGCATCAAGTGTTGTGAGGATGCCGACACCTGAAAAGGTGTGCCTAGAGTTGTGAGAGAAGTGCACAAGTTGCAAAAGTAATAGTTTGTGTTAGGAAGGTCAAAGCAAACATAGAGCTACTATTCAGAAGTCAACACATAGACATCATGTTAAGTGGAAAGGGCAAAGTAGGCACCTGGTCAAAAATTAAATGAACTGTATAGATGTGCTGAACAGCAAATAAATACAACAAATGCATACCTACAAAAATGGGGGAACCACAATTAAACATAATTAATTATACACAACTTCTGCCTGCAAAGAAGCCAAAGTTATTTGCTTGCTGAACCAGTTTCCTGACCTTCATTCTTGTAAGATTTATTAATTTGATGAACTTATGTCATTGGAACATTAGAACAGGCCATTCAGCCCAACAAAGCTCGCCAGTCCTATCCACTTACTTCTTCCAAAAAAACATCAAATCTAGTTTTGAAAGTCCCTAAAGTCTACTGTCTACCACACTACTTAGTAGCTTATACCAAGTGTCTATCGTTCTTTGTGTAAAGAAAAACTTCCTAATGTTTGTGTGAAATTTACCCTTAACAAGTTTCCAACTGTGTCCACGTGTTCTTGACGAACTCATTTTAAAATAACAGTCTCAATCCACTGTAATAATTCCCTTCATAATTTTAAGCACTTCAATCATGTCACCTCTTAATCTTCTTTTGCTTAAACTGTATAGGCTCAGCTCTTTTAATCTTTCCTCATAATTCAACCCCTGTAGCCCTGGAATCAGCCTAGTCGCTCTTCTTTGGACTTTCTAGGCTGCTACGTCCTTTTTGTAGTCTGGAGACCAAAAATGCACACAGTATGCCAGATGAGGCCTCATCAGTGTGTTATAAAGGTTGAGCATAACCTCCTTGGACTTGTACTCCACACATCGTGCTATATAACTTAACATTCTGTTAGCCTTCTTAATGGCTTCTGAACACTGTCTGGAGTTCAATAGCTTAGAGTCCACTATGGCTCCAAAATCTTTCTCATAAGTTGTACTCTCGATTTTCCGACCGCCCATTGTGTATTCAAACCTGACCTTTTTACTTCCTATGTGTAATACTTTCCATTTACTGACATTAAATTTTATCTGCCACAAATCTGCCCAAGACCATTTGCTATCCAAGTCCTTCTGTAATGATATAACGGATTCCCAATTATCTGCTAATCCACCTATCTTGGCATCATCTGCAAACTTAACAAGGTTGTTATTTATATTCCTATCTAAGTCATTTATATATATTGAAAATAGCAGTGGCCTTAGCACTGACCCCTGTGGAACACCACTCTTAACACAGGCCAATTCTAATGAGGTTCCTCACACCATAATCCTCTATCTACTTCCTGGGTCTGAGCCAATTCTGCATCCATCTTTTAGTTTGATGCCCAACCTCTTATGTGGCACCTTATCAAATGCTTTCTGAAAGTCAAGATAAATAATATCATATGCTACACTTTGATCATGTCAATGCTGAAACTGATTTTTGTATTTGAATTTGAACTAATATTTCATTGCAACTGGTGGAGGAGAGAACGCTTAAAGCATGTGCATGCAGCATGCAGTGATTAATGTAGTCCACAGCAAAAGTGTTCAGAAAATGATGAAGAATATATAGAGACTTTGTACAGTCAATAAAGAGATTATTGAGTCTAGCAATTCTGAAAATAAATTGTCACAATTATTGAAAGAGGAAAAGAGGAATGATAAATGTCAAAGCTTTGTGTAGTCTTATTCCTTCCAGTAATGATAATCCCAATGCAGTTATTTCTGAGGACTGTTTATATCTTTGGACTGAACAAGTTAAACTTATGGTTGAGGAGAGTATTGCAGTTATTCATATAAAGACATTAAAAAAATTGTAGAAAGTCTAAAGGAACATATTTTAGACATTATTCAGGCTATAAGAATGGCAAATCCCACAGTTCCTGTTTCAGTATATTCAGTAGCTCTAGAGGAAAGCTTTGGGATGATGGAGTCTGGCGAAGATATCTATTTTGATTTTAGAATGCTAAGGCAACAGTCAGAGGACAACTTCCCATAAGAATAGAGAGCTCTAAAAGTGCTGAAGAAAGGAGGTTTCCAGCCAGCCTTGTTAAAGCCCAAATAGAGGCACTTATATGAGGAACCACAGGGTTTGAACTTATGCACTTGCTTTGTAGATTGAGGAAACAAAAAATGAACCCTCTTCTTTCTTAATATTTTTTACCCAGATTCAGGAGGGGAAAAGTGTGAGGAGAGGAAAATGTAGCAAAGGTTACATGTAGCAAGGTTAAAATGTAACAAGCTCAACTCTGCTTATCTTAGTGAAGATATTAAACAAAAACAACTAGAACTGAAAGCCAGGCAAAATTAAATCTAGCAATTAAAATCCAGTGTAGAAGAGAGGACTGGTAAAAAGCCCTGGTTTCCCTCTGAAGGATTAACCAAAAGAAAACAAAAGAAAAAAGGCTGGGCTATGACAGACAGTGGCCGAACTGAGTAAAGGAAAACGGAAACAAGTTCTAAAAGTGCAGTTCAATGTTAAGGCTATAACAATGAATGTGAAACAAAAATGAGATGGCAAAAGCAGCAAAGCTAGAAGTGACAATAGCAAAATAGAACACCTAAGATGGTTGGGATTTGGGCCTCTAAGTGTGGTATAACAACAACAGCACTGTACCTTTGTCCAATTAAAACAAATAATGGAACAAATGTTTACTTCTATAGAAGTTATCTGTGTGGATACAATGCTTTACAAATAATAATAATACATTTTATTTTTATATAGCACCTTTCCCATGCTCAAGGCAGAGTATACAGTATATAGCATTGTACTAAACCAGATAAATAAAGAAGATTAAAACAGTAAATTCAGAGAAAAGTCTAACAGACAACATAATTGATGGTCTTGCACACACACACACAGGTTACATGAGCATCTTGACACAGAGGTAAACTGAGAGAAGGGTAATAAAGTCAAGTAGAGCTAAAAGCCTTCCTGAACAGATGAGTTTTGAGTTGTTTTTTTAAAAGAATTCATGGAGTTAGCTGACCTGATTAATTTCGGTAGGTCATTCCAGAGTCTGGGCGCTATACAGCTGAAGGTCCTGTCACCCATGGAGTGTAGATTAGTGTGGGGCACAACAAGATTACCAGAATCAGAGGACCTTAGTGGGCGGACAGGCACATAGTGATGGAGAAGATCACTGATGTAGTTTGGCGCAAGGTCATTTAAGGCTTTGTAGGTTATTAGTAGAATTTTATATTCGATTCTGTAAGACACAGGGAGCCAGTGAAGGCGAAGCAGGATGGGTGTTATGTGCTCGCTGCTGCTGCTCCAAGTAAGGACTCTTGCAGCTGAGTTTTGAATAAGCTGGAGCTGTGGTATAAGATTAGAAGGGGCACCTGCCAGTAGGGAATTACAATAATTGATGCGGGATGTGATAAAAGCATGAACGACTTTCTCAGCATTAGAAAAGGAGAGGAAGGAGCGAACATGTGATATGTTACGGAGGTGAAAGTAAGAATGTTTCTTAATGTGATTTATGTGGGCAGAATAAGAAAGGGAGGAATCAAAAATAACACCACGATTCTTTGCAGTAGAGGCAGGTCTGATGAGATCACCACCAAGATGGACTGCGAAAGAGCTCATTTTATTAAGTTGCACTTTAGTCCCAATTTGCAGGAGTTCAGATTTGTTGCAATTTAATTTTAAAGATCGCACTTTTTGAATTCACAAAGTTTGCTGTTTTTGTTATAATGACATTTTTGAACCTCCTGTTCGTGCTGCTGGAAATCCACCGCGACAGCAAATAATCTAGAAATCTGAAGCAAAACGACCCGATCGAAAAATCTCTTCCCATGAGTTGCACTGCGAACCCGAAGTCCATTCCTCCTGAAAAATATTCAACACCCCTCACAGTCAGTGGCCAAATAAAAGTTCGAACAGACTTAAGCCGGTAGATGCCTTAGCAGCAAACAGGAGAAAGGGAAAACAGTTCCCCAGGAGGTCAGGTCATCATGGGCCACCCTCTGAACTACCTGTTTCAAAGTCTTGTTAAATCGTTCACTCAGGCCATTCATCTGCAGATGATAAACAGTGGGGCTCAATTGTTTAACTGCAAGGCTCTTACACAGCTGCTTCAAGACATGTAAAGTAAAGGGCGTACCCTGGTCAGTTAAAACCTCATGAGGAATGCCAATATGCGTGAATATTTCTGGGAGAGCCTTAGTAACAGCTTGGGCATTGGCCTTCCACTGAGCAGCCACCTTGGGGTATCTTGTTGCATAATAAACCTACACAAGCATAAACTGATAACCATTCTTACTCTTGGGAAGTGGGCCAACAATATCTAACCCAACCCTTTCAAAACAGACACCCAAAAAAGGCACTAGTGAAAGGGGAGCCCAAGCAGGTCTCTGAGCAGAAACAATTTGACAGTCAAGGCAAGACCTATAAAACTGCTCCACATCTCAGCCCATACTCAGCCAATAAAAGCATTTCGAAATGCAATCCCTCGCCTTCTCCATGCTGAGATGACCCTCCAAGACATGGGTATGACGAATTTTTAAAACCGTCTCTGTATGCCTGCTTGGGACCACCAACTGTTCAATCTTCCCTTCCCCTAGGCAATCAAAAAATCACCAGACATAAGAAACCATCCTTAAATAAAAAGTGTGGTGTTTTGAAATACAGGCTCTCCAGCTCCAAATAGAGTCATTTGTAATATGTGCTTGTTTAATTGCAAAGTCTAAGCTGCTGTCGGTCCATTGCAGGTAGGCAAACTCTGTATGAGCATCACTCCCCACTCTCCCAGGGCCCGACACAGCACCCAGTTCTTCTCCAGCCATTGTTTCTCTGGGGTCTGTAGCTGCTGTCAGGCTTGTGGAGGTTGAAGGTGCGAGTGACTGATGTGAACAGTTCTCCAATTGTCCTGGACCCTCAAGTGAGGGTTTGTCCCCCATCTCACTGGACAAATCAGGTTTAATCTCTATGCTGGCTCCTTGACCGACCTTGTCAGCAGTGAGCCTTTCCCTATCCACTACAGCTCTGCAGGTGGTTAGAGAAGAGGGAACATTTAAAACCAGCCACTGACCTGGCCTTACGCTCACTTTCTGTCTCCTCTCTTGTGCAGGAAAGCTATCTATTCTTTTGAACTAAGAAGGGAGCAAATGCAGGACTACAACATTGTCATTGCTTACATGCTGCTTGTGCTTGAGTGATTTGAGAATGTTCCTGTCTTCAAAAAAATAAAGCTGATTTTTTTGTAAACTTGGACTCGCCTCCTTCTCTCTTGTGCAAACCTATGATCCACACATCACAAGATATATAAATATATACTGTGACGGACGGCTGAAACCCTTTCCCGGCCAGGAGGCCATCATACAGGAAGGACCTGGGAAGCAGATGTTCACATGGTACTGCCTCCCCTGTTTTGCAGTGGTGCCTCGGATTCCTTCAGGGCTCTACTGGAGTTGGAGTTTGGCACAGCCCTGTTGGGTTTAATGGTGGCCGCCATTTGTAGCTGCGGAGCCCTACTATACAGTATGTATATACTATATATATATGTAAATAAATAAAAATGCATGAGTGTGTGTGTGTGCGTGTATGAGAATATAAATATTTCATGGTGCTATGTGTTCAACACTGTGTCATGATTATGCTACATTTTTTTTGTTTTAAAGATCTATGTACATAATGCATGGTCTTTTTTCATTGCATTATTTCTGTTTTTGTTACTCTCTGAACCATTAAATTTTTTGAAAGATTAGATCAGAAAGATAAGCAGTAGAGTGAGGCAGAGGTATTTTATGGCAAGACAGGAAGAGGTCTCTGTACAGAACTTAGGTTAATAAACAGGAGATAAACAACTAAAGTAAAAGGAAATGGCAGACTCAAAGTCAGTGAAAATATCAAAAGCAACATTTTTTCTTGAAAGAAAAAAAAATATAACAAGCAAAAATTTGCCTTAGTGGAAAAAGATATTTTCCTTTGTTAAAATAAAGTGCAGACAATTACTTAACTTCTTGCTTGCTTTTACATAGGATGGCTATCAAAAGTACACAACTATGTCTCTGTACCATCACACAAATGCATACACACGAAACATTGCCATTATCATTGTACAACATTAAAATACTATAGGGGGAAAAAAAGAAGGAAAAAAAAAGAAAATCATAAGAGGATCAAATTATATTATAATTTCCTGATATTTATGTGTAGTATTGTGCAGTATTTTAATTATACTATATTTGTAAATATGTTACACACTCTCATACAATAAACACAAGTGTGCTTCATAAAAATAAATGTAACTGAATTTTATTTTCAGTAAACTTTAGTAAGATAATGTAACTTTTTCTTTGTGAACAAAACTACTGATTCTGTCTTACACTTTAAGTGCAGTCTAAGAAAATGTCTCAACAATAAAGTATTGTACAGCAAAATATTGCAGAATTTCACACAAAAAAAGACATAAGGGTATCCTAAGCACTGGATAATGAACTGAATGATTTAATGTCACTGAATGATTTAGGGTAACACCATCAGATTAGTCATCCTATTTACAATGCAACACTTGAACGTCCCTTACACACAACCTCTCCCTCCACTTCTATCTGTCTGTACTGCCAACCTTTGATGCACAGCAGATTAAAACATCTGCCAAATGTCACTTCTCAAACCTTACTTTGCACTGGAAGAACAGACTAACATTGTTAAAGAAAATTTTTCAAGAAGGAGAGAATTCACAGTTTTAACTTTTGAGGCTTGACAGTCTGGTGACACTAAAGCAGACTTTTGTGTTTATACAATTCTATGTCTATAATATTTTTCACTGTGCAATTTTTAATAGCATTCATTAATCATTTGTTGCAATATACTTACATAGTTTATTTGCTGAATAATGCTGAAAAGGTACCAATTAATTTGTGATTCTTTCAATGCTTCCACTCATGTTTTGTATGTTACCAATTCTAAACTGTACATCAGTTTTAAAACCTAATTAAGTTCAGAGTTACAGGGACTGGAGCCTATCCCTGCTGTCTCTAACAACTAACCCAGGACAATGGACCAGTTTATTGTAGGGAACAAAAACACACATCCACGCTCATTCATACCGATCCAATTTAGAGCTGCCTTCAATACATATTTTTGAGATCTAAGAGGAAAACTGGAGTTTCTGGAGTTCCCCCACAAAGACACAGGAACAAAATGCATATTCTACTAAGAAGTTAAACATACATTTTTAAGTCAGTATATGACACATATTGTATAAAATGTACTCAGAAATTCCAAAATATACGAGATGTGATCAAAAAGTTCAGTGAATGTTGATGCAGAGCACCATCCAAGAGCAATGCAAAACAATTCAATGCAGGTTCTGACATGTCCATCCTAGAGCCTAGTTTGTGACAAGTTTCAACTTGATTGATACTGTCAGTCATTTTTGAGACACTGTTGAGTTCAAGTGTGTTTGTCGTTAATAATGGATATCGAGCAACGCATTAACAAGAAATTTTCTTTCAAATTGCAAAAAGCTCAGGAAACCTATCAGATGTTAAAATCGGTTTATGGTAACACTGTTTACAAGTGGTTTGATCAATTTCGTAATGGATCGTAAAAAAATCAGGACGTCCTTCAACATCAATAACCGAGGAAAATGTTGAAATGGTTTCATTCTTCATCATGACAACGCTCCTTGTCACACATCCCTTCTAGTACGACAATTTCTGTCGAATAAAAACATTACGCTGTGTCCACATCCACCTTATTCACCGGATCTGGCACCGTGTGACTTCTGGCTGTTCCCTAAATTGAAAATGACCTTGAAAGGCAAACGATTTCAATCCATTGAGGATATCCAGGCAGCCACAACAGCGCAACTAAAGACACTCTCGAAAGAAAACTTCCAGAACTGCTCACAAAGTGGCAGGAGCGTTGGGATAAGTGCATTCAAAGTGGAGGAGAGTATTTTGAGGGTGACTAGTAGTGGTAAATCTTGTACTGTAATAAACATTTCTTTTTTAAAACATTCACCGTATTTTTTGATCACACCTCGTACATTTAGACTTTTTAAAATTACAAAGTTTTTATAGAAAGTGAGGACTACTGTAAATATTTCTTACCGGCTGCTTGTTAAAGTTGACTTGTGATGTAATCTTATTATGGAACATATAATTAATGCAGAACAATGAATTGTCAGATGCCTGCAATATTTTGACCTGAGCTCCTTTAAGATACTTGATGCTGGCTTTAAAGAGAAAAAAAAATCATTTTAAATATGTATGCAGATGTACTAAATACAAAATACTTATTATGTACAGGACAATAATTTAAAAATCAGATTACAGTAAAAAGAACTATAATCAAGAAGCACAATTCAAAAATACAAATCAGAGGTATTTTCAAACTGACACCACATTATTTATTCAGTACAAAAACATAAAATTGGTTAGTAAAAAAAAAATCAATATCTGCAGATGTAAGGAGAGATAAACTTCACAGATGGTAACAAACATATTGACAATATATTACCTTTTTGTTGAACACCACTCATTTATTGACTTACTTTCATCAGATTTTTTTTAAATCAACCTATCTCGATGATAGACCAATCCATTTCCACGAAATATGCAATTAGTAGCACTAGCTGGATTGTATTGTTATGAATTACAATGCTGCTTGGCAGATCTTGAACAGTTGGACACTTCCGGTGTGCAGTCTGCATGTTTTTCTCATGTTTAGATAGGTTTCTCTACACATTCCATATCATGCTGATAGCTGAATTAACTACTGTAAACTGGTTCAATGTGAATTAGTACAAAAGTACATGCTGCAATGGACTAGTATCCTATAACAGTGTGGCTCCTTTTTTGTGCTAAAGAAAGCATCTACAGTATCTTCTCTGTGATCCTGTAATAATTGAGGAGGTTCACAAACTGAACTGCATAGACATCCATCTCCTATAGTAGATACTTTTATTTTCTTCTGAGGAATTCCAAAATGATTTTAAGCCAGTAAACTGATAAATTTTTTCTAATATATTCTGGGTTTACCCTGGTCCTCTACCAGTGGACTTTGCCTGATACACTCAGAGTGCAAAGCACTGGCATTGTAACTACAAGTCTAAACCACCTCAACTAACTCTTTTCAATCTATAAAAGTACCAGCTCTATTCGAAATCCTGCTGCACTGCTGAACTTCTCACCTTATGTGAACAGTGAACCACGCAGCCCTGCCTGCATGTTAACTCATTTTAACCACTTGTCCTGACTACCAAAAGCTCATGATGATAGGTGAGTAAAAGAATTTGGACTGACAAGTAAGATGAAAGCTTCATCCAAAGATTTATTTCCCAATTCACTACAATGGCCTGCAGAACAGCTGCTGCTGCACCTGTAAGGCTTACAGTAAATGTCTGCTTTCCAACTGAAATCCTGAAGGACCCAACACAATTTTTTGCGGCACAGGACTAAAATTAAATAGTAGTGAATAATAATAATAATAATAATACATTTTATTTATATAGCGCCTTTCCCATGCTCAAGGCACTTACAGAATATAATAAAGAACGGCAGAATATACAGTATATAGCATTGTACAAACCAGATAAATAAATAAAGAAGATTAAGACAGTAAAGTCTGAAAAAAACAGACAACATAATTGATGGTCTAGCACACACACACACAGGTTACATTAGCATCTTGACAGAGAAGTAAACTGAGAGAAAGGTAATAAAGTCAAGTAGAGCTAAAAGCCTTCCTGAACTGATGAGTTTTGAGTTGTTTTTTAAAAGAATTCATGGAGTCAGCTGACCTGATTAATTTTGGTAGGTCATTCCAGAGTCTGGGCGCTATATAGCTGAAGGCCCTGTCACCCATAGAGTGTAGATTAGTGAGGGGCACAACAAGATTACCAGAATCAGAGGACCTTAGTGGGCGGGCAGGCACATAGTGATGGAGGAGGTCACTGATGTAGTTTGGTGCAAGGTTATTTAAAGCTTTGTAGGTTATTAGTAGGATTTTATATTCGATTCTGTAGGACACAGGGAGCCAGTGGAGACGGAGCAGGATGGGTGTGATGTGCGCGCTGCTGCTGGTTCGAGTAAGGACTCTTGCAGCTGAGTTTTGAATAAGCTGGAGCTGTGATATAAGATTAGAAGGGGCACTTGCCAGTAGGGAATTACAATAATCGATGCGGGATGTGATAAAAGCATGGACAAGTTTCTCAGCATTAGAGAAAGAGAGGAAGGAGCGAACACGGGATATGTTACAGAGGTTAAAGTAAGAAAGTTTCTTAATGTGATTTATGTGGGTGGAATAAGTGAGGGAGGAATCAAAAATGACACCAAGATTTTTTACAGTAGAGGCAGGTCTGATGAGATCACTGCCAAGATGGACTGGGAAGGAGCTCATTTTATTAAGTTGCATTTTAGTCCCAATTTGCAGGAGTTCAGTTTTATTGCAATTTAATTTTAAAGAGTTCTGCTCCATCCAGGTTTTAATTTCACTAAGGCAGGTTGTGAGCTGAGAAAGCTCTGATGAAGTTCCACTTTTAACATTGAAGTAGAGCTGGGTATCATCTGCATAAAAATGATAACCCAATCCATAACTACGGATAATATGGCCAAGGGGAAGCATATAAATACAGAAAAGCAGAGGACCAAGGACAGAGCCCTGAGGGACTCCTTGTGTGACTGGCACGGAGTTGGATCTGCTGTTGCCAAGACTAACAAACTCTTGCCTATCAGTCAGATAGGACTTGAACCACTGGAGGGCAGTGTCAGAGATACCCAGCATGTTCTCCATTCTGGACAGCAGGATGTCATGTCTGACTGTGTCAAATGCTGCACTGAGGTCTAACAGAATTAATATGCTAGTTTGTCCAGAGTCTGCTGCCATAAGCAAATCATTGGTTACCCGTAGCAGAGCAGTTTCACAGCTGTGCCGCGCCCTGAATCCAGACTGAAAGGGTTCCATCAAATTATTAGAGGTTAGGTAATTGGTGAGTTGGGAAGCTGCAACACGCTCAAGAACTTTTAACAGGAAAGGTAAGTGGGAAATAGGCCGGAAATTGTTAAGATTGTCAGCATCAAGGCCAGACTTTTTTAACATTGGGGTTACAGAAGCAATTTTAAAAGTGAGCTGCACGGAGCCAGTGTCAAGGGATGAGTTTATTATTGTTGTAATAGATGAAGGTGAGCAGGCGATATGATCAGTTTCATTAGAACATTATGAAACATAATGAAACCAGCCTCACCATATAGCCTGACACCTATGCTGGTGCCCTCTTTTTAAAAGCAGTTTTGTGCTCTTCGGAGTGAACACAAACTTTCAGTCACACATACCAGTTCTTCTGATTGCACATTCAGCTTCTTACTAGTTACATCAAAAATGGTTAATTTATTTATTCATTTATTTCACTTGTCTTTAGCTGTGCACTTTTTGAGGCACCTTTCATGCTAGTATGTTTTTATGGACTACTCCTCTAACTTTCTCCTGAATCAAACTACAATGTGTGCTTTTCTTTATACAAACCCTGTGACGCACACAAGTTATTCTACATGTGCTTTCAAAGTATATACATGTCTATACTATTTTAAGAATCCACTTAGGTTATGTGCCCAATTCAAGTGCCTTTTAAAAGGAAAAGCAGGAATACAGTCAGGGACCTCTAATATGAGGCATTCTTTTCCAGGATACAATTAGATTTGAAGGTATCAGTTCTCACCCTAACTGTATCAGTTCAGCTGTGAACTGTTCCAGTGCATACTGAACAATACAGTCTAATAGGTCAAGAGGTCAACAAGATCTGCAAACAGCAGAGATGCAACAAACCACATACCCTCCAAACATCAGCAGCATCTTGATGTATTACCCATAAAAGCCAAGACCAAGAAAGGAAACAAGAGACACAAACAGAATTCAGTGCCAATATGGAAATGACATACCAGGACGTTTGCAAACACAACTCTCAAGGACAAAGAGCAATGGCCCTGGAATACCATACCATTACAACACCCATACAAAGAATACACTGTCAAAAGTTTTTTCTAAATCCACAAAGCACAAAATAGACACTTTTGTGTAACGCAAGCTGCAAAATCAATCAAATCAATATCTGAATAATTATTAGGAACATACATAGAATATAAATGATAGAAAACTGCACTTTAAAGAGCTCAAGAAGCTTAATACTATAAGCAGTTGAAAGACTAAATGAAAGTTTGCAGTCTGACAATACTACAGCCTGTTGATGGTTGAGATGGATAAGAGAGATATAGGATCAGAAGGATAGCAGATAAGCAGAAAGTCTAAGCATTCCAAAGGCGTTTTTAAAGGTAAGCATCATAATCACTCTAAAGTTACAGGGTAAATGTGATGCAAGCAAAAGCATGAAAAGTGTAAGCTCATCCATCACAGAGACTGCTTTATTCTTCTCATCCCAGTCAGACAATTTGTTACATTTTAAATACAACTTCAGCTGTGATGAAGTTCTGTCATCACAAGACATAAAGTAAACAAAATAAAAACAAACATAAATAAACAAATAAAATACAAAAAAGAAAAAGTAGTGAATGTTGGGCACAGCAAAATGTTAATCTCCCCCACACCCCCACCCCCACCTGGAGCAGGGTCAGATATTGTCAGGGTTATCCTAGTGTTAGCTATAATAAGGTATGACATTAGCTAGTTATTTATTTAATTTGCTAGTCATTGATATTCTATATTTATCACCCTACAAGGTAAGTACCATTTTCTGTTCCAGAATGCAGCAGCAGGTCTCAATATATGCTAACAATCTGGCATCTACCCCTCTCCCATCCAATATTGGTCAGCAAATGCATAGTCTTATACAGTAACAATCAGATATCTAAACATGATTCAACCCCAACCCACCCCATGTACCATAGCGAAAACCATATATTAACAGCACAGAAAAGTTTGTGATAGACCGTCTAAAATGTCCAGGGTTCTCCATGTCATGGAGCTGGCTTTCCTGATAACTTTGTTCAGACATCGTGCTTCTTTTGAAATCAAGTTCTTTTGAGCTTCCACAAAAGACTGCAGCATAGAACACCACACTGGCTACTATGTACTAGTTTCATATGCTCTAAATGAATAACAATTACAAAAACGACAGTCACACTCATTTTGATCTAATGTTGCTTAATGATAGGTAATATTTTTTTAATGAGTTCACAACAGGATATATTTTCCCTATGCTCTTTCCATTTAAATCAAGATGAATGTGTAGTAGCATGTCGTAAACTGAGAGAGAGTGAGAAGTTAATTACCAAGGCACACCACCGTTTATGGGCAATCAGATGGTCAGTTGAGTAACCTGGCTAGAAGCACAAAACAAAAACAAGACTAGCTGCAGATTAGTTAAATTTGGTACTGATCTAGTTCTTCTGTCCACTGCAACAGAAGATCATTTTCTCTTAGAACCATACAAAGTAGTCTGGCCTTCTTGATCTGCTGCTAGCACGGTACTCTATCAGGTATGCTGCAACAGATCTATACAGTCCAAAGGATGTTTTAGTTTGTTAAGGAAAAAGGAAACATCTAGAGCAGATGCCTCCAACACCCTAAGCTCCAGAAGGGGTACGGATTTTAGAATGGAGCCCACATCAGCAGGAAAAGAGAGGGAGGATGAATAAAACAGATCATACTAGAAATGAAAGAAACAGTTATACAACATGTCTGGGTTAGTAGTAAGAGAACCCTCCTTGGTTTTAACGGCCAAAGTCGAAGAAAATGAATCACATTTCTGAAGCATGAGAGCCATAAGTTTTCTGGATCTCGATCCCAAAATATAGTAGCGCATCATGGTGTGGTGAACCAAAATCTCAGCACGGTGTAAGGGCAGAGAATTTGCATACCAAGCCACTGGCAAAAAGCAATAGAAGCAACATGAAGGAAACCTATAACCTATCTAGCAAAAAGGAGGATCTTGAGTTGACCCGGCATTGTCAGAAATACATTTTTCAAGCTTAGGAGCCAAATAAGTGATGCATTTAGGGTTCTGAAGTTGTATTACAATCTCCATTGTGGTGCCTGAGAGAACAGGGAGGGCAAAAACATCTGAAGTGTAGCACATTTATAATCAGAGCGGTTGAAGTTAAGAGATTAGCATTAGTAATAGAAGCAGCTAGTGAGCAAGAAACAAAAAATATAATCACTGTGAGACTGGTACTTAAAGCAGGGAGAAAAAAAAGATCTCTTTAACAGAGGGTTCAATTAAATGATACAAGTCATTCGGATTAAGATCAGCAACATATTTACACAAGCTGCAAGCAGAAGGTAGGAATCCATGCTCCAGAAGAGAAGAAGATTTACCAAGGTCTGGTTCAAGGACAGCATTAGCACCTGTGTCAATAACAAATCTATAATCATGAAGTTAAAGAATTTGTCTAGTCAAGTCCTGAAAGAAGGTGCATTTGATAGGAGTGGGGGCATACAGAGCAATAAATCCAATCTTCTTACCACTAAGCTAAGATATTAGATACCAGTACCTACAATTAGAATTGCATCCAAGTCACAGAACCTTGAGCAGAAAAGGGGGGCTGTAGAAGTATTGCAACTCCACACTTGCGGGAAGGGGCAGATGACATTGAGACAATAATGTATTGTTTAGATGCATCTTGATTAGGGACAGGTTGTTGTTATGGCATCATATAGTCAGGCCTTTCACCTCCCTGCTGTAGGCAGCCTAATTGGTTGTATTGGGGCTACATAATAATATTTGTTTTTATCTGTGCTGAGAGTTTCTTTATTTTCAGATATTGTGTGATGGACACAGCTTGCAGGTCATGTTTTGGCTCATTTTATATCTCATTATTGTTTGACTGCTAATTAAGGAAAAAGAAACAATTGAGGGGTTAGAGTCTTCAAGAACAAGTCAATTAAAATTATTTCAAATGAAGTCATTAAGAAAAGGGTTAGAATTAAAACCTGCAGCCACTGCAGCCCTCCAGGACCGGAGTTTGAGACCACTGTCTTAA
This sequence comes from Erpetoichthys calabaricus, assembly GCF_900747795.2. Taxonomy (NCBI): domain Eukaryota; kingdom Metazoa; phylum Chordata; class Cladistia; order Polypteriformes; family Polypteridae; genus Erpetoichthys; species Erpetoichthys calabaricus. The sequence goes on along the minus strand of NC_041394.2, from coordinate 157,168,184 downwards.
AAGATATAACAAATTTTTTTTTTGCTTGTTAGTAAAAAATCTGTGGAGAGATTATTAAGTGAGTTTTAAAGAATTCACCCTAACTGTAATAATAATAATAATAATTCATTACATTTATATAGTATGTAAACTTCTGACTTCAACTGCACATTTAGAAATAATATTTAAACATATAAAACAAAATCATTGCCAGTTTACAGAAATGCTGATTAGAATTATTGTATAATACCAAAAATATTTTCCAAATGAGTTTGTATTACTAGATATATATTTTTTTTGCTCAGATATGTGGTTGCTCAGTTGTTGGTACATCTTTTGGAATTAATCAGACAGGACTATTTTGCAATGATTATCAGAACATTTTACTGTTTATGTAGTAAAACAGAACCGTACCATCTTGGGCAGATTTCCATTTAATTTCCAAGACAGGAACTTGACTACCATTTTCATCTTCAATCAGATTAATTCCTATCTCATCAGAATTCCACACTGGTGCAGATGGCGTCCATTCAGCTGAATGAAGTAGGTTTTCATAGCAGTTATCTATTAAACAAATGTAAAAGGAAAAACAATTATAAAGTTCATTTAAAATTATCTTTTATAGTAATATTTATTTCTTCTCAAGTCACAATAAAATGATTTACAGAGTCACCAGCTGAATTAATAAAAGTTTTCAATAAAGGCAACTTGCACGATCTCTAGGAAAAATTGCTGCTTAGTCCTTTCAATCTACCCTTGACTGCTGTTTTATTCATAAATCCCATGCACAATTTACATTTGAACAGCAGTACCTTTAATATAAACTTCACAGAAATTCTACAGATTACAACTAAGAGACTGCATTAATGAAGAAGTGCAGTTATTATGCTTGTTCTGTCACCAAAGAAGGTGAAGGATGGTTCCAAAATGGCACATTGAAAAGACGAGTCTCCGGAATCACTGTGTTTGCTCATTATTAAGCATTCTTCTGCTTTAAAATCATCTTTTAAAGAATTTACCACGGAGATATGAGAGGAGCACAACACAGTTAAATTTGAGAAAAAAAAAAAAATTGTCTCAATGTTACTGCTTTCCAAGAGGGGCAACAGCAGCAAACCAAGGAAATCATTTCTATGAAAAAATAGCAAGACATGCTGGCTAATCTAGGGGTCCACAACTGAAGATGCAAAATACGTCTTACTGGTTTACCTAAGGAGTAGAAGGTTCTGGCCTGTTGGCTCCATAACCTCTAAGTTACTAGTTTGGTTCCTCTCTCTCCAAGAAAGAGGGACAGAAGTTATGCAGGTTCACCACATGTTCTCAGACCCCCAATCATCATCAACATCACACCCTCATACTTTCGGCCTTCTGTGGTTTATTGATAGCCAAGAAATTCTTAGGGCTTTCATGAGATTTCAGCCTTTGAAGTATAATGGATCAACACTTCACTTCTTCCCTGAGTTCAGCCGGAATACAGCGGATAAGTGAAAAGTATTAAATCTTGCCATGTTGAAGGCCAAAGAATCTGGTCTCTAATATTTCATTCTGTACCCAGTTACTCTAAAGTTGAGCTCCCAATCTTCCTTCTGAGTCTATGAAGGTGTGAACGAGGCTCTCTGTGTGACTAACCTTTTTGTTTCATTGAGCAAGCTCTATGCTCCATGCTGCGTTTCCAGGTAATCAGCTAGGATTCCGGATGTGTTACTGTTTGTAGTCTATATTTTTTTTTAAGATGACTGTACATTAAATTATTACTTTTACTATGATTATTGGTACTTTACATAACTTGGTGTGTTTGTTATTTTTGACTGTATACTCATATTAAGGCTGGTTAACTCATGATATTTGTATCTCACTCTGTCTAGTGGTTTGGGGTTGATTCTTGACAGACTGTGGCTCCCTGGCTTGCAAATGATCAGAAGTTGGAAAATAAGATTGAAACTGTTTGCCACTGGTTTGTGCAGCCATTGCAGACTGGCATTCCTCTACCTTAACTGCCGTTTACTTCATTGGTGACTGGGAATGTGGGAAAGTGACAGGATGGGAAAGGGAGGTTTGTTGAGTTGGGAGCACAATTGGATCTTATTTTGGGGCCAGGTGGGTTGCTCTTGGAGTTTCATTATATATCAGGTTCTTAGTCCATTGCTGTTTAGCATTATATTTCATCTATACTTTATGCTCTCTCTCAAAAACTGCTAATTTCACTTTCACATCGAGGAACATGCACTGTTTAAACTCTCTGAGTTGTCAGTAATGTAACATTGATGTGCTACATCGTTTGAATATGGATATCACTCTTTTATAGGCGACTCATTTTAAAGAGCTAGATTTTAGGAGGCTTTCTAATTGACAGCTTTATGATGCAGCAAGTTCTTGTGCTGCATCTAAAAATTGTGGTGTGGCAATTTTGCTATGCCATAACTTACCAGTTGATGATATTGCTTGGGGTAGGGTTTGGACAGATATTATAAAGGCCACATCACATTGCAGGTATTCTCACTGAACTTTGTGGAAGGAAAATTGCTTTTATTACATGTTATGTTTCTACCCCATTTGACACTGACTTTTGCAAAACTTACTGTATAGATTTGCTACAATTCTCAGATTACCCTTTGTGCCTGGGCATGGACGCTAACAATGTTAGAAATCCTACCACTCACCCACCCAGAATTTAACACATATCCCTTCATCCACTGAAGTGTTTGGACAGTTTCTTGGTGACTTGAACCTAAGCGGAGGATGCCATCATCTATATGCTACATCGATCCCTCTCTCACTTGGACAGAGGCAGTGGTGCTGTAAGAATTATGTTTCTAGACTTCTCTAGCGCCTTCAACACAATCCAACCTCTGCTCCTTAGGGACAAGCTGACAGAGATGGGAGTAGATTCATACCTGGTGGCATGGATCGTGGACTATCTTAAAGACAGACCTCAGTATGTGCGTCTTGGGAACTGCACGTCTGACATTGTGGTCAGCAACACAGGAGCGCCACAAGGGACTGTACTTTCTCCGATCCTGTTCAGCCTATATACATCGGACTTCCAACACAACTCGGAGTCCTGCCACATGCAAAAGTTCGCTGATGACACTGTTATCGTGGGCTGCATCAGGAGTGGGCAGGAGGAGGAGTATAGGGACCTAATCAATGGCTTTGTTAAATGGTGCGAATCAAACCACCTACACCTGAACACCAGCAAAACTAAGGAGCTGGTGGTGGATTTTAGGAGGCCCAGACCCCTCATGGACCCCGTGATCATCAGAGGTGACTGTGTGCAGATGGTGCAGACCTAAAAATACCTGGGAGTGCAGCTGGATGATAAATTAGACTGGACTGCCAATACTGATGCTCTGTGTAAGAAAGGACAGAGCCGGTTATACTTCCTTAGAAGGCTGGCGTCCTTCAACATCTGCAATAAGATGCTGCAGATGTTCTATCAGACGGTTGTGGCGAGCGCCCTCTTCAACGCGGTGGTGTGCTGGGGAGGCAGCATTAAGAAGAAAGACGCCTCACGCCTGGACGAACTGGTGAGGAAGGCAGGCTCTATTGTTGGCATGGAGCTAGACAGTTTGACATCTGTGGCAGGGCGACGGGCACTAAGCAAGCTCCTATCAATTAGGGAAACTCCACTGCATCCACTAAACAGTGTCATCTCTAGACAGAGGAGCAGCTTCAGCGACAGACTGCTGTCACTGTCCTGCTCCACTTACAGACTGAGGAGATCGTTCCTCCCCCAAACTTTGCGACTCTTTAATTCCACCCGGGGGGGTAAATGTTAACATTATATAAAGTTATTGTCTGTTTTTACCTGCATTATTATCAATCTTTAATTTAATATTGTTTTTTGTATCAGTAAGGTGCTGCTGGAGTATGTGAATTTCCCCTTGGGATTAATAAAGTATCTATCTATCTATCTATTTATTTATCTAATCAACTGCTATCATGCCATTAATCCCTCCCCAAAAGAATTATCTTTCTTCTTATAACAACATAAATCAAAATTTAGAATAGACTATCTTTGTATTTCTCAATCCCTTTTTCCCATTGTCCATAACTCTATACTAGTTCCAATGTCACTGTCAGATCACAAGAGTGACTAATTTACATCTTTCACAGATTCAGTGTTCTTGAAAAACTACCATTATTTTCCCCAGTTAAAAACAAATCCAAACAAATCAATTAATTGTTATTACAGGAAATATTACACAATGTCCTAAATAAATAAATTATGAATTTTGGTCTTATTACTCTAAATTATTTTCCTCAGATAATAGTAATTTCTTTATGGGTTGAAATATATATATATATTTTTTTTCTAACCTTGATATCCCTAACATCTCAGAGTAAGAGGCTTCTTTACTGGATGCCCCAATTTCAGTTAAGGAGTTACAACTACCACTCACTGCCATGAATAATAGCAAAGCTCCTGGCATTGATGGGATGCCACCAGAACTAATATTCACATTTTTGAATCAGTTATCATGATTACTTTACGGCACAAGCAGAATAAAGGCCATATATTACGTCAGAATTAAAGACCCCTCTCCCTTATAAATACAAACAGTAAATTATTAGCTAAACTTTTAGCTACTCATCTTGAAAAGGTTATTCATAAATTAGTTCACACAGACAAACCTGGCCTTTGTCTGGGTGAACTAATTCTCATATGTCTTCAGATAACTTACACTGATTACTCCATGCCATTGAATCTGCTCTTAATTTAGAGTCTCCTGTTGCTTGTTTGTCTTTAGATGGCAAAAAAGCCTTTGATCTGCTAAACTGGGATTATCTATAGTTAGTTCTGCATCACATGGATTTTGGTGATTGATTTATTAATTTGATTAAAACATTATCCTCTTTTTCAGCTTTTGTATTTATAAATTCTTTAATGTCAAATCCTTTCCTATATTGAGGGGGATCTGTCCAGGGTTGTCCACTTTCTCGTCTTGTTTGCATTATATCTTTTGGCAACAGTTGTCTGTAGTTGTGTTGAGATCTCTCCTATTTGCATCTCAAGCATCTCACATGCCATCCCTTTATACACCGATCTCTTTTTTTCCTGAATGACACTTCAGCTGATATTACTAATGTCTTAAATTTGTTCAATAATTATGGGAAAACTGCTGGATTTAAGATCATTTGGAATAAATTTGCACTGTTTCCACGTAATTCTAAGTGCCCCATTTATAGTATTTCTGCCAACATTCCTCTGTCCAATCAGTTTAGATATTTTGTGAGATTTCATATATATACTGTATATATATATATATATATATATATATATATATATATATATATCACTGACTAAAATCTCTATTATATATGGTCTCCATATTTCTAATACAATCTAAAAACATCTCTCCCCATGTCCTCACTTTTTCTGTCCCTTCCTGCAATCAAAATGAATATTGCTCCCTGCATGAATTTTGCCAGTGCGGTTATTCCACTCTCATACCCCTTACATCATTGGCACTATAATAAGTCACTTCTCTCTGGATTCATTTTGAATGGTGGGAAACCACAGCTGAAGTATGCAACTGTAACTTGTGTTAAAGACGCTGATGACCTTTCTTTGCCAGACTTCAAATAATATGATTGGACTTTTAAGGTGCATCCCTTGTTAGTATGGTTACATTTTCTTAATTTTTCTCCTTCTTAATTAACCCCTACACCCCAGACCTTTATAGCTAGTCCTTACAAACCAATATTCTATTCTGTAAATTTCTTCCCTTGAGGTCTTGTCGACTTCATCTTGGCCTGGTTATGACTTTTGCATTAAAGTGCTGGTGCTCAGTTGAAAAAAGACTTGCTTTTTTACCAAGATGAAACAAACAAACACCTATAGTTAATAATTAATTTATACTAATTTTTGGACACCCATGTGCATACCCTCCTTGCTCTCTTCAGTGCATTATGACATTGGACTGTGCTTGTTTTGGGAACTGACTTCAATCTGCCTGACAATGTGTCTGCCTTGTGGTCTGGTCTACAGTTGTGCATTTGTTTTACTGTATACTAAACTGTACAATTCTCTTTTTTAATTCAGTCTTTCTTCTTGCTGATGATTCCTATTTCTTTTATGTATACTAAACTGTACAATTCTCTTTTTTCCTTCAATCTTTCTTCTTGCTGATGAGTCTTCTTATTAGGTACTGCAGCTGATAAAATCATTGTTGCATCTAGTTGGAAATCCCCAGAATTGATGACTGCTCAACACTGGCATATTCATTTAATTTAATCTGTTTAGAAGTGTCCACTGCTAGAACAATGTTTCTTGTAAATATATTAATCTGTGTGTGGCTGTGATAAGTGGTCTGTGGCATTAGGCAGTTTTTAAGTAAATAATCATGCCTGAGAGCAGGAAGGCTCGGAAGGCAGGAAGGCTTGTGTGCTGATGACGTTACCACTCAGGGGTTAATTGTGGTGCCCAGCTGATTGCATACTCATGTGTAATTTACGAGGGGATCAGCTGGGTGCCTAATTCATACCTCAGAGTGGGAGGAGGTCATACCTGCTGGGTGGCAAGAGTAGAAAAGAGAACAGATGGCGAGAAAAGACAGAAAGGGAAAGAAAGAAAAAAATGGAGCTGAAGAGGTAGAAAGAGGTAGAAAAGAAAACCCAACAGCAAGAGTAAATATTTAAAAACAACAAAGAAAAGAGAATATCTTTTCCCCCAATATAATAGCTCATTTTAAAATTATATTAATTAGGAACAGATCCTCTAAGTGACAATTTAATTTTTTCATTTTCAAATAGTATAGAATATCAATTACCTACTGATTTATATTTAACAGGTGGGCCAGGATTCTTCCAGGTAAGCAAAATAAATCTGTGTGTTAGTAGTGTGGTATAGGCAATTACAATCAATTTCTCCTTCTCCATTTTAAGCCTATCCAGGAGTACACCAAACACAACTGTTAATGGATTAGCAGTGATTGTGACACCAAGGCTGTCTAATAGGCAATCAAAGATTTTTCCCCCCAACATTTGCAGTGTTCACAGGTTGAATCTTGGCCTGGATGCATTTTGGACAATTGTAACTGAGATAAATGTGATTGATAAAAGATTTAAAGTTGAATAACGGAATGCTTTGTGCATATGGAGCTACAGTGTATTCTATGCATGGCTGCCACTGCTTTTATGAGATGTTATTTGAAAGATCCTTTCCCCACTGTACCCTCCGATCTTTGAAAGGAAGAGACTTTAAAATATTTTTATATATTGTTGTCTGAGTCTTCAAGACTGAACAATATTTCTTGTGGAATGAAATTGGATGGGAGGTGAGGAAAATTGAGCAAGTTCCTTTTATCAAAGTTTCTAAGTTGAAAATAGTAATAAAAAAAAAAAAACTTGTACAACCTAATTTTCACAATAGGTGAAGCAAAGCTGGAGGTATATATGGGCTTAATGCCTTAAGACTCTCCTCACAAATCCAGACTTCTGGACCTAGTACATCAAAAGGACGGTGATTAGGCCTCACAGGAGTGGGTCTGCATGTCTTGGCCAGGAGGTTTTAGACTAACAGTCCACCCTGTCAACCTGAATATCTGAGACCAGAAAATGGCAGAAATCTAGCCAAGATAAATGGTAAAAAGAATTACCATTGACAGTGGCTTAAAGGGAAGACTAGTCTAACCTGTATTCACAGGGAGTCACGATGGTATCGTTCAACCACCTGTGTCATCAGTTTTGACAACTCCATAAGGGCTTTACAGGTGGCGTTGATTCGAAATCCACCCTTTCCCATGATCCTGGGTAGAGACTGGTCAGAGAGTAAAAGCGGTATCACAACAACCACTCCCATCAAACCATTGGGCCTGGCAATGGACGGAGATAATCTGCCCCAAACTGTCCTCATGGCACGTACACCGCTGGCAACAAAGAGACATGTGGCTACCCACTGTGATGCTGCGGAAGTTGCGGCAACGACCCCAGACCCTCAAACACCCGGGTCATCAACGTCATGAATGGACACTCTGCCCACTGAGGTCAGTCCTGATCCTCTTACTACACTACAGTATCAATTTAGGAAAACACCGGCCTCCTTTAAATGAGAGCAGTGGAATTGTAATTCTCTTAAGTTTGCCAAAAATGCAGTAGTAAACAGTCAACGCACCTTACATCCCATGTCATCCGGGCCCCACTTTGTTATAGAAATGACTTATTATATCAGGTAGCTGAGCATGAGGGGGAGGTTAGGTCATGGTTAGTAGTACCACGGACCTTTCAGTATCAAGTCTGTGAACTTGCGCATATCGACCTCCTAGGTGTCCATCTGGGAGCCGACAAAGCACTGGAGAGAATCAAACTCCGATTTTTTTTGTTTCCCCTTCCCCTGATTGACATCCCATTTGAACGCATAGGAGTCGACATCGTAGGACCCCTTGATCCCTCTGCTAGAGGACATAAATATATTCTAGTCCTCATTGACTATGCTAGTCATTATCCTGAGGCTATCCAATTAAAAGTAGCCAATTCCAAAAATATTACACAGGAACTGTTAGGGGTCTCTGCGAGAATTGCATCCCTAAAGAAGTCAAGACGGACCAAGGGACACCTTTCACCTTGGAGATGTTCATGGAAGTTGCCAAGTTGCTCATAATCAAACACTTAAAGACTGCAGTATACCATAATCAACCTGATGGTCTTGTAGAGAAGTTTAATCAAACTTTCAAATAAATGTTACGCAAGGTGGTCAGCAAAGATAGAAGGAACTGGGACCAACTCCTCCACCTTGCACTTTTTGCCTTTTGGGAAGTGCATCAAGCCTCCTCTGGCTTCTCCCCTTTTGAGTTACTATATGGGCGACAATCCCATGGAATACTGGGCATTCTAAAAGAAGGATGGAAGGAAGAGCCCCCCACCCACCTTCCACTAACAATCTGGGGCATATCGCACAATTACACACCAGATTCGCAAAAATTAGACCAACATTAAAAGAGAATATGGAAAAGGCTCAAGCAGTACAAGCCTGAAGTTATGATTGTTGGACAGTACTTCAAGAGTTCCACCCCGGAGACTGTGTCATGATCCTCATGACCACCTTGCACTCTAAATTAATGGCCCATTGGCAGGGCCCTTACGAATTTAAGGAGCGTAAAGGGTTCGTTGACTACCTGGTGAAACAACCAAATCATCAACCAAGCAAACGGATTTACACCGTCGACCTACTGAAGCCGTGGACGGACAGGGAATCCAACCTTTACTCCGGCCAGCCCTGTTCTCTTTTCGCCTATAAAAAGGATTCATTCAGCTATTTGTATATATAGGAGTGACAGGCATATTTAAAAAGTCATTTACATATAACCTCTATTATCATATATTTCCTTGTTTTAATATCACTACCTCGGTTACCTAGGAGGGATATATTGGTTCTAATATGTGGGAGTTAGTTTACTTGTCATCCTACAAATCATTCAGCTAGCCTTCCATCGGTTAGAATCAGAATTAGTACACCATTTAGTACAAGGATTTGGGACCATCTGAGGTACACAACATATTTTTCTGCTGAGCTTCCCTGGCTGTGGTCTTCCAGGATGAATCTCATAATCATTATATCCCCCTAGCCTTACCAAGCCAGCACGTGCTGTTCTTCACCATAAGGGGTGCATGCTATGCATCGCTAAGATCAACTCAAGGGGCATGGTTGACAAGCAACATAAAAACTCAGAATAGGCCTGGTAATGGGCTCCAGTCAGGTATCTTGCAATTTAATAAATTCACTTTGTGAAATGGAGCATTGGTTGTAATTTAACAGCTCACTGGTTATAATTTAATTCTTCCATAAAGCTTAAACAGATCTGTCATACTTGAGCATGCAGAAAAATCAACACACAAGAACAAAAAAATGTCAGAAGAAACACTGAGTCATCATGGATGTAACCATCTTCCTGACATCTTTTCCCTGGCTTTTGACAAAAGTAAAAATGGAATCTCAAGCAGAATATCTCTCCCTGAAAGTACTGTAGGTCTGTTGCACTAAATTTAAAATAACAGTTAACATACAAATAAAATCTATTTGCAAAATTCACTATGGAACAAGCCTTATTTGCATACCTGATGTTAATACAGGCGCAGTATAGTCTTATACTACCAGAGGCTTCAGCCTCTGAAATGGGCATGCAATATGATGCCTTTCTGTCAACAGGTTATGAGGAGCAGAAGGGACACCAAATTGGCACAGAATTAGGAAGGCCCAGAGAATATGCATTTGATGAGCATGTACACAGGACCACAATTAGTGGAATCCCCTGTTAATAAAAAGGATGTTTTGGAAGCAGGCACTCCAAGGGTCCTAGAATGGCAGGTGAAGCCAATTCAATTCATTTAATGTAACAGATGGCACACTGCCACCTACACAAATAGGCAAACAGACTGAAAACTGCTTTGTGTGTATTTCCCTTCCAATGAAAGCTCAGGCCCAGCTTTTAAAGGGCACCACTGAGCAGTCTGACCTGGATGAAATTAGATTTTTGTTAGTGTGTCCCAAAGTCAGAGAGATGGGCCAATCTAACACCAAATTACCCCAATTAGACTGGGTCATTTCCTACCAGAGCCCAGATAAGTCTATGTATGGTTTTACCAAGGAACCTCTTAAGGTATTGTAAATAGGTAAAACCCTAAATAACAAGAAACAAGAAATAATGTTAATTTATAACCAATAATTTCAACAGACTGATCATTAATAAATAACAAACTATACCTTAAAATGCCAGTAAATGTTAAAATATTACAAAAAGGAAAGGAAATATAAAGAAACAACTAACCCCAGAATTCTAAAGAGAAATATTGTTTAATTACAAATGGAATCCAAACAGAATTACTTTTAAAAAACTTAACACATGAAACAAGCACCAGGCAAATGTATCTACACATCTACTAAGAAGTCAGGCTACCTCTTTTGCGGCATAGGGGCCGCATAACACCTTACCTAAATTCCATACTAAAATTTTGTTTACGATAGAAAAAAAAAAAATCCATAAAATCAGGTCCCAAGCCAAGTTACTTTATAAATACCAAATCAGTTTAAATGTAGGCCTTGTGCATGTGCTTTTGGTCACTCCCCATGACCTCCCACCAGTAACCATGTATGGCTTAGACAAATGCCCTTTTTAAATATTGATGACCTAATCACAATATCAATTTTGCTATATTCCTGAGCGATTCCTTTGCTAGAAACCACAAGAGGACACAGAAAACAAAAACTTCAAGAAATGGAAGCTTGAGGTATTGCTGACATTTGGCAGAGTTTAAGGATGGCCAGAGGGGCCTGCCACATGACCCAAAATGGATACAATATGTTACAGCTGGATGATAAATTACACTGGACTGCCAATACTGATGCGCTGTGCAAGAAAGGACAGAGCTGGCTATACTTCCTTAGAAGGCTGGCGTCCTTCAACATCTGCAATAAGATGCTGCAGATGTTCTATCAGACAGTTGTGGCGAGCACCCTCTTCTACGCGGTGGTGTGCTGGGGAGGCAGCATTAAGAGGAAAGATGCCTCACGCCTGGACAAACTGGTGAGGAAGGCAGGCTCTATTGTTGGCATGGAGCTGGACAGTTTAACATCTGTGGCAGAGCGAAGGGTGCTCAGCAGGCTCCTATCAATTATGGAGAATCCACTGCATCCACTAAATAGTATCATCTCCAGACAGAAGAGCAGCTTCAGCGACACACTGCTGTCACTGTCCTGCTCTACTGACAGATTGAGGAGATCGTTCCTCCCCCAAACTATGCGACTCTTCAATTCCACCCGGGGGGGTAAACGTTAACATTTAACATTATACAAAGTTATTGTCTGTTTTTCACCTGCATTATTATCATTCTTTAATTTAATATTATTTATTGTATCAGTATGCTGCTGCTGGAGAATGTGAATTTCCCATTGGGATTAATAAAGTATCTATCTATCTATCTATCTTAAATAAGTAACAAACAAAGTTTCCTCCCATAGTCAAAAGACATGCAGGTTAGGAGGCAATACTAAAGCACCCCGTGATGTATTTGTATGTGAGTGTGTGTTCACCCTGCGATGTGCAGACACTCTGAACAGGGGTTGTTCCCGACTGCACCCATTGCTTTCCAAGACTGTGTCCAGCTCACCCCTGCCCTGGATAAGTGGGTTTAGATGATAGATGGATCAACGAATATTATGATCTGTCCTGCCCAATGTAACTCTCACTTGCATTTCATTAATCCTTAACAGACAGAGAAATAGTCTGTACAATTTCAATTACAGATTACTTTACTGTTCAGATTTAGCTTGATAGATGCTATTTCAACTTGAATATGCTGTCTACAATATTTTCCTCCTTTACACTTTCAAAAGATGCCCCTTTAGGCAAAAAGATCCTCTGCAGTCAGCATGAGCAATTAAACAGAAGTACACGTGGCTGTGGCTTATGCCTTCCTGTACAAACAATGGTGTGGTGGTGTAAGCAAACCTAAACCACATGTTACACTGTGACAAAAAATTTAAAAAACAAAAATGTGACATCTGTCTCTTTGATGAAGCAAATTTGTAACAGAGAATGCTCCAACTTTGAAATCACTTAATAAGGCACACCAGAATGTTACACTATGCATACACTTAAAAACTTCTTAAAATAAGAAGGCCCCTTTTTTGCCACAATTAAAATACGTAGACAAACATTACAGACATTACAAACATTATCATGCAGAAATCATACAATCACTGTTCCATTACAGGTTTAGAAAACAGATAGATAGATGTACTTTAAAATGTGACTAACACGTTATTGAAACACACAATGAAATTAGATTTTCTGTTCAGTTTATTGTGCCGCTGCCTGGAGTCACTAAAATGCTAAAACCAGAAAATCGGTGTAGGACTTACAGATGGTCAAAACTTTCAGCCAATTTTCATGGTAAGCTTGTGTTTTATAAATCTCGATTTTGTGTAAGGAATTGCTTACACACATTTCTGAGCATATGCAACTTTCATACATGATGCCCCAGATGACCACACTGGAACAAGCAGCATAATCTGAGCCATTAGCAGCAATTGAATACCCTGGCCCTTTTAGCTCAAATTAGCTGACAAAACAATGGACACATCCATCTATCCATCCATTCTCCAACCCGCTGAATCCGAACACAGGGTCACGGGGGTCTGCTGGAGCCAATCCCAGCCAACACAGGGCACAAGGCAGGAACCAATCCCGGGCTGGGTGCCAACCCACCGCAGGACACACACAAACACACCCACACACCAAGCTCACACTAGGGCCAATTAAGAATCGCCAATCCACCTAACCTGCATGTCTTTGGACTGTGGGAGGAAACCAGAGCACCCGGAGGAAACCCACGCAGACACGGGGAGAACATGCAAACTCCACGCAGGGAGGACCCGGGAAGTGAACCCGGGTCCCCAGGTCACCCAACTGCGAGGCAGCAGCGCTACCCACTGCGCCTCCGTGCCGCCCACAATGGACACATTAGGGGGAAAAACTAACTAGGAAAAAAACAAGGCAACGTAAAAATAAATCCAGAGGGTAGGAACTAGGCCAAAAATAATGTACAGTTGAGAAGAAAGTAAAAAACACAGAACACTCACCAATGCAACCACAGCCACTTATATGAAAATGCTACATAATAAATTCTGTATTCATGGCAAATAAAGGTCCTGAAATTATGAAGACACTACTCTTAAAAGAACAAAGAAAATTTTCTTTGAATGACTTTGCATTTTACTATTGGGAACTTTGGGTATAATCTCTGAGCTCTGAGGTTCCGATAATGCTGATCCCTGAGGTTATAACCAAAGCATCTTAAATTAGATTATAATAGAATCCACAATCTATAGGCTCAGCAATTACCTCCCACACACTGGCTTTTGCTGAAGCCAGTATTTCAGGCGTTACCTTCTTACTCTGCTATGTTCTTTCTGTTAACACTGAACCAAAGGTCTTTTCTTTAATCTGACAGCATCTGCATTATCTGTTTATAGGCATACTACTTTGGGTAGTTTAGTGTCAGATATAGACCAAGGCTAAAAAAAAGTTATTAAAGGAATTGACATATACCTACAATTTAAGTCAGTCGTCAGCGTGGGGAAATAGACTCATATTTTTATTTCATTTCTTTTTAAGTATATATTTTACACATAATATACTGTTGTCTATAAACTGGGCTAAATGTGCAATATACTATACTGTATCACTAACGGATATTTTTATGTTGTTCAACTTGTGTGTATTATGTGTTGTAGGTTTTTTGTTTTCCACAGAAGTAGTGTCGTTTGCTTTTTTGTACCCAGCTGTAATTTCGTTGTAATTTTATTTACAATGACAAAGGTTTTCTATTCTATTCTTTTAAATTTAAAGTACCAGCTAATTTTGTTAACCTCTCTCGGTCCACAACATCTCAATCTTACATTCCAAGCACATTTTATGCACTAAAGACAAACAAAACATTAAATCACTTACCTCGGATAACAGTACAGCTCAGGCCCTGTAGCAAAAAAAAAAAAAAAAAAAAAAGTAAGCAAACTTAATCATTTGTTGCACACTGAAAATATGATTTTGCTTTCAAACAAGAAGTTAAATCATGTAATCAGAGAACTGAATAATCTTCCAGAAGTACAGCTGCTGAACTGATCCTGCAATAAAAGGTGGGAGTAACCACTCTTCTCACATTATGACTCTCCATTAGAAAACTCTTTGTATATTACAAAACATAACTTTAATCAGGAAAACAGTTGTAATAGTAGTAGTAGTATTGTCATATATATGAAATACAGTGAAATTCTAACTTGCACATTTGACCAACATACAACACATTGACATCTCTGGCACTATAACAAGCAAGAACGTATTAACAGTAGATGTTAGTGCTGCCACATCACAGCATCAGGGAGCTGGACAGAACAGTTCACTTCAGAAACAGACTGACTGTTCCTCTACAGAATATAGGCCTTTCTTGCCAAGGGAAATATTTCACTTCTTCTTTCATCAGTACTAGTGTAAGTGGAAGGGTTAATAAGCAACCTTTTTATTTATTTTATGTTAGTCTTTGATGGGAACATATTTTAGCTACCAATTTTTAATGTTACCTTCTGTCTGATGTTAGCTGGGTATATGTCACCTCAGTTTCATTTACATGCTAGAATTTTGTCTTCCATTTTGCTTTAAAGACCTCTAAAGCAGATTTTGTGACCAGGCTATGCATTACTACTTCATGTCATACTGTAACTATGTACAGTATTTCTTTAAACTAATCCTTCAGTAACTAAAGGCTTTGACAACAGGCTCTCAGCATGGTATGTCTCATCAATGCCAGACATAATTTGATTCTTTGTTTCCATAGAGGGTTAAACAGCAGCTTCAGATCTGTCAGGTTCAATTAATCAGCTAACGATCCATTTAAATTCACCCCTCAACTAACTACTTACTGTATTCCGTATTTTTATGCTGAAGTCACCAACTTTAGAAAAACCTGTGCTCAGCATGTTTCCACTCCCTTATTAATCTTTCTGCTTCGCAGGTGATTTCAACAACTGTTCAGCAGCTGCCAATGTTCAATGGACAAAGAATTCCCACAGACCATGTGAGCTGATGTGTCTTTCAGTCAAAGTTTTCCTGACATTTTAAACTACACCCCTCTCCTTTTTTTTCTTGAAAGTCTTCAGTAACCTATAACACTGCCTTGCTGTAATAATTCTTACTTCCTTGTTGCCAATTTCTGCCATCTGCCCCATGCCGCACCAAGAGATCCAGTACTGGAAATGAAAAATC
The DNA here is from genome assembly GCF_900747795.2 of Erpetoichthys calabaricus. NCBI lineage: Eukaryota > Metazoa > Chordata > Cladistia > Polypteriformes > Polypteridae > Erpetoichthys > Erpetoichthys calabaricus. Next base: position 157,152,447 of record NC_041394.2, on the reverse strand, counting down.
AAGCTGGAGGGAAAACAGAGAAGTGTGATATTGTTTAAAGTTGAAAATCAGAGCTGCTGTACCGTGCAAATGTTTGGAAAAAGATTAACATTATTTTATGTGAGATGTGTTCAGTTTTTGAGTCTCCTGAAGTGGAAAAAAACAATATCCAAAATACTGACTAAAATATGAGACACAAACTGTTGCAGACAGCAGTCCTATTGTCAAAACACAGGTGACAGAGTATAAATGGGAGTATCACATGTTAAGCAATTAAAATTTCTTACTGACAAAATCAAAGATAAAACAGTCAGTTGAATCTGGTGTTAATACCCACACAATATAATAATAATGTTCATTCAACTAGTTAAGTAAATGAGAGAGCAGTGCTTGGACAAGCAACTAATGAAGTCAACCATTGCAGGGTTCCTATTACTTGCTCTTGCAATTTTCTGAGTCTCAGTTTGTCAAGTACAAGGAAGAGCCTATGAAAATTGGTCATGCCGAATAATAACAATACTACTGCTAATAATAATAATAATAATAACACATTTAATGATGAACATCAAATGACATGAAGGTAGAAAAGTTACTGTAATTACATTTCAAAATGTGCAAAAATCATGTCAAATATATGTATAAAATACTATAATTTTTGGTCATGCTTCAGTTGTGGAACAAAATTTATTTAATGCTCTAGGATAGATGAAAGGCATATCAACAGTCTATACTCTCTACCAAATACTGTTCACATTATTTGTTGGCCTCCATCACTTGGACTGTCAGGAAGCCTTCCTGATAGTTCCCTGACAATGATAATTCCTCCAAGTTCTGATATAAGGCCTCTCTCTCACCTGATACCATCACCCCCTTGCCATAAGAGGTTTTTCTATGTATTTTGAGATGTCTATTCATATTCTGTACCCTTTTTTCCATTACCAGCTAATAAGGACAGAGTTTACCTCAGTAAGCATCACAAACAAGGCAGGAACCAACCCTGATCACAAGTACACACAACTGACCACTTCAGGGAGACAATAAGGGCAAGCGTTGGCAGAGTGCACAAGTATGGCATGTGATGGACTAATGTGCTACCCAGAGCAGATTCCTTCCATCTGACCCATGTCATGCTTTCCAGGAAAGCTCTGTTACACCAAATGAGACAACAGTGAAAATGAAAAAAATAAGCTTGAGGAAGAATTAAAATGTGACACTTTTTAAAAGTGGAAAAATTACATTTTCAAAATTTGCTCATGCTAACTCTCACTGTGATCATGACAGCCAAATCAGAATTTTTCTTTCTTCTTAACTGTCTTGTTTTTTTGTTATTCTGGTGTGTGTTCAGGCCACAGTGTGTGTGTGTGTGTGTGTGTGTGTGTGTGTGTATATATTATATATATATACTGTATATATATATATTGTCACAAGCAGCTGGGGGACAAACCCAGCCAGGATGCCTGGAATGACCGGGAGGTGGCGTATTCGTCCTCCGGGCCACAAGGGGGCAACCGCCCTGGATTTGGATAGGACCACAGGAGAGGAGCAAGGAGGCTCAAGCCCATTGGGGCCGTGGCCACTGCCAGGGGGCGCCCCGAGTCTCAGAGAGCCCGGGAAACATTTACTTCCGCCACACCCAGGAACATGGAGGATAATCCTTCCAGGGATGCCCGGAGTGCTTCCGGGTGCTCTCCTGACATTTCCGCCACACCAGGAAGTGTCATCAGACGGAGCACCTGGAGCCCATCTGGGTCACTATAAAAGGGACCGCCTCCCTACAATCAGGGAGCTAGAGTCAGGAGTGGGAGCAGGACGAGGCTCCCGTGAAGAGAGGAAAGGTGGCCAAGGACTGTGTCTATTGATGAAAATAAACGTGTGCTTTTATAAAGATGTGTTCTCAGTCTGGTGGTGTTCGGGCATATCTCTCAATGGCACCCGAACAGGGACCTTCCGCCTGTTCCAAGGCGGAGACCCATATTAAAAAATATTTTGTGAGCAGCTCGACACCTCAGACTACCACACACATGCGCCACATGGAAGTGGCCCGCACACACACCACGGACGGTCCGCGAATCACCCAGGGGCTGCCAGCGGTTCACCGAAACGCTGTCTCCCACCTGATGGGGGAGAGGAACGCCAGGCGAGACCGGAGAGCTGTGGACTCCCCAGTGGTCACTGCTTCCGTGAGGATCGGGGTCGGCACATCCATGTATGCAGCAGGCAGGAAGAGAGAAGCTCCAAGGGACGGGATCCAGGAGGTGAGTCCCAGGCCCAGTGGCAGTCAGCCCGCGGGGGTCTGCCTGGGTCTGCGTTGCCGGCTGAGGTGTGTCGATCCTTACAACAAGGCCGGGGCAGCGATGCTTGAAGGAAGGGAGGATCCACTGTGCCTTGAGAGGCTGAGGCAGAGGTGCTGCAGCGGGTTTCACCAACCCCTTGGGAGAACGGAGAAGATGGCGGCGGACCAGAAGTCCCTCCCCATGACAGGCAAGGGATTGGATGGTGTGTCTTGCGTGCCCACCGATGATGGGGTAGAGGCGGGACCAAGGAACGTCCTTCCAGAGCAGGGGGAGGGCCCGATGCAAGGAGGAACAGAGCTCCACAGGGCGAAGCCGGTGAGTAGAACCGATCAAACGGTAACTCCTCCGTCGGCTAACACTCTGTTTGTGCCTGTGGCTCGGCGTAACCCGGAGGTTTCCCTTCGGTTCACCGAGCCAATTCTACAGGTAATACACAACCTCCTAGACTATTTAGTCGAGCTGAAGAGGACGGCGATCGCACCACATCAGGAGGCAGAGCAACACGGTGCTGGAATCTCTGGCAGGACGATCGTAGCAGCGCAGGTAAGTGGAACTTGCGGCGTAAATAAAATAGGAGACGCGAGCGAATCCGTCCCGGTATCATGTGGTTCCGGTGACCCAGTAGCCGCAGCTCAGACAGTGGAGGCGACGCGAAGGGCTAATCGCCTGGTAGGGGTGGTGCCTAGACACTGGCTGATGAGTGCCGTGGGTCCCAGTGCACTACCGCCAGCGCCAGCATCAGTTTCATGTCGCTCCACAGGGGTGCAGACGGCAAGGATTCTCTTCCTTTCCCGTAGGGAGACTCAAGCCGTCGGGGCACCCCAGAAGAAAGGGAAGCACCAGAGAAATGAAGCCGGCTCCTCCCACAAAGGGAGACGTGAGCCAATACGCTCACGTACGGAGACGGATAGGCCTCTGCGGGTGCAGAGGGAAGCCCCAGAGTCAGCGGGGAAACCAAGAGTGCGAGCAGTCCCAACAAAGGGGGCGCAGAACCCACGAAGGGGTTGCCGAAGAGGTGAGTTGCAGGGTTCCGGTCGGAGGGGGGAGCGATGCCTGTGCATGGCACGGAAGGACACCAGATGGTGTCCAGACAGCATGTCCGTCCCTGTTTCTGCTGGTTGGTTGTTAGGACCGGACCCTGGATTCACAGTAGGGCCTGCTTCGTGGGGAATCTGCCCCGACGGGTCCTCACTGGCGATGGGGCAGTGTCACAAGCAGCTGGGGGACAGACCCAGCCAGGACACCGGAAGGACCGGGAGGTGGCGTATTCGTCCTCCGGACCATGAGGGGGCAACCGCCCTGGATTTGGAGAGGACCACAGGAGAGGAGCAAGGAGGCTCAAGCCCATTGGGGCCATGGCCACCGCCAGGGGTCGCCCCGAGTCTCAGAAAGCCCGGGAAACATTTACTTCCACCACACCCGGGAGCATGGAGGATGATCCTTCCAGGGACGCCCGGAGTGCTTCTGGGTGCTCTCCTGACACTTCTGCCACACCAGGAAGTGTCGTCAGACAGAGCACCTGCAGCCCATCTGGGTCATTATAAAAGGGGGCCGCCTCCCTACAATCAGGGAGCTAGAGTCGGGAGGGGGAGCAGGACGAGGCTCCCGTGGAGAGAGGAAAGGTGGCCCACGGACAGTGAAAGAGAAGCCCATAGTAGGCGTGATTGGTGCTGGGGGCACAGTGTGCTGTGCAGGACTGTGTCTATTGATGAAAATAAACGTGTGCATTTATAAAGATGTGGTCTCAGCCTGGTGGTGTTCGGGCATATCTCACTATATATATATATATATATATATATATATATATATATATATATATATATATATATGCGGTGGGTTGGCACCCAGCCCAGAATTGGTTCCTGCCTTGTGCCCTGTGTTGGCTGGGATTGGCTCTGGCAGACCCCCCGTGACCCTGTGTTTGGATTCAGCGGGTTGGAAAATGGATGGATGGATATTATATATATATATATATATATATATATATATATATATATATATATATATATATATATATATATATATATATATATATATATATATATATATATACACACACACACACAGCAGGGTCTCGCTTATTCGACCTTTGCTTATCCAACATTCTGTATTATCCGACGTCCCACCGCAAAAAAAAAAAACAAAAAAACGCATCAATCGGCAACAAGAACTGCAAGTTGCGAGCATGAGCGTAGTCTATTTTTTGTTGCCAAGTTCATTTTTTCAGTTAAAATTTTCTGTTGTTTTGTTGTAAAACATGATTACAGTGGATTATGTGGCCTGCCCTATCTGGCGTGTGTGCATGTGTGCCTCTCTGATGCTCGCGTGTGTGTGCGCGCATGTGTCTCTCTCGCTTGCGTGTGTGGCAGCGTGCCTGTGTCTCTCTCGTGCATGTATGCATGTCTCTCTTTCTCTCACGTGCATGTGTGCATGTGTCTCTCTTACTTTCATGCGTGTGTGCGCATGTGTCTCATCCGCGTGTGTCTCTTTCTCGCATGTGTCTGTCTGTGTCTCTCTCTCCCACTCTCTCTCTCTCTCTCTTGCTGCACAGGGAGAGACTGAACACATGCAGAAATCATCGGCGCGCACAAACCGAAAGGGAAACTGGCTTGTTCGTATACCGAGTGTGTGGTCATGAACAGATGCAAACGTTTGGCGAACTTTTTGATCATAACCCAATTTGTACACGTTCAGAGACGTTCATGAACCGAAAACATTACGTATTAGGTTCATAATGTGTAAAATTATAGCATAGTTTGACATTTAATAGGCTTTTTCTTAACACCTCCCATTATCCGACATTTTCGCTTATCCGACGTTCTGCCGGCCCGTTTATGTCGGATAAGCGAGATTCTACTGTATATAATATATCTATTATAAAAGGAAATCCTGGAAAGCAAAACAAAAGCAAGGCGACGATACGTGATCCTCTCGGAAGACAATTTTAAAGACCCGCGAGACAAAAGAGACTTGCCACAGTGCAAGACACGCCCTACTTACAAGACAAGACCACGGGCAGAAAAAAAAAATCAGTAGTGTAAAGGCAGTCACGCAGCACACACAGCTCCATGGCTCTCAGTGCATATAAAGTGTATAAGGTCAATACGGTAGAAATGAAATGAATAGGGTAGAAATGAAAGGTCGACGACTAAATGAAGACGAAAGAAAAGCGCGGAGAAAAGAGACTCAAATGCGGTGGAGAGAAAAAAATGCTAAAAAGAAAAACAATAATCTAGGTGCAAATTTAGAAAATAAGGAAAGTGATAATCAGCCCAGAACAAGTGGAATTGAAAACAAAGCACGTCCAATAGGGCTCAGAATTAAAAGATTAGAACCTCATAAACTGGAGCAGTGTTATACGTCCTGCAAGAAAGAGATTTAACCACGCCCGGGCCGGAAATAAAGGACAATTATTGTTATTACAACGTCAGGCGAGATAAGTCAGTGAGCCATCATTTAAACCAAGTCCACAGACCTCTAACTAAGCAGTTGTTGGATTGCTTTTGGCAGACACGCATAATGTGCTCCCAGCTCTTAAAACAACGACACGCAACAAGCAGAACAGGCAGCTTGCCAGCAGGTTGAAGCCTTTTTTGTTTTAAGTGACTGATAGGTCCGATTGAGGGGGACGGAGTACAGCACGGAAGACTGATAGCGGGGTACTGATTGATGCGGTAAGGGGGAGGCAAGACCCGGTGGAGGAGGGGTCGGAGAGGGTGCTAGACAGTTGTGTTTAGAGTTACAAAGCTGGCAATTGTTCAAGTAAAACTTTTGTGACACTTTATTACATCAGTCACTACAGTATCAAAAAAAAAAGATAGTAAAGATCTCATTAGCGCAAACAAAAGGTGATTAATCATCAGAGCCAAGTGTAATTGAAAAAATAGCAGGACAAAGCAAGGTCGTCCCACAACAGTTAAAGCAACGACAAGTTTAATTTCAAAGAATACACAATTCGGTCAGGTGTATATTTATGATGACAGAGAAGCGATGCGAATTTTAACAGGTGACAAGTAAGGTGATGTATATATTCCGCGAATAACATTAGACACCAAAGGAGATCGTGATATGCCATTTGTATTAAAATGATTACAGTTTACCGTGAGAATAGCTTTTGCTATGACAATTAACAAATCAAAGGGACAACCATTAGAAAACGTCGGATTATTTATTAGAGAAATAGAAACAATATTCACTCACGGGCGATTATATGTTGCGTTGTCACAATGTATCTCCAAAAATGGATTCAAAATTCTATGCGATCTTGAAGAAAAGGTAATTTCATATATCCATCCATCCATCCATTTTCCAACACGCTGAATCCGAACACAGGGTCACGGGGGTCTGCTGGAGCCAATCCCAGCCAACACAGGGCACAAGGCAGGAACCAATCCTGGGCAGGGTGCCAACCCACCGCAGGACACACACAAACACACCCACACACCAAGCACACACTAGGGCCAATTTAGAATCGCCAATCCACCTAACCTGCATGTCTTTGGAATGTGGGAGGAAACCGGAGTGCCCGGAGGAAACCCACGCAGACACGGGGAGAACATGCAAACTCCACGCAGGGAGGACCCGGGAATCGAACCCAGGTCCCCAGATCTCCCAACGGCGAGGCAGCAGCGCTACCCACTGCGCCACCGTGCCGCCCAATTTCATATATTGTTTTTAATAAACCTTTAAAGTAAAAAGTGCACCTAATGAACCTGAAACAATTCCAAAGAAAAAAAAAGCTTTTAAAATTGTATATCCGATTAACCAAACAGCGGCATGGTGGTGCAGTGGGTAGCACTGCTGCCTCACAGATAGGAGACCTGGGTTCGCTTCCCTGGTCCTCCCTGCGTGGAGTGTACATGTTCTCCCCGTGTCTGCGTGGCTTTCCACCGGGTGCTTCTTCCCACAGTCCAAAAACATGCAGGTTGGGTGGATTGACGATTCTAAATTGTCCCTAATGTGTGCTTGGTGTGTGTGTGCGAGCCCTGCGATTGGTTAGTGCCCTGCCCCGGGTTTGTTTCCTGCCTTGCGCCCTGTGTTGTCTGAGATTGGCTCCAGTAGACCCCAGTGACCCTGTAGTTAGGATATTGCAGGTTGGATGATGGATGGATGGATTAACCAAACACAGGGGTTGGCGAGCAAAGCGAGCAGGGGGCGGAGCCCCCTAGTATATATATATATATATATATATATATATATATACCTATTTATATATTAAAGAGCTTCTGTAAAAAAGCCAAGTGTCCCGCGGGGACAAATCTAACTAAGTCAGAGTTACTGTAGTGTACATCAAATATATTCAGCAATTAACATGTCAGTAACTGGGATTTATGCTTTGACTAGCTGTGTTACCCTGCTTCATCCAGGAAAGTTCCTAAGATAAAGGGTCTTGGTTATAGTGCCATCAGATAATCAGATGTATCGGAACTATGCAATGTAACTAACCAAGAACTTTTCTGTAGGCAATATATATATAATTTTTAAACGCTGGGCTAATATTATTAATTCACTGGAGCTCCTTACACTTGACCATGCTACATACAATTGCCCATGAATAACACATTCCTGACATAGATTAAATCTTACTTTTTCTAATGATTTGTCTTTTGTTAATGGTTACTGTAAAGCACAATGTTACAGGAAACCATATTCTTCTGAGATAAAACAGTTAATTAATTAGTAGAAACAATGTAAATTTGGGGTTATATTTATATATATATATATATATATATATATATATATATATATATATATATATATATATATATATATATAAAACAACACTGAAATGTTCAATGTTCAAATTTCTGTTCATAAAATAGGGCGGTTTTTCCTTTCCTTTAGTAAGCTCTGAAAGAGGGGCAGCCCTATTTGCAAAGTCAGGAATGAATCTTCTGTAATAACCCGCAAGCCCCAGAAAAGCGCGTACCTGTTTCTGCGTTTTAGGTCGGGGGTAAGCAAGCATTTCTTCCACTTTTCTCAACTGTGGACGAAGTAAACCCCTGCCCATGGAGTAACCTAAATAATGAGTCTCAGACATACCCAGTTTACATTTCAAGGACAGCCTGAAGATGTTCTAAATGCGAATGCCAATCATTGCTGAAAACCACCACATCATCAAGATATGCCCCAGAATATTCAGAATGAGGACGCAATATCTTTATCCATCATACGCTGGAAAGTTAGAGGTGCCCCATGAAGACCAAACGGGAGTCTCGTAAATTCATGAAGTCCATCAGGAGTCGCAAATGCTGTTTTCTCACAACTGTCAGCCTCTAGAGGCACCTGCCAATAACCCTTTGTCAGATCTAGCATGGAGATATAGGTCGCCTGACCCAGTTTTCCAACAGCTCGTCAACACGGGGCACTGGATAAGCATCAAATTTAGAGACCTTATTCAAGCGCCTAAAATCGATACAGAAGCGAACCGAACCGTCTTGCTTTGGGACTAATACGACCAGACTACACCAGTCACTCTTACTTTCACGAATTACACCTAATGTCAGCATCTTCTTGACTTCTTTGCGCACAATATTTCTATTATATATATATAATTTCACCCTGTAGCACATCATGAAATGGTAGCATTAATTAGATTTGTACTATTACAAAGTTTTGGATAGTTTAGATCAAAATCAGTACACAAGCAAACAGGGATCATTTATGGAAACAGTTTACTCCACAAAAACTGTGGAACTAAAAACGGCAACCAATAAGAACTAAGATAAACCTTAGTTTATTCGACTTTCCATCGATATTAAAAGAACAGCAAACCACAAATCTAACTTTGCAATGCACACTACATACATACAGTAACAAGCCAACTAAACTAAACTCGACTTTAGATGTGGGTATTTACCTTATTTACACAATAATTTGTTTTTTAATTTATCCAGTTTTGAGTTTATCATACAAGTCATATGTTCACCTGGTGAAGTCAAAGGGTAAGGAGTGGAGTACCATAGTATTTTTTATTTATTTATTAATATGGCTTTAGCCTGAAAGCCATAGCAAGACAATAAAACTAACAAAGTAAAACATGATTCTAACTTATCACAACCTGCTATGACATTTGTAAGCTGCACATTTATTCAGCCCATGCAATTAATAGAACATTTAAGCATTGTACAGAAATGAACAAGTAAAAAAAATAATATTGTGAAGTATGTATTGACCCTTTCTTGGTTTTGACTGTGGACTGCCCTTTAACTGAGCTGCACTAGCGTTAAAGCTAATCAAAGGACACTGTTGCTGCTGGTTAGTCTTCTCTCTGCCTCCCTTTTCTGCTAGGGGCAAAACAATACCTAATTTCATAGCCACAGCACTTGGCACCCGCAATAAAGCTTTATAGTGTGTTTCCTAACAATGTCTTTCTTCAGCTTCCCTGAACTTTTTCCTTCCACTTCACTGGTAACTCTGTATGCCACACATCATTTCCTGTCCAGGACACCTCACTTCCGCAAGTAGCCTTAATTTGCACAAAACGAAAAGTTCCCAACAGCTGGCAGTGTTTCTCTCTGCAATTCCTTCTCAGTGCTGAGCATAAAAAAGGGCATGGTATGTTTACACAGCCTACTCTCTATAGTGTTATTATTGACAAATAAAAACCATTTTCTAAAATGTCACCAAATTTCTACTAAACCAGTCAAAATATTTTTCAGGTTTTGGGATATTTCATTTTTCTATTATAGGGGTTGTTTGTACTCTTAAGTATTGATATATCAAAATGTCCTTTCTCAGCAGATACCCGCTGCTCTAGATGTACAATCCTGCCAAATTTAAGCTTTTTTAAATAAGCAGGAAATAGTGTTTTTTTTTTGACAAGCGAGTGAGTGAATGAGTAAATCAGTCAACTTTGCATTTTATAAATACAGTAAAGAGGATTGCTTATACAACAAACATGATTTTTGCTATTTTTATACATTTTAAACCTAGATTTAGTTTGCATTTATCCACATACATAAAGGTTTATAATTTGTAGTACTCTATATGAGCTGTAAACAAGGCCATTTTGAAATGTAAACATCCAATGACAACCTAGAAAACAGAGCTTAAGGTAAGGCAATAAATCTTTGGCATGGCCAAGGACTTGCTGGAATATTCTCATTTCAGAGAGAATTGTATCATTTATGGAGCTACTTTTATAATGTATATTTGAATAACATTTAAAACGTTTGTATAACAAGAGAGTTTGTTCACTAATGCATCATCTTTCAATCACAATTGTTTAACATCAAAGTACTGTATTTTCAATTTTGCTAGATCTAGTCTTTGAAAATTTAGTATGTCTGCAGAAAACCAATCCAACCACGGACAAAATGTTCATATTTCACACCAACGGTGACAGGAGTGGAATGTGAACCCAGGATTCTGGAACTGTAAGGTGCAGTGCTAACTTTGCACCAAGAGTCAATCCATCTTAGTATACTATTAATTTGAAAGTGTTGTGCTACTTGTGTATTTAGTGGTAATGTAATGTACTGAGTACTGATAACAGGGAGCAAGCATAGAAGGGTCTGTATTTTTTGTGGTAATACCTTAGTTAGTTCACTTTGTTAAGTTTCCCAAATTTTAAATGCTTATTTTACTGTTAAAACGGCACCATACACCGTTATTAATTGCTCCTTGTTAACTATGAAAAGCAAATGTCTAGCAGTCCTCCATCGAACCTGCTCCCACTCTCTTGTTATACAAACATTTTAAATGTTATTCAAATATACATTATAAAAGTAGCTCCATAAATGATACGGTTCTCTCTGAAACCAGAATATTAACAACAAGTCCTTGGCCATGCCAAAGATTTATTGCCTTACCTTAAGCTCTGTTTTCTAGGTTGTCATTGGATGTTTACATTTCAAAATGGCCTTGTTTACAGCTCATATAGAGTACTACAAATTATATACCTTTATGTATGTGGATATGTTTTAATAAAATATATGGAAAGTAGCTGAATAAAAAAAATTGAAGGATTAAGTATTACTAAACCCTTTTTTCAAATCATTTGATGATACACTCAGAAAGGAAAAAATCTATCACATAAAAATGACCTGAGGTGGCAGAATGAAAACACTAACAACCCATAAAATTAAAGAAGATCAATTACTGATAATAATTGACTTCTACTTAATCAAATCAAATACAAAAATCAAAAAATGGATTGGAACAAAAACCTGCCACTCCAGGCCTCCAGGACTGAACTTGAAAACCATTGTCCCACAGACTGTGTATTTAAGTTGTTCTATGATTGCCCAGAGGATTTAAGTAAAGGCTGATTTATATTTCTGCATCCTGCCGCACTGCACCACAAGCACATGCCTGAACACTACTTGGCGGTGTTGGTGCAAGCAAGAAAAGCAAGTGCTTTATTAAAATGCAGGCAGGTTTTGCCCACCAGGATCACTGTTCATTTTGCTACACATTTTTCTTTCATAGACAAATGCATTTGTCCCTCACTATTTCCACTTTTTCATATATTTGCCAACTTACAAACCATATGACAAACTGAAACATACTTCAGGAAGTACAGTGTGCATAGAAAAGAATCACCCTCTTCAAAATATTTGCATTTTGTTGCTTGACAGACTGAAATGAAGACACACAAGAAATATTTTTCCAGCTGTATTTACTCAATGCAAGTAATAACAACCAAGTGAGAGATATAATAGCAACAGTCCAGAAGAAAAAAATAATAAACACGAATCACGAGATGGTTAAAGGATCATTCCCCCCCACATCCACCCCACAAAGACCCCCCAACCCCAAGTGTCAGTACTTTGTGGAACCACCTTTTGTTTTGATTACAGCCAAGAGTCTGTTGGGATACTTCTCTACCAACTTTACACATCTAGACTGTACAATAATTGCCCACTTCTCTTTAAAGAACTGTTCAAGCTCAGTCAAATTGGATGGCGACCATTGGTGGACTGCATTCTTCAAGTCATTCCACAGATTTTTAATACGATTTAAGTCTGGGCTCTGACTAGGCCATGTAAGGACATTCGCCTTTTTCTCCTTCAACCACTGTGTAGTCAACTTTGCTGTTTGCTTCAGGTTATTGTCATGTTCGAAGGTGAACCTTCTTCCCATTGACAGCTTTCTGGCAGAGGGCACCAGGCTTTCTTCAGGAATTTAATGGTATTTTACACCATCCACTTCTCCTTCTTTCTTGACAAGCACCCCAGTCCCTGATGCATAGAAACACCCCCACAACATGATGCTACCACCTCCATGCTTTACTGTAGGTATGGTGTTTTTTGCATGATATTTACTGCCAGATATGCCATTTGGTGTTGAGGCCAGATAGTTCTATTTTGGTCTCATCTGACCATAACACCTTTTTCTGTTTGGCCTCAGAATCTTTAAGGTGTGTTTTGGCAAAGCTATGTAGAGATTTGATGTGGCCTTTCTTGAGGAGTGGCCTTTTTCTTGCATCCCTGCCACACAAGCCACATTTGTGGAGCATTTGTGATATTGTTGTCATATGCACACAAAGCACAACACTCTTTGCCATAAATTCCTGTAACTGCTTCAAAGTTGCCATAGGCCTTTTGGTAGCCTCTCTGATCAGTTTCCAGTTTGGAGGGACAGTCCTATAAGGGAAGGGTCCTATTAGTACCAAACACTTTCCACTTCTTGATTATGGACATTACTGTAATCCTACGGATTGAAAAAGCCTTTGAGATTTTTCTTTGTATCCATCTGTTGACTTGTGCCTGTCCACAACTTTATCCCTGAGATCTTTTGACAGTGCTTTGCCATCCATAATTGATTGTTTGCTATCAGTTGCACTTTCAAGCACTGGAATGTTCTAGAATGTTTTATGCTGAACTAATCAGAATGATTGCAGTTGATCACAGGTGGAAGCCAGTTAGGTTGGTTAGTTACACCAGTTTCAGTTTACCACTATTTTTACAAGAGGATGATCCTTCAATCTTCTCAGTAATTGTTTTTTTATGAACTGTTTGCTATTATATCTTTCACTTGGCTGTTATAAATTGCATTGAGTAAATACATCTTGGAACAATATTTTTTTCTGTCTGTCTTCATTTCAGACTGTAAAGCAATAAAATGGGAATATTTTGAAGGGTAATTTTTTTCTGTACCCACTTGTATTATCGTGATATTTCCCTCTACTCACCCTTTAACTATTTTCTTCAGGGATAAGTGTACTCATCAGGTTTGTTACTGGGTTGGTCTACTGTTGCAGCTTGAGATTAACACACACACACACATAGGCATGAACAACATACGATGTTTTAGATATATCTCAGACCTAAATATTACTTTTGATTTCCAAGAATATATTTGAGCAAACAAAGCCTAAACATCCTTGGCTATAGGCCATTTATCAACCAATGAATGTCTTACTTTAACGCACTGTTCATTATTGGACAGAGCTCTATGTCCTCAGCTGACAAACCTCAAAGTTTGGCTCATATGGCACTTCCTCACTGCTCCAGGCGCTCGACATATTTACATTATTACATTAATCACTCTAGATATGAAGACCAATTATAGAAAGTTAAAAGCAATGTGGTATTTATTAAAGAGCAATAATACCAGTAGAGAAAAGCAAAGTCTGGACATACATAGTCTTTAGAAAAAGGTTTACGAAAAGTTAAAGATGTCAAAGATGAATGTCCCAAGGCGGTATTGATCTAGCAATCGAAGTTGTTCATGAGATGCTTTAGCTGACAATCAGATGAAAATGGCCACACGTTACTGGTGCCCTCTCCTGATGTCGTTCTGTCTTCTCCTCTTGATGTCGCTGCTCTGTTGTCTTGTTGTTTATTCCGTCATATTTATTTTAAAAATCCACATGAGTTTCACAACACATGATTGTTACATACACCTGATAGGCTAGCTGTCAATATGATGGATAAATTTGCTCAAACTCTTTATTCTGTTTGAGTACGTCAGTTTCCCAAACAGTAAAGTTTTTGATGTTTTAAGAATTTTCCTGTCACAAGCTGTAAACTGGTTTGGCAATTTCTAGTCTTTCTGTTCGCTGGTTGTAAAGTAATTGGATATAGCTTGAAGCATTGGCATGTCTTCCATTCCCAGGCTGTAAACCAATTTAGTAATTCTTAGTCCCACTGCCTGAAGCATCTCCTGGATTTCTGCTTCATTTAAACAGAAGCTACTGTGATCGATATTTGTAAAATGCAGGAAAACAGGATGCATTGATGTTTAAACTGCCCATACAAGTGGCCTGTATTATATTCATCTTATTTGGCTTGAGCAAACTATAATGAGGAGGCCATGGAGAACGACTTTCGGACGGCTTCGAGGAGATTCTGGTCCATCATCTGGCGTCTCAGGAGGGGGAAGCAGTGCAGTGTCAACACTGTATATGGTGGGGATGGTGCGCTGCTGACCTCGACTTGGAACGTTGTGGGTCGGTGGGGGGAGTACTTCGAAGACCTCCTCAATCCCATTAACATGCCTTCCAATGAGGAAGCAGAGCCTGGGGACTCAGAGGTGGGCTCCCCCATCTCTGGGACTGAGGTCACCGAGGTGGTCAAAAAACTCCTTGGTGGCAGGGCCCCGGGGGTGGATGAGATACGCCCGGAGTTCCTCAAGGCTCTGGATGTTGTAGGACTGTCTTGGTTGACACGCCTCTGCAACATCGCATGGACATCAGGGACAGTGCCTCTGGATTGGCAGACCGGGGTGGTGGTCCCCCCTCTTTAAGAAGGGGGATCGGAGGGTGTGTTCCAACTATAGAGGGATCACACTCCTCAGCCTCCCTGGAAAAGTCTATTCAGGGGTCCTGGAGAGGAGGGTCTGTCGGATAGTCGAGCCTCGGATTCAGGAGGAACAGTGTGCTTTTCGTCCTGGTCGCGGAACAGTGGACCAGCTCTATACCCTTAGCAGGGTCCTGGAGGGTGCATGGGAGTTTGCCCAACCAGTCTACATGTGTTTTGTGGACTTGGAAAAGGCATTCGACCGTGTCCCTCGGGGAATCCTGTGGGGGGTACTCTGAGAGTATGGGGTACCGGCCCCCCTGATAAGGGCTGTTCAGTCCCTGTACGATCGGTGCCAGAGCTTGGTCCGCATTGCCGGCAGTAAGTCGAACCTGTTTCCAGTGAGAGTTGGACTCCACCAGGGCTACCCTTTGTCACCGATTCCGTTCATAACTTTTATGGACAGAATTTCTAGGCGCAGCCAGGGCGTTGAGGGGGTCCGGTTTGGTGGGCTCAGGATTGGGTCACTGCTTTTTGCAGATGATGTTGTCCTGTTTGCTTCATCAGGCCATGATCTTCAGCTCTCTCTGGATCGGTTCGCAGCCGAGTGTGAAGCGGCTGGGATGAGAATCAGCACCTCCAAATCCGAGACCATGGTCCTCAGCCGGAAAAGGGTGGAGTGCCCTCTCAGGGTTGGTAGCGAGATCCTGCCCCAAAGTGGAGGAGTTCAAGTATCTAGGGGTCTTGTTCAAGAGTGAGGGAAGAATGGAGCGTGAGATCGACAGGCGGATCGGTGCGGCATCCGCAGTAATGCGGGCGCTGCATCGGTCTGTCGTGGTGATTTACCACGATCAATTTACCAGTCGATCTATGTTCCTACCCTCACCTATGGTCATGAGCTATGGGTAGTGACCGAAAGAACGAGATCGCGAATACAAGCGGCTGAAATGAGTTTCCTCCGCAGGGTGTCTGGGCTTTCCCTTAAAGATAGGGTGAGAAGCTCAGTCATCCGGGAGGGGCTCAGAGTAGAGCCGCTGCTCCTCCGCATCGAGAGGAGTCAGATGAGGTGGCTCGGGCATCTGATCAGGATGCCTCCTGGACGCCTCCCTGGTGAGGTGTTCCGGGCACGTCTAACCGGGAGGAGGCCCCAGGGAAGACCCAGGACACGCTGGAGGGACTATGTCTCTCGACTGGCCTGGGAACGCCTTGGGATTCTCCCGGAAGAGCTAGAAGAAGTGGCCGGGGAGAGGGAAGTCTGGGCATCTCTGCTCAAGCTGCTGCCCCCGCGACCCGACCTCGGATAAGCGGGAGACAATGGATGGATGGATGAAACTATAATGAAAATATAGATACAAAAATTGCAGATTTTGCACACCAGTACACAACTGTACATACTCGTAGTTAATAAACTGTTGGGATCTGTGTACGTTTTACATTTACTCAATATGTAGTCACATTTCTTTGAGAAGGAGCACTATACACCATAGCTACACTGTAGGCTACATGTACTACGGCATATGCTCAACATAGAAGTATAAATCAGCCATAACATCTGCTTTCAAAGCAGTTTGGAAAATATGAATAGCATCTGCTAGCAGCACAGGGGAACTAGGCAAGAACCAAAATGTCCACTTACCCACCACAAGGCCAAAACAATGGTATTATTCCAGTCAAGCAAAACTTGAAAAAACATTCAAATTACAGACTGCTTTTTGAATGATGTAATTAAAGCTACAACAGTACGTTACACAAAGATGACTATTTTTCAATCACCCAAAACATTCAGGATGAATATCGTGCCATAAACGTGTGGTCTACTGTGGTGTTACGGGTCCACAGCTCTCTCAGCAAAAGCCAGTTTTTAAATGAATGATCACCGTGCTCGCAGCGTAGTGAGGGGCGTGGTAGTGTGGCTGAAGCGGTTTCCTGGTGGATTCGTGCTGCGGGCGTTTCTCACCTAAGTGCACACGTGAGAGATGGTCCACAGCATAATTGTTTCCGGGAACTGTTGATTGCCACAGCAATTATATAGAGAAGCCCGAGATGGTTAGGGGGGAGGAAAAGAACAAGGGAGGAAAAAAGAAAGAAGGGACGGAAAGAGAAAGACAGAGGTTGCTGGAGAGCGAGGAGCAGGAGAGGAGAGAGAAAGCCGGTGTGTGTGAGAGAGATAGAGAGAGAGCGTGCGAGAGCGCGAAGGTGAATGAGAAAGAGCAGGCTCGATTGCAGTTGGACTGTGGTCCCTAGCGAGGTGTGTAGTTAACACCTAGGGCAGTTGATGGTAGTCGCTCCCACTGAGCATTTGGAGAACAGTGGGAGTGACTAGTGAGGAAAAGGACTCACCGAGGAAGACAGCGGGAGTCGGATTACTTAGTTTTATAATCTCCAACATGGGAGTCCTGGCCGTTGGGAGAGAAGCTAAGTCATGGTCTGGGATGAGAGCACGAACGAAGTTAGGATCGGACGGCCTCCAGACCTATGTGTTGTGTGAAAGAAAGGACAGCTGCAGAGAGAGTGTCTCGCCGGCTGCAGGGCCCTAACGGGAGAAGCAGGTGAGACGCTAATGTAAAAGAAGCACTGGGCTTTTCATTGTTTTAATGTTTTAAAGGACTGCTTCCAGCAACGTTTTACCCTCATCGTCTTTTTAAAGGGTTGTTTTTTTTGTAATCGTTTGTTTTTCTAATGGTTTTAAACCTCCACAGTTCTTTTATGGATTATTTATTTATTGAAGATTGTTTTTTGACAAAGCACTGCACTTTGTGGACACTGTTGTGATTGTGGTATTTTAATAAAAGCACTTTTGCACTTTGTACATTATCCCCATGCTATGTTGTTGCCTCACTGTCTAGCTCATCTCGGTTATATCTATCGACGGTGTTGGGTTCAAGGGCTCCCTAACAGTGGATGGGAGCATTGGAGCAGAACCCGCATCGTCACATCTACCTGCAAGCTTGGTTTTGGGACACTTACTAGATGAGGATAGTCTCCCTCCAAATTTCTAAAACTGAATGTTGTGTCAACATGTGTACTTGTAAATACTTTAACCACAATATTGTCTGACTGTTAAGGCATGGACATAAAAAGTGTATTCTAACGAGTCTGTAAAATTACCTCCGCAAATATAATTCAATGTAACTAATTACAAGAAAAGACTCGGTTCACATCTGCAGTTTTTTACTAACCAAAACATAAAGTCAGTCTTAAGTTGAAGCAGAAATGGTTACTTATTTGGACAAGTGGTCAAAAAAGGCTCTCACATGAACATTAAACAGAAACCCTAACATGCTCCTTGTTTCACAAAGTAAATACACAATACACAATGACTGATTTGATGCATAGTATCGGGGAAAGTTAGCACATTACAAACGTTTGCTACCTCATGTCCCAGCCAAAATCAACAGAGTGTAATTGCAGAACCGCAGTACCTAAGAGTTCAGTCATGTAATACCCCAGCATCACGAAAAACCCATCGCATTAGACGATGGTTAACATTACGGTCCCGTTACACTATGGTTAAGATTAGGGTTGTAGGAGGGCTATCTGAGTCAAAGGGCGTTTTGTGACTGTCGTTGTGGGCATTACCTGACCAATGCCATATGTATAGCAACTAGACCTTCTCACCGAAATTCGCATCATTGCTACCCACTCTTCCACTGGGAAGTATAGGTATGAAAGAAAACCCCTTTAGCAAGTCGTTCGCATTTCCTTCCTGCTTGTAGATGTTGCCAAACAAATTCGATATGCAAATCAGAACAGTATGAGTCACTGGTTCTAGTCATAGATGTATATTTATGTACTGTATATCGCCACGAATTCTTGTAAACCATCAATTTGACGCCTTTATAACAAACAAAGCACCGCGGATCACATCTGTGACATTAAAATAACACAGACTGCGTAAAACATATCCGTCCGACAACTTGTAAACGATCCATCAATTATCTCTAAATGCTTAATCTAATTTATGGCCGCGAGGGCTGGAGCCAGACTGACATGTTGATTTGCAAGTTGTAAACTAACTAATCCGTCCATTTTGTTAACCTCATTCTGTAACAAAGCGTGCTACAACTCTTCAGCGAGGAGAATCACGCGCGATACTAAAGGTCGAAAGAATATAAAGCACAAGCGAAATATATTTACCAAAATGATGTATTTATTACTATCATTGTTATATGACTGCCGTGATCAACCTTCCGTAAACTGCCTCAACATTGCTCCCGCTTCATTTGTCACCTTTAACATTACCGTTCTTTTTTGCTAAAAGGATGAATGCAAATAAGACAGCATTTAGATTGCCTTAATTTTCACATTTAGTCACATTCACTGTCTTAAATCTGTGAGGGCGCTCCGTGTCTGTCTTCCGAGATGAGTGGAATATACAAATCATTATACATTCACATATCCCGATTCTAGGTGCCGATCGCCTGTCAAAGCAGCATCCGGCAAGGAGGAACAGATCCTGGACGGAGGTCATTTGCATGTATATTCACAAATCGGGGGCAATTCTGAATCAAAGGTAAACTTAACAAACACTTTAAACGTGTCAAGCAACCCAAATGTTCCAGAATAAAATCACACTGACACGTAAAGAACATGTATACAGTGTACTGTCGGCGGGTTTTGCCTATCTCGTGCGGATTTCGTGCAAATAGTCTGATAAATACGTGTCTGTCCATCAAAGTGGCTGCGAAAATGGCTGAACTGGGACGGCAGCTCAGTTTCTTATAAATGTATAATTTCCAGTGTTGGAATGAAAGCCTTCGTGAGAACGACTGCAAATGTGTTTATGAAACTAAGATAAGTACTATATTTTTGAGAAATGTGAAAAACATAAAACTATAAACTAAAGGACATAACCTGAAGCAGGCCAATTTCACTTGGAACTGCTGTTCACCTGTTAGCAGAAAAAGAAATACCTGTGTGAGTCGCCACCCTAAGCTGATGTCTTAAATTGAAATAGCAAATTCCGTGTACTGAGTCCGAACGGCCTCCTCCTCATTGGTTTACTTTAAGCCGACTACAAGGTCGGCCGGCCGCTCATCTCACCTGCCCGCGCGCTACCGATTGGCCCTGATTGAGGGTTTACAGCACGCGTGTACGCCGGGATTGAGGCTGCTCTTCGGTCTGGCTGCAGTTTTGTGAAATGTTTTACAATACTTACATAGTTTGCATTGTTTGGCTAAACGCTTGTCGGGAAACGTTCAGTTATTCTGGTAATTTCTTAAACTGTATTTAATCGGTCAGATCTATTAACGAGCTAAAGTTTTAGAAATAATGCCTTTGATAAGACGTGTTCACCTTATCAGTAAACGGCCTGCATAACAAGCAAGAAACAAACTTACCGTCTGATTGCAGGTTATCGGAGGACTTTCCACTAACAAGCTTGAAGTTAAAACAAATAACCCAAGACAGAAAATCAGGCCCAAAATAATGTGGAAATGGTTAACCATTTTGATGATCCCTCGTAAAAAGGCTTTTGCGTAGCAGCTTAATTTAAACAAAAGAGAAAGTTGACATTGAAACTGAATCACTCCTTTTTCCGTTGAGTAAATAAAAATACTGTAAAACTGTGGAACAATAGTGTCGCTCGCCGGTTCCGATTTCTAGCACCAAAGCAAAGCACAACGGCTCACTGCTTCACGTCCGACCTGAAATACTGACAATAACTTTCCGGTTTCTGTATAAACAGTAATAGAAAAACCCCTTTATGCGCGTCATTTGCAGTAGCTTCCTGGTTATGGACGCCGTGAACCAAATATATTATGCAAATCACAACAAGCAGAGGCAGCGGCTCCTGACAGGAGGTGAAGCGCGGCAGCGGACAGCTCCAAGCGGGAGTTAATGTTTAACGCAAAGCGGAGTGTTTGTATTGCAGATTTCTGCACAATCACATAAAGGGCATTAGCACAGCTTATACTGGAATTGTTGCTATCATGCAATGCAGGGTGGACATACCTGTTGGGCTGATCGCCACAAAAATTATAATAACACATACCGCGTGAGTGGCAAGAAAAGCATCAAGCCTTGTTCATACACATTGGACCAGTATTGCAGAAAAGTTGTTAACGGACACTGACAGCGTGTTAGCCACTGTGCTTTAACTCTCAGAGCCAACCATTTCAAGCTGTCAGGAGATTTTCAATGAGGACAGCTGTAGGAGAAATGAGCAGAACATTTCTGGAAAGAAAACGTCTTTTCTTATTATGTTTAAAAAGTGAACCTTTACAAAGATGCTTTATTTTACAAGCTGATTACGTTTTTTATGTTAAAGCAGCTGGTTGTTTTACTTGTCTACTAATGTTTTGATGTTAGCTTAAGAATAACCTGAATGTCTGATGATTGCTTTAGGCAGAAAATGAAATGAGCTCTGCTAATGTGAATGTGAGTCTGTGCAAAAGTCATTACTTAGTTACATTCTTTGCTGTTGGCTCCCATTTATGGTGTCAGAAGTGTGAGCTAAAAGCAGTTGATTTTAGAATTTTATGAACTTTGAATGATGAAGTCAGTAGATGGACTGGGAGAGCATGGGGGGTCATGAGGTCGTTGGAAAGGGGTGTGTGGCGCTCCCGATATCTATGCAAAAGGACGAAGGTCCAAGTCTTTAGAGTCCTGGTGCTACCTGTCTTACTATATGGTTGCGAGACATGGATGCTATCCAGTGACCTGAGATGAAGACTGAACGCCTGTGTCTCTCTGGAAAATCTTTAGACGCTGCTGGTTTGATTTTGTGTTGAATGAGCAGTTGTTTATGGTGTCCCGATTGAGGCACATTATCTTTATTGTAAGGTAGTGTCAGTTAGAGCACTACGGTCATGTGACGCAGTTCCCTGAGGTCGACCCAACTTGCAGGATCCTTATTGTTGAGGAACCGAGTGGCTGGACCAGGCCAAGGGGATGCCCATGGAACACTTGAAGCAGGAACAGCAGGTTTATTTATTACAGCGGGAGCTACCGCTCTCCTTTTGGGGTCCTAAAAGAGTTCAGAAAACTCACATATATGGTTGAAATAGTTTACTGTCAAATAAATGCAAAGAGTACGCGACACGTGTTTCGCCCTCATTCTGGGCTCATCAGGCGTACACACTCCACTGCACTCCCTCTCGGGAATCGAACCTCGGAAAGTAACCACCCATACAATCAGATTGTGACACAGACTACGAATGCCGTGAATGTAATTACCCCGATCTACATTCTGTCAAATAAACGAACCACACGCCGTGGCGCAACGTTAGGGGCATTGCCTCTGGCGCTGACGTCCGAGGTTCGATTCCCGAGAGGGAGTGCAGTGGAGTGTGTACTCTTTGCATTTATTTGACAGTAAACTATTTCAACCATTCTATGATCTGCTCCTCACAAACTGAGGGCACCGTGGCGGATGTTAGCAGATTGCTGGCCAACCACAAGCGTTACCTGGTAGGTAACCACCCATACAATCAGATTGTGACACAGACTACGAATGCCGTGAATATATATATATATATATATATATATACACACACACTATGGGACTTTGCCCCCTGATTGCTTCACTCGTCAACCCCCCTGTTTCTGCTGTGCACCAGCCACTTCGCGACTTTGCCGCTCGCATATGTGGATTTCATTTTCACCAAACAACAAATCTTTTAATTCTCACAGATATGTCTCTTTATTGGGAGGCAACACTACTTTTCCCTGATGGCAACACGATTTAGACGATCTACAAGTCTCTGACTTAAACTTTAAAGCTGAACAATATCTACATACTTCTGATCTCTTTACACTGTTCCGTTATTTTACTGAGTAATAATTTCCATTTGTTAGCGCTCAAGCGATTTTTACTATCATTTTTGTAAGAGCTGAGAGCACATGAACTGTGTCTGACAATAGCATTCACACAAATGAGAAATTATTGTGCTGTGTGCGTGGTTGTAAATGTTTGAAAGGAGGGCAGGACGTTTCAAAATTTCTTTGCAAAAAGTCTTGTCTCGCGGGACTTGAAATTATCTCCGAGAATGTCTCGTCACAACATTTCCTTTTATAATAGAAATATATACATATACTCCTCATAAAAATTAAAGGAACACTTTGAAAACACATCCGATCTCAATGGGAAAAAAAATCATGTTGGAAATCTATACTGATATGGACTGGATAATGTACTAGGAACAAAAGGATGCCACATTGTTTGATGGAAATGAAAATTATCAACTTACAGAGGGCTGAAATCAAAGACAACCCAAAAATCAAAGTGAAAAAATGATGCGGCAGGCTAGTCCATTTTGCCGACATTTCATTGCAGCAACTCAAAATTGTACTCAGTAGTTTGTATGGCCCCATGTGCTTGTATATATGCCTGACAACGTCAAGGCATGCTCCTAATGAGACAAAGGATGTTGTCTTGGGGGATCTCCCAGATCTGAACCAAGGCATCACTGAGCTCCTAGACAGTGTGAGGTACCACCTGGCGGCATCGGATGGACTGAAACCATAATGTCCCAGATAATGTTCTATTGGATTTAGGTCAGGCGAGTGTGGGAGCCAGTCAATGGTATCAATTCCTTCATCCTCCAGGAACTGCCTGCATACTCTCGCCACATGAGGCCGGGCATTGTCATGCACCAGCATAAGGTCTGACAATGGGTCCAAGGATTACATCCCGATACCTAATGGCAGTCAAGGTGCTGTTGTCTAGCCTGTAGAGGTCTGTGCGTCCCTCCATGTATATGCCTCCCCAGACCATCACTGACCCACCACCAAACCAGTCATGCTGATCGATGTTACAGGCAGCATAACGTTCTTCACGGCTTCTCCAGACCCTGTCACGTCTGTCACATGTGCTCAGGGTGAACCTGCTCTCATCTGTGAAAAGCACAGGGCACCAGTGGTGGACCTGCCAATTTTGGTATTCTATGGAAAATGCCAGTCGAGCTCCACTGTGCTGGGCAGTGAGCACTGGGCCACTAGAGGACGTCGGGCCCTCAGGCCACCCTCATGAAGTCTGTTTCTGATTGATTGGTCAGAGACATTCACACCAGTGGCCTGCTGGAGGTCGTTTTGTAGGGCTCTGGCAGTGTTCATCCTGTTCCTCCTTGCCCAAAGGGGCAGATACCAGTCCGGTGATGGGTTAAGGACCTTCTACAGCCCTGTCCAGCTCTCCTAGAGTAACTGCCTATCTCCTGGAATTTCCTCCATGCCCTTGAGACTGTGCTGGGAGACACAGCAAACCTTCTGGCAATGGCACATATTGGTGTGCTAGCCTGGAGAAGTTGGACTACCTTTACAACCTCTGTAGGCTCCAGGTATCGCCTCATGCTACCAGTAGTGACAGTGACTGTGGCCAAATACAAAACCAGTGAAAAAACAATCAGAAAAGATGAGGAGGGAAAAATGTCAGTGGCCACCACCTGTTATACCATTCCTGTTTTGGGGGTCGTCTCATTGTTGCTCCTCGGGTGCACCTGTTGTTCATTTCATTAACACCAAAGCTGCTGAAACTGATTAACAACCTCCTCTGCTACTTAACTGACCAGATCAATATCCCAGAAGCTTCAATGGCTTGATGGTATACTCTGATTTAAAAGTATTTTTGAGCAGTATATACTGCACACACACACACACACATAATTATGGGATATATCCAGTCCTCCAGAACGTTAAATGAATGACATGTAAACGTAGTACAGACGTTTTCTTCATGCTCATTGGGATTTTTGCAGAAATTGAAACAAAGAAAAAGCTACATGCGATATTTTTTTGATGCCATCCAAACACACATCAGACTGAACGCAAATGGTGAAAGCCCATGTGGATGGTCTGGTTTGCTGCAATGAGCAGAAAAGCACTTGGTTCAATCCGCACTCACCTGATGCTACAAATGACAGAGAAACACTCAGTTCAGACATCCGTGTAGACAGAGCCATAAGGACATGTCTCTTAGAGTTGTGGGACTGTAGAACAAACTACCAAGATATGTAGTTGAAGCACACACCTCGTCAACATTTAATAAGAATCTGAATGAGATATTGGGATAGCTTAGTTATTGGCTAAAGAAATAGGCTTGATGGACTGAATGTTCTCCCCTCACTGGTCAAATTTCTTATGTATTCTGTTTTTATGGGCATATAAACAACAGACATGTGCCTTAAGAACTGACTGAGAATGTACTGTGCAAGTGGGAGATGAAGATTTACTGGGATCCCAAATCCCCAAACTACTGGATGAGAATCTTTGATCCTTGAGAAATAGACAAGTGCAGGGCCCCATTGTGTCTAACTATACCCAGTCGGGAGGTAAAACGTGAAATGTTGACAGTCAAACCTGCTCAAGAATGGCATAACTAGCCTTTATGTGTAGCATGGAAACAGCCTCTGTAGGCATATGGGCAAAATGGAGAGAAGAGTGATGCCAAAAATCCCTGCACCAAGATGAACAAAGGTTGTCCTTATCTTCAGACTTGTGTCAATACTGCTCTTAGCTGTTCCCTCGAGAATATTGTTAGTCTTTGTTAGACTAATGTCCCTCTCTTTCCCTGAAGGTTGAAGGTCACATAACCCACTGTTGTTCCATTGCTTTGCTTGTTCTTGTAGTCAACTGCATTTGGAGGTTCCAGTCACTGTAGGATAGCACTAACTTGGTTCCTCCTCCTACTCACTTTGAGTTACTCCTGCCATGCTTATAAACAGATATATCAATACCAAATTAGTGCTTCCTTTTTGTCAATACTCCAAAAGTACACAAACTACTTCACAGTGATAGAAACCACCACAATTTTACATACTAATCTTGCTAAAAATATATTACATTTGTAGCAACAGAATGACATTTTTGGAGATTTTAATGATCAGGTTGGCTTCAGAGAATGGATAGGGTGTTACACAGCACTTTACCTTAATTTGTGCTTTGACAATAAATCAAGGAAGACAAAAATATAGAACATGCAAACATTAGTAGCTGCCCTTGTGTGTCATAACATCTACGGAAAATGTTATGTTTAGGGGTACTAGTCGTTACAAATGGCTGGGTATGAGTGTGTGTATGTGTATAAAGTAAAACAATTGTGTATAAAGCAAGTACGCTCTCTGAAAAAAAAAGAAACATAATGACTGAGCAAAATAAGTGCATACAGTATGTGTCCATCCGGTTGCTATGTCACTGTCATTTCAACAAATGGCACACCACATTTCTATTAATAAAAGGCATTGCATTTGTCATTCCAAAAGATGGTGCATCGCAAACATTTGTAGTAAGGCATTACAAAATACATTCCATTATATGGTGTACTTTCAAAGATAACTATCTATGGAAATAGAGGTCAATGTTGATTACTTAGATTGCAACCCATCTTACATAGGTATCAGAAACAGAAATATAGTATAAAGCAATAAGGTTATTTATTAATGATATTCTTCATCTCTGTCTACGCAGAAGGCTTGTCACAAATACCTTTTCTTGAAATGACCCTAAAGTATAAAAAGAAATCACTTTAAAGGAGAAAATACATCTCAGTGTTAGATGTATAAGTTGGCCAATTACTATTTCTACTTTTGTGTTTAATGTTCATCTACTCCATAGATACTCATTAAAAAAGACATTCATTTTATGCCTATATTTGTGACAAATTATGAAAAGAAGTTAAAAAAAAAAATCCATGAAAACATTTTTATAAGACAGGTTTTAAAAAGTGAGTTTTATTTTCATATTTGAAATTCATACAAACAAAAATTTAAATGAAGAAAGTATTTTACAATTATTTTCATAGTATCAGGAAAGTCACTCCTTTTCAGATCAGCCGGAGGAGACCTCTGATGCGCCTTACAAGAGCCCGAATGAAAGTGTATTGAGAACGGACTCTGCAGTAAAGCCCTTCTACATCTAGGAGTTTCTTCTGTAATGAGTCTCCAAAATTGTTTGCCACATCAGTGCGTAACTGGAAGACAACAAAATGCCAAAGTTAGTTTTATAATTTAAAAGCACAGTTATGTACTTCTGAGAAACAAAGGACAACTGCCACAATGTACTGATTTTGTACCAATGATAGCAAGCTCTCTACAAAAATAAAAAATCAAATTTCAATTCACTACACATTTAATCAATTAAAAATGGGTATATCACAGAAACCAGTTATTTTTCAGGACAATGTTCAAACACACCCAGTCTCACTTAATCCATTGTAATTTAGCACTGGTAATAAACCTAAAAGTACGAGTATGGAATATACTACAGGAGGACAACTATCCCCACACCCCTTCCCCAGACACACACAGTACTCGAGTTGTAATAAAATCACATGGAATGACAAACTTTATAATATTAAGCAAAAAATAGCTTTCAAAACAGTATTCTGCTGGTATGTAGTGGATGAAACACAACCTAAGAATATTTCTATGCTTTTTGCCATTTTATGGTAACCCTAAAACAATTCTGTTGTGTGGGGCCTCGAACAAAAAACACAATGGCAAACAAAAAGCCATAAAGGAAGTTTTAGAACAAACAGAAACTAAAGCATTGTTCAAATCAAGCAATAGTGATGGCAATGTGAATTGATCATCAGACATTGCCAAGGATAGTGAAACTGATGCAAATGGCACTGTAAAACCAAGCTGCTATGACTTCGGTCACTTGAAACTTCACCAAAGTGCGACAGTAGCTGTGTGACAAAAAGGTAAAAGTATTGTGATCAAGTGCAAGGACAAGCCAGACATTTCTTTCCCTAAGCACTGTTCACAACACGGCAACTATCCATGTTTATGTCAGAACAAATGGGAAGCCACTAAGCCTTGCACTGTGGTAGGCTGTAAAACTACAAGGAGAAAAAGAAAAGTGTGCCAAGAAACAAGCATCTACTGCCCGGACTGCAAAATCAGGCTGTGTGTTGCTGACTGGTACAAAACACATCAAACAAAGAGAATGTACTAAATCTGCACAATGCTTTTGGCACATTTTTCCAGTGTAAACATAATGCTAAGGAGCTTAATAGTAAGAACGCTACAATTGCTAATCAATGTGTCTACCCAGTAAAAAGGCTGTGCAAGAAGTATTAATGAAGCAAACTACAATATTACAGAGCCAAACCATTGATGTTGAGCATCAAGCAAAGTAGATTTACTTAAATTAACCTCCAATTAACCCAGACTGTCTTTTTAAACTGTAACAATCTGGGGCCACACAAACAAATTATCATACATCACTCAAAACAAGTGTACTCTTGTTTGTCTGATACGAGAGTGAACAAAGCATCCCCAAAATAAACACAAACTGAAATAAGACCGTTAAACTGGACTCCCTACCCGCTACCACTGGCAGAATGGGAAAAAAGCAGGGTTTCATCCTGACTACATGAACTATCTCAAGTCACAATTTACCATCTTTTTCTCCACTATATTAACAAATTATTAGGGCCTGATACTTTACATATCTTAGATGACCCCATCCCTTTAAGTGTGAACTTTTAAAGAAATCTCTGAAAGGCACTGGAGAGGTGGTATGTTCAGAACAAAAACAACCCTGCAATTGTTATACTGCGGTACAATGTGATCTGGATAATTGATGAAAGTTCTTTTCGTTAATGACCATATCATGTGTCTCCAATAAAGAGAGCCATCAACATATAACACCTGAAGAAAATGTTGGTGGATGGCACTGAGCCATCCAGTTCTTCATGGGCTGTTCTAGTAGTCTTGCTTTCCAGACTCAATAGTTACTATTACTTGTGTGTTGACTATTGGGGATTAAACGCTAAGATCAATCATAATGCATAACCTATGCTTTTGGTGCATGAGATCTGAAATCCATGCAGAGGGCTACAATATCCAGCTCTTACAGAGTGGATATGTACAGGTGAAGATAAGAGATGACAGTAATCTAAATTTTGCAGTCCTCACCCCTATGGCCTTATACCACTTTAAAGTCATATCTTTCAGATTAAAAATTAAAGGTGATGTATTAATGTTTGATGCAACAAGTTCTCAGGGGCCAATATGGCAAGATGTTTTGTCTATAGGGGTAATTGTCTTTTCCATAAACAGTGAACATCATCTCAAGATCTAGACACTGTATTTATTCCCCCAACTCAAAACAGGCTTGACTCAACCTAAAAAGGAGAAATTCCAAACTGGTGTGACTCAAATTCATTTTTTTTAGACTACGTGGTGTCAGATAAAGGGGTAGAGATGGGCCCAGATAAAATAACAGCCAAGTCAACTCGGACTACCCACAACCCCAATAAATTTTATGAAGCTTCGTGGCACTTGTGAGGTAGTATCATAAATCGTGCCATATTTTGCAGAAATCACAGCACCATTAAACCAACTAAAAATATTATATTAACAAATAAATGGGTGGATATATTTAAAATTACATTTGGCATTTATCAACTCTCCACAGAGAACAGTAATACATTATATTTTACTATTATTATTACTATTATATTACTATTATATTAATAAATTGTCTAATATATTGATATGCAGTTAACATTGCTTGCAACATCTTCCTTATTCTTGCTATTTTGTTTTACTTTAAAACTGAATCTGATTTAATAGAGGCAAACAACTAATTAAAATAAAATTAATTTTATTAATTCTATTTAATTTCAGCATACCTGATCAAGATCTTGCCTACTGACTCGAGACACTCCAAAGCTTCTTGTAACATTGCCTGAAAATGCTGCAAATGAATCTGCAGAAAAATAAAGCATGATATCCACAATATAGCTTATATTTTTTTGTGAATTAACACAGGCAAATAATAAAATCTTTCTCACAGTCTAAAGATATTCCCCACTTGGTAATCTGTTGCATGGAATAACAATAGACAGATTGGCTTCTTGAGAAATCAGTTTTGTTTTGCCAATTTTTGAACTCAAAAATTAAAAGGACCTGTACCGATTGGCTAGACAGAGGGACCGAGCTGGGAAAGATGTGCAGCTGGTTAGGGTGATAAAGATGGAAATGTACTCACAAGTGAGGAGAGTGTGTTGAGAAAATGGAAACAGTCCTTTGAGTGGCTGATGAATGAAGAGAATAAGACAAAAAGAAGGTTGGATGATGTGGCGATAGTGAATCAGGAAGTCCAACGGATTAGCAAGGAGGAAGTAAGGACAGCTATGAAGCCGTTGGTCCAGATGACATACCTGTGGATGCATGGAAGTGTTGAGGAGAAATGGCAGTGGAGTTTTAACCAAATTGTTTAATGGAATCTTGGAAAGTGAGAGGATGCCTGAGGAGTGGAGAAGAAGTGTACTGGTACCAATTTTTAAGAATAAGGGGGATGTGCACAGCTGTAGTAACTACAGGGGGATAAACTTTTTTTTTTTATTAATTTTATTGTAATCATTCCATACAAATAGATCAATTTATAAAAAAAAAAGGACTGAAGACAAATCAAACCCCACCCCTGAGAAGGAGAGCCTGGCCAAAGGAGAATTGCTAAGGGCTTTTTAATAAGGCAAAAATAAACAAGGAACAAAAAAAAAAAAAAAAAAAATATATATATATATATATATATATATATATAAATAAATAAATGGAGAAGGAAAAGAAATTCTTATTCTAAAATATTATTGATTAGATCCTGCCAGGTTTTGAAAAAATTCTGTACAGATCCTCTAACTGAGAATTTGATTTTTTCCAATTTCAAATTATATAAAACATCGGTTTCCCACTGACTTATCAGAGGAGAGTTAGGATTCTTTCAATTTAACAAAATAAGTCTGTGTGCCAAAAGTGTAGTCAATGCAATCACAGTTTGCTTGTCCTTCTCCACTTCAAGTCCATCTAGAAGAACACCAAACACAGCTGTTAATGGGTTAGGAGGGATTGTGATACCAAGGCTGTCTGAAAGGCACTTAAAAATTTTGGTCCAAAATTATGTTAATTTGGTGCAGGCCCAAAACATGTGACCCAGTGAGGCAGGAGCTTGGTTGCAGCGTTCGCAGGTTGGATCTTGCCCTGGAAACATTTTGGACAGTTTTAAGCGAGACAGATGAGCTCGATATATAATTTTTAGTTGAATAATTCTATGCTTTGCGCATATGGAGCTTGAGTGAATTCTCTGCAATGCTACCTTCCACTCTTTTTCTGATATATTAATTAAGAGATGTTTTTCCTATTGTCCTCTTGGATCTTTGAAAGAAGGGACTCTAACAAAATTTTATATAATGCGGAAATGGTGTCTAATTCCTCGAAACTGAAATTGAGCAGTATTTTTTCCAGCATGGTGGAGGGTACGAGATGAGGAAAATCTGGCAGTTTCTGTTTAACAAAGTTTCTAATTTGAAGATAGTGAAAGAAATGTGTAGCTGGGAGGTTGAATTTGGAACGTAATTGTTCAAAGGATGCAAAGATATTGTCTATATAAAGATCTCTGAGCAATTTAATCCCAAATATTTTCCAGGTATTAAAAACTGGATATGTTTGCGAGGGTTGAAAGAGGTGGTTCTCCTGCAGGGGTGCCACAGATAAAAGATTTTCCATCTTATATTGCTTTCTAAATTGGTTCCATATTCTGAGTGAGTAAAGTACAATTGGGTTATTAGTATATTTGCGATAACTTGCATTTATTGGAGCGCAGAGCAGGGAGTATAAAGTAGTACTACAGGATTTTACTTCTATTGCGGACCAAGCCTGTGTATGTTCATCTATTTGTGTCCAGGTTTTTATGGCTTGTATGTTTGCTGCCCAGTAATAAAACTGAAAATTAGGTAGAGCCATGCCACCTTCTGCCTGAGGTCTTTGTAGGGTCACTCTTCGGATACATGAGTGTTTTGAGTTCCAAATAAATGAGGTTATAGTTGAATCTAATTGCTTAAAAATGATTTATTGATATATATTGGAATGTTTTGAAATAAAAAAGTTTAAGAAGGATATTCATCTTAACAGCGTTAATTTTTCCGGCTAGATTGAGATGAAGGGTTGACCATCTATGCAAGTCTTGCTTAATTTTTTCCATACAGACAGCAAAATTTTGTTGATAAAGAGCTTTATGTTTACTTGTGATATTTACCCCTAGGTATTTAAACTGATCTGCTATGGTAAAAGGTAGTAACTACAGGGGGATAAACTTGATGAGCCACAGCATGAAGTTATGGGAAAGAGTAGTGGAAGCTAGGTTAAGAAGAGAGATGATAATTAGTAAGCAGCAGTATGGTTTCATGCCAAGAAAGAGCACCACAGATGTGATGTTTGCTCTGTGGCTGCTGATGGAGAAGTATAGAGAAGGCCAGAAGGAGTTGCATTGTATCTTTGTGGACCTGGAAAAGCATATGACAGGGTGCCTTGAGAGGAGTTGTGGTATTGTATGAGGAAGTCAGGAGTGACAGAGAAGTATGTAAGAGTTATGCAGGATATGTACGAGGAACGTGTGACATTCAACGTGGAGGTGGGATTACATCTGGGATCAGCTCTGAGCCCTTTCTTATTTGCAATGGTGATGGACAGGTTGACAGATGAGATAGGTCTATGATGTTTGCTGATGACATTGTGATCTGTAGCAAGAGTAGGGAGCAGGTTGAGGAGACCCTGGAGAGGTAGAGATACTGTATGCTCTAGAGAGGAGAAGAATGACAGTCAGTAGGAACAAGACAGAACACGGGAGTAAATGAGAGTGAGGTCAGTGGAATGGTGAGGATGCAGAGAGTAGAGTTGGCAAAGGTGGATGAGTTTAAATACAAAAAACAGGAGACAGAACTGGAGGTAGCAGAGTTAAAGATGCTATGATTTGCATTGGGTGTGACAAGAATGGATAGGATTAGGAACGACTACATTAGAGGGTCAGCTCAGGTTGGACGGTTTGAAGAGAAAGTCAGAGAGGAGAGATTGTGTTGGTTCGGTCATGTGCAGAGGAGAGATGCTGGGTATAGAGTGGAACCTCGGGTCACGTACAAATCGGGTTACAACCAAAAAGTTTGCCAAACTTTTGCATCTGTTCACTACCTCACACTCAGGTGATGAACAAGCCAGTTTCCCTTCTGGTTCGTACGTGCCGATGATTTCTGCATGTGTTCAGTCTCTCCCTGTGCATTCCCTGTATGCTAAGGACAGAGCTGCCAGGCAAGAGGAGGGCCTAAAAGAAGGTTGATGGATAATTTTTAATAATAATTTTTTGCATTTATATAGCGCTTTTCTCACTACTCAAAGCGCTCAGCAATTGCAGGTTAAGGGCCTTGCTTAAGGGCCCAACAGAGCAGAGTCCCTAATGGCATTGACGGGATTCGAACCAGCAACCTTCCGATTGCCAGTGCAGATCTCTAGCCTCAGATAGAGGTGATAGAGGACATGCAGGTGATGGGTGTAACAGAGCAAGACACAGAGGGCAGGAAGATACGGGAAAAGATGATCCGCTGTGGCAACCCCTAATGGGAGCAGCCAAAAGAAGAAGACTTTTGAAAATGAAGAGGTTTAATGTTTCATTTACAATAAGAAGCTAACTAAAGTACTTTCAAAATGATATTGTAACAACTTTTCTTTAAAACCCATCTGAACTTATGTAGTCAATCAACTGAACTTCTTTAGTCAAACTGTAGAGTTGCATGGAGCCAAAGCCTTTCATGGAGCACTTGGTGCAAGGCAGGAACCAACAAAGGACAGGGAACCAAGCAGCACACAGTGCCTTATTCAAGATTAATTTTATAACTTCCAATTAACCTAAAATATATACCTTTCAGATGAAGATGTGAAATCTGAACACTCCAAAAAAAAAAAAAAAAAAAAAACCCACACAAGCAACATGTAAATTACATATTAATAAAGCCTGAGATGAGATTCCAACCTAGGCACTGGACCTGTGAAGCAGCAATATTTTGACCCAAAATAAATATGACACATTTAATAATGAATATTATAATGTTGACAAAGATTATATGTTGCTTTTAAGGCTTATCTTAAGAGAAGAATATTAAATGATTTATATATCCAAGAATTTATATTAAATCATCCCAATCACTTCAACTGGAATACAGAATTTTAATATTAAACCTAACAGAATAACTAGAAATAATCACTAAATGTTTATAAACAGTTTCATAAATTCAAATTAAAAGAAAATGAAATGTTTAAATTTGATACTTATTTCACAAGATTGAATGGTCTTCTGTTTAAAGTTATTAATTATATTTACCACTTACCATCTTGATGCCGGGCTCTGAAAGACTGCCCAGCAGACAAGAGAGAGTCCTGAGATTCAAGAGGGCTAAAGTAAATTAAGTAATATTCCAAATGGCGCCAGAGAATAAATAAGCACGTTTCAATTATATCTGTAGCATATAAAAATCAAGGAATATTAGTAGCACGTATAAGAAAGGAAAAGACAAGAGTATATCATTGTTACGAATGTAATGGTTAAAAAAAGGAAGGCTAATAATTAAAATATTTGTTCTTCACTCTTCTATCTGCAGGTGCTAGTTATGACACTGAACATACTTGTTAATAATGGCAGTGGGTGTTATTTATTAATTGCCTTTAGTTTTTTTGGAGCTATTCTTCACTGGCCATTTGAAGATACGTTGTGATAAGGTAACACGGAATAAGGGAACATACAATGCAATAGGTGAAGTTACCTGAAAATACCTATGCTTCTTTATTGAATAAACTTGTTAAACATCTTGAAGTCACACAGTCACCATTATTACTAATACTCATCTATTTTCTTAAAGTGCACTCTTTAAAATATGCAAAAATAATACAAATAAACACTGCAAGAATATTTAAGGCAATTTACTCTTAATTAACAAATCTGAAGGAATTAACACTTTTCCAACAAGTCTAAACAAATACAACCCTCATGGTTAATTTAAAAAAATGGGACAACTGCAAATTATTTCTCTATTATACAATATTTAATATTTCAATACTTGGTAACTCGTTACCTTCAGTGTCACAAAATACATATTTTTAATAATGTGCTGAAAAGTAAGGAGTACGGTTTCTACACTAAGCACATTAAATGAGGATCACAACAGAAAAAAACAACATTCACCAATTGTTTTTTTAATTTTCTAGTTTTATGCTACAGTGTTTTCAAATAAAAAATTACAATAAAAATTATCATTTGGCCCTAACCTTTAACTCCAGCAAACAAAGGTATAGGGTACACAATTAAACCACTTAAAACTACACTTACAGATCACCCCTTAATTTCAAACACACACATAACTTTATAACTATATATTTGAAACCTACAGCCTACTTTCAGAGGGTAACTAGAGCTTACAGTAAAAATATATAATTATTCCACTACAATCCAGCACCAGATGGAATCCAAATTATTTGCTTTTTTGCTCCTTTCATAAAAAATACTGGATCCTCTTGTGAAATCTGAAGCTCATTAGGTTTTTGCTCAAAAGCATCATATTCTTTACTGACTAGATTTGGCCTATGTCACCATGAAGGCAACAAGACTGCTGTCAAAGAATTCCTTCCCTTAGCACCATATCTAAAATCTTTCTTTCAATGTCTGGGATGATTTTGTTTTATGCAATACTAACTTTATTGTGCAAAATCTAGTCATGTGTTCCGAATTAGTAATTACCTTTATACACTCTTTTCTATTTGCACAGATGACTGTGCACAACACAAACTGGAAACACTGATCCATAAGTATAAAAGCAAGAATAAAAGAAACTAGAACAAAAAGCTATTTTCAATCTCAGATACTATATAATGTTTTACCAAATATTAATTAACATTACAAATGTTTGGTCCAATGTTTCTTTACATATGCATTGTCCAATAATTTGGCAATATTTATCTATCACTATTACACAAAAAATATTACTATAAAAATTTATATTGAATTTTATACCTGTCATTTTCTTTTATCACAAAAAAACACATCAATATAGGCTTATTCTTACAGTCGATTATAATGATATTATAATAATGATGTTATTATACCTGCAAATCAAAAAGTGGCATTTAAAGATAAGCACATATTTTTTTAAGGATACAAGAACACAAGGAAAGTAGTATTGCTCGATTATTTATAAGCTTCACAAGGCGTCTCT
This sequence comes from Erpetoichthys calabaricus, assembly GCF_900747795.2. NCBI lineage: Eukaryota > Metazoa > Chordata > Cladistia > Polypteriformes > Polypteridae > Erpetoichthys > Erpetoichthys calabaricus. Next base: position 157,116,514 of record NC_041394.2, on the reverse strand, counting down.
TGGCCAAAGCATTCCTCTGGGATGAAGATATTTTATCTACTCCACTTGTTACTGACATGAGAGCTTGACAGAGCTTAATGTATAAAGAAGAAAAAATGTAAGCCATAATAATAAACCACTCATAAAATTTGATTAAGTGAATAATAATCATAAAGAAAAAACATTAAAAAAAAAATTCTGATAATATGTATATATGTTTTAAGATGCAGCATCCATTGTTATACTTGTTTCATTCTGTAAGCCACTTTATGCTTCAGGATCTATATATATAATTCACTAAGCCAGAAGACAAGTAGCCAACCATGGAAAGCACGCCGGAAGGGGCGTGGATTCACTAAGCCGCCGACAAGACACCCATGGCGCACGCAGGAAGGAGCCACGCCCACCAACTCTAAGACCATTGGATGCGACGACAACTCGCAGAGCCACGCCCACCAACTCGGACGCGACGACACAGAAAAAACGGCGTCATTTATATTCGTCTGTCGTAGAGGCCACATGCACCTCCGAGCCACATTGACTGTTCATAGAGGCATGTTTCTCACGGAGGTGAATCGCCATATGCAGCGTGTAAAACGGTTTGCGAGGGGTATCCCATGGGATCCTTAAAACAATCCTTTACAACTGAGGTTAAAACACAATGAAGTAAGCAGTCTTTAAAAACCAATACGCTCTGTGCCTCTGTTTTCATTAGCGTCGGCTGTCCTCCAATTGTAAGTCACGGACAATTGTATGTTTCCCTCTCAAAACACAATGAAGGAAGCAGTCTTTAAAAATGAATAAGCCCTGTGCCTCTGTTTCATTAGCGTCTCACCTGCTTCATCCAATGGTCTTAAAGTTGGTGGCCGGGGCTCCGTGAGTTGCTCTTGCGAGCGGGCACATGACCAGGGGGTGTGTAAGCTTAGAGAATGAGGGTGGAGGGGGGAAGACCAGGTAAGAAGAGGCATGTTTGTCGTGGAACTGAATCGCTGAATGACCGTGCGACGACGGTCGGCTGGCAAAAACTGGCCGACAAAAGCGTGTGCATTATACTTACTGAAAGGAGCGTTACGGATTTTGCAAATGTTAATTTTTTTCCCTCCTTTTAGACAACTGTGTCTTTCCGGAAATATTCAGCAATCAATATATTATTTTTGCGGCGTTTGCCTGCAGGACCACGTGCAGCGAGCGAGCGAGAGAGACAGCGAGAGCGTGTGACACACACACACATACAGGCACGCGCCCACGTGGGAGAGAGAGCGCGCTGGACACAGAGGAATAATAATACTTCGTTACATTGATATACCGATACTAATTCTCAGTATTCAAAGCGCTATCCACACAGGAAGGAACCGGGAAGCGAACACACAATCTTCCAGAGTCTCCTTACTGCAAACCAACAACACTACTACAGCCCCACAAGACAGTTAAAAAATACACCGGGCTTGAATTTGTTTTCACTTCTGTGCATAGCATAGCATGTTACTTTTCTTGGTGGCTTACTACATTACGGATGTTTCACATGTACATTGTTTCCCTTGTGCTTAAAACACATTAAAAAAGTGTTTCTCAACTGTGACTACAAGTACTGACAACTGTGTCGTTCAGGAAGTGGTCACCCATCAATACATAATTATGTGGCGTATGCTACGCCGCGGGTTGGCTAGTATATATTAAATTAATTATATTGCTGCTTTGAAAATTCTCTGCAGTCCTGCTCTGTATTGCTAAACAGTGTGCAAGTGCTAAGAGAAACAAAGACTTAAACATACACCTTACATTTTAAAAACTAAAAAAAAATATATATTTAAATACTTAAATTATATGCAAATAGTAAATAATAATGGGAAAAATCATCTAATAAACCTAATACAGAATATGTACAATTGAAATATGCCACGGTATTCTTTGTTCATTAATGGAAAAAGAAAAAAAGCCTTGCGTAAATATTTTACAAAAAAATTGATGCCCATCGTGATTTTTACTGTATGTACAGGAATGCAAGCAACTAAAATCTTGAAGCTATCTTCTGACTAACTATCTCTATGTAAATAGCCCATGCATGAAAAGCTTTAAATGATTTGGCAACCTCATGCTCCAATATTCAGAAGAAATAATCATAGACAAAGACGGTTTGAAAATAAATAAATAAATAAAAATATTACTGTATATCTACAATTACATTCCATTTTCATATTATTTAATAATGAAGACTTTACAATTTCATACCTCTTTTACTTCTTCTGGAGGCAAGTGATCAACACCATGCAGTTTACTCACACTCTGTCGATGGCTTTCAAAATACTTAAAGAACTGAGATGCACTTTGCCTGAGAAGATGCACAATTATGCCCAAACTTGGAACTCTTGAGTAGGAAACAGGTGTGGCAACATCTGCTGGCATAAATGACAATTACAGGTAAGTAATAGTAAAAGGAGGACGCCCATGAGCAGTTAACTTGCTGCCATTTTTGAACTCAAAACTTAAAACATAAATTCACATTTATATAATTTCTGCCCCGCGCCTCGTAGGAGCAACACCGACGATAACCTCGGTGTATTTCAGCTATGCAGGCGGGGGTTCAAGGCCAGAACACCTCCATCGGCACAGGCAAGCATCGTAACGCAGAACCGGTTTGACCCTCTAAGCGTCCCCAGTTCGCCTTCAGCTCCTGGTGATGTAATAGTGGTAGGTGATTCTATTGTTAGGAACCTCAGTATCACTTGCCCTAATAGAAAATCTTTTGTTTCTTGTTTTCCCGGTGCTCGTGTCCGAGATGTGACGAGACGTGCGCTGGCGATCTACAAGAACAGGGCAGTTGGAGCAATTGTTTTACATGCTGGCGTAAACGACATAAGGCACCGACAGTCCGAGATCCTCAAGGCAGACTTCACTGCATTAATTAAAGACACAAAGGAGAGGACCCCATCGGCAAAAATATTCATCTCGGGTCCACTCCCTCTCGTCAGACGATCAAACGAGTACTACAGTCGTCTGCTTGGTTTAAACAACTGGCTGCAGGGCTTCTGCAAGAATCAAGACATCAGGTTCATCAACAACTGGGACCTCTTTTGGGAAAGACCGCGTTTTTTCAAGCGAGATGGCCTGCATCCGAATAGCTTCGGCGCCCGGGTCCTCTTCGAAAACATATCCAAGGTAATTCGTTTATCTTGACTATCTATCTCTGCTTTTAACCCCTTCCGAAATGCCACTCCTGTGCTTGGTCATGATAATTGTTTAATAAAATCTTCCATAAAAGTGCACAACATAAATGCTGTAATAACCAATCTTAATGCACATAGAAAATCTAGGCAATACGGCATAAACACCAATAATTTAATTAAAGTTACTACTTTAGATGAACAATGTATTAAAACTGTAAAAACAGATCATAGATTAAACAAAAAATACACACAGAGCGGCGCTAATAAAAATAACTTAATTCCTGTTCCATATATCAATAACGCACATAGTATTCATCTCTGCTCCTCCGAAACATTGAATATGGCACTATTAAATATTAGAGCTTTAACTAACAAGACGTTTTTTATCAACGATCTTATTAGTGATAAAAAAAATAGATTTTATTTCAATAAGTGAAACGTGGCTTAGCTCAGATGGCGCAGCTGTTTAAATCGAATCTGCGCCTCCGGATTACAGTTTTACTCGTGCTGATCGCCAAGGAAAGAGAGGTGGAGGACTAGCAAACATTTACTCAAGCAGGTTAAAATGTAAAAATATCAGTTTTGGTAAATTCAAGTCTTTTGAGTATCTCGCCATTATTATTCAGGGAGATTCTCACGTTCTAGTATTATCCGTGTATAGACCTCCAAAATTCAACACGTCTTTCTTTGAGGAATTCTCTGACTTGATGTCAATCTTAATTACGAACTATGACACACTCTTAATAGTCGGCGACTTTAATTTTCATATAGATAATCAATGTGACCAAAAAGTAAAAGAATTTATGAACCTCCTGGACTCTTTTGATTTGAGACAGCTCGTTAATCAGCCTACACATAAAGCAGGTCATACGTTAGACTTAGTAATTACTAAAGGACTAAAAGTTGATATAAAGCAGGTCATTGATACGGGTCTATCAGACCATTTTCTTCTACTTTTTAATATAGAAATAGTGATAGAAAACGCTCATGACTCATCAGCAGCTTTAAAACTTACAAACATTCTAACCAATCAGTCCGTTTATAGTGCCAACTATAATAGCGACGATAATGTAAATAGTAAGGTGGAAAGATTTAATACTAAAGTGAGGGCTGCTGTTGACTTAGTTGCACCTGAAAAGACAGTTAAAAAATCTTCTAGCATTGTTATACCATGGAAGACCCAAAGAGTGTCTGATTTAAAGAGAACATGCCGTAGAGCTGAGCGTAAATGGAGGAAAACTAAACTAACTATTGACTATGAAATATTAAAAGTTAAAATAACAGAATACAATAACACAGTCCGTCTTGAGAGGTGCTGCTATTTCTCTAAGATTATAAATAACAATGCTAGTAATCCCAGAGTCTTATTTTCGACAATTGATCATCTGTTAAACCCAGGTAACTCAAAGGAATGCCTCCTAAGTACTTCCAGTAAAACCTGTGAGGCTATCGCTGTATTTTTCAATCAAAAAATTAATGATATTAGAAATAACATAGTATATCTCCCCAACACTAAGGATCCTCCTAAACCCCAGTACTCCATAATAAACAAATTAAAGTCTTTCACTAGGATAGATTTACCTGATTTACATAAAATAATTTCTCAAATGAAACCCTCCACCTGTGCCCTTGACCCAATACCAACAAATTTTTTCAAAGAAGTATCGGGCATGCTTATTGATAATGTTCTTGACATAGTAAATTCGTCATTAGATACGGGGGTCTTCCCAGACTGTCTTAAGACTGCGGTAGTTAAACCCCTACTTAAGAAAAATAATCTCGATCCCCCTCTGCTCTTGAAAATTATAGACCCATCTCTAACCTGCCTTTCTTAAGTAAAATTCTAGAGAAGGCAGTCATTATACAGTTAAATGAGCACCTCAATAAGCATGCTATTCTTAATAAATTTCAGTCAGGTTTTAGAACAAATCACAGCACAGAAACTGCACTCGTTAAAGTAGTAAATGACTTGCGGGTAAATGCAGACAGAGGTCATTTATCTGTTCTCATCCTCTTAGATCTGAGTGCCGCATTTGACACCATTGATCATAATATTCTTAAGAATCGCCTTAGTCAATGGGTGGGCCTCTCTGGCAGTGTCTTAAATTGGTTTGAATCCTACCTGGCAGGGAGAAAATTCTTTGTTAGTTGTGGTAATTATAATTCAAAGACACATGATATTCTATATAGTGTTCCACAAGGCTCTATCCTGGGTCCGCTGCTCTTCTCAATCTACATGCTTCCATTAGGTCAGATTATCTCAGGGCACAACGTGAGCTACCACAGCTATGCTGATGACACACAGCTGTATTTATCAATAGCACCTGATGACCCCAAATCTCTTGATTCGCTAACACAATGTCTAACCTGTATCTCAGAATGGATGAATAGTAACTTTCTCAAATTAAATAAAGAAAAAACCGAAATCTTAGTGATTGGCAATAATGGATACAATGAGGCTATTAGAAATAAACTGGATGCATTAGGATTAAAAGTCAAATCGGAGGTAAAAAGCTTAGGGGTAACCGTTGATTGTAATCTGAATTTTAAATCGCATATTAATCAGATGACTAGGACAGCATTTTTTCACCTAAGAAACACAGCAAAAGTTAGACCTCTTATATCATCGAAAGATGCAGAGAAATTAGTTCATGCGTTTGTTTTCAGTCGGCTAGATTACTGTAACGCACTCCTCTCAGGACTACCCAAAAAGACATCAATCGTTTGCAATTAGTGCAGAATGCAGCTGCTAGAATCCTTACCAGGAAAAGAAAATCCGAACACATTCTCCAGTTTTGATGTCACTACACTGGTTACCTGTGTCATTCAGAATTGACTTTAAAATTCTGCTTATGGTTTATAAAGCTTTAAATAATCATGCCCCGGCTTATATATCGGAATGTCTGACACCTTATATTCCAAATCGTAACCTCAGATCCTCAACTGAGTGTCTCCTTAGAATTCCAAGAGCAAAACTTAAAAGAAGTGGTGAGGCGGCCTTCTGCTGTTATGCACCTAAAATCTGGAATAGCCTGCCAGTAGGAATTCGCCAGGCTAATACAGTGGAGCTCTTTAAAAAAACTACTGAAAACACATTATTTTAACATGGCCTTCTCATAACTTCACTGTAATTTATTTCTGATACTCTGTATATCCAATTCATTATAATAACTATTCATTCAAAATCTGTACTAACCCCTACTCTCTCTTCTGTTTCCTTTTCCGGTGTCCTGTGGCGCACCCAAAGCACCATGATGTTCCAGCAATGATGGATGGATTAAAAGCCAGAAGTCTGTATGACCATCAGCATCAAGTGACTCCGTGAAAAACCCGAACTACAAAGAGGACTATTTCATTTATGTTAGGTAGAATGCCCAGAGGAGACTGGGCGGTCTCGTGGCCTGGAACCCCTACAGATTTTATTTTTTTCTCCAGCCTTCTGGAGTTTTTTTTTGTTTTTTCTGTCCACCCTGGCCATCGGACCTTACTCCTTTCTATGTTAACTAATGTTGTCTTATTTTAATTTCTTATTTTGTCTTTTATTTTTCTTCTCTTCATTATGTAAAGCACTTTGAGCTACTTTTTGTAAGAAAATGTGCTATATAAATAAATGTTGTTGTTGTATATCTTGTGAACATTTCATTTAGTGAAAGGCTTTTCTTCCTTTCTTAACAATCCATTCAAATGGCACAATGATCACTAGTTGGATATACAGTTAGGTCCATAAATATTTGGACAGAGACAACTTTTTTCTAATTTTGGTTCTGTACATTACCACAATGAATTTTAAATGAAACAACTCAGATGCAGTTGAAGTGCAGACTTTTAGCTTTAATTCAGTGGGGTGAACAAAATGATTGCATAAAAGTGTGAGGCAACTAAAGCATTTTTTAACACAATCCCTTCATTTCAGGGGCTCAAAAGTAATTGGACAATTGACTCAAAGGCTATTTCATGGGCAGGTGTGGGCAAGTTTGTCGTTATGTCATTATCAATAAAGAAGATAAAAGGCCTGGAGTTGATTTGAGGTGTGGTGCTTGCATGTGGAAGATTTTGCTGTGAACAGACAACATGCGGTCAAAGGAGCTCTCCATGCAGGTGAAAGAAGCCATCCTTAAGCTGCGAAAATAGAAAAAACCCACCCGAGAAATTGCTACAATATTACGAGTGGCAAAATCGACAGTTTGGTACATCCTGAGAAAGAAAGCAAGCACTGGTGAACTCAGCAACGCAAAAAGACCTGGACGCCCACAGAAGACAACAGTGGTGGATGATCGCAGAATCATTTCCATGGTGAAGAGAAACCCCTTCACAACAGCCAACCAAGTGAACAACACTCTCCAGGGGGTAGGCGTATCGATATCCAAGTCTACCATAAAGAGAAGACTGCATGAAAGTAAATACAGAGGGTGCACAGCAAGGTGCAAGCCACTCATAAGCCTCAAGAATAGAAATGTTAGATTGGACTTTGCTAAAGAACACCTAAAAAAGCCAGCACAGTTCTGGAAAAACATTCTTTGGACAGATGAAACCAAGATCAACCACTACCAGAATGATGGCAAGAAAAATGTATGGAGAAGGCGTGGAACAGCTCATTATCCAAAGCATACCACATCATCTGTAAAACACGGTGGAGGCAGTGTGATGGCTTGGGCGTGCATGGCTGCCAGTGGCACTGGGACACTAGTGTTTATTGATGATGTGACACAGGACAGAAGCAGCCGAATGAATTCTGAGGTGTTCAGAGACATACTGTCTGCTCAAATCCACATAAATGCAGTCAAATTGATTGGGCGGCGTTTCATGATACAGATGGACAATGACCCAAAACATACAGCCAAAGCAACCCAGGAGTTTATTAAAACAAAGAAGTGGAAAATTCTTGAATGGCCAAGTCAGTCACCTGATCTTAACCCAATTGAGCATGCATTTCACTTGTTGAAGACTAAACTTCAGACAGAAAGGCACACAAACAAACAGCAAATGAAAGCCGCTGCAGTAAAGGCCGGGCAGAGCATTAAAAAGGAGGAAACCCAGCATCTGGTGATGTCCATGAGTTCAAGACTTCAGGCTGTCATTGCCAGCAAAGGGTTTTCAACCAAGTATTAGAAATGAACATTTTATTTCCAGTTATTTAATTTGTCCAATTACTTTTGAGCTCCTGAAATGAAGGGGTTGTGTTAAAAAATACTTTAGTTGCCTCACATTTTTATGCAATCATTTTGTTCACCCCACTGAATTAAAGCTGAAAGTCTGCACTTCAACTGCATCTGAGTTGTTTCATTTAAAATTCATTGTGGTAATGTACAGAACCAAAATCAGAAAAAAGTTGTCTCTGTCCAAATATTTATGGACCTAACTGTATACAACACCATAAGGGCTGTAAAACTTGCACGACAATTGGGTTTTAGACCAGCTTTCTCCAAAAGAGTTTACAACCCAAAAGTAAGATGACACCATGAAAGAAGATTAAGTAACATACAGTACCAGATATTTGAAAAGTTAATTTCTAGCACATTCTGTCTCACCATGTCAGTGCCTTGAAAGACAAACCCTTTTCTGTTCTTTCAATGTACCTGCACAACTTTCACCAGGAGATGGGACCTGGGAGATCAGTAACATGAATGTGCTTAAGCAAAATGACGTCATTTTTGAAGAGTGTGCGCAAAGCTGTAACATAAATTCTAAATGCAAATTCTGCAGAATTTGACATAATGTTTTAGATGCATGCCTAAGAAATAGCATGAAGTGATGTATGGAGACCTTTTTGTGTGTAGTGGCTAAGGGGCACACTCCAAGTGTGAGTTAAGTGGTCTGCAAGCTGACAGTTATCAGGCAAACTGATAACAGGCAAATTGACTTTTAAATCGCTCAGATATGTTTGTCCAGTAGATACCTACTTCAGCACTTATTTGTAACATTCAAGAATGCTAGCGGATATCAGTGCTACTAAATCAATATACTTTGAAACATACCATACCAAGTAAACTTGTCCCAACAAACATATCCCCAACCCTACCAAAGGTGAACTGCACCATTGAGATGATATTGTCATCAAATCTGAAGACAAGGTGGGTACGGTGGTAGTGTGGCATAAGAACCTTTATACTGCAGAAGGTACAAAACAAATCTTTAATACAACTGCCATCCAGTCACACAGAATCCAACAGATTATTACCAGATGAAGGTAATTAATCTTCATTTCTCTATTTAGTTCTCCAATTCTGTTCCCATCAGCAGATAGGAATGGCTTCCAAAGGTTGACCACTCACACATACCTTAACTTTGTTTTCTCCCCAAATTACAAATGGCCAAACTCCCCACTCTGGACAAATAAAGTTCTATCTAGTATCTAAATCCACAAACCAGACAATCCTGGACACCCTATTGTTTTGGTATGCAAATGTTCCATCACTCATATTTCAGCTTTCCTCGGCAGTCTTTAAGCTATAACAGGAACCGCTGTGCGACTTGCAAACATGTCACCAAAAATTCCCTTGTATCTGGTCTTTTTTTTGCCAGTGTACAAATATTATTTGCTACATTTCTTGTAGGAAGTGTTTAGTCATCTACATAGGTAAAACAGGGAGACTGCCAGAAGACTGTTTCAGGGAATACATTTAAGCCATTAAAATTAAAGACCTTAGAAAGTCAATTCTGAATTTCTTTTTTATTTACCCAGAAATATGTTATAGGCTAATTTGTGATGGCTATTTAGATGGACTTTAGGATTTGTAGTTTTGTATCCTCAATTTGAACAGCACACAATACACCCTTTGCTCTAACACCAGGTACAATAGTAATATTGTCACTTTCAGTGTTATATTTTGAAATCTCCCATTGTGGCGGGTGGCTGGGTCCCATGCCCGGCCGGGATGTCCCTTCTACTTATGTTCCGGGGGAGCAGCCATGGGCTCCTCAGTACCTCCACCGGAAAGCTTGGTGGCAGCCTCCCTGGCTGACGATGGTGCCTCAGTTTCCTGCAGGGTTCCATGGGAAATGGAGTTCTCCACAACCCTGTGGGGATCTGGGGTGGCCGCCAGGGGGTGCTGCATGGATCCCAGAGCCAACCTGGACAACTCTACAGCCCCGCCTGGAAGTGCAGTTAGCAACAGGTGATCAAGCACCTGGAGTACTTCCGGTTGGGCTATAAAAAGGACCGGCAACCACCACTCACAGCCAGAATCGTGAGGAAGAGGACGAGGTTGCCTGGGATGAGTGGTGGTGCCAGAGGAAGCGTGTTTGTTGTTTGGAGTTAAGTGTTTTTTGGAACTGTGTTGTGGCTGGGGGGTTCACGGGGAAGATGTGCCCTCCAGCTGAAGAAAAATAAAAGTCTTTGTGTTTTTTTACACGTGCCTCTGTGTCAGTCTGTGCCGGGTCGGGTGCTATAGAGTGCCTTTATCACACCATATAATACTTTGTTGTTTTCTTCTAGTCAACTTGATCACTGATGCTTTCTTAATCGGTGGAAGTTTATATACTGATTTTTCCTACCTACAGGGTAGGCCTGAATTTTATGAAAAATGCGAAAAATGATTCTACCATGTTCTTATCGATATGATCATGTAAACTGAAAATAGTTTTGCAATTCATTATTTTATTTCATTTAGTAATTTCAGCTGCTACAATTATTTCGTATCATTTTTGTTTTTAATCTTGGTTCTGTTAAATTTTTTTTTTTTTCAGTTTACGAATCCTCAATAGGATCCGTGATCACTTGCTCACCTACCAGAACAATCTGGTTTTATGCCTAAGAAGTCTACCATCAACCGTATCCTGGCACTGAGGGTTCTCATGGAGCGCAAACGAGAATATCGGCAGAGTGTCTTTGTAGCCTTTGTCGATTTTCGCAAAGCGTTCGACTCAGTTGATCGAGCTGCCGTGTGGGACATTCTGAGGATTCGCGGGATCCCCTTGAGGTTGCTGGATATTATGAGTGCTGTGCAGAGTGGAGGCAGGACCTCTGCGTTTTTCCCAGTCGATTCTGGGGTTCATCAGGGGTATGTTCTTGCTCCTACTCTGTTCAATGCTTGTATGGACTGGGGGTTGGGCAAGGTCGTGGGGTCCAGCGGCTGTGGGGTATCTGTTAGTGAAGAAAGGTTCATGGATCTCGACTTTGCTCACGATGCGGTGATCTTCGCGGAGTCAATGGAGGCTCTTATCAGGGCGCTGGAGAGACTGAGCGAGGAGTCTGAGTGTCTGGGATTGCAAGTGTCCTGGATAAAAACCAAGATCCAGGCCTTTAATGACCTTTTGGGCACAGCCATCAGCAGTGTGTCTGTTTGCAGAGAGAGTGTTGACCTTGTTGAGAGGTTTACTTACCTGGGCAGTGACATTCATGTCTCTGGTGACTCTTCCTATGAAGTCAGTAGACAGATTGGGAGAGCATGGGGGGTCAGGAGGTTGCTGGAAAGGGGTGTGTGGCACTCCCGATATCTATGCAAAAGGACAAAGGTCCAAGCCTTTAGAGTCCTGGTGCTTCCTGTCTTGCTATATGGTTGTGAGACATGGACGCTATCCAGTGACCTGAAACGAAGACTGGACTCCTTTGGTACTAATGAGCGGTTGCTCATGGAGTCCTGAATGAGGCACATTACCTGTATTGTGAGGGAGCGTCAGTTACGGCACTACGGCCATGTGGCGCGTTTCCCCGAGGGTGATCCAGCTTGTAAGATCCTCATTGTTGGAGACCCACGTGGCTGGACCAGACCAAGTGGTCACCCACGTAACACCTGGTTGCAGCAGATAGAGGGTCATTTCCTGAGGGTGGGACTGGACTACGTGTCTGCCTGGGGGGTTGCAAACCGAGATCCCAAGTTGTTTCGTTGTGTAGTAGGTGCGGCAACGCACTGTACCAGTGCATGCTCCCCAATTTGACTTGACCTACGGAAATAATTTTTCATTGATAGTTTTATTCTTAATTTTCATATATGGTAACAACATTAATCTATCTTACTTTGACAATCCTGTTCTAGCCTGATTGTTTCAATATGTGTTGTACTGTATACCAAGGCTTTTAAATGTAGTGTAATCAAAAACACTTTGTTTTAGGCTTAGTTTCATCCGTCCATTTATTTTCTAAACCCTGTTATTATAGAAAAAATTGTATTTAGGGACCAATGTGCTCTCAATAATTAGCTTCAGAACTATTAAAAAGCTTATGATATTTTTATTTTAAGCCCACATTTATTTGTTAGCATAAAGGCAAACAGCCTGTCTTTCTTGCTGCTAAGTTTAAAACTTCAGTGAAGGACACTGTGTACTTTGAGAGAGCTAAACAGGCTATTGTTTTAAGAAATGCAGCTACTAAGAGTTTAACTGTGAGAGAAAGCTAAATAGGCCATTAGTTTAGAAAATATACACTATACATGGCAAATCTAAATTTACTTATTAATGCTTGTTATGTATTAATTAAAATTAAAACGAAATGTGTAATTTTATCTAGCTTTTGGTTATAAGTTTTAATAAAATTAAGAGCTTGTGTCTGTATTTTATTTTTTCTCTAAACAGCTAGAAAGCTGCATGTGCATATCAGCTCAAGGCCACTTGCTTTCACTTACAGCGGCTGAGCATCTGCCTCCCTGCTCGGACACTAACATGATATGATGATTATGCCAAGGAAAGTGTGTTCTATAAGAAACAGCACCACTGTCTTAGAGATGTAGCTGCCTAGACACTTTAGCTGTGAAAGATGCTTGTGCAACAAGAAACTATTCATTTGAGCAGCCCAGTATCTTATGTGTGGCTCCTCCCGATTCCGACTTGCTGGTGGGAATTGACTGATAAACTGGTCTCAGACAACTGCACAGGGTAAGGAGTAATGTTGGAAAGTTTCAGTCAGGTTGTGGGCATTAGGTAATGGTGGGAAAAACTACAAGGACAAGAGTATTTTGCATAGATGATAAATGTAATATAAGCCTATGCACATCCTAGTTTTAAGCACTTGCACCATTGTCAAGTCTCTATTATATTGCTGTGTAATAAAGATGTTTTTCTACATTCCCATCTGGACTATGAGACTACCTTCTTTAAAGAAAGAGAGAACTTTTCCCCACAACATTATCCAGGGCAGGGTGGCAGGGCAACCGGATCCTATCCCAGAAAGCAATGGGCACAGCAAGTAAAAATCTCTAGACAGAGCCCCAGCCTTTGGACTGTGAACACACATTCACAACAGGGCCAGTTTTGCATTGCTAATCTACCTAACCTTCATGTCTTTGGACTGTGGGAGAAACCACAGCACCTGGAGGAAACCTACATGAATATGGGGAAAACATGCAAACTCCACATATACAGTCTCAAAACACAATTTAGGCTTGTGGAAGGACTGGCATGTATCCAAGTAGCACTGGATACAAGGCAGGAAACAGCTTTGAACAGCAAAAGCCTCTAAGTAGACCTAAAAAAAATTACACATGCAATACCATGTAATCACGCACAAATTATACTAACCAATGAGACTTTTTAAAGAGAAAGATGGGAGATTTATCTGTGATCCCAATCCTTTATGAGACTTTAACTCAGAAGTAAGACTACAAATACTTTTAAGAGGTTTGCAAACTACAAAGTACAGCAGGGAAAAGTGCTGGGCAGAGAGTAGTACTGACATGGAGGAGGGAAGTGGCTCAACTTAGGATGCTGAATCAGGCTGATCCATTGATATCAGGTTGTCAGTAGAACACAAATTTACTCTGGCAAAAATGGCTTTCTAACTAGGAGTCACAAGTAGTTAAAAATTGTCACTTAATCTTCATTATTCCTTATTAAAGTATTCATGGAGTATTTAAATATTAAAGTTCAAATGTGAACTCCATATCTTACCATTTTATCCCTTTAATCATAATGAAAAAACAGGAACATTTGTGGCTTGAACTCAAATGATATATGCCATTTATTACTCTCAATCCAAAAACCAACTATGAATTAATAAAACTAAACACTTACTTGGGTTATATAATATCACTTGTAATGCTGACTGCTTTGCTACACCATCATGCCACCTGCTGCACTTCAACCCACTTCCTGATCACACGCGTGCCTACCAGGACTGCTACCATAGCATTCAAATTGGATAGGCTCTGCCTTTCTTACAGCTAATGTAAATTGAATGAACAAATCTGGAGACAATGCGTCATTCCTGGCCCTTCCCTCCCACCATGTACCCAGCCATAAAAAAATACTAGGTAAAATCTTTGATTAATAGATTAAAGGGTAATTACAGTATTTAAGCAATTATCTATCCTGTACTGACTTCTCAAAGCATGTGTACTACTAACCACGTCAAACGGGTGGTTTCTATATTGAATTTACAATATACATACAAAAAAAACATGCATATGTACAAACAGATGCCACCTCAACTTTGTTTATATAGATTATAATTTGAATTGAATACTAAATTACATGTTTATATTTTAGAACCCCCCCCCCACCATAACTCCCCCCCCCATAACTTCTATCATAATGCAAAGTCTGGAACCTTCTTTGGATGGGACATTTAACCAGGAGAGACAGAAAACTGCTTTTTAATCTTCTTTTCTCATGACAGTGGCATGAATAGTAATAATTCCCTGTGCTTTATTTTAAACTGAGCTTTATCTGCAGACATACACACTAGATAATAGTGCCATAAATATCCCATCTTGCCGCTTCTGTTCTTTGCTTGGGTCCTCCATCGGTCTGTGATCTCTGACTATTTATAAAAAATATCTCTTGTCTCTTGAGCCTACACCTTGCTTAATTTGATCTATTAGGTAGAGGATGGAGAGCACACAGTGCTAATCTACCCAACCTACACATGTTTGGGATGTGGTTAGCTCTGCTGTCTCACCTACCCAGATTCTCTGGGATCTAATCTCCACATGCACATGCACTCTACTGTGTAGAGTTTACACATTCTGTTTGTGGAATTTCATCAGTGTCCTCCAAAATTCAAAAGACATGCTTAACACTAGAATTACCAAAGCCTATGAAAAAACTTGTAAATCCGTCCCACCTTATGACAGAAAAATTAGTTAGTATCAGGCAGGAAAAAAAATTAACAACAGTTCTGTCACATATTTTTGGAGAATATTGTAGGGCACTACCTGACTAATGCAGAGGCGCATCTTATGCAGCTTCTGCCCACTTCCCGACAACTTTCCTCTCTTAGAAGATTTGCACATTCAGGGAAGGAAATCTATCCATCCATTTCTAAACCTTCTTATTCAGAGCAAGGTCAAGGAAAGGCTAGAGCCTACCTGCAAATTGCACATAGTAATATTCCCATTGTTATCTTTATTTACCGACAGGCAATGTTACATTTAATTTCAAAAAGGCAAGTTTGTTTGATGGCTTGAAGCACAAAAAAAAACCAGAAAGTTCACTCAGTAGCATACTCTCCCCTCCCCCTAGATATTTATCTCCTCTGCAACCTTGTTTCAACGCTGATGCAGGGACTACAATTCTCAGACATAAGGAGTGTGCTGTGGTAGATAATTTGATCAACATTCACAAAGTTTAAGTAGGAGCACTGGCAAAAATGGGTATAGTATCTAAGACAGCAGTTGCTTCAATTTTTGTTCTTTTTTTTCCTCAACCAATTTGGGATAACAATTTCATTGCCTTGATGGATTACAGCTTTTACCTTACAGTACATCTTTTTGTCTCATAGTGGATTGTGTTTAGCCATGTTGCATTTACAAAGAGCACTTTTCCCTAGTTTATTTTAATCTGGACAATTTTCTGAGAAATGTATGGGTCTATGGCTTATGCAATGTTGCCAAAATGTTCTTTTCTTTCCACCACTTTCCCTATTGAAAAACCTCACACAAAACATAATATATTCGAAAGGAAACTGAGCTGTTTTGCTTATCACTGACTATTGTGATGTATATTTGATATAATCTACAAAGCAAGATTTGTGCTGCTGGAAGGCTACAGTGTGATGCACCTTGTCAAGCATGTACAGTATCTCAACTTACTGTATACATCACACATGAAAGTAAAGCTGAAATTAACTTATTACACTGTATTTTTTATTAATGCATGGCTTTGTGTTTTTTAAAAAGCTAACACTGTTGTTCACCTATATATCACTATTAAGTTTGCAATACCATTCAACTACCAGCATTAAGTGCATTTTGAAGAAAAATACAGAGGAAGAAAAAAAAAACAACCAAAAAAAAAAAGTTATGGAGCTAAGCCATGATGGCACAGACTGAACCATAATTTTCTATAGCTGATGGAGATGCTGTTTTTCAGAATGTGACAAGAGTACAATGAAGGATGGTGCTTTAATAAATGCAATTGTTTTTTGTTGGTAGACTTTTACTTAAACTCACTGTACTAGTTTTAGGTTTTGATGCCAATGCAGAGTCAAAATGTTAAGAATTTTTGGCACTGAATAAATCAGCTTTAAATCACTTTTATAATATTATCAAATACTGCTATTAGAGATGTCCTCCAAATGCAGTATTACAGACATATCCTGTAATGCAGAATTCTGCTACAATCTCTTTCACACCATACAATACGCCCAAAACTCATTAACTGTGTAGTGTTGCTTCCAGCAATACAATCAAAGCAAAACAATTTCTTTATTTAGTTAAGAAATCTGCCAATGAGGTAAGAACATTTACTTGACAAGATTTCTTAAAATAAATAATCTGAAACACAAATTTCTAGATAAGTCAATAGATAAATACTATAAGGAAAACCAGATTTAGTGGCCTGATATAAGAAAAAAATTCCCTTTCTTAGATTTTATTTTTTGTAGCAACATTTATTGACAGTGCAAGAAATTAAAACCTATTCAAAATGTGATGAATCACTGAATGTGTACTTAGAACTCCAGTATCAGTTTATGAACTGTATTCTACATCCACTCTGTAGACATTGACTTTTTAACAGCCTGCAGTACAATTTTCTAAAGCATTTCTGGTAAGAGGAATGAAAACAACCTGTGTCATAAAATATACAGTGAAATATGCGTTACCCTGCATTAGAGACAATTTCTAAGATGAAGTGCTAATGTATAAGTGGTGTAAGTTAAATAGTCCATATCACATATACAGCCGAGTCTTGCTCAATGACGGTACCTGGTTCTGACCAGAGTTCAGTTAATCCATTTGGTCATAAAATGAATTGATGTATACTAAGGGGGAGGGGAGGGGGGTGGAGGTGTGTGTGTGTCTCTGCGTCTGATGTCATTTTTGCTGTGCTGAATTTCAATACAAGGCGCCACTGCATCTGGATGGCTGTATTCCATTCTCAGTGCATGGCGAAAACCTAGCTGCATGCCAGCAGTACATAGGGACATGTTTTTGTATCAATTTATTTATTGTACATCTCAATGAAAGCTCCAACGTTAAAATGAAATGCCTTTAGTCAAAATGTTGTTAACAGAGTTATGACTATATTTAAATATTTTAATATATTGGTTTCATGGTTTCACCAACCTACCAGTCTTTACAATATTTCTAGCTTATGTTCATGGATGAAAGATATTACCTCCTCTAGGCCCATCTCTGTTTGCTGGCTCCACCATCAAAGGGCTAAAGAGACAAATGCTGAACTGAGACTCAGAAGAACTCTGAAGCAGAAGAGACTGGGAATATTCAAGTACATTTGCACAGATCTATAAAAATGGAGAAAAAATGACCAAAGTATACGTTTAAAATGTTTAATTCCTGCTTACAGGTGAATAATTTTAATTTTAATACTAATTGGATTTTATTTTGGAATCAATATTATTTAACTTTGACCTGTGGCCATGAAATCCTAAATCTAATTTGCAAGTTAAAAAACAAGAAACACCATAAACCAGATCATTCACAAAAATGAGTGCAGTGAGCCAACTAGAAAGGCAACTAAGATTTATGCGTTAATAAATAACACTGCGAATGAGATTGGAAAACTACTCACTTGCTGAACTGCAACTTCCATCTCCTCCCTCTGATCTACAGCATCTACATTTAAAGTGTTTTCCTCTGCTAGCTTCATCTGTTGCAGTGGATCAGACCCAGCAAACCGACTAAGTAAAGACAGACACTGACGCTGAAAGAAGGGGGGTAAAAACAATTTAATACATTATCTAATATTTTTCTATTAATTATTTGTTTAAAAAGTATTTTTTATTTGAAAATGGATTTCAAGGTACTGTATATACATTCCTACAGTTGGAACACTGCCAGCTTAAGTGATGTACTTATGGTCTCACACAGTGAAATTCAGAGGTGGGAAATGTACCAGAAACCTTATTGTTTCACATCCTGTGTCTTAGCCACTGTGTTACAATCCCTGCTGAAAACGAGTTGGGCGTAATAATTATCACAAACAGATTTATATAAATCCAACATCCCAACAAGATACTTTTTCTACCAAGGCTTTGTATAGGTATTATTATCTTAATGGGAGAGATAATATGATTGAAGAATTTTTTGCGCTCATCAACAAAGTGTTCCAGAAAATGTCCACGTACGAACCTAAGAAACTTGTTACTTATCTGTTTGCTCAACATGTCCTGAACATATTGTTTTGAACATTTAAATGACTCTCTTCTTTGTATATCTGCTTCTGTGCTGGCTGGGATTGGCTCCAGCAGACCCCCGTGACCCTGTGTTAGGATAAAGTGGGTTGAACTGACTGACTGACTGACAATAATTTTATGTTTGGTGGCTTGTAGTCTTTCAGCTCAGATAGCAGATATTTTAAGCATAGAGAAGCTGTGGGTTTTATAGGATGGCATATGTTATAAAATGGAAACACAAAACTAACAAAAATCAAATCAAGTCTCCCTTGTACAGGAAAGCTAAAGGGAGTGGAGGCGTGTCATTATCAAAAATGCACATAAGCTTGCAGTTTACAATCTAGTTAAGTGAAGCTATTGTCAGCAACGCTCCAGATGTAATGTGCACTTGATAAGGTTCTACAAAGGAATACTTTTATTGATGACGACAATCTTTTTTTAACATTCAGACGTTTGTCAGCATTTACTTAAATCTATTATAACAACCTTACAGTTTGCATTTCACATCTATATTTCATATTTATTTCATGTTTAATGTCTTTAATCTTAGCATACAGACATTATGTTATTGATATGTGTTGTAGAAAGGTTTAGATCTTTATATCTTTCCCTGTTTAAATCTTTATATTGTATGTCAGTGGCAACACAATTTCTCAAAAATGTTTGAAGTTTCTAATGTATCTGTGTTTACATTTACCTATAATAATTACTCTACAAACATAAATTTTTCTCCATATGTCTAATTTATATGATTTAATTATTGGACATTTCTGTGTTAATAGTCAAAGGATGAATTTCCAAGGCTTTTCCTTCAATTAGGCTATAAATAAAAGAGGTCTATCTTTTGTTAAGCTGTTCCCACCACAGGCGCTTTGTTTACAGGAACCAATGAGCTCCTGTATGATGTAGGCCCTGGCTAGTTGTCGTCCCCTAGTCATTTTCGTGTGTTGCATTCCCACTGCACAACACAAACTGTAACATTTGTGCATAATATTGTCACACACATGCGCTTGGGAGGCAAGTTAAGGGCTTAACCGAAGGCAGAAAACAAGAGCAGGTTTTTCCAAAGTGCACTAACCTTTCCTCTCCTTCTCCTACAGATCCCCCGAAGGGAAACCAACCTAAAGTACTTCCTGCTTCCCTTGCATGACCATGCCCCCTACCGAGGTCACATCCAGCTTCAATTTTTGGACCCCACCTCTTCCTCCCTGGCTATTATAAAAGCCCAACTTCTTCTTTCTTTAGTTGTCCCTGTTTTGGCCACAGAACCAGATGTTGCTCTGGATCCATTTTTTGAATGCTTGAGTTATTTTGATTTGTGCGCTGTACAATATAGGGGGCGGTTCCTCAAACCTTTTTCTGCCTTCTTTGTGCTTTATTACAATATATGACATGCAAAGAAGAGTGATACAGTGCAAAGTGAAGCATTTTCGGGAGTTCATGGGGCACCCCCACCAATCCCCTGAAGGAGCTGCTTCTCTGGGGGAATCTCTCCCAGCTCTTTTACCATTTGCTCCCCTCTCACCCTCAAACTCATTATGGGTTTGTGCACTGATAGCTTTGATAACACTGATAGTTCTTTTTTATTTTGTTAAATGCACTTTGTGGTGTGCTTCGGTCATAAACAATATATGCAGTGGCACAATCGTATTGCTGCTGCTGCCTAGCAATAAAGAGAATGTGGTTCTGTGCCCTGGGTGGGGTGAAAAGTTTTTTAAGTAGTGAGTAAAACTCCATGTAAATATAAATAATTATTACTATCACCAAAATATTTATTTTATTTCAAAGGGAAACAAACATTATTGCTATTACAGTGCACTTATTTTGATTTTACGCACTTTGAAATGTGCCAGAATCAAAAGTGGAAAAAATGTATTGCTACTACCTCAGACTCTGTTCAGTTATAGCTTTTTAAATGTTTTTTATACACTTTTTGATGTGTCTGTGTCAGATGAGACCAAATTTAAAAGGAAACAATGAATAAACATGACTTGTTTTTCAATACATTCATTTGTGTTGGTTTAAATGTTGTCATTACCTGCTGCTTACCAGTTGATCAAAATCTCTGGCCCAGCTCAATTTCTTAGTTTGAAAATCTGGCCCAAATGACACTAGACACTTTCTGGGCCCTTGTTTGGATCTCATATAATATAGAAATTAAAGCTAACTTACCTGAAAGCGACTGATGTGAGCCTCATAATCCATTAAAGAAGCACTGCTAGCATCTTGACCAAGCTCTTTAACAACCCCTGAAGCATAAATGCAAACACTAATATAATATGCCTACTGTGTCAACAGTTTTAATGAAAAACAAACTGGTGAGTTTTTCACATGGACAGCTTTTCAATTATTTATTGAAGAATTCGAAGGATTGAAAATCACTGTTCTTTTTTTTTATACTTTGAACATTAAAGATATGGTTACGTATTAAACTCTGAACCAAAAGTAAAAACCAAAAGTAAACAAACCTGCAGGTGCTAACAGGATCTAATTATAACACTTTCATGAAATTAAATATTTGCTTATTTTTTATTATAACTCACAATTGTGGTTTTACCTTTAATAAACACCTTATATTACAAACAGTACTATATTATATCACAGAGTACAGCCTATACTATAGACTATTATATACACATTATTGTACTATATAAATTTTTATTACCAACCTGGCAGTGCAGTTTTGCTTATTATGCCAGTCAGCAAGGACAGTTCTCGAAGAGATCCAGCAGTCACTTCCTGACAACGCAGAATGGCATGGATTGCTTCTGAATGAACTATCAGCCACTGTATTACCTGGAAAGGAAGAAAAGCTAATTATTATAGTACAATTAATGTCAGTCTATCACAGAAGCACACTGATATTAGCATTCTGAAGCAACATGAGAGCAAAACTGAGTAAATACAAAATCAATATGAATCTTGTTAGAAAATGCAGTTCTACTTAGAAAGCACCCTAAGCTGTGAACTATACCCAGTTTCAACCAGTATAAGATGACACAGCTGTCTACTGTACCACTATGATGCCTACAGATATATACTAATGCATGAGTAGATGTCATTTTTCCCCCCTAGGCAAACTATAGGTCATATTACATGGAAAAAAGAGGTTGAAATACAAACATTACACATTCATTATACAGTATATCTGTATAATGAAAATTGCTAAAAACAAAACTCTCTAATTCTGGAAAGTCATGGCTTATAAAATTATACATAAAGGTGATGTTGAAATTTACAATAATATCTGGTCCTAAAGCTACAAAAAAGATATCTGTTGAAATTTGACTGCAGTGATGGGGTCTACTTGGACAACAACTGTTACAATAACACTGTATGTGGATATATTGTATACAATAAAAAAATTATGTATCTGTTATTAGGAATTATATAGCTCCTTCAATTGAGGAAGTCAGATGTTTGAATAATTTATTTTCTTATAATCTAGTAGTTAAGAAATTTTGCTGGCTCAGACCTGTGCTGCAGCTTGTTGGTGCTGTGCAGTACTAGAAGTCAGAATAACTTGACACAGACGCAAAGCAGGCAGAAGAATCTGTCTATAGCGATCAAGAGGACTTGGAATGAATCCTGATGGGTCTCTCTGACCTAACATCCTGTAAAAAAAGGTAAACAAAATAGATTAACAAATTCAGTCAGCAACTGTGGAGAAAAGGTTTAGGACTCAATGCCATATTTTGCAGTGTCAACATACTATAAATAACATTCAACGTTATCTTACAACGACAATTAATCTTAAAACTTAAATTTTATCTGGAAAGTATAATAGATTTAAAATTTTATCTGGAAAGTATAACAGATTTAAATCAATGCAAGAAATGTAAATACTAATTAAGACCAATCAGTGGTATCTATTTTTGTATCTTTGCTTTATTATGTTGACTTTGATAGTTGTAAAAGAAAAAAAAATCCCTTACTACTACACCTCACCTTTCAGAATGTTAAACATACTAAATGCATATTAAGCATTTTGAAAAATCTTTGAGAAATAAAACATTTTAAATTACAGCTTATATTAGTATAATTGAAAGGACCATATTTAAATCTGAATTAAAAAAGCACTTTGAATAACATTGTTCCTGCAAAGATACTGTAAATTAGTGTTAAAAACATTAATTCCTAAAAATGCAGTGGTCTACTGTCAAAACAGGTACTATTTAACTCTTTTTAAAAAAACATCCAGTTGCTTCTTAAGGAGAGAGCCAAAACAGAGATGTGCCCACAAGTGTAGTAGCAATCTCTTCTTAATTTTGTATATAACTAAATGTGTATTATAGCTTAATTTTTCAAAACTGAACTGAAGATTTCAAATTTTTCTAATCAGTGTCATATTACTCTAGGTGCTACTATGAAACATTAAAGCATTTTTCAAGTTACCACCTAAATTTTGTCATGTTCACATATCAATTGAAGAAAAAGACTATTTGTATTTTGCTTAGATTCAGTAGCTACAGTATTAATGAAATTAATAGCCTGTTTGTCCAGTAATAAAGTGGAACAATCCAGTTTCCAATATGACTTGCTCTATGAAGCTCACAGCCTTGGTCTTTATTTTCAAAAGTGGCTCTACAATCTGCACCGATTAGCACAGAAGAAACCAATGCAGTATTATGAATTGTCAAAAACATTTCACCAACATTAATTTATTTTTGTTGCTTTCAGCCACTCTTCTAAGGCTGCTGTCAAAGGCAAGAACACAAAATATCACTGTCAATTCCATTTATATAAAGTAGGGTACTGTGAGATTTCACATTTCACAAATATCTTATTGTATTAATAACTGAGAGGGTTTTTTTTTTTTTTTTTTTAAAAACACTTCCAGAAAAAAATCTGTATAAATAAGATACACCAGAATTATTAGCAAGAATGCAGAAAGTTAACTAATTACAAAAAATTAAATTTAAAGTAGGGCTCAAGAAACTTATAATTATGGTAAGATCCAAAGCAAGATAAAAACTCAGTGTCCCAGAAACCTAGTTGGTTCATTACCGCGGTCGGAGCATACACTGAGACAACAGACAAGGCACCCAGGGAGTGCCGTAATCTGAGTCCCATAATACGCTCGTTGAAAGGAGTGACATCGGACACCATCAGAAGAAGCCAATCCGCTACAGCAACAGCTACTCCCCGAGTATGACAGCCATTAGACCGACCAGACCAATAAAAGGTGTATCCACCTACTGAGATCTGGCCAGTCCCCGGTCTTGTGCACCTCAGAGAGTGCCGCCACTGAAATGCGGAGTTTACGTTGCTCCTCCGACAGCAGAGGAAGATGATCATTTTCCCGGATAGACAAGACGTTCCATGCGCCCACCTGTATGGGCCGCCTCAAATTGGGACCCGAGTGCTTCCGTGCAGCGGGCGACACCTCTGCACCACACCAGTTCTGATCCCCAACACACCTGACCCTATTGGCTCTCCAACAGTTTGGACTCTTCTGGGGATGGGGCTCCCGAGTGTTTTCCCCCATCCCCTTCATGATGCAAGCAGCCTTCCTATGGGCGGCTGCAGCAGAGCTATTCCCGCAGAGAGCTAAGTTAAGAAGAATTAAAATTAAACTTGGTACTATTGAGAATCAAACTTTATTTTGCTAGTTTAACATCAGTCTCATGACTTGACAAAGGTACGGTAATGTCATAAATAGAAAAACTGCACACTAATGCTGGCCTTACTTGTGTTATGTATTCCAGCTGCCAGACTTTTCACACTATGTATAAAAAGTGCTGCAACATCTACACAGTAAAACCAAAATGTATAAATATACCCATTAATAAAACCTGAGAATTTGTACTTTAATCAAACGTGAATTGTTTAGATTACAAATTTAAAACTCTGGAGCAAAGGCGCAAATCTAAAGAAAAATGTGTCTTTGTTACAAACATAATGGAGAGAGCACTGTATATTTTAAGTACTATTTGAAAAGAAAAAACTTCCAAAAATGAAAAAGCTTACAGTACTCCAGATGATTGCTTCAGGATTTTAAAAAGCTATGAATAGCTACATCAGGGGTGGGCAAAGTCGTTCCTGGAGGGACGCAGTGGCTGCAGGTTTTTGTTCCAATCCAATTGCTTAATAAGGAGCACTGATTGCTCAAGTAACACTTCTGCTTCATTTTAGGTGTCTTGCTCGTTAAGATTTGGAACTCTTATTGCTTATTTTAGTCTTAAAGTGCTGTATTCTCAGTTTTTAATGGCCCCTTATTAGCAATAAGATGCAAATGACAAAAGAAACCAGCATTTCTTCATTTAGAGTGTTTCCATTTACACCTGTGTGTATTTATTGTGCACTATTTGGTTTCATTAAATACTTGGAAGGAAAGTGAAGAAGAAAAAGTGAAGCACTGAGAATTACTGATCAGTTTTAGACTTGATATCCTTAGAAAGGAAACCAAAACCTAGGATATGAGAATGACCTAACATGGCAGAGCTAAAGCACTAACAAGCCATGAAATTAAATTATTGGCAAAGATTGGATTCTAATGAAGCAACTGGGTTGGAACAAAAACCTGCAGCCACTATGGCCCTCCAGGACTGACTTTGTCCACCCTTGAGCTACATAATAGACGGTAGTTCTAAAACTACACATACATTATAAATGAACACTTACAGAATTCACATTATAGCAAAACAAAACACAAACTGTCCACGCTGTGAAAATTCTTTAAAATTAAAAATAAAAACCAAAGCCTAGCACACCAAAAAATAAACAAGAGGAAGTACGAAAATAAGTTTATACAACAAGAGTAACCTAACTAAACATCTCAAGAGTTAACAAAAGAAACAAAAGGAGCACAGCACCAACCAACGTTGTGGCAGATTCTAACAAGGTGAGAAAAAATGTCAAATGATAACCCAAGGGCAGTGAAAATAAGAGAACCTCTTTCCCAGTATATTGTTCTTGATGATCAACCACTGTCGCTTGTTGATAATGTGGGATTTCAGCAGCTCCTAAATGTGTTGAAACCCAAGTACAACATTCCAAGTCACACCAAAGCCCCAAAGGTCATTATAACTGCACAGTGGATAGGTATGAATTTCACTCTTACTGCATGCAAAGCAGTTTCGAGGCTCTCATACAGGACAAGCAAATAGCAGATACATTTCAGGAAATGTTTGGCACTTGGGCCATTCTGAAACGTCTTGGGCACACCGTGGTTTGTGACAATGCCAAAAGTAGGATAAAGGGCACTGATGACATAGAAGTTCCAAGTCTGTCCTGTGTTGTGTTGTTCATACACTCCAGCGGGCAATGGCAGAGCACTGTTGCACAGTGGTGAAGTGATGCAAATGCTGTGACAATCAGGCATAAAATAGTTGGATATTTTAAGCATTCTGCCTTAGCTTACTCCAGGTAGAGGACATTCAGCCGCATCTCAACCAACCATTTGAGAGACTCCAACAAGACGGTGCAGACCCATTGAAACTGAGCAGAAGCGTGCCTTCAGAATATATGGATCTGAACATGAGCTCCACAACAGTTTCAGTCATAACCAATTGAGTTCAATAGAGAAGACAGTAAGCATCTTAGCTTCTTTCAAGGTGCTGATTAGAAAAGTGAAGTCAATGATGACCATGGGATCAAAACAATGATCATTTTGCTGTGCAGAGGAATTTTTCCAACGTGAATAAAAACCCACTATCTACTGAATTCCCACTCTACTTGATCCAAGGCATATTCATTTAATAGGATATGTGATGCACTTCAGTTAAAAAAAAACAGTGGACATGCCACTGTTTGCATTTTCTAGGTCAGATTCTATATTATTAATGGGGAAAGAAAATGATAAACAGCAAAGCAATGGGTCCAGATGGAGTATCACAACGACTGCTGAAGGCCTGTGCGTTGGAGCTGGGGAGTCCTCTACAGCGCATCTTCAACCTGAGCCTGGAACAGGGGAGAGTCCCGAGGCTTTAGAAAACAGCTTGCATCACCCCAGTCCCAAAGGTATCACATCCTGCTGAGCTGAATGACTTCCGGCCTGTTGCTCTGACGTCACATGTGATGAAGATCATGGAGGAGCAGCTGCTGCTTCACCACCTGAGGCCACAGGTCCGCCACATCCTCGACCCTCTGCAGTTCGCATACCAGGAGAAGGTGGGAGCGGAGGATGCCATCATCTAAATGCTACACCGATCCCTCTCCCACTTGGACAGAGGCAGTGGTGCTATAAGAATTATGTTTCTGGACTTCTCTAGCGCCTTCAACACCATCCAACCTCGGCTCCTTAGTGACAAGCTGACAGAGATGGGAGTAGATTCATACCTGGTGGCATGGATCGTGGACCATCTTATTGACAGACCTCAGTATGTGCGTCTCAGGAACTGCAGCCCTGACATTGTGGTCAGCAGCACAGGAGCGCCGCAGGGGACTATACTTTCTCCGGTCCTGTTCAGCCTATATACATCGGAATTCCAATACAACTCGGAGTCCTGCCACGTGCAAAAGTTCGCTGACGACACTGGTATCGTGGGCTGCATTAGGAGTGGGCAGGAGGAGGAGTATAGGAACCTAATCAAGGACTTTGTTAAAACCACCTACACCTGAACACCAGCAAAACCAAGGAGCTGGTGATGGATTTCAGGAGGCCCAGGCCCCTCCCAGACCCTGTGATTATCAGAAGTGACTGTGTGCAGAGGGTAGAGACCTAGAAATACCTGGGAGTGCAGCTGGATGATAAATTGGACTGGACTGTCAATACTGATGCTCTGTGCAAGAGAGGACAGAGCCGACCATACTTCCTTAGAAGGCTGGCGTCCTTCAACATCTGATGCTGCAGATGTTCTATCAGATAGTTGTGGTGAGCGCCCTCTTCTACGCGGTGGTGTGCTGGGGAGGCAGCATAAAGAATAGGGACACCTCACGCATGGATAAACTGACGAGGAAGGCAGGCTCTATTGTAGGCATGGAGCTGGACAGTTTGACATCTGTGGTGGAGCGACGGGCGCTGAACAGGCTCCTGTCAATCATGGAGAATCCACTGCATCCACTGAACAGTATTATCTCCAGACAGAGGAGCAGCTTCAGCAACAGACTACTGTCACTGTCCTGCTCCACTGACAGACTGAGGAGATCGTTCCTCCCCTACACTATGCGACTCTTCAATTCCAACCAGGGGGTAAACGTTAGCACTATACAAGATTATTGTCTATTATACCAACCTTGCACTCTCCACCTTGCAGTTTTTTTTTGGTTTTTTTTTTTTTAACTTGCACTGCGTTTTTATTGCTCTTTAATTAATATTGTTTTTATCAGTATGCTGCTGCTGGAGTATGTGAATTTCCCCTTGGGGATTAATAAAGTATCTATCTATCTAAATGCTAAGATGACTTAAAATTCTAAAAAAAATTAATTTCACTATTTTAAATTATACTGCATGTTTTTAACTTATTTTATTAATTTGGA
Organism: Erpetoichthys calabaricus; assembly: GCF_900747795.2. Classification (NCBI taxonomy): domain Eukaryota; kingdom Metazoa; phylum Chordata; class Cladistia; order Polypteriformes; family Polypteridae; genus Erpetoichthys; species Erpetoichthys calabaricus. The sequence continues at coordinate 157,088,443 of NC_041394.2, read as the reverse complement.
AACATTTCATTATCTATGACTGGTCTGTGGCTATGCAGCCCCCTATACAGCAAGCTGTGAAGGACTATGTGTTCGGGTACCTTTCTCTGACAGTCAGCATTAAGTTTTTAAGCAATTTGTGAAACAGTAGCTTTTCTGTGGTGTCAGAGCAGACTACTTTTTTTAGGTAGTAACCACTGCATACTGAGAGCACACCACAAGATTTGCCAATTTAGAGAGGCTCCTACCCAGTCTTCAGACTGTCAAAATTTGGCCTTTGTCAGAATCACTTAGATCCTTAGGCTTGGCCATTTTTCCTGCTTCTAACAAATCACATTCAAGAACTGACTGTTCACTTGCTGCCTAATACATGCCTCCTCATGACAGGTGTCATTGGAGCAAGATAATCGATGTTATTTACTTCCCTGTCAGTGGTTTTAATATTGTGGTTTATCAATGTATATTATAAAAGAATAGTTCCAATGAGGGACAAGAAAATTAGCAAGTTCAGTAAGTAATTTTGAACTTACCTATTTGAATCTGTGTCTGGTCGCATGTCATACACCTCACACTCAATTAGTTGCACAATAAGTCCACAACGTAAGAGTTCTGCTGCCCCATGGGTGTTTTTAGCAACACGTGTTAGCAATGCCTGAAAATAGTAGCATGCATGCAGTTTATGTACTTATTACAGACTAACATGAAAACATACAATTTGAATAATTACATATTCTAACTAATACTAACTGAAATACACTTCTAATATTCTCTGGAACTGAAAAAAAAATATTCACTGACAATTTACAGAGTTTTGCAATAATAATACAGTCATAAAGAATATTCATCACTTTTTACTGTAAATTACTTTAGTTAAACAAAAATTTATGTATTTGCCTTTTGTTCTGATGTAAAAATTTCAAACTTTTAAGAACAAATAATATATTGAGAACTTTCAAATGGAAAATACATAATTGGGATAAGTAAAAATAATTACTAACTTGAAAGTGTACTGCCCCTTTTGCCCTGTAACTTTTTTTTTTTTTTAATCAATTCATGTAGAAAACCCATATATTCTGAAATCAACAATCAAGGAGAAATTTAAGCCCTAAACAGGCTCAGGATGTGAGCCAGCATAAGCAGATAACACGTTTTCATTGGGAATGTGGTATAGCGGGTCCATAGCTCATCTCAAAAGGGCCAGTTTTTTAAAATAAATAAACGCAGCACTCGCTGCTTAGCGAGGGGCCGTGGTGTGTGTGTGTGTGGCTGAGCGGTTCCTGGGGAATTCGTGATGCGGGCGAACCTCACTTAAGTGCACAGGTGAGGAGTCGTCTGCATCTGTAATTGTTCCCGGGAGCTGCTGATTGCCACAGCTGACACACGTCCCCGTAATAAATAGAAGTGTGAGGCAGCTAGCCTCACTGAAGAAAGAAAAGGAACAGGAAAGAAATGGATAGAGGTTAAGGAAAGAAGAAGGCTGGAGGCGTTGAAAGCCGGTGCAGGAGCGAGCAAGAGAGCAGGTTTGCTGGTAAATGCAGGCAGCTGGAATGGAGAGTCCCTCACAAGCAGTGTGTGGCCGACACTAGAGGACGGGCAGTTGGAAGTGGTCGCTCCAGCTGATCGGTTTCTAGAAGCTGGAGTGATCGGCAGTATGGATGACTCCCCGCGGAAGGCAACGGGAGTCGAGGAGACTTAGGAGGGTGAGCCTCAGCGTGAGCACCCTGGCCGTTGGGGAACCCACGTCTCGGTCTGGTAACGTAGCTATACGGAGCCAGGGGAAAGAAGGCAACCGGAAAGAAGTAAAGTCAGCTGCACCTGCTGATAGGGTGACTCCCCTGTTGCAGGGCCCGTATGGAAGAAGCAGGGGAGCTGCCAGTTGAACGGAGAAGGCATCGGGTTTTTAAAAAAAGGACAGCTTCCAGCCATTGTTTTAACTTGTTGTTTTTTTTATTTTTAAAGAGTTTTTCAATTGGATTTTAATCTCCACTTTTACCATGTTTCAATTTTACTGGATTATATATTTATTGAAACAGTGATGCACTGCTCTATTTATTTGAACATTATTTTGTTGGTTTTAATAAAAGCACTTGACACTTTTACACCATCCCCTTGCTTCATTGTTATGCCTCACTGCCAAGCTCATCGGTGACATTACCAATGGTGTCGGGTTCAGGGCTCCCGGATGGACGATAGGAGTGTGGAGCTAACCCGCATCGTCACAGGGAATCGCTGATGTTAACCATATATGCATTTACCCTCAAGTTAAAATCACCAAGGGGGCACCTTTAACTTGGACCTTAGACCCCACCAACACACTAGAAAGCATATCTGCAGTATGCATCAGAGAATGTGTAAGAAAACTTTAAAACCATTAGTTTACAAAGGCAAGCAGTCTAAGCGTTCATGAGCACCAAACCCAAATTCAAGTAAAGAGACAAAATCAAGTGAAATTAGCCAGATCACTCAAATGTTTTATTATTATTGTCATATTGACTGCAGAAAGTGTTGTAGAATATCCCAGAATGATTTTGCAGTACTGTAATTTTTTTAAATGAATGAAACTGTAAAATACACAAACATAAGAAGAGAGAAAAAAAATCCAAAATATAAATTATGGAGCCCCTGAGGGGACATTGTGTAATTTTTTTTTCTAGGGATTATTCTGGTGTGCACCAGATACTTTCAAGTGGGTACGCACCAGAAACTATTCCATGCACACTTCTTCATATTGTCACGTATGTCTATTCAGCATTTGTCTCATATAAATTTCATCTGGGTCTCACATATGGGCTCTGTATTGGGATAATGTGACATTAAAAAATAACAGGAAAAAAACATTCTGTCACTGCACACTTTCACTTGTACAAAGCCCCTGATGCTTTTCAGTGATAATGTACCCATGACGAACTGCAAGAACAAACGTTAAGTCTTTATGCGTAAGACCAAGCTGAATATATATTTCTATAAAGTCTCCAAAAAAAAAAAAAAACACCTACAACTGAACACCAGCAAAACCAAGGAGCTGGTGGTGGATCTGTTACTGTTCTGCTCCACTGACAGATTGAGGAGATCGTTCCTCCCCCAAACTATGCGACTCTTCAATTCCACCCGGGGGGGTAAACGTTAACATTTAACATTATACAAAGTTATTGTCTGTTTTTCACCTGCATTATTATCAATCTTTAATTTAATATTATTTATTGTATCAGTATGCTGCTGCTGGAGAATGTGAATTTCCCATTGGGATTAATAAAGTATGTATGTATGTATGTATCTATCTATCTATCCAATTTCCATTTTGCCAAAGTGCAACTATGAAAAAGAACTGTTATGAATCACAAATTATGTACAAGTATGGAGTCCCTTTTCAGTTACTGTGCGGTTGAAAGTATCTGTTGTGCACCAGAAAAATACAGAGAAAAAAAAATTACACAATGTCCCTTCAGTAGCTCTGTAACAAAAGGAAGATAATAAAATAAATAAATACAACAAGCTAACTTTCAACAATAAATAACTGCACAGGGTATGTTGACTAAATTATAAGCTATTTGAAGCTTTATAAAATGATACAGTGAAATAAAAATCATGAATTAGATCTTACCCAAGAAGATACAACCACAACAAACTGTACTTCCTAAAACATTGCATTAGGAAAGAATAAAAATCCATATAATAACTTATTTAATATCTTACACATATACAGGTGGAGGAACAGGAATATTGTCAATTTGTGTACTAGTAATCCACATTTTGTGGTACTAATGCATACAAAAATTCTCTGTTAAATGATAATTATTTACTGTCTTACCATTTTGGACTCATAGATATAAAGGGCTTTAAGAAGAGGAGGATGAGGTACAAGCAAACACTGTAACATTGTGTCATCTTGCCTCAGACTTTGTACCAGCACCTTGAGGTAACCGCTATTTGCCATATATTGCAGCCACTGGCATTCTTTGTCAATTGAGATGTGGCGGTCCATCACAGCATCGAGCACAGCCAAAGCCAGCATCTATAAAACAACAGTTTTGAGTAAGTTACTTTAAAAAGGTGATATACTAAATATTACGTAAAAAAAGTATTATTAAGTAGTATATTATATTACATATTATACTACTTTTGTTACTTCACAAAAGAAGTTATGAAACATCCCAAAATATTCCACAAGGATATGCTTGAAAATAATATACTATGGTTATGAACATACTGTATCTGGAATTGAATGTACACTCACTGATAAGCACACAAGAGAAAATATGTCTGCTTTCAATATAACCACAATAATGCTGTAAACAAATAAACAGCATGCATTTTTGGCAATCCTGAACTGTGGCACCTTATCCTGAACTTATGTAATTGCAAAATATTATATATAATATTTTGCGCTATGTCCAGTGCAATCAAAAGGGGTACACCAAAAAGTACCATATAGTATTCTTTATAGAATGTAACCCGTCTGTCATCAAAGCTTTTGACACAATGCTTATTACAGAGGGTGCTCAGCTGGATTGCATGGATTTCTGTTATTCAAGTTACTGCACTGTAGGAGAAGTTCCATTACATGGCTGTTGGAACAATGAGTTTATGATCCAATATTTCCTCTACACTCCGATAATAAGGTTAATCTGCCTGTTTTCATCCAAAGTGCATGACATCTGCAACAATTGATACGCACCTTGTTTCTATTTTTTATTGTTTTTGATAAAATTTATCAGTGTCAAAACTTGAAATCAGATCGCTGATGTGGGGTAGCACAATCTGATCGGCAAACTGTTCATTTGCTGATAACAACTCTTGCATATTAGTGAAAGTAACAACAGAATCCAACTTTTTTATCCAATTCAAAATCAATGCGCTTGTGAAAAATTTCAAAAGCTTTAACAAAAATAGAGCCATTGTCAGTTACAGTAGCAGTTACTTTACCTTGTGGGCCATATGACATACTGCATGTAACTCATCAATTCAGTACCAATCACATCATAGGTGTGATGGCAAAAAAACTCGACTGCAAGCATGGAAGTTTTTTGTTCAATAATTTAGAATCAATCCAATGGGCGTTAATTCAGAAACAATTTCTATTGTGTGCAAAGTGTCAGCAGTAGTATGTAAGACCTGCACCTCCTCAAATGCTATTTTAAGTTCATGTTCCATGTTGATATAAGCATCATCAAGATACTTGTCAAGTATTTTTCTGTTGAGTAGAGACACACTTCAAAAAAAGGGAAATCCTGCCAATAAGGTTTCTGAAGCTGTGGACTCATGTTCTCCACAATATATGAAGCAAATAGGTTTAGTAGCAGAGAAGGGACAATAGCAGCTTTGAGTAGTGAAATCTATGTTTTGTTGTTTCACAATTGACCAGTCCTCTGTGTTCGAATCTTCCATAGTCCCCATAAAATACTTCCACACAGAAAATGTTAATTATAAAGGAAACTGTCCGCTACTGTTTGTTCTGCCATTTTGTGAATATTTTATGGCAACATAACAGTAGAAGACTAGTGCATGCTGGGTGCTGCCGCTAACAGCAGGAAAAGAGAAAATCAGTGTAGACTTTAAGCAATTTGTAAAAAGGTAATAATACTTTTCAATACTTTTACTTAGTATTTAAAATAATTACTTTATTTTGCTTAAGACACAGAAATGAAATAATGTGTTATATTAGCAACAAGTTACTCAGAACTCTTTAAAAAACAAAAGGCTGATTAAATATGATCTGGTTGCATGTAGTGTTTACCATGTACAAAACATAAAACAAATACACAGTACTCCGTTATGTACTTTTTTGAACAAACCTCATAATGGTATTAACATTTCTCAAACTGTTGGCATCAGAGATAAATAATACAGATGAAAAATATTGATTCCAAATATTGCTTTAAAGAAATATTCTGTGCATAACTGTTTTTTCAAAAAAAAAATCCATTATGTGACTTTTACATTAACGTCTTTACAACCTTTTTTTTTATTTGATAGCTATTCCAAACATCCAATATTTTCCCATTATATATTCGAAAAAGTTTATATTGATGCAGTGTTTTTTCCCCATGATTTTGAATAGGCTGACATGGTGCTGTCAGACAGTGATTGAGACAAAGCTTTAGCCTATGTGTGATTATGCCATACTAGCAACCTGTTGGGAGCAAGACCTTGTCTTACAATATCCATGTGTGTACAAAAACGTAGTACTGGGTAGGTAAGTATCACTCAACACAACAATTTTACTGGATATGTATGGAAGTATGTCCAGTATCTCCATATACTGTAAATCAGATACTACACACATTCATGTGCTAGCTTACTACTGCTTGGTGCACATTATTCACACTGCATCTTGCATCATGCTTCAATGTATGAATTTATGTACAGCAAGTTCTATATGAGTTAATGCATAATGCATGTGCGTGCAATGAAGTGAGCGTTAGCACGAAAATGTTCCATTTGCTTATGTCAACATGGCTGCTGCCGGCAATGAGCAATTTAGTTGTAATGCTCCTTTATGCAATGTATTACAGTAGTTGAGCCTGTGTACTTGTCTTGTTTTTACTGTAATAACTTCCTGTAGACAGAAAGCAGCTAGCACACATTTTTAATGAGAAAAAGAGCAAATAAGGAAGAATTTGAAATTGCTGCTTAGCAAACAATACACTCTTAAGAGCAAAATGTAACTATTTTACTTGTAAAGTTGTTACATGTTAGCCTTGTATCTTTTTAATAAACATCTTATGAAAAATTGATTATATTTACTGGGTTTTTACAGTGTTTGTTATTTGTTTGTGTGTAATACTGTATGAGATAAAACCAACATACAGTTAGGTCCATAAATATTTGGACAGAGACAACTTTTTTCTAATTTTGGTTCTGTACATTACCACAATGAATTTTAAATGAAACAACTCAGATGCAGTTGAAGTGCAGACTTTCAGCTTTAATTCAGTGGGGTGAACAAAACGATTGCTTAAATTTAAAAAGCTGGCAGGATCTAATCAATAATATTTTAGAATAAGAGAAATAATTATTACCGCATTTATTTCCCTTCTCCATTTTTTTTATTTACCTATATATATTTCTTCCTTTCTTTTGTTTATTTTTGCCCTATTAAAAAGCCTTAAGCAATTCTCCTTTGGCTAAGCTCTCCTTCTCAAGGGTGGGGTCTGATTTGTCTTCAGTTCTTTTTTGTTATAAATTAATCTATATGTATGGAATGATTGCAATAAAACTAATAAATAAAAAAAAAAAAAAAAAACAAACAAAAAAAACGATTGCATAAAAATGTGAGGCAACTAAAGCATTTTTTTAACACAATCCCTTCATTTCAGGGGCTCAAAAGTAATTGGACAAATTAAATAACTGGAAATAAAATGTTAATTTCTAATACTTGGTTGAAAACCCTTTGCTGGCAATGACAGCCTGAAGTCTTGAACTCATGGACATCACCAGATGCCGGGTTTCCTCCTTTTTAATGCTCTGCCAGGCCTTTGCTGCAGCGGCTTTCAGTTGCTGTTTGTTTGTGGGCCTTTCTGTCCAAAGTTTAGTCTTCAACAGGTGAAATGCATGCTCAATTGGGTTAAGATCAGGTGACTGACTTGGCCATTCAAGAATTTTCCACTTCTTTGCTTTAACAAACTCCTGGGTTGCTTTGGCTATATGTTTTGGGTCATTGTCCATCTGTATCATGAAACGCCGCCCAATCAATTTGACTGCATTTAGCTGGATTTGAGCAGACAGTATGTCTCTGAACACCTCAGAATTCATTCGGCTGCTTCTGTCCTGTGTTACATCATCAATAAACACTAGTGTCCCAGTGCCACTGGCAGCCATGCACGCCCAAGCCATCACACTGCCTCCACGTGTTTTACAGATGATGTGGTATGCTTTGGATAATGAGCTGTTCCATGCCTTCTCCATACTTTTTTCTTGCCATCATTCTGGTAGAGGTTGATCTTGGTTTCATCTGTCCAAAGAATGTTTTTCCAGAACTGTGCTGTTTTTTTTAGATGTTCTTTAGCAAAGTCCAATCTAGCATTTCTATTCTTGAGGCTTATGATTGGCTTGCACCTTGCAGTGCACCCTCTGTATTTACTTTCATGCAGTCTTCTCTTTATGGTAGACTTGGATATCGATACGCCTAGCCCCTGGAGAGTGTTGTTCACTTGGTTGGCTGTTGTGAAGGGGTTTCTCTTCACCATGGAAATGATTCTGCGATTATCCACCACTGTTGTCTTCTGTGGACGTCCAGGTCTTTTTGCGTTGCTGAGTTCACCAGTGCTTGCTTTCTTTCTCAGGATGTACCAAACTGTAAATTTAGCCACTCGTAATATTGTAGCAATTTCTCGAATGGGTTTTTTCTGTTTTCGCAGCTTAAGGATGGCTTCTGTTACCTGCATGGAGAGCTCCTTTGACTGCATGTTTTCTGTTCGCAGAAAAATCTTCCACATGCAAGCACCACACCTCAAATCAACTCCAGGCCTTTTATCTGCTTAATTGATAATCACAGAACGACGGACTTGCCCACACCTGCCCATGAAATAGCCTTTGAGTCAATTGTCCAATTACTTTTGAGCCCCTGAAATGAAGGGATTGTGTTAAAAAATGCTTTAGTTGCCTCACATTTTTATGCAATTGTTTTGTTCACCCCACTGAATTAAAGCTGAAAGTCTGCACTTCAACTGCATCTGAGTTGTTTCATTTAAAATTCATTGTGGTAATGTACAGAACCAAAATTAGAAAAAAGTTGTCTCTGTCCAAATATTTATGGACCTAACTGTATAAATACAGAACATGTATATCTTAACAGCACAGCAATGCAGTGCATTTAATGATTAAAATGATCTAAAACCTGTAACTGCATGTATTTTTATATTTAACCAGTGTTTAACTTCTAATTTCAATTACTTAATTCAATATGTAAGAATATATGTATTGTTTTTATTAGAAAAATGGTAAAAACTACTTTTTCAAATGAAGCATTATTTCAGATAATGACATTACAGAAGAGGTAAAATAATATAACAGTTTGTAATTATGAGAAGTATTTTCTTTTCTTTTATGTCATATGCATTATGGTCAAATATTTTCTGCAAATGTTATTAGTTAAAAAAGGATGTATATTAAGGGAATTTTATTATTTTGTCCTTATTCACAACAGTCAGTAGGAGGCACTCAACAACAATAAACTGTGGAAGAACAAATAGTTTTCCAAAAATAACATTCACTATTTCTCAAACTGAAATAAGCATTTCATTGTGAATGACTGATTAATCATTTGCAACTCCATTTCATTTTCTGCTCCGATTTATTTAATGTATATGTTATAGTGCATTCAGTAAGAGAAGATTTGTACAAGTCAGCATTTAATAAGTGGTACATAGCATAATTGTTTTTGTTCACGGTTTTACAAGAAGGATATACAATTTTCATTCTTCCAGACTCAATTGCAAGGGAAAACAATAGAAAAGTCTCATGGTTTTATCTCAGAACACGGTTAAGCCAAAAACCAAAAGCCAGTAGTAGTTTAGTTATATGTACCACCTTCAGGGCTAAGGGGCAGCATGCAAATGGAGGTCCACTTCCCCAGCCCTGGGTGATTCTTTGGGATTAGCCGACACCATAGCAATATAAGACTCTAGCATCAGGACACATTATGCGTGATGATCACTGAATGAAATTAATGAGTCAAGAGATAAGGCTGACAAATGTTACTTTATTTAAGTTGTATGCTACAATATGGGACATCGGAAAGTTCTTTTTAAGGCATTACTGTGAGGAAAAATTAGATTTCTAATGACAAGTAGACAATCTAGTATGATCAGCTCTGAAAGAGGTGGGACAAGACCATTCCTAAACAAACTCTCACTCATAAACGATACATTAAGATTCTCCAATAAACCTAATAAGTAAGTCTTTGGGTTATAGGTGAAGTTAGTACCACCTGAGAAAAAAGCACTCAGAAATGAACGAATTTGCAAGCACTTCAAAAACAGTCCCAACTCTGGAGTTGTCATGCACCTGCACTAACCATTTCTCTCTATAATTCTACCCCCTTTCTCAAAATAGGTGCAATTTGCTTTTCTATCCATATTTCTGACTGTTCAGAAGTAATATCTGTAAATTACTTAAATACGCTGTTTCAACAATAATTGCAACGGAATAATTCACTATATGTCGTCCATAACTGCTTAGAGATATTTACTGTAGAAGCTGAATTTTTCAATGGAAAGCATTGGGAAAAATGTTTATAAATCTAAATTATTACAATGTTTCTTGTTATTTTGCCAAGGATTGTGCAAGTACAAATATTAAGACTTTAACATTAGAATTACCAGAGCCAACAAAAAATCTCGTAATTTCGGCCCACCTTAAATCCCTTCGCACCTCTCCGTCAGCGTCTTTTGTCTTCTAAATGTGTCGATAAGCCCAAGCAGCCTGCTATACCCTCCCCCCCACCGCCTTAGAATGGGCAAAAAGTTCTCCCAGTTCCTGCCTTGATTGATTATCTGGGAGTGAGCTACCCAGAATTGTAAAGGGAAATAATTTGATGTGCGTTTTGTGTCTACAACAATCTATGTAAACACACAGTTAAAACAGAAACGTTTTTCACGTTTTAGTAATAAATAACAAAATGTACACATGAACTGTATAATGTGTGAAGGCTGATGGCCATATATCAAATAAACACTTTCACAAAAGGTGCAATAGTGAGCTGCTCTTATTGTTAATATTATACAATAAAAACATATATTTGATTGGTGTCTGTAACAGCCAGTGTAAATGTATAGTACTTGTAAAAGTTAGTGTTGTTTTTTCCACTTCTATTCTCTTAGTCATGATCACGATACAATACCCACCCCCCGCCCCAGATCTGACACAGTTACTTTTTATCTGAAACTGGGAATAACTGTAGATGTGATTGGTGTTTTGAGACAATCGAACTGGAAATTCTCTGATCTGGAGGGATAAAAGCTGACACACAAACGCTGGTGAATCTGCCTTCTTCATATCTCACCGTCACTTGAATTTTGTTTTATTCAGTTCTACTGAGTGTTCCTGCTCACACTGAATTAGTATGCACCTTAGGATCCATGATGTCAAAGTCGCACTGACAAAAAAACAGAAACAAAGGTATATATGATATGGCACTGATGCAACATTATTCATATTCATTCGCATGCCTTCTTGCGCTTGTAATCAGTGCACCGCATTTTTTTTTCCGATCTTGCCAGTGTCCGCTTTTGGGTGCATGGTGGTGTTTCTTTTGTACTCCAGGAAATGCAGAGGAAAAAATAGTACAGAGAGGTCAGTTCCGCGCTATGTGCAATCATCAGATTCAAATGTTAACAGTTCCCGCACACCCAAGAACCGTCCTTTCTCCGTTTACGACTTGTGTACCTGTTGCAATGTATACAGTTCTCTCTCTGCTGTGGTTACTACTACACTGAAGGGGCTTGGAACAGAAGCTTAATGATGTTGCATCCACTTTTGCTTTATCCATCGCCTTTTCTTGTAAAAAGCGATGACTAAGTTCCTCTGCAAGGTGAGCAAAGAACACTCTTCTTCTCTCAGTGGCCCCCGTGCATGCCTTGCACAGTACATGTGCGTTGATTACCGCCAAGTCAAGCGTGTTATAGCACACAGCAACCGGCTACCTGCGTGTTCCTGCTCGCACTGAATAAGCTCACACCTTCTTGTGCACGATGTCAATGCAGCACCAGGCAAAAAAGAAAGAGATAAATATAGCTGACATTTTGAAGAAATCATTTTATGACCTGAATAGTACCGATCAGAAAACATTGTCGCACTAATGCAATATTATTTGATACAGTGATCCCTCGCTATATCGCGCTTCGCCTTTCGCGGCTTCACTCTATCGCGGATTTTATATGTAAGCATATTTAAATATATATCGCGGATTTTTTACTGGTTCGCGGATTTCTGAGGACAATGGGTCTTTCAATTTCTGGTACATGCTTCCTCAGTTGGTTTGCCCAGTTGATTTCATACAAGGGACGCTATTGGCAGATGGCTGAGAAGCTACCCAACTTACTTTTCTTTCTCTCTCTCTTGCGCTGACTATCTGTGATCCTGACGTAGGGGGTGTGAGCAGGGGGGGCTGTTCGCACACCTAGACGATACGGACGCTCGTCTAAAAATGCTGAAAGATTATCTTCACGTTGCTACCTTCTGTGTGCAGCTTTTAAGTATGCTACACGGTGCTTTGCATACTTAAAAGCTCAAAGGGCACGTATTGATTTTTGACTTTGTTTTTCTCTCTCTCTCTCTCTGCTCCTGACGGAGGGGGTGTGAGCTGCCGCCTTCAACAGCTTTGTACCGGCGGTGCTTCGCATACTTAAGCCAAACAGCCCTATTGATTTGTTTGCTTTCCTCTCTGTTTCCTTTGAAGAGGAAGATATGTTTGCATTCTTTTAATTGTGAGACAGAACTGTCATCTCTGTCTTGTCATGGAGCACAGTTTAAACTTTTGAAAAAGAGACAAATGTTTGTTTGCAGTGTTTGAATAACGTTCCTGTCTCTCTACAACCTCCTGTGTTTCTGCGCAAATCTGTGACCCAAGCATGACAATATAAAAATAACCATATAAACATATGGTTTCTACTTCGTGGATTTTCTTATTTCGCAGGTGGCTCTGGAACGCAACCCCCGCGATGGAGGAGGGATTACTGTAGTTCAGTCATGACACCCAAATTTTGCCTGTGTTATAACAACTTCCCACATCAACTCATTTAGTCCAGCATCTTCAACTGCCCATCTCCATGGGCTCATTTCTCCACCCACAAAATAAATTCATGTATGCCAGCAAGAGCAGAATAATAGGTATGTGTTACATGTAAGCACAAAACTGAAATATTTATGCCTAAACTATAAAAACAGATTATATATTAAACAAAAAATACACACAGAGCGGCGCTAATAAAAATAACTTAATTCCTGTTCCATATATCAATAACGCACATAGTATTCATCTCTGCTCCTCTGAAACATTAAATATGGCACTATTAAATATTAGAGCTTTAACTAACAAGACATTTTTTATCAACGATCTTATTAGTGATAAAAAAATAGATTTTATTGCAATAAGTGAAACGTGGCTTAGCTCAGATGGTGCAGCTGTTTAAATCGAATCTGCGCCTCCGGATTACAGTTTTACTCGTGCAGATCGCCAAGGAAAGAGAGGTGGCGGACTAGCAAACATTTACTCAAGCAGGTTAAAATGTAAAAATGTCAGTTTTGGTAAATTCAAGTCCTTTGAGTATCGCGCCATTGTTATTCAGGGAGATTCTCACGTTCTAGTATTATCCGTGTATAGACCTCCAAAATTCAACGTGTCTTTCTTTGAGGAATTCTCTGACTTGATGTCAATCTTAATTACGAACTATGACACACTCTTAATAGTCGGCGACTTTAATTTTCATATAGATAATCAATGTGACCAAAAAGTAAAAGAATTTATGAACCTCCTGGACTCTTTTGATTTGAGACAGCTCGTTAATCAGCCTACACATAAAGCAGGTCATACGTTAGACTTAGTAATTACTAAAGGACTAAAAGTTGATATAAAGCAGGTCATTGATACGGGTCTATCAGACCATTTTCTTCTACTTTTTAATATAGAAATAATGATAGAAAACACTCATGAGAAGCATATTGTTAAAAAACGCTTCTTTGACTCATCAGCAGCTTTAAAACTTAGAAACATTCTAAGCAATCAGTCCGTTTATAGTGCCAACTATAATAGCGAGGGGAATGTAAATAGTAAGGTGGAAAGATTTAATACTAAAGTGAGGGCTGCTGTTGACTTAGTTGCACCTGAAAAGACAGTTGAAAAATTTTCTAGCATTGTTATACCATGGAAGACCCAAAGAGTGTCTGATTTAAAGAGAACATGCCGTAGAGCTGAGCGTAAATGGAGGAAAACTAAACTAACTATTGACTATGAAATATTAAAAGTTAAAATAACAGAATACAATAACACAGTCCGTCTTGAGAGGCGCTGCTATTTCTCTAAGGTTATAAATAACAATGCTAGTAATCCCAGAGTCTTATTTTTGACAATTGATCATCTGTTAAACCCAGGTAACTCAAAGGAATGCATCCTAAGTACTTCCAGTAAAATCTGTAAGGCTATCGCTGTATTTTTCAATCAAAAAATTTATGATATTAGAAATAACATAGTATATCTCCCCAACACTAAGGATTCTCCTAAACCCCAGTACTCCATAATAAACAAATTAAATTCTTTCACTAGGATAGATTTACCTGATTTACATAAAATAATTTCTCAAATGAAACCCTCCACCTGTGCCCTTGACCCAATACCAAAAAAATTTTTCAAAGAAGTATCGGGCGTGCTTATTGATAATGTTCTTGATATAGTAAATTCGTCATTAGATACGGGGGTCTTCCCAGACTGTCTTAAGACTGCTGTAGTTAAACCCCTACTTAAGAAAAATAATCTTGACCCCTCTGCTCTTGAAAATTATAGACCCATCTCTAACCTGCCTTTCTTAAGTAAAATTCTAGAGAAGGCAGTCATTATACAGTTAAAATGAGCACCTCAATAAACATGCTATTCTTGATAAATTTCAGTCAGGTTTTAGAACAAATCACAGCACAGAAACTGCACTCGTTAAAGTAGTAAATGACTTGCGGGTAAATGCAGACAGAGGTCATTTATCTGTTCTCATCCTCTTAGATCTGAGTGCCGCATTTGACACCATTGATCATAATATTCTTAAGAATCGCCTTAGTCAATGGGTGGGCCTCTCTGGCAGTGTCTTAAATTGGTTTGAATCCTACCTGGCAGGGAGAAAATTCTTTGTTAGTTGTGGTAATTATAATTCAAAGACACATGATATCCTATATGGTGTTCCACAAGGCTCTATCCTGGGTCCGCTGCTCTTCTCAATCTACATGCTTCCATTAGGTCAGATTATCTCGGGACATAACGTGAGCTACCACAGCTATGCTGATGACACACAGCTGTATTTATCAATAGCACCTGATAACCCCAAATCTCTTGATTCGCTAACACAATGTCTAACCTGTATCTCAGAATGGATGAATAGTAACTTTCTCAAATTAAATAAAGAAAAAACCGAAATCTTAGTGATTGGCAATAATGGATACAATGAGGCTATTAGAAATAAACTGGATGCATTAGGATTAAAAGTCAAAACGGAGGTAAAAAGCTTAGGGGTAACCATTGATTGAAATCTGAATTTTAAATCGCATATTAATCAGATCACTAGGACAGCATTTTTTCACTTAAGAAACATAGCAAAAGTTAGACCTCTTATATCATTGAAAGATGCAGAGAAATTAGTTCACACATTTGTTTTCAGTCGGCTAGATTACTGTAACGCACTCCTCTCAGGACTACCCAAAAAAGACATCAATCGTTTGCAATTAGTGCAGAATGCAGCTGCTAGAATCCTTACCAGGAAAAGAAAATCTGAACACATTTCTCCAGTTTTGATGTCACTACACTGGTTACCGGTGTCATTCAGAATTGACTTTAAAATTCTGCTTATGGTTTATAAAGCCTTAAATAATCTCGCCCCATCTTATATATCGGAATGTCTGACACCTTATATTCCAAATCGTAACCTCAGATCCTCAACTGAGTGTCTCCTAAGAATTCCAAGAGCAAAACTTAAAAGAAGTGGTGAGGCGGCCTTCTGCTGTTATGCACCTAAAATCTGGAATAGCCTGCCAGTAGGAATTCGCCAGGCTAATACAGTGGAGCACTTTAAAAAACTGCTGAAAACACATTATTTTAACATGGCTTTCTCATAACTTCACTTTAATTTAATCCTGATACTCTGTATATCCAATTCATTATAATAACTTTTCATGGTGGCTCTAAAATCCGTATTAACCCCTACTCTCTCTTCTGTTTCTTTTTCCGGTTTCTTTGTGGTGGCGCATCTACTCAAAGCACCGTGATGTTCCAACATTGATGGATTAAAAGCCAGAAGTCTGCATGACCATCATCATCAAGTCCTTCCGTGAGAACCTTAAATACAAAGAGGACTATTTCATTTTTGTTAGGTAGAATGCCTAACAGTTTTTTTTGGAGTTTTTTCTGTCCTCCCTGGCCATCGGACCTTACTCTTATTCTATGTTAACTAATGTTAACATAACATAATGTTTCTTACTTTGTCTTTTATTTTTCTTTTCTTCATTATTGAAAGCACTTTGAGCTACTTTTTGTATGAAAATGTGCTATATAAATAAATGTTGTTGTTGTTGAATTAGCTGAAATTAAAGATACAGCAGGAAGACTCAGTGAGTTCCTGCACTAGCATCATTCTATATTTCTACAAGTTACACATATCTTCAGTTGCTCACTTGTAGTAATCATGTTAATCAATCTCAAAAATGTGTCTTGACAATCCTTAAATAAAAAAAGAAGCATTTTAAAACTAGGATGTAGTGCTGATGCTTGTTGACAGCATCACTGAATGAATGGAACATAACAGAAAAAGAACTGGCCATTGCTGCTATTATGGTGCTACTTCAAGTTGGCTGCTTTGTGCACACGCTCACTTTTGTATTGCGGGCTGCTCCAAAAATCCCAACAATTGCCCTCTTGCTTTGACAAGTTAGTGGTGCTGCAAACTTTTTCCGCTGTGGCAGTACAGCTAGCCACGTGCTTAAACAGAAACAATGTTTATTAGACTTGGAAAAACACAAACGTCTGATTGATGCGGTCATGCAACAGAACCGCACATTGGAAAAGCTAGAATGGTTTTTGGAACAACAGCGAGTCATCTCAGCAGCTCTGTATATAGGCAGCGAGGTTGCTCCTCCACTGTGACTGGCGGGCAACATGCTTGTCTGCAACAAATCCACCACAGGTGCCTAATCGTTTGTAGGAATCTGATGCACTGGATGTTTACCTGTCACAAGTTAGGGCTATGCACTAAACTGGCCTTAGAGACGTGGTGATTCTTTGCTTAAGATCTTCCTAAAGCCTCAGTACAATAACTTCACTCAATTGCTTTCTGGTTGGTATAGGTTACCACAGATCAAAAACGTGCATCATTTGTCGAAAGCCCTCGTTTTCAACAACAGTATAGGAACTCATATCTTTACAGATAAAAACAGCTATAGATTCTGTTATTTTTTTGGGCATGAGGTGATTTAAATGGAAGCGTGGAGCTACCCATCGTCTCCAGCAAGACTGTTTAGGTTCTTCTCGTTTGGATGTTGACTGAAATTATGTTTATGGGTGACGCTGGAGTAAATGATTTCTCAAATTTGTTGTGTTACAACAATAACAAACATCTGACTTGCACAGCTTACATATGGCTTTGCTTTTCTCCAGTTGTTCTTTACTAATGAACCATTTGAATCAATAGTAAGTCCACACATCTGATTTATGTGTCTAAGATGTTGATTTCAGTTAAAGAGGTCTCACCATTTTATGAGAGATAGCAAAGTGGTTTTTCTGTAGAAAGTCTTAACAAGCGCATTAGCACCATCCAAGGAATCGGATACCAAAAACAAAGATAAGCAAAAATCTACATATAGTAATTGAGCAGGACAGAAATTCACAAGATTGACCTTGAGACTTTAAGAATCAATATTGAATTGTTTAACCTAGAAATAACATTCAGAAAATTGATATTTTTTGCCCAGGCCTACAGAAGAGTATTATGAACAATACAGGTGAGATAGAATGTAAATACAGTGAAATACAAAGCGCTTTGAACTTAAAGTTTACTAAAATTACAACTTGTAAAGAAATCAATAACCTCCCAAAAGTAACAGGACATATTATGGAGGCACTAAGGGACTTGAAAATTCACTAAGGCAGAAGAACTGATTAGATTACATTGTCTGAAATCTAAGAATTCACCAGGACCAGATAATATTTATCCTTGAGTGCTTAAGGAGGTTAGTTAATGCATATATAAACCCTTGACACATATTTTGAGAAAGTGATCAGGTACTGGGAGCAATTTCCAAGGACAGGAAAATAGCAAATATTATACCATTATACAAAAAGGGCGATCGGTGAGATCCAAGTAACTGTAGGACAGTAAGACTACTGTGAATCATGGGTAAATTAATGGAAAGAATTATTAAGGAAAAGATTGAGCCTCACATGGCAAAAACAGAACTGTAAGTGAACAGTCGACACTGGTTCAGATGGAGGAGGTCATGTTTAATTAATATGCTGGAATTCTGTGAGGAAGTAACAAAAGCATATGCTCAGAGAGGTACACATATAATTTATCTTGATTTTCAGAATGCCTTTAACACTAGAATTACCTGAGCCTACGAAAAAACTCGTAGATCCAGCCAACCTTAAATCTCATTGCACCTCTCCGTCAGCGTCTTTTGTCCTATAAATGTGCCGATAAAGACAAGCAGCCTGCTATTCCATCCCCCCACCACCGTAGAACATGCACAAAGTTCTCC